>NC_133238.1:3345649-4018149 GCF_040436345.1 Pagrus major | reverse complement strand
TTTGGCAGATCGTCTACACATTCTAATCCTTCACGATCTAATATCGTCATATCGCACACCCCTAGTTTAACCTACTTTGCTATAATGTAGCTAATGATTATTCTCATTTTTGATTAATCTGTAGATTAATTTTTCATAAATCATTTTGTCTATAAAATTGTGAGAAATATGTTAATCATTTCCCACATTCCGAGATCTGCTGTATTGTCCAACCAACAGTCCAAAACCAAAAGATATTCAGTTTATCATGTGTGACAAAGAAAAGAATCAAACCTTTTTACAAGTGAGAAGCTGCAACCATAAATGTTTTGGCAACTCTGCTTGTCTATTAGTTAATAATACAAATATTTGCAGATACATTTTCTGTCAGTTGATTAAATGATTAACCATTGCAGCTCTACTCTTAAATTTTCCCAGTCCATCCTAACTATTTTAGATGATATAATGTGTTGAGATCTTTTCAGAAACTTTAATGGAATGAGTTCAACAAAGGGAAACAACATCAGAAGCAAACTTATATTTACTCATATAAGTAACTTATATTACTGAGTCCAAGTAACTCACTGTCCACCACAGATCGCAGCCATGAGTCCCACCCAATCCCAGTCAGGACATCTAACCAGAGAAGATTTCACCGGAGACCCATTGCTTGAGGCTGTAACCCAGCCAATCTCTGTTACCCAACATTCTCCACCGGTACTGAACTTGAAGTACTAGGGGGGTTATGGAATTGCCAGTCTGCAGTCAAGAAGGCGGATACCATTTCAGCATATGCCTCCCTGCAGACTCCACTTCCTGGCCCTTACGGAGACCTGGATCACGCCAGAAAACACTGCCACTCCAGCTGCCCTCTCAACTGCCTACTCATTCTCACACTACCCGAGACAAACAGGTCGAGGAGGAGGAACTGGACTCCTCATCTCACCCACGTGGTTCTACCAGGTCCTTACCCTGGACCACCTACCCAGATCTGCATTTGAATTCCACACTGTCTCTGTCACCCTTCCTTTCAAGCTCAACATTGTGGTGATCTATTGCCCTCCCGGTCCTCTCTGCGACTTCTATGATGAGATGGACGCCCTCCTAAACTGCTCCCCTGACGATGGCACACCACTTGTCCTGGGTGACTTCAACGTCCACCTAGAGAAGTTGCGCTCATCTGAAATCATCAGCTTCTTCTCCACATTTGACCTCACACTCTCCCCCTCTCCACCCACCCACCGGGCCGGGAACCAACTTGACCTTGTCTTCACAAGGTTCTGTAGTACCTCAGCACTCTCTGTTACCCCGCTCACTGTGTCCGACCACCACTTTGTTGCTTTCTCTCTCCCCTTGAAGTCCACCACTTTTCTTGCCCCTACACCTCGCACGGTCACCACCCGCTGCAACCTGAAATCCCTCTCTCCCTCCACTCTCTCCTTAATTGTTCTCTCCTCACTACCATCCACAGAACAATTCTCTCTACTGTCCACTGAGGAAGCCTCCTCCACTCTGTTATCCTCCCTCTCCTCCTCTTTAAACGCTCTGTGTCCCCTCACCTCCCGACCAGCACGATCATCTTCCCCCCCTCCCTGGCTGTCTGAATCGCTGCAAACCAACAGGTTGGTGTTACGAGCAGCAGAGAGAAAATGGTAAAAATCACATCATCCTGATGACCTTGCTCACTACCACCACCTCCTGTCTGACTTCACATCAACTGTTTCAGCAGCCAAATCTGCCTTCTACCTGTCAAAGATCAACTCCTCTGCCTCCAACTCCAGGAAACTATTCTCCATGTTCTCTTCGCTCCTCCATTCCCCCATCCTCCAATACCCACGTTGCCACGCGCATCTCGGAATGCTAGGACAACTGTGCATCATCTCAAGCTCAACCTTAGTAAAACTAAACTCCTCTTCATCCCGGGGAAAGACTGCCCTCACATGGACCTGTCAGTCACTGTCGAGGACGTCACGGTATCGCCTTCATCGACTGTGACGAACCTGGGCATAATCCTCGACGACGGACTATCCTGCACCCCCAACATAACTGTGGTGGCCTGATCCTGCAGATTTGCCCTCTACAGCGAAGCAACTCCTGGTCCAATCGTTGGTCATCTCCCGCCTGGACTACTGCAACTTGCTCTTGGCTGGACTCCCAGCCTCTGCGACTAAACCGTTGCAACGTATCCAGAATGCTGCAGCGCGCCTCGTTTTCAATCTACCCAAATTCTCCCATGTGACCCCCCTCCTCCGTGACCTCCACTGGCTTCCTGTTGCGGCCCGCATCCGATTCAAGACCATGGTGCTGGCCTAGGCTGTCAGCGGAACTGCACCCATCTACTTCCAAACACTGGTCAGACCACACGCCCCAGCGCGAGCACTTCGCTCTACTACATCAGCTTGCTGGTTGGTACCGCCATCGCTAAGAGCAAACAAAGGCTACTCAGCAAAGTCATGACTCTGCCATCTTCTGCAAAAGACTCAAGACTCACTTGTTCAGACTTCACCTCGACCCTGCATAGCATGACTCCCTCCCCACAAAAAAATGGCCTGAGTTAAAAACAGGAATCCTTACATCTGAGTCTCAGAAATAGTTGTGAATTGGATTTATATGAAATTTTTTTATTGGGCGTGATGGTACACAGAAGTCATGGTCTGTTCATACCATGACTTCTATATACCATCACCCCCAAAAAATAAGGACCAAGATGCACATTTGTCCAGCATCTTCAATGTCTTGCCATTCACATATCCTACAAAAGAGGAGCAACACTGACAGAGTTCTCTTCGTATCCATAACTCTTTCTCGGTACAATGTCAGCTTGTTATGCTAACCTAAGCACATATTGCTAATGGCATATGGCTAAAGTTTCCAGGTCTAACTTCAATTTGTCATTATGTGCATCACTCACATTAGTGCTGTCAATCTTCCTCTATAATCTATAATATTTTTTTAATATTCGAATAATATTACATTTTTTAATGCACAAATGGATACATATTTATTATGTACCTCTCCACTGTAAGCACAGGCTTATGCATTGCCAATGCCACTATCATCATGTGATTGTTATAAAATCGGTCCCCTAGAGGGCATTCACACATTACCAATAACTTTAAACTAATAGCTTTCTTGATAAGTAATAATTAAATTTAGACACTGGTAAGCCCCTTATGTGAAGGAGGAAGGCATCCCTTCTGATAGTGTAACGTTAGGGGTTAACGTTAGCCCATTAAATGTGGGACTGTAACTTTATTGGTCATCATCTGTGACAAAAGCATTTTGTTTTCACATGTGGCCAGAAACCATCAAAACAGAGACACAAAAACCCATTTGTGGGAGCAGATCAGGAGAACTGAATGTTACGGATGACTGCTGTGCTTTTATAGAGTACAGTAATTACATACAGTAACTCAGGTTAAATATCCTTTGGCCATTTTCATCTTAATTAGGTGCTTTTGATAGCCATCCCCAAGCTTCTGGTAATCCTCAGGTTGTATGTTTAACCACTCATATTGACAGAAGCGGTGAAGTTCAACTACATTTCTTAGCTTCCTGGCACAGACTTGTTTTTTCAGCACAGTTCTCAATGGGGTTCAAGTCAGGACTTTGGAAAGGCCATTCCAAAACCTCAATTCTAGCCTGATTTAGCCATTCCTTTTTCACTTTTGATATTTGTTGGTGATCATTGTCCTGTTGGAACACCCAAGACCCAATCTTCTGGCTGATGATTTGAGGATTTCCTGAAGAATTTGGAGACTTTCCTCATTCTTCATTATTTTATTTAATTTCTTTAGAGCACCAGAAGGTTCTCCAGAAGTTTTTTTCTTTGTCCATGTGATCAGTAGCAAACTTCAGTCGAGCTTTGAGGTGCTGCGTGTGGAGCAAGGGTTTCTTTATGCATGGTAGCCTCTCAGCCCATGGCAATGCAAAACACACTTGACTGTGGACACTGACACCTGTCTTCCAGCAGCTACTAATTCATTTTTGGTTGGACCAATTTTCTCTCAGCGGCAGGTGATAGTTTGTGTTTTCTTCCTGATCTTGTCAATGTCACAACTAGGCCATGCACTTTATAAACAACAATTGTTTGCACAGTTAATCATGGGATGTCTACTGAACTTTACAGCTTTGGCTATACAAAGTTAACACAAGCCTATAGGCTACAGACAAAAATCAATATCAATCCATTGCTTTCAATTTTGTATTGGTTCAGTATTTTGTATTGGTTACAACTAAACCTTGGCTGACTCAATAATCTTGTCTTTTTTTTTAATTGACAAATTGTTTGGTCTGTCTGGTTGAGGTTCCTGCCGGAAAAAAGTTTCGCACACGCGCATATGAATGCATGTTTACGCTCAACACAATTATCTTTTCTGAGCTGCAGTTCATAAACACATCTACTGTTAGAATTTATCAAACATAAGAAATCAAGTGAACTGTATTTCAGTCTCACTTTTGTCAGGCTCACAGAACACAGCGCTCGAAGCGGCTGGCAAATAAAACGAAGACCTAGAACTACACTGACCAGCTAGGTTAGCAAGAAAGACAGACAGACAGACTTAAGAGAAATGGACTGTAAACTAAACCAGCAGCCTAACCTTATAAGTTTACCTTATAAGCTGTAAGCCTTTCTCATGTTTTTTTTCCTTTCATGACCAGAAAGATAGTTCCACCTCATTGAAGCTGAAAACATTGAACCCAGTTTGATATGAGGGAGAGGTGGCGTAATTCAAAGGGGCCTTGGACCAGAGTATGTGTGTGTGAGAGAGAGCTTGAGACTGACTGGGAGTGAAAGACACTTTTCTAACAGCAGGGTAAAACATTAGAGATCTTCAGTGCAGTCATTATGAGAAGTGAAAAATATTTTCAGGTCATTATGAGACTATGGCAGGGCAAATAAGACTTTGGTGGGCTGCCAGAGTCTAGTTAATTAATGGGAAACACTGTATCTGCTGATCATAAATATATTTTTTGCTTTCAACATAATTTGGTTTCCTTTTTCTTACTTGAATAACCGTTTAATCAGTAAAGACACAAGTTAACATCAACATCTGTTCAGTGCATTTTCCCTTTGGCCTGTAAATTATGTTCTGGACAGTTTACAATGGTTTCCACTGCAGTATTCTTGCCATAATGACATTAAATGTGTCTGTCAGTCAAGTTTATCCCAGTGATTTTCATTATAATTGCATCAGGGCAACTAAATACTCTTAATAGTCTACGAGCATGTGATTAATTAGCTGGATGATGTTAACTAGGTTAAGGGAATGACTGCTGTCGCTGATCGATAGACAAGCAGTTTGGCTCTAATTCACTGAACTTTACATGCAGACCCATGTTGGTAATCTGGCCTTTACTGCTCGTTTCACCTGAACCAGTAAGGCATCCAAATTAAAGGCGAGGAGAGAGATACAGTGCCTTGCGAAAGTATTCACCCCCTTTGGCATTTTTTCTATTTTGTTGCCTTACAACCTGGAATTTAAACGGATTTTGATTTTATGTAATAAACCTACACAAAATACTCCAATTTGTTGAAGTGAAATAAAAAAAAAACTTGTTTTAAATAATTCTAAAAAATAAAAAGTGGTGCGTGCATATGTATTCACCCCCTTTGCTATGCAGCCCCATCCATTACCTTCAGAAGCCACATAATTAGTTAAATAAGATCCACTTGTGGGCAATCTAAGTGTCACATGATCTCAGTATATATGCACCTGTTCTGACAGGCCACAGAGTCAACACCAGTGCAACACCACTGAGCAAGGGCTACCACCAAGCAAGTGACACCATGAAGACCAAGAAGCTCTCCAAACAGGTCAGAGACAAAGTTGCGGAGAAGTACAGGGTTGGGTTATAAAAAAATATCCCAAACTTTGAACATCCCATGTAGCACCATTAAATCTATTATTAGAAAAATGGAAAGATTATGCCCCTACAACAAACCTGCCAAGAGAGGGCCGCCCACCAAAACTCACGGACCGGGCAAGAAGGGCATTAATCAGCGAAGCAACCAAGAGGCCAAAGATAACCCTGAAGGAGCTGGGCAGCTCTACTGCAGAGATTGGAGTATCTGTCCATAGGACCACTTTAAGCCGTACACGCCACAGAGTTGGGCTTTATGGAAGAGTGGCCAGAAAAAAGTAATTGCTTAAAGAAAAAAATAAGGCAGCACATTTGGAGTTCACCAAAAGGCATATTGGAGACTCCCCAAACACATGGAAGAAGGTTCTCTGGTCACAGGAGACTAAAATTGAACTTTTTGGCCATCAAGGACAAAGCTATGTCTGGCGCAAACCTAACACCTCTCATCATGCTGAGAACACCATCCTGTGGGGATGTTTTTCAGCGGCAGGGACTGGTCAGAATTGAAGGAAAGATGGATGGCGCTAAATACAGAGAAATTATTGATGGAAACCTGTTTGAGTGTTCCAGAGATTTGAGACTGGGACGGAGGTTCACCTTCGTGCAGGACAATGACCCTAAGCACAATGCTAAAGCAACACTCCAGTGGTTTAAGGAGAAACAGTTAAATGTCCTGGAGTCCGGGAGTTATGCACACTCAGGTTTTCTGGGGTTTTTTTGTGTTATTTCTTCTTTGTTTCGGAATAAAAAAATATTAAAAATAAAAAATATTTTGCATCTTCAAATTTGTAGTTATGTTGTGTAAATCAAATGATACAACCCCCCAGAATTCCTTTAAATTCCAGGTTGTAAGGCAACAAAATCGAAAGAATGCCAAGGGGGGGTGAATTCTTTTGCAAGCCACTGTATGTTGAGACTCAACACTGTTAATTACAGGCATAACAGAGTCACTCTCTGCTTTTATAATTACTCCTTGCGACTGTCTTTCCCAGCTCCTTCCCTGTGTGGTTTACATGTCAGCCCCATCCCTCTTAATGACACACCACCACTGAAATAAGCTGTAAAAACTGTCAACTGCTTTTTAACACAGTTTTCCTCCCTAATGTGATTCTTTTCCCAGCAGAGATGGTTCAGGTAATGAAAGGTCCAGACCTCTGTTGCTCTTTTCACACTGACTGCAGCTGTTCACCAGCAGTCTGACACTGAACCACTCTGGGCTCATTATGCTTCCTGTCCTAATAACAACAATAACAGCTTCCACTGTATTTTTATGTCTATGTTTCAAAGCTGTGCTATAGAGTTGTCCAGCAGACAATAATGAAACAGTGACATTTGCTATCGATTTATGTCTGGTGTTCGGTGTTTCCTAGAAGTTGAGAATTTAATTGTGGTGGTTGGCATTACATTGCGTGACAGCGTGGTGTTCGCTGGGGCGTGGTATGTGACTATATGGTGGCAATGTTAGCTAGCATTATCAATGTTAGCTAGTGCACAAACTGGCAACCACTTGAGAGGGCAGATGATTCAATTTAAACAGTTCAGTTCATTAGTTCATTATCTACCGCTTTTCCGTGAGGGTCGCGGAGATGTTGCCGCTTACTGCTTTGTGGGGGTTACTGGGGCCAAATCCAGTTCTCATAGGGCGGAGGCCAGGGTATATCCCTGGACGAGTCGCCAGCTCATCGCAGGGCCCTCTGACGGCAGAGGCTGCCACACAAGGTGCCAACTGCACGCCAGGAGCAGTTTTGGGGTTCAGTATCTTGCTCAAGGATACTTCGGCATGTAGCTCAGTTCCGCCCAGGGGAGCCGGGGTTCGAACCAGCGACCTTGTGGTCACTGGTCACCTGCTCTACCCACTGAGCTACAGCCACCCCCAATTTAAACAATAGTGTTGTAACGTGAATACAATGGAAGAAGGGCGATGGAATGCCACATTTAGCGGCTGAATGTTATCAATAACACATTGAAACTGCACTGTGCCTCATATTTTCTGTTCTTTCTTTTAGGTCTAATGAATGGTGGAAGAGGCACAAGTGTCGATATGCGAACAGATGTTTAAGGGCATTTCTACATTCATTTATGGATAAATGTGGGAGTGGAAATGAAGTGTGCCCGTTTCCACAATAATTGAGATTTAAAAAAAGGATCAGGCGTACACACAGCTTTATAAATCTGAAGAAAAGACTGTGTATGCAAATTTCTGTGTTGTGCATACACAAAGTTATCTGAACAATACCCTGAAAAAAGTATTGCAAAATAGGTTCACTACATTGCTATAACTATTGGAGCTAAATACGCACTGCAAATGTAGCTCAATATAAACTAAAGGTCTACTGTTGGAACTACAAAACTTCAGTTAAATTCTTTATAATAATACTTGAGCATTGCTGGAAGAGAGCAACATAAAAGCTTACACAGTTGATTTAATGCAGTCACTAGAGCTAATTTTAAGTTGTGCTAAATTGTCTTAATTATCTCCCAACACCTGTTTCACCCACTTTTCTCCAATTGGAATACTGTGTATTTTTGAGTAGCCCAGTTTAAATGTGACATATTCCCCAATGGAGCAGAGTTAAAGGGTAAGTGTCAGGATGATTTAAAGGGACAACATGTAGTGCTGCTCTGTCAGTATTACTAATTCTTTATGTGGTGGGTTTGTTTGTGAATGAATGAGTAGTTGACTTGTGTGTGAAAGAAAAAGTGTATGCATACACTTTGTTGAGCAGTTGCAGTGAGCTCTTTGAACCTTGAGATCATGTTCAATTGCAAATATGGTTCCTTGAGTAAATGTGAAATCTCTTGATTTTTTTCTTTCCATCTCTATTAGTGCACCTCTGGTTGTGCAGTCACCACCCTGCACATATGAGAGCCACCACACAACCAGAGACATAAGTCCTGCAGCCACCAATACATTACATATTGGACATTGGAGATTTTTATTTAATCGTTAAATAATAATAGTCTTTTGTTTCCCAGCTGAGCTTCTAATCTCTGTTTAGTTATAATTATAATTATTAACATTTCATTCATTAGTCATAAGTACAACAGAACAGATATCGATTTATCTGTTAACAGTGTAGCCAAACAGACACACATTCTTTTATTAAAAATGTCAATAACTTGCCTTTTTCTATCATGCCGTGACCAACCGTGATCTGATTCCATGTTGCACAAGACAGAGGGAGTTCTCCACACAACAGCAAAGTTGGTAACCTTGCTGAGGAGTTGGACATTTAAAAAATGTAATTAAAATGTATAATTACCTGTAGAGCTGCAACAATTTATATATTAATTGACTAGTTTTAGCTTTCAGCTAAATGTGAATTATTTTAGTTTCTTTACTCCTCTATAACAGTGAACTGAATATCTTTAGGTTGTGGACAAAACAAAACATTTGAGGATGTCATCTTGGACATTGGGAAGTCAACATTTTACTATTAAATATTCTATTAACTAACTATATATATATAACTATTCAATTAATCAAGAAAGTAATGGACAGCATAATAAATAATGGTAATAATCATTTATTGCAGCCCTAATCTGGCAACACAATATGCTGAATGACCATGTCTTGTTTTGTAGACGCTTTTTTGATTAATGATCGCCTTGAGTGCTTTCCTATTACTGCTTCACAATTAAAAGCCACCCACCAGTTGAATGCTTTTAATGTTTAGCAGCAACAGTAGTAAATGTTTAGTTTGCATTAGCAGTAACTTTATACAGTTCTAATACAGAACTGTAGGGTTAGGGGTTAGTGCATTCAGGAGAGTGAAATGCATGGAATGGCTATTGCTTAAAATGTGCCAGCCATAAATAGGATAAAAAATTAGGTTTGATTTCATGATTTTCATCTTTTTTGTGCTGTTTTTTCAGTAAGATATTTTTTCCCCCAAAAATAAACACAGTTCAGAGTTGCGATTCAAAACATCAGCAGTCATCATGTGCTGATGTTTTTTTACCCATGTGCTTACTTCACATGCTTTTACTAGACAGCTGCATGTGTACCACGGATGCCATTGACCTCCTGTCACAAATGCAGACACAAAACTTGACTTGCAGTATTTAAAAATAATGCAAAACCTACAGTATACACATTAACAGTGATTCCCAGGAATGCCTTCAGTATACTCCTGTAAAATGCTTCAACTTGGCCTGTTGAAACAAACTCTCCTCAGTGCATTTCAACTACAGTGATGGATGCTACTATAAGCATTAAAACTTTGATGTGTGCATATAATTAAAAAAAGCCAAGCAAATAAAAGCCAAACACACCTTTTCCAGCAAATCCAATCCTATTTGTTAATGTTTGGGTGTAAGTACCACCTGACAGCCCTAATTCAGGGAAAGAAAGACCCTCCAAAAAGTTTGAAAAAATGTTCCAACTTGCTTCTTGACTTTTGCATATTATTATAGAACCATGCACTAAAATGTTTGAAACCATTTGCACTCTTTATATAATAAAGCTCAATAGAGCTGATAGGAGTGTTGGTTTGTCACTACACACCCATCTACCATTCCTTAATTGTTATTTTTAAAAAGTTGTGAAGTTAGTTCTGCATTTATTATCCCGTTTTTGAGAAGATCTTAAGCTAATTTCCAGGAATAAAACATGTAAATAAATTTCTGTATTTGTCATTAATAAAATCAAGTTATTTCTGTCACTGTCTGTCTGAGAAGCCTCAAAACAGAGTTGAGTGCAGTTGATTGGTTCCAACAAATCCATCTGTGTGTGTGTGTGTGTGTGTGTGTGCTTCTGTACTGCTTTGTGCATGTTTTCTCAAGACAGGGTGACTCATATTGTCTGTTTGTGTAAACCAGTGAAATCAGAGCACCATGATGTTCCAGGCTTCCAGAACATCATCTCTCAGCTCAGTGACTCATTTATCCTGACTGAGGATGAATCTATTACCCTTTTTCCACTGCTCAAACATCCCACTTAAACCCGCTAAGATCAGGCTTTTGTGTGCAAAGGGAATGTATAAAATCGGCATTTACACCCGGGTCAATTGACTCTGCAGTAGACACGGGTATTTATCACCTCGGCTGGGCTTTGATCTTAACGTAAGACCTGGGTGAACACACTAAATTCCGCTGTGCGAAGTGATGATGCGTTATCAACATTTGGTGGTGGCGCATAAATAAGGAAGGAATTGGGTGGGATGTGGTCTATTCAAGCATGTTTTATTACTGGATACAGTGTTGGAGGCGGAGCCCCGTTCATTCTTATGAAAGCTGCTCAGTGGTGTTTTGAAGCCAAAAACTTCCCGGGTATGGAAATATAAAATAATTTATCCACCGTTTTACAGCCGCTTCCTTCACAATTGGTCTATTGCTGTTTTCTCAACTGTTTCCGGTGCATTTGTGACGTGACGTGACGTGACGTGACGTGATGTGCCATTGAGACTTTAATCTGCACATTGATGTGACATTGAGACTTTAATCTGCACATTAATCAGTATGAAAACAATTACTGGTTGCAGAGTACTTGTTTCCAGGTTCGAAGAATTACCATAGTCATCAGTTTTGCAGAAACCTCAACTTTTCACTCACATTCACTTATTATTACACCCACAAATACAAACATGTAGTAGTAGAGTGCAGTTTGGGCCACATCTTTCTGTCTGAACCCGACCGAGTCAGATAGAGTAGTAACGGAGTCTGACCCGTACTCGACAGGTGTTCATTTTTTTATGTCTGAACTAAACTGTAGCCAGACACAGTTCATGTAAGCTGGAACATTGAGTTTGTACTATGCTAAGTTATTGCCGTGGGTACAGCTTGCCTTTTTTACCCTGACATGACATACATGCACAGTGTGGTGGAGTAGCATAGCTTTTATCCTGGATCTCTCCCCTCTCCTCCCTGGGGCGTACTTGCTGCCCATGATGGTCTCAAAGTCTGCTGCAATTAATCCAAAACATCTGCCTTCTTCTCCAATGCTGATGACAGTATTTATGCCATAGGCAATACGTGCAATAAAGCTGAAAAAATAACAGTTAAAAAACAAAAAAAATTGTGTGATTTGGAGGAGACATTCCTCCGGCGCCATGCGCCGCTGTTGACATAGCATTGCTTTACATTGAAGTGGAGTTACATCCAGGCAGTAACTACTTTCTTTCTTAATTTTAGTACTCTGACACTCCAAGCCTATAATAAAGAACTGCACGGTGACAGCAAAGAGCAACTGATGAAACACATTGTCCTATATTGCATGAAATCTCCTTGGCCTCTATGTTATGCTCGGCGCAAGTGTCGTTACTAGTTTTGTTCAATTTTCACACCCAGCACCCTTGTTGTGTAAATAGCAAATTTATTTGTGCCCACCTGTGCGCCTGGACGTGTTGGTCTTAAAATGAGATTTGGTCAGGTGCACTGATGGCGGATTGCTATCTTGAGGCAGCAAAAAGCTACAGCGCCTTAGAAAAGCTGGTCTAAAGTCAAAGGTGCAGTCTGTTTCCTGCTATTTAATAGCGCATTACTCAGACAGTAAGATGCGCCTACACAGGCGGGTTCACACCGCGCATAAACCCTAATTTTTTTATTTGAGAGGCTGCTTTCAATTATTTTAAACATTGTGATCCACACAGTAGGGCTGCCCCTGACCAAGGATTTTCTTGGTCGACCAGTGGTCGTCATTTAGAGCGATTAGTCGACTAATTGAAGCATATATATATATATATATATTTAAATTAAAAAAAAAATCAAAAAAAAAAATCTCCGCAGTAAAGTGGATGCGCCTGTAGAGAGATTTACACAATAAGTAAAACACAGTGAGCTGGATAATTTAGCTTCCCAGTACGCACGAATAGTCTAACACTAGCGCATATAACAATAATAAAATGTATTTATCTCTGCTTTCAAACGTTCGGGCCGCCATGGGCAGGTAGGTAGGCTACTTACATGTTTAAGGTGGTACATCATGTTCGTCGTGGAGGAGTGATAGGCGAAGTTTTTCTTGCAAAGTTTGCATGTCACCTTCTTGGGGTCATCCTTCTTCTTTTCGAAATGATCCCATATTTTAGACGTCCTTCCCGACATGGTTGGCTATTAATTGTTAACTGTCTAACCGCGATGTCGAAGGGACCTGCCGTGTTAAAAAAAAAACACTGACAGTGAGTGAGTGTCATGACTTCCTGTATCTGGCCCTTCAAATTAAAAGCCCTCCAGCCTTTTATACACAGGCCAGCTGCCAGTCACATAGATTTTGACCTAATTTTGACAAGACACGGCTCCAAATGTTTTTTTGTTTTTTTTCCTGCGACCAATCGACCAATGAAATTTTGGTCGGCTAATGATTTTTTGGTCGACCAGTGCTTGGTCGACTATTTGGGGGCAGCCCTGTCACTGTAACAAATATCATGGCACACGTCAAAAGAGTTGAGATCTCTACATACTGGCTATATACCATCGGCAAGTAAAAGGGCATTATACCTAGTTCTAACAAGTGATTACATATATAAGAGTTCTGCTATTAGCGTATTGTATTAATAATCAAATATGTTATGATTGTTGCCATGATTACAATGAAGTTAAAATGAAGCAATAATGAAGTTATACAAATGAGAAACAGTTACAAAATCGAATGAAGAGATTAATCTGACAAAAGTAATATACAAGCTGAAGTGGGGTAAAGGTCGAGAACAGTTGACCAGTACATCACCATGCTACTGGAAGCGGCTGCACGGCCTTATAAGGAAGTAAGCAAAATCTTCCTCTTAAGCAATAGATGGCCGGCTGAGAGAGTATAAAAAAATGCGACAGAGGACACGATGTTCTTCCTCTGCTCTACCTTGGATTAACCTACAAGACAGAGTATGTGAGCATCATCGTAGAATGGACTTCAAGAGATTCGCAGTTGGATCCAAGGATAACAGAGCACAAGGAGGATTAACCATTTTTACTAACCACCTGTGGATTATAATTTGGACATTGGAGTTCTTTTGTTCACTCTGCTGGCATGAAGTTTGGACTTTGAGGAAATTTGGGGACTTTGGGCGGGGTCGTGAGTTACCACAAGTCTGGTCCAGTACCTCCTGGACAGGGGTATACTCGGGATCTAACACACATTTATGCAGGAAAACTAAAAGCTGTAGTCATAAACTCTCCAAAGGAAACAGAATTAAACTTTTAGCTTCATAAATACAGATGTTTAGACAGGATCTCAGGATTTATCAGGACAGCTGCTTTACGCCAAACTATTTCACTGTATGAATCTGGATGGCGTGTCTGACCTTTCAGTGTGTTAAAGAACACAGAACATTAACATGACATAGTAACCGATCCTGTCGGCGAGTCAGGAGTGTTAAACAAAAACTTTTATCAGCTGTTCCATGCAAATGCATTTGTTAATGTAGAGATACACATATTGTTTCTGCTGCTGGAGGATCGATGCAGGTAATGTCATTAATATTTTCCTAATTAAGGACATATTTCTCCCCTCTCATCCCACCCGCTTTTGATCAGGATGATACTTTTTATGTTGTCCTGCCTGATCCACGGACTGAGAATGGCCCACTTGGCTCTAAAAGGGAATGGGAGCTGATACTCGGAATGGTTTCATCTATGTCCTGCCCAAAACACACCCATGACTAAATCAGTCTAAATTTACATTTACATTTAAGGCATTTAGCAGACGCTTTTGTCCAAAGCGACTTACAATAAGTACATTTGTCACAAGAAAGAAACCACAACATATCACCGTCGATAAAGTAAGAATGATGCTATGCGGGGTCGAGGTGAAGTCTGAACAAGTGAGTCTTGAGTCTTTTGCGGAAGATGGCAAGTGACTCTTCTGTCCTGACATTGGTTGGGAGTTCATTCCACCACTGAGGCGCCAGAACAGAGGTGCATCGTGACTTCGCTGAGCGGCCTTTGTTTGCTCTCGGCGATGGCGGTACCAGCTGGCCAGCTGATGTAGTGGAGCGAAGTGCTCGCGCTGGGGCGTGTGGTCTGACCAGTGTTTGGAGGTAGATGGGTGCAGTTCCGTTGACGGCCTTGAAGGCCAATACCATCGTCTTGGACAGGAAGCCAGTGGAGGTCACAGAGGAGGGGGGTCACATGGGAGAATTTGGGTAGATTGAAAATGAAGCGTGCTGCAGCGTTCTGGATATGTTGCAACGGTTTAGTCGCAGAGGCTGGGAGTCCAGCCAAGAGCGAGTTGCAGTAGTCCAGGTGGGAGATGACCAGCGATTGGACCAGGAGTTGGGTTGCGTCCTTTGTGAGGAAAGACTGGATCCTGCGGATGTTGTAGAGGGCAAATCTGCAGGATCGGGCCACAGCAGTGATGTTGGGGGTACAGTATAGTCTGTCGTCGAGGATTAAGCCCAGGTTCCTTGAAGTCGATGAAGGCGATACGTGACGTCCTCAACAGTGGCTGACAGGTCCATGCCAGGGCAGTCTTGCCCCGGGATGAAGAGGAGTTCAGTTTTATGAAGGTTGAGCTAGCGCAGTTGTCCAAACGGAGATATCTGCCAGACATTCCGAGATATGCGATGTAACATGGGTGTCGGAGGATGGGGGAAAAGAGAGGAACAGTTGGGTGTCGTCTGCATAACAGTGGTAAGAGAATCCATGTGATGTGATTGCATAGCCTAGTGATCTAGTGTATAGTGAAAACAGAAGGGGTCCTAGTACTGAGCCTTGAGGGACACCAGTTTCCAGAAAGCAGGGTTTGGACAAGGAGCCATTCCATATGACCTGAAGGGTGTGATTTGTCAGGTATGATGTGAACCAGGTTAGAGCAGAGTCAGCGATGCCAAGTTCGGCCAGAGTGGAGAGGAGGATTTGGTGGTTGACTGTGTCAAACGCAGCAGATAGGTCAAGGAGAAATGAGGACGGATGAGTGGGATGAGGCTCTGGCGGCATGGAGGAACTCAGTCACTGTGAGGAGGGCCGTCTCAGTGGAGTGAGCAGTCCTGAAGCCAGACTGATTGGGGTCAAGGAGGTCGTTTTGTGAAAGAAAGGAGGACAGTTAGTTGTAGGTGGCTCGTTCCAGGGTTTTTGAGAGGAATGTGTGCCATGTCAAAACTTTGCGCCCAGATTATCCGCTGTTTAAATAGCAAAATGGACTGGGACACACCCAAAACACACTAGCACCCTTTAGACCAAGCACCACAGACCTTCTAAATAGGGTCCTTTAAGTTTAAGTTTAAGTTTAAGAACATCAACTTTTTTTGAGCTCTGTGCTGTTTGGGTTTTTTTTTTTTTTTAGAAGAAATAGGAGCATTTTCACACCCACAAAAGTAAAATTAGTTACAGTTTACCTGACAAATTCAAATTCACCAGATTTGTGTCCTTTTGGGAATAGCAGGTAAGAATGATGATACACAGTCTGTGTATCATCTTTATCTAGTTATTACTTTATTTTAGGTGGTGACTGACTAACTGTTAAAGGATACAGAATTTCCCATGAAATAGCATTATTTTGCTGAATAAAATAATTATTTCTGTCTCTGTGTTTCTCTTCATGTTTTCCAGCCTTTCTCAGGTGACCAGATGGACGACTTCAGCAGTGAATTATTCAGCAGTTTCTTTGACGACCACCTATTAGAGCGACCCCTAATGGCAGACAGACCTTCGCTTTTACACATGGACATAGACAGCAGCCCAGGTCAGCTCCTCTTTTATTCTGACGGACACTTTTGTCACAGCTTCTTACAGTATTGAAATAAAAGAACACACTGTATACATATAATGAATACATTAAAATGCCTAGCACTGCAGTCAATATAAATGCACCAGGGGTTAGATCACTGTTCCTTCCAATAAAAATTCTCCAGAACCTTCTCCAAACCTCTGTCTCTCTAGCTTTGAAATGCTTGTAGGCCCAAAAATGCCAAAGTTTTGGCATCAAAGCTGCCAGAAAGATCAAAATGCAGCACTACTTGACATGGCACACATCATTTGTGACAAATTGGTGTCTCTGTCAGGGAAGCCAAGACTTCAACAAAATGACTGGAGGGAGGAACTTTATGTCTGAGGAGATAATAACTAAAAAATGTTTGCATGTAAAAAAATTGCTGTCTATATTAATCATGAATAATAATTGCATTTCACAATTGTAACTCATTACATAAATGCTAAGCTGAGTTAACACGTGCCCGTCAACTGGAAAGACTCTGCAATAAAACAGGTCTCACTGTACACGCCCAAGCCTACAAAGACCACCTGCAACAGTATAAAGAGTCCAGTCCGGTCCCGGAAACCCCAAAGAACTATTCTCCACAATAAAGAAACTCCTCAACCCTCTGGACAATGGTTCCCAATCCTTCACAATCAACAAATGCACCTCCTTCCTGTCATTCTTCCAAACAAAAATAGACACCATCTTCAACAACCAGGCCACTTCTTCATCTGTCACCCCTCCCCTGACTTACCCCCCTTTAACCTGCCAGCCCTTGTCTCAGCTCTCCCCAGGCTCCCCTACAGACCTCTCTGACCTCATGGTGGGAATGAAAACTTCCACCTTACTCCTTGACCCCATTCCCTCCAGACATGTCAAGGCCTGCCTTCCCACCCAATCCCCACTCATTATCACAACAGTAAACTCCTCCCTATCCACTGGCTCCAGCCCGTGCTCTCTCAAACTGGCTGCTGTCACCCCCATTTTCAAAAAACCTGGACTAAACCCTGACATCCCAAACAACTACAGACGAATTTCCAACCTCCCCTTTCTGCCCAAAATACTGGAACGCGCTGTTGCTTCCTGACTCGGGACCCACCTCTCAGCCAATAATCTCTACTAATCATTCCAGTACGGTGCTCGATCCAAACACAGTACTGAAAAAGCTCTGCTCAAAATAACAAACAACCTTCTCCTCTCCTCTGATACTGGCAACATCAACATTCTCATCCTGCTTGACCTCAGTACGGCTTTTGACATCATCAACCATTCCACCCTTCTCACCCGCCTTCAATCCACTTTTAATATCACCAGCACCGCCCTTTCCTGGCTCAAATCTTACCTCACTGAAAGAGACCAATTCATCAGCATCAATAACTGCAAATCCCCCACTGCTCCCCTCTCCGGAGGTGTTCCCCAAGGTTCAGTTCTCGGCCCCCTCCTCTTCATCCTGTACATGCTCCCCCTTGGACACATAATCAGCCGTCATGGACTTGAGTTCCATTGCTTCACAGACAACATCCAGCTCTACATCTCCACCAAAGAAATCACTACTGCCACTCACTCAACCCTGACAGGCTACGTCATGGAGATAAAATCCTGGCTTCAAACCAACATCCTCAAACTCAACTGTGGTAAATCAGAAATTATCATTATTGGACCTAAAACTCACACAAAATCCACCCATAACTTCTCCCTCACCATTGATGGCTCCACTGCACTCCCCTCCCCTCAGATTCTAAACCAAAAAAAAAAAAAAACATCACCAAAACAGCCTCTTTCACATCAAAGACATTGCCCGCCTCTGTCCATCCCTCTCCTTCACAGCTGCAGAAACTCTCATCCACACATTCATCACTTCCAGACTGGATTACTGCAACAGTGTCCTCTATGGACAGAGCTCTATTACAACGGAGCATGTCTTCTCATGCTGTTACTATACATATGTCTCTATTTACAGCACTGTGTCACAGTAGTTACAATCATTGGCCAGAAACTGAGCGTGACACCTATTAAAAAAATTAAAAACCAAAAAGTTGTAGTAAACACACTATCGACAAGGGATGCATCTTGGGTTGGGTCCTGTTCACATTTGAACCGATACCGGTTCTGATACCGGTACCTGGAATTCGATACCGGTACCCAACGGTATCTTTTTTCCGCACTTTAATCTCTCTCTATAATAATAATAAAAAAAAATCATTTCAGTTCCAAACAGTTAAATCATTCACTCATATTTGTAGTAACAATGCACATCACGTCTTTCAGTTTTTTTTCATAAGTATCTTGCTGTATTGCATATAAATCTGTAAAATAAAATACCTTATGAAGTAAACTGCTTTATTTAGCTGTTCCTGCTCTTCAACCTAGTGCTATAAGAATAAATATAATAGAAAACACCAAGATTTATATGTACTGCCCTTTCCTGGCATACAACGCCCTTAGAGTTGGCTGTATTTTAAACTGATTGGGAATTTTGAGTTTGGGTTTTGATCCCCCTAACCCTAGCCCAGTATGTTGGTAAGGAATTTCAGACGCAGTCAGTGGCTGAGTTTTGGGGAGACGTCACACTCTGTCTCTTTCTCTATAATGTTACTGTAGTACTACCTAAGACCTGTAAACTCACCTTAATTTGAACAATAGGTTGAGTAACCCCTTATGGTGTCAGACCAAACGTGAAGAAAGTATTTGCGTTGCGTTACTCGCGCAAGTTTGATTGTTGGATTACTAATTTTTATTCGTGTTACTCGAGTGGCACCCAGCTCGGTGAATTTCACGAGCTGGCACTGGATGATTGCAGCTGCCAGCACTACCTGAGGCTGACCGGTGCCCAGTTCTCAGCTGCGGAACTCCTGTCCATCTGTCTCTGGTGAGTGGCAGTTTCTTAATAGGTGTGTTAAAATCAATAATTATTAAGTGTGACCAGAGAGTAGACGTAGATTAAATTAATCTGTTTTACCAGATCAGTAAGAAATAGCATCAATAGGACGCAGAAATAACAACATCATAGTGCCACCTTGTAAAAAGCTTGAATTCATGCTTCGTCAGGTCTGACAGCTAGACAACAAGCAAAACAACTTTAAAAATGCTTGTTCCCTCAATGGAGTTCGGAACGTTTAGGGCTACGCAGTGCTGAGACATATTTCCATAACTTACCACTTCCTCACTCACAATCCTCCACACCAGCTCCTTTTTTGTCCTCTCTCGTTACGAGTAGATGTGTTATTGTACAGCTCTGGGTGTACTCAAATGGCCATGATTAGTGATAATTATCCTCTCCAACTGTTTTTCATGAATCTCTGGACATCAGTGACGTTAACATCATGACGTCAGTGTGAATGTCAGTGCTGATAGGCAAAATCCTCACTTGAGTTCAGTTCAGTTAAAATCAGTTAAATACCCCAAAAAATTCACAGTTCGCGGGTAATTTTAAGTTGTAAAGAAGAGTCTTTTCATGTCGTCAGTCGACAAAAGGGGTTTGGCCCCTGTGCAACAAGGTAAAATAGCTTAACAAAACTCCTTCCACAGTATAAATCAGACCAGCACTACCTTTCTACACGCTGATTTCATTTTTCATGCCAACTGCATATCATTAGGGTGATGCCGTGCAAATGCTCAAATTGGCCACATGGTGGCGCTATTACAAATGCAATTTTTGAAAGGTCAAAGCCCAAGCACAGTAAGTCAGATCGACTTGAAATTGGACACAATTCCAGCTCAAAGTGCTTTATAAAAAAGTCGAGGGGTGCAAAGGGACCATCATGATGCACTTTGTGCTAATTAGCATAAACTGAAAAACAGTAAAGTGACACCTACTTTGTCAAATGTGATTCAGTCAACACCAAATTGGGTATATAACATCCTGGGACTTATGCCGTGTTTTCACTAGCACTTCTGGAAGAGCCAAACCAAGCTGCGCCGACTTGCTTTTCCATTATCAGTTTTACTGTGCAGAGTTGAGCCGCGCCTGCCCCACCTCCAAGCGGGTTGTGGTGACCACTCGCAACTGTAGCCCACCTGTAAAAGCACCGTTTCTCCCAAACAAGTGTTTTCAAATCGATACTCAACTCATGTCTGACGGCAGCTGCAGCCAGCTCCCTCTGCTTGCTGGAAAAGGTCACCACCATCTCTTTGGTCTTCTCCGTGTTTAACTACAGGGCCAATTTATCACACCACTCCACAAACTCATGCAGCACTGAGCTGTGGTGATGTGAGGGGCCTGAGAGCAGGGACAGGAGAACTGTGTCATCCGCGTACTTAACCAGATGACAGTCTGGATGGGTGGACCTGCAGTCATTGGTGTAAAGAAGAGCAGAAGTCAGAGGGCGCAGCCCTGAGGGGAACCTGTAGAGGTGACCGAGATGTCCGAGAAGGTGTTATTGACCAGCACCCTCTGTGATCTATTGGTCAGGAAGTCTGTAATCCACAGGATCAGATGGTCGTTCAGTTGGAAGCGGGTGAAGAGTTTCTCTGCTAGGATCTGAGTCTTGCTGTGGTGTTGGGGCGTCCCAGGTGTTTGTGTACCATGTCCATGATGAGTGTTTTGGCATCATCAACCCTTCCGCCTGCACGGTACGCGAACTGGAGAGGGTCCATCAGTGGGTCAGTTACCGTGATGATGTGTCTCTTTATGACCCTCTCCATAACCTTCATCACGAGAGAGGTGAGAGCCACAGGCCTAAGGTCTTTCAGAGCTTTGACTGAGCTTTTCTTGGGGATGGGGACCACTGTGGAGTGCTTCCATAGCTGGGGAACTGTGCCGCTGTCCATAGATCATTGAAACAGGAGCTGAAACACGCCCCCCAGCTGCTCTGCACAGCACCGCAGGACACGGCCACTGATGTTGTCTGGGCCAGGTGCTGTGTTCTCCTTGGTCCTCCTGAGGGCTCTCACCACCTCCCTCCGTGTTGAAGGAGAATTCAGCTGCTGCAGGCTTGAGGGAGGAGATGATTGCTTCTAGCAATTTTCTTGAAAAAAAGGAGGTGAGATCGTTGGAGAGGGATGCTGGGCTGCTGCCGGCCACCTGGATTGTCCTGTGGGTGGAGGAAGCAGTGTTCACAGCGGCCATGTTCTTAATCCCCTGCCAAGCTGAGCGGAGGCTCCCTCGTGTAAAATTTCCCTCCACCTTGTTCTTATACTTCAGCTTGGCATTTTTTATGGTGCGCTTTACCTCTCTGTTTACCTCCTTTTTTTCAGATTCGGTGCCGGTGAAGAATACTCTTTTCAATTCTTTTTTTCGAGAATTACTTTGAGTTCTTTGGTTATCCAGGGTTCATTGTTTGGGAAGATTGTCACTTTTTTGGAGGGAACGATGTTATCCACACAAAAGTATTAAGTAGTGTATGAAGACACCGTGTCCACTTGCTCACTGATGTTGCTGGGGGGGCAAGAATGTTATCCTAGTCTGTGGATTCGAAGCATGGGGTGAATGTAAACCAGGATGAAAAACCGGCCGGAAGCTCGATGTCACAGCTCGATGTCATGACCATTGAGCACCAGCGTGTGTTTACATAGAGACACACACCGCCGCCATGTTGTTTCCCAGTGAGTTCAGTGTCTCGGTCAAGCCTTCAATGTGTAACATGTCATCACTGTCGTTTTTTTTTTAACCACGTCTCCGTAAATGTAAGAATGGAGGCAGTCCAGTATTCATGCATGTGGTTAACGTTGGCTTGCAGCTCGTCTGTTTTGTGACGCAACGAGCGCCCGGTGTTTACATTTCTCCCTCTTAAGTCTGGCCCTAATTCCACCCTTTTTCTTTCCCCTCCTGGTTACCTTGTTTTTGTTGGAATTTGAGTCCCCTTTTTCCGAAGAGTGGTCCTGTTGTATCTCCTCAGGAAACGTGTCTGTAGTAATGCCTTGATGGGGGTGAAGTGAGGCGAGCCGCAGCAGAAAGTCTCGGGTGTAGGTGACTCGCGGCCCGTCGGGAAGATTGAGATCGCTGTAGTCAGCTGAGATAACCTCCACAGACAGCCAGAAAAGCAGAAAAGCTTTGTTTGTGTTTAAACCCCCGGTTTAAACACAAACAAAGAACAACAAACAATGGCGGAGCTGGCGAAGATGCTCATGCAAGTTTGAAAGTTTAAAAGAAAGGAAAAAAGGCAGCCAGATGCTGTTATACCAGTCGGTTGGTGTCTAGCGCGGCAGACAACATGTATGTCCACAGACAAACCAAAACACAAAATACACAAAATACACAAAATATACAAAACCATACAAATCAACTACTCTACGAGCTAACCGGTTGACGGCACGAGCAGCGACCCGGAAGTCTATCCTATCCTGTTACAGGTGTCATGTTAAGTTACTGCTGAAACATGAAACATTTCCTGCAAAACTGCTTCTTAATAAAAGCTTTTAAATGACCAAATAATGGGGGACTAGTTATAGGAAAGGAAAAGTGTTTGGAACTGAATTTGCAGAGCAAGAGTTAGTGATGGGTCATCAATAGTGCCCATTCATTCTTTTTTCAAATTTCGTTCTGCTACTGCTTCAGCATACGTTTAGCTAGAGAAACCTTCAGCCTTCCTATCTTTTCAGCTTTTTCAAATATTCAGCTTTTTTGAAAAAAAAAAATTACAATGGGAGTAAGTGGAGAAATCTTCAAATCCTCTTCAAACCGACCCCACTTTCAAACCCTTCTCCTCCTTCATAGTTTCAAGACAGACATCATTCCAACTTTGAAGAAGTTACGAGACTTTGGACTATTCCGCTTGTATTCAGCTTTTCAAAATCATTTACAGTTTTGAAATTATGACAGTTTTTAGTTTTAAGGTTTTTTTCACCCCTCTTCAAATGTTGTTCATGAATGAATGTTCAGCGCTGCAGAGCCCCTAGAGTTGAGAGCAGCTGGAAAAACTTCTGACAAAATCATCTTCAGTTTGATTTAAATCCCATGTCTTTTACTTCACATAGGCAACTTTTAGATAGAACAACTTTTTTAATTTTGTCGTCTTTCAGCCAATGGTCTTATTTGAGATGTAGGACTTACACTTTTGGCTGTAGAAGCCCTAGAGCGACAAGCACTCCAGCAACTCTCCCATAAGCCACAATGTTAATTTTCAGCCTACATTTCTGGAGGAAAGCAGACAGTACCAGTTTTGTCACTCACTCTAACTCCCTCATTTTTCACTCTACAGAAATAAAAAAAGACATCACAGAGTTCAGCAATGTCTCCTGTTACTCACTGTATAAATACTTTGGCCATAACCCTTACAGTTTTTTCAAGACTAGCAGGCTTCAGCATACGTTCAGCTAGAGAAACCATTCAGCTATCAGAATGTTCAGCTTTATAAGCCCATTCAGCCTATTACTTTTCAACCTTTCTGCCTGTAGCGCTCCCCTCAGTAGTCATATTGGTGAGGGCAGGGCTTTTGGGTTCTTTTAAGATATTTATCAAATATTGTTAACCCTGATTAACTCAGTTTTAATTATTATCTTGGATTTCCTGTTAAAGTACACACGTGAAATGTTTTTAACCTACCTATGAATTCACCTTTCTTAAGTTATAGTATTAATAGAGATTTTTAACCAAATGGGTCTGGATATGTTTCTCTCAGAATGAAATGATAACCTCTTTCCAGTTAAGAAATAAAGTACCACACACAAGGTTTTAGAAAAATAAGTCTCAATTATTTACTTAAAGAAAATCACCAGTTCTTATGAAATAAAATTATTAAATTAAAATATGACTGTTCTTTTCTTAAACCTTCAAAATAAAATGTCCCTTTTCTTCAGGAAAACACTGTAAGTTAATTCTCTCTCTTTTTAAGGAAAACTCTGTAAACACTGTACCATATATAAATGCACTGACAACAATGTAAACAATTTTAACCCTCAAACGGATTACTTCAAAAAACCTCAATTTAACAACTTCAGTCACTTAAACACAATTTGTGGGCCCACACACACACCTTAATGCACTATCTAAAGCCGGCAACTAAAAGTATTATAAAACCAAAATAAAGTAGCAGGCCTGATGCGGTGCTCGTGTTCGTTGTAGCCCAAAACTTAATGGCCGATGGATGATACCTGAGGTAAGGTTCCTGTCCCGTCCTTACTCCAACAGTCACAGGTCAGCATCTCAACACGGACTCCGTCGGTCTCTCTTTTCTCCTTCCACATTGCCAAGAAAACTCACGGGCAAAGTCCTGGTTGCTCCCAGCTCTGTCTTCAGGTCGAAAACAGCGGATAAACCCCTCAATCTGTCCAACTCAGGGAATCAACTTGAACTGTCAGGAATCTGTAAACTCCTGCAACTCTTGAAGAGCTTCCTGTACTTCAGGCAAGACTTTCTTTGATCTCTTTTGTGTCTCAGCTCTTGTTCTTGATCTTGTCTTGTCATGTAACTTGTCCTCAGTCTCCACTGTCGGCATTCTCACAAACTGTCCAATCGGCAGGAGATGATCACGATGGAGAGTTTTGACTCCTCCTCCTCAATCCTCCGGTTTCACTTTGTACACTGGAAGGTTGGGCATCTTTCCCAGGACCACATAAGGGATAGGACTCCAACGACTCTCCAACTTATGTTTTCCTTTCAATCCTAAGTTCCTTAGCAACACTCTGTCGCCGATATCCAGTGTCTGGAATCCCACTCTTTTATCATAGGACCTCTTGTTCCTCTGATGAGTCTTGTAGGCCGCTTCAGAGGCAAGCTTGTAAGCTCTTTGCAAGTCGTCTTTTAGCTTGGCAACATAGCGGGAATGGCAACCGTCAGCTTTGCCATCAGGAGAGGTTCCAAAGCACAAATCTATTGGAAGCCTCTCTGCCAAACATTAAGAAATAGGGTGAGTACCCTGTAGCATCACATTTGGTACTATTATAGGCGTGAACCAAGTAGCCAATATGTTTACTCCACTGCCGTTTCCTTTTTTGCCATGTTTAACAGCTTGTATGGCAGATCGGATGGCTGCATCATCCTCCTGAGCTTCCATCAGCTCCTGTTTAGACATTTGCCCCAATGATTTCAACTCCAGGTGAGTTGGGAATGCATAAATGTCGGGCACACAATCTGGAGAAGCTCCCAACTGATCTACATACCTCGGTGGACTGCCCGCAGAACCAGGGATGCAGATTCGTTTGCAGATGGATCTCACACCAGACTGTGGTATGGTCGTCCATTCCTCTGAACTCTCATCAGGCATATTCCTTGAGAGCAGGTCAGCGTCTATGTTGTGTCTGCCTGGTCGGTACTAGACGTCGAAGTCATAGGTGGATAAGGCAGAGAGCCATCTGTGCCCCACAGCACTGAGCTTGGCGGTCGATAGCACGTACGTGAGCGGGTTATTGTCCGTACGTACGGTGAATCTGACCCCATACAAATAATCATGGAATTTATCCACAACTGCCCATTTAAGTGCCAGAAACTCCAGCTGGTGAATGGGGTAGTTCCTCTCAGATGTCTTTAGTTTCCTGCTGGCGAAGGCGACTGGTCTCAGACCCTCACTGTGTTCCTGATAGAGGACGGCGCCAAGCCCTTTCAAGCTGGCGTCCACATGCAAGACGTATGGCCTGTTGGGATCCGCAAAGGCCAACACAGGTGCATGAGTAAGTCAGTGGATAATCTTGTGGAAAGCCTCGGTGCAGGACTGGTCCCATCTCTCACCAAAGGGCTCGGACTCTTTGAGGTAAGTCTTTGTGTTGTCTTTCTCAGGCATCTTGCCCCGCTGGGTTGGAGCATAGCCTTTTGTGAGCTCAGACAATGGCCTGACAATGGCTGCATAATTGGCGATGAAACGGCGGTAATATCCACAAAATCCCAAGAACGATTGAAGAGCCTTCAAGTGTGTAGACTGTGGCCAACTTGTAACTGCCTCTATCTTGGCTGGGTCAGGCGATACTCCATCGGCCGACACAGTATGTCCAAGGTATTTTACCTTTGGGAGACAGAATTGACATTTGTCAACTGAGATCTTCAATCCAACCTCTGCCAGACGATCAAGGACTTTGAGAAGTCTGTCTTCGTGCTCTTCTAAAGTTCGGCCAAATACAATCAGGTCGTCGAGGTAGACAAGGACCTCAAGCAGGTTCATGTCACCCACAGCCTTCTCCATTAATCTTTGGAAGGTGGCTGGGGCTCCAGTTATCCCCTGTGGCATCCTCTCAAACTCGAAGAACCCCAGTGGGCAGGTGAATGCCGTCTTCTCCTTATCTTCCTCAGCCATGGCAATTTGGTAATAACCGCTCCGCAGATCAAGAACGGAGAACCACTTGCTTCCGGTCATTGAATCCAACACATCATCAATACAAGGTGTTGTGTACTGATCTGGGATTATTCGGCTGTTTAACAATCGGTAGTCAATACACATTCTCACGGCTCCATTCTTTTTGCGAACAATCACGATTGGGGATGCATAGGGGCTACGAGACTCCTTAATGATCCCTGCACGCAACAGTTCTTGGAGGTGCTTTCTCACGTCTTCCAGGTCAGCTGGAGCCAGGCGACGAGAGCGCTCCCTGAACGGCCGTGGGTCTGACATCCGAATCGTGTGCTCTACTCCCTTGGCCAAACCGACATCCCATTCATGTAGCGAGAACACCTGGGACCTTGTGGATAGCTTTTGACGGAGTCTCTCTTTACACTCCTCCGAGACAGGTGAGTCTCCGAAGTTGATCAGGTTTGCATCGAACTCAGTGGCAGCTGTCTTGGACGGAGAGAGAGAGGAGTGACTGTATCTGTCAGATACATATGCCCGATAACTGTTCCCACTGGTATGACTGTCTCTGTCAAGGACTCATTTTGGACCAAGATTCTGAAATGGCTGACGTTCACTTCTTCGCTGGGCACCACCATAGGCTTAAGTAGCACACCAGCTGGGAGTGGAGCTACAGGAGATGAGTCAACCATCAGGATTTCTTTGTCGACATGGAGCTTGTACTTGACTTTACAGACTGCCCTACAGTCACCACCAGGGGGCAGAGTCAGTGGGCCAGGACCTTGCCATAACACACAGCCAATATCATCCTCCTCTTCCAGGGCTGTGGCGGTGTTAGGCGCTGTTAGACTGTCGTCTCTGTAGCATACTTGTACCCCCAGTGTCTGGGTAATGTCAATGCCATTGTCCTTACATTGCTGCACAAGACGTCGGATGTGACTGGCATTGGTCCCCACAATGACAGGAGTCTGGTCTGCAGTTCGGGGCTGGGGGCAGATAAGGGCGAGGACGGTCACCGTCTGGTCGGCACCTGCAACCTTTGCTGGATATTCAACGTCGACCACTACATATCCACGGTAGGGATAACTGATCTCAGATTCACTTAGCCCCCACAGGGCTAGACCAGACACGGGGCGTATTGGGACATCAGACAGGTAAGTTTGATACCAAGACTCAAAGATAATGGTGACCTGAGAGCCACTATCGAACAAAGCATCACAGCAATGTCCATTTACTTTCACAGGTACTATGCTGGGTGGACCAATCAAGCCTTCAGGGATGCCAGCCGGCTCTGATGAGGTAACAGCACTTTTCTTGACCCCACAGTTAACTTCATTGGTGGTGGCATCACCAGACTGTTGTCTGTCTTTTGTCACCTTCAAAGCATGAATTAACTTTCTGATAACCTTGGCTTGATTCTCTGGGTTGCTGCACTTTGTGGCAAAATGTCCGCTCTCACCACACCTATAGCAGAAATTCTCTTCAGACCTTTTCGGTGCTCCCTTGGGGGAGTTGGAGACCTGTTTGGAAGCCTCCATGGTTGAAACAGCAACTGCAGCATCTTGCTTAGACACCTTGTCACTAGTTTTCTGTTTTAGTCGTTTCAATTGTTTTTTCAAGGCAGCCAGCTCAGCGTCTTGCTTGTTCTCAGGGCTAGGCGGTGCATTGATGGGTGTAGCCTCCATTGGCTGATTTGGTCACTACTGATGCAACCATTGACTTTAGCTCTTTTATTTCCGCCTTCAAGCTCTGGATCTCAGCTTGCCTTGTATCCACTTCTGGATTAACATGCACTTGATGTACTGAGGCACTGAGCTTCTTTCTAGAAGTTTCGTACTCTTCCTCAGCACGAATTTCAGTCAAAAGCTGTAGAAAGTTTGGGGGCGCATCCTTCCTTTCCCTCAAGCGCAGCTGGATCAGCATCAGATCTGAAGCGACAGCACCCCTTAGCAGTTGCTCCAGATGGGCTCGATCCATGCAGCTAGCAGGGAGGCCATCTCTCTGAATCACCTTAGCTAGAGACCGCTCTAGACGTCTGAGAAAATCTGATAATTACTCTCCTTTTTGCTGTTGCATTAGCCGGAATGCGAAGTAGAGATCATCGCCGGACTCAGCACTTCCAAAAGCACTTTCAAGGGCTTCCAAGCACTCTTTTGGGCTGGCGTCAGTATTGGCGTGCCGCACTGCTTTCACCATTTCTAGTGCGGGCCCCTTTAAACTTCCAATAAGTCTGCGTCTTTTTTCTCTGTCAGAGCATTCCGTCTCCTCCACCATAAGCCATGCCTGCTCTAGCCAATGGTCAAATGGTTCCTCACCTGGCGGCGTTGGTAAGGCTCCCGAGAACATGCGTAGTCGACCATAACTCCCACCATCAGCTGGTTTGGTTGTCTTATCCAACAAATCTCCGACAGCTCGAAGGATGGATTCAGTGGAGCTAGCGGGCGGGGGTGTACTGGGGAATAATGATTGGAGGTCCTCCATTGTTTTCCCTTCAGCCTGCAGCAACCCTTTTAGTTTACTATTAAACTCTTCAGCAGCTGCCTGTGTCTCTCCTATGATGGTAACAGGCCACGCCTCTCCCCCATCAATAGGCACAACTTCAGGAGGAACACTCTTCTCTTTCACAGTCTCTTTACTCTCACACAAAACCATCCGTCGGTTTAGTCTTGCACTGAAGTTTCTCCCACGGACACGCACCCGTCCTAAAGACTTGATAGTTTCCAGTGTTTCCTCCACTTTACTGATCTCTACATCTTCTGGGACGATGGTCATAAGCACATGAGCCTCATCCAAACCCTCACCACGGCACCAGCGTTTTAACTCTGACACTAGTTCTGTTTTTTCCATGTTAATACTGTTTGTAAATTAACTTAGTAACTTTAGTTAGTCACTTTACCCTTAACTCTTTTGTTTTAAACTGAAAAATCCAAGACGATCCAAGCGGTGCCTCCATTTTATGTAGCGCTCCCCTCAGTAGTCATATTGGTGAGGGCAGGGCTTTTGGGTTCTTTTAAGATATTTATCAAATATTGTTAACCCTGATTAACTCAGTTTTAATTATTATCTTGGATTTCCTGTTAAAGTACACACGTGAAATGTTTTTAACCTACCTATGAATTCACCTTTCTTAAGTTATAGTATTAATAGAGATTTTTAACCAAATGGGTCTGGATATGTTTCTCTCAGAATGAAATGATAACCTCTTTCCAGTTAAGTAATAAAGTACCACACACAAGGTTTTAGAAAAATAAGTCTCAATTATTTACTTAAAGAAAATCACCAGTTCTTATGAAATAAAATTATTAAATTAAAATATGACTGTTCTTTTCTTAAACCTTCAAAATAAAATGTCCCTTTTCTTCAGGAAAACACTGTAAGTTAATTCTCTCTCTTTTAAAGGAAAACTCTGTAAACACTGTACCATATATAAATGCACTGACAACAATGTAAACAATTTTAACCCTCAAACTGATTACTTCAAAAAACCTCAATTTAACAACTTCAGTCACTTAAACACAATTTGTGGGCCCACACACACACCTTAATGCACTATTTAAAGCCGGCAACTAAAAGTATTATAAAACCAAAATAAAGTAGCAGGCCTGATGCGGTGCTCGTGTTCGTTGTAGCCCAAAACTTAATGGCCGATGGATGATACCTGAGGTAAGGTTCCTGTCCCGTCCTTACTCCAACAGTCACAGGTCAGCATCTCAACACGGACTCCGTCGGTCTCTCTTTTCTCCTTCCACGTTGCCAAGAAAACTCACGGGCAAAGTCCTGGTTGCTCCCAGCTCTGTCTTCAGGTCGAAAACAGCGGATAAACCCCTCAATCTGTTCAACTGAGGGAATCAACTTAAACTGTCAGTTCACTTGTAATGAGCTAACTCAGTCTTATACTTCCAGGCGGCGAAACGTTAGCGTTAGCATTAGCATTAGCAGTAGCACAAACGTAAACAGTCTCTGAAGTTCGTGTAGAAATTCCTCCCGTTTCTCAATATGCAGCTTGTCACTCTTCTCACTGGTTGTCGTGCAAACAATCATAAGACACAAGTTACACACTGGTTTGTGCACTTCTAACTCACAATTTAACTCAGAAAATCTCTGTGTCACGCTCACTCTTTAGCTTAACTCTCTCCGCTCGCTCCTAGCCCTGTGCTCTCCCTCACTCGTCCGTGCTGAAACACCTGAGATCTGACGCTCCGGCCAATCGCTATTAACCCCATCAATGCTGGTTTAGACAGTTTTCAGCAATACATTATCTTTTAAATAAAATAAACATAACAATTTTTAAACTGCTTTTAACATTGTTATAATAACTTCTTAAATGAATTCCAACCTTTTTAATCACACTATTTATAGGCTTTGATTATTAAATGATACTATAAGCATCACTTATACCCTCATGCTTTTTTAACCGGGTTACATGCCTTTTCAGCCTTTTGATATATTCAGCTTTTTCTGCAAAATTTTCCCCATTCATTCTTATGGGGAAATTTTCAACCTTTGTTCTGCTACTGCTTCAGCATACGTTCAGCTAGTAGTTCTACTACTACTACTGCTACTACTTCAACTACTACTACTGCTACTACTACTACTACTACTACTGCTACTGCTACTTGTACTACTACTACTGGTACTTCCACTACTACTACTACTACTACTACTACTACTTGTACTACTACTACTACGACTACTTGTACTACTACTTCCACTTCTACAACTTCTACATGAGGGTGTGAAGTGTAGTGCAATGCATTGTAGTTTCATGCATTTCAGGCATTAATTTTCCAGTTTATTCAGCAGTTTTTCTGAAATCACTTCAGCTGTCAGCATTAACACTGTGTTTTTGCAGGAAATGCACATTTTTTAGTTACTCATTGTAATTGTCCAGCAGTGATATGACTCATGCACCATTTGCTAAATATTGTGGCTCTCTCTGTAACATCCTGAATGCCTGAATAAAGCTGTAAGGAACATTTACACAATGGGCACTTAAACTATGTCCAGCATAGTATGTTTGTTATGTTATGTTTTCCATGTCTAAAAAAGTGTTTTTGAATCTCACAGATATTCAAGCAGAGCACAGCTACTCATTGAGTGAAGACTCTGCCCCTCAGAGCCCAGCTTTGTCAATCAAAATGGACCAAGAGTCTGGTAGGTCATCCTATTCATTTAAAGGCTTCACTAGATTTTATATTCATTTGTTCTTTACTATCTTACTGTGTACCTCCTGAAAAGAAGTACAGCCAAGCAAAACTCGGCTGCTGATGTTTAGTCTGGTTGTTTGCCACATTAGCTGTCTTGTTGGCTCAATTTTCTGTCTTATATATTATTTTTTGTACAGTCTCACCCTGTGTGCTGTCTATCAATTAGATTGGCTAAATCCACATTCTTTCATGTAATATGTGATATGATCGACCCTTTCAGTCCTAGGCCAAAAATCTTACTTTCATTTATCTGAATGGCTCTTTATATCTTCAAATATGGATGCATTGCACATTTTCTTTTTCAGAATAACCTGAACTGTTTGAAAATGAAGGTTTATTTCATGTGAATAGTTGCTTTCAAGATTTATGTTGAATTATAGATAAATGTTGAAATGTTAAAAAATGCATTTTATTTGAAATCTATGTTTTTCATTGAAAGCATTTCAAGCCCAAATCAAAAATCCATCCATCCATCCATTGAAGATATTGGCTGCAGAGATGTCTGCCTACTCTCCAGTATAATGGAAGTAGATGACGCTTGGCTTGTAAGCACCAAAAAATACATGTAAAAAACTCAATAGCAATGACTATGTCCCTCATGTCCCTCATGACCTGGTTACTCAAGATAATCCACAGACCTTGTTGTGAGCACTTTCATGTGGGAAGTTTTTTTTTCAGAGTGTGGACTGACGGACGTGTGGACTACAGTACTTGTCGAGGCTAACTCACGAAGCTAGCTAATGTTACAGATCAGCTGAAGAGGACGCCATAAATGTTTACATACTGTTTTGTCACAAGCTTGAGCCTCTCATCCATCAGTAGATACATGCTTCCTTCTGCACAGTGATACAGTGTAATTCACTCAAAGGAAAAATGGATCCTACATCAAACTGCTAACAACAAGGTCTGTGGTATCTTTAGTAACCGGGGTCATGATTTTGGGAAAGAGACATTGCTGTTGAGTTTTTCAAATGTAAATTTTTATACATACTATACTAAACGTATTTGAGAGAAGGCAGACATCTCTACAGCAATATCTCCAAAACTTGGCAAATCACACCAAAACAATCTAGATGGATAAATAGCACCACAGGTAAGAGGAAAAATATGTATTTTTGATTTTGGGGGGAACTGCCCTGTTAAGTATAATGGGACACAACCAAACTTTGCTAGCCTCTTTTAAAGCTGGGGTTTGTAGAATATGTGAAAAACGCATGAGACTGGGATGGAAACAACTGCTCTCCCCCCTCCCTTCCCTGTTTCGACTCCGTAGCTCCACACTTTCACTTTCCACTCTCGTGGACGCGCGCGACTGTAGCGCTTGGAATATTCACGTCAGAACTTTTCTGTCATACACTAGCCATGGCCGAATTACAGGTAAGAAAGTACTTTACCTTTCTCTCCTGAACAAATTGAACGTATGAACAAACAAACATTACTTTTGCATTGTTTAGAAGAGCGATAGAGATTGACAACAATAATTTCTTGCTAACGTCTCAGCATGACATAGCCTACATGTCTGGCACTAATAACGCTACGATATTTGTCATACTGACGTGATACTTATACAGCATAATCTAATGACAACAGCAACACTTATATATCACAGGAAAGAGGTGTGAATGCTAAGAATAATAAAACTATGTCTAACGCTAAAGTAAACAATTACCCCCACGTGCACGGACTATCGGAGACAACCACTTTATTCAGACACTTCTTTCTTTTCACCGCAACCTGAAAATAAATAATAACTGTCACATCCATATTTACACGGCACACGTCCTCTGTATGTCTTGTATATATAACGGTATTGACAATACATTTGACGTTGACTTTGGCTCTGACTTGCTTGTAGCTGTCGTGAGCCTTTGGCTACGGTTAGCATAAAGCTAATCAACTCACAACATTACTCGTGAATTGTGACCACAAACCGCCTGCTTTATTAGATTCATGGTCATTTCAACTACACAGCCAATTACTACCACACCTTTAGATTATTAGCTACGTAAAACTTACATTGGAGGCTCACCTGTCCATGAGAAGAACAGCAAGCTCAGTATCCAACTTCAGCCCGATGTAGGGGTGGGCGATATGGCAAAAATATCATATCACGATTTTTAAAAAATAAAATCACGATTTCGATTTTATCACGATCTTAAATCAAAAAAAGAAAAACATACAATTTAGGCCAAAGAACCTTTCTGAACAGATTTTAATTTAAATAGTTGCAGTTTTGCCAACATGTGCAAACAACGTAAACATACTAAAAGGTAAACAACAACACTCTGATAAAGTGCACTCTTGCAACATAAAAGGTAGCTTTCAATAAACATGAAAGTAAAATATCAATGAAGACATTACTGTTTGTTTTATTCAACACAGTCATTTTAACAGGATTTAAGTATCCAAACACTAAACAGCTTATTGAAAAGGGTCAAATAAGTCCGTCAGTGGTCGGACTATCCGACGGGGGGTGGGGGGGTCGCGGGAATTTGAACACTGTACAATTTACCGTTTATTAGTGGCCAAGCGCGACCTATCCATGCGCCCGTGTGTGTGTGTGTGCGTGTGTGCGTGCGTGCGTGCGCGAGAGAGAGGCGGCAGGTGGAGGGGCTAACTGGCATAGATGAGAGATGGTGAAACGCTGTTTTTGTTTTTGTTTTTTTGTTGTTTTTTTTAAAAAGCGACCAACTCCTCCGTTTGGCTTTCAGCTATGGCTCTCCATGCGGCTACCGCTACACACATAAACAAGGAGGCGGGTAAGAAAAGCGTGTCACTGCCCGTAATTCGCTATGATTGGTCGGTCAGGTTGACGACCATATGTTTGGTGCGTCGGTGCATCAGCATAGAACTGCAATTTATAGAACGTGCCCTCGACGATCCCACGATCTCTGCACTTTGGCAGATCGTCTACACATTCTGATCCTTCACGATCTAATATCGTCATATCGCACACCCCTAGCCCGATGCTATCGCTAAGCTCTCTCCACCTCGGATATGCTTGTCCAATGTTTACACGCAATTTATTCTGTCTATTGTCACTCTCCCTCTTAGACTCTCGTTTCTCTACATCAGTCTTCCTTTTTTTGGCTTGCTTAGCCGTGTACGCTTTTGTCGGTAATGCCGGGATAGCGGCTTTTCCTGCCGGGTCGTCCACCGTTGCACCTTCACCACCGACTTTGGTCGAGCAACCAATAGGAACGCCCAAAACAGCTTGCTCTGTAAAATGAACTGTGATTGGCTGAACACTGCCGTCATGGCACTGAATTTTTAAAGCCTGAATACAGAGCCAAGAGGAGACACAGAAGTCCAGTGTTCTGTCATAACACTATGAATTACAATATGCTGAAAGGTTATTATTGATTTTTGACCAAATGATGCCAGAAATAACTTACACACTCCAGCTTTAAGCAGAGGGCAGGAGGCCAGCATTCCTCTGGTACTGATTGGTCTGTTGACTGTTATACAGTATTGTACGTAAGAGCAAGTGTCTGCTGTAGTATTATATTATATATTATATATATATTATAACACACAGTGACTCAGATCCTGCTATTTTATCCTCTCTCCTTCTGACTAATCTTCCTTACTCTCTCCTCTTGTCTTCTCTGTTTTTTGTCTCTGCCTGTCTTCCTCTGTCTCCGTCTGTACCTGTCTTCCTCATTCTGTCTGTCTACTCTCCGTTTGTCCTGGGGAGCCTGCTATCTGAGCAGCAGGATCCCAGTCTGAGCAGTTTTCCACCAGCTAAGCCCTGCCCACCTAACACACACACACACACACACACACACACACAGACACACACACACTCTCTCTCTCTCTCGCTCTCTCTGTCACAAACACACACACACACACACACACACACACACACACACACACACACACACACACGCTATGACTAGCATATGGTTTTGACTCTTCAGCTTTAGCCGAAGTCAGTGGAAACTCTCTTTATTCTGTCAGGTTCTCTCTCTACCCCCCCACCCCCCACCCCCCATAACTCATGTTTTCTATCTTTCTCTCCTTTTCTTTCTCTGTCCCCTTAATCCAATTAAATCCACTTTATTGCTTTGACTTTCTTCTTTCCTGTGTTGCCAAATTCCACATTGAACAATGAAAAGTCTAGCTCTTAAAAAACAACTGTCAGGCTTGTTTGTTGTTTTCATTTCATTGCTGTGAACTAGAATTTATTTATATCATATTTTGCTCTTAAGATAAGATTGAGTCCCTGCAGTGAATCTAACAACAACAATGTACATGTATGTATGCTGTAGTTAGAATGTCACTGCTGCCAAATCAAACATGATATTGTACAAGCTAAAATAACATACTAAGCCACTAACCATCAACTTAATATATCACTTAATTAAACATTTAGACGACTTTGATTGCATGGTAGTTCATATCATATAAACCTTTCTTGTTCATTGCCTCTGTCTGTTGTTGCATAGAAGTCATCTCAAGCTCACATATGGTACACACACATACACACGCACACACACACACACACACACACACACACACACACACACACACACACACACACACACACACACACACACACCATATGCATTTGAATCTATTCCTGCCTATTTGATATTGAACTTTGTCCAGAATGCATTTTACAGCCTGAATGTGCTCCATAATGCCTAACTACAAACTTTGAGATTCTTAAGCTTAGTTCATACCAAAGATTTGAGACACAACAAAACTGTTTTAGAATGTTGCAGGGGAAAGTTGCAGCAGTGTGACCTGACCCGTTGCAGCTAGACTAATGGATAAAAAACCCTGAAAAGCCAACGGTTAACAGAGAAGTACAGAGAGTCGTTGCAATCTACATTGGAGAGAGGTTGTATAAAAGTTTTGCCACTCAGCAGCCATCTTTGCAACGCTCCCCGGTAGTTATTTAGGCCTAACAAGAACAGGCCCCTATCTGAAAGAATGTGGAGAGATGGAAAAAAAAAACTGTCAAAGGCATTTGTTCCCATAGGTTATACTTCTTCTACACATGAATGCAGTTTCATGACACCAACTTCGTTTATGGCTCAATCCAGAGCGCTGCAACCTGACACCATCAGTTCATCCCACCAGAGCACTTGCTGCATTCCAGTTACATGGGAGACCACTCGCCCGAGTTGCGAAGTGGGAAATCTCGCAGCTGTCTCGCGACATTTCACCGAGGCACGCCCCCTTTTGGTCGGAATATCCACTGTCCGACTCGGTGCTCCTGAGAGTACACTGAGTTGAGCGAGGATAGACAAACGACTCGTCAAACAAAGATGGCTGCGCCCGTAATTGATGTATTTTCTTTGTATTTGTACCAAGTTGGTCGTTTTAATGTCGATTTTAAATGCTCTTACACATTTGATTACATTGCTGCTTTAATCCGGTCACCAATTTATGCATTGCACGGTCTTGCTGTGCGTGCAATACAATGTAAAGTTTTGTTTTCGAGCTGGTTTGCTAAAGAGGCTAATGTAGCTAACAATAACAATAACAATGACTAGCCTGCTACTACCCTGATGGCGTCCATGTTCTTCCGACTCGTCGTGTAGCGAGACAAATGGGAACGCTATTTGTGCTACAAGCCAGGAAATGACGTCACCTTCTCGCGTAAGAGCAACTCGGGCGAGTGGTCTCCCATGTAACTGGAATGCAGCAAAATGCACGTCAGTTTATCTTGTTATTATTGATTTTATCGTTAAACTCAACTGTGTGCTGGCGTCAGTGCAATAACATGATTGGCTGATATGTGTACCAGTTGGACTGTGATAAGGCACATGATTTGCTTTTGGGGGGAAGGGCCGGGATATATGTCTTAGAACCTCCATCTCTGGCGTTACAGACTTTTCTATTCAAATTGGTTTAAGCAGATTGTCTCCTCTCTTATAATAGCATATGTGCTGCTCACTCAGTTTCAAGCAGTATTGTAGTGCTCGGCAATATATCAATATTATATCATTATCGTGATATGAGACTATATATGGTCTTAGATTTTAGATATGGTTAGATCCTGTAAAATACGTAAAATAATTTGCTGAATTTACCAGACTTTATATACTGATATTTACTTTAACTCACTTTGTCATTACGTATATACACATTAATGATGATTAATTATCAGTTACTTTTTTGTCAAGGCACCAATTGTCATCCCAACAATAATGTCACAATATCGATATCAAGGTATTTGGTCCATGGTGATATTTGATTTTAGCATTTATGAAGTGCTTTTGAGAAGATTTCAAAATATTGAGATATTTATCCTGTACCACCATATAGCCTGAAATAAGGCCATATCTCCCAACCCTACTATATTTTTATTTGATTCTGGCCTGATAAGCCTAGTTGCATATTGATACAAAACAGATATACAGTGTGTATGGTGAACCGCTGTGAATCTACTTGGCTGGTATAAGTAGAGGTTTTACCCATCAGAATGTCTCCAATAGGGTTGAATGAAGTTGATTTTAAACAAAATATTAATAAATTAAGCAAATAACTATCTGATTATTATTTTTTTATACACTAATATTTTCTGTAATATTTTTTCATAGTACAAAAATTCAAGTATATTTGATGAAAAACATATAGTACAAACTCTATAGAATGGTGTGATCATCCGTTTTCCAGCAGATTTCTTACCATTTACAGTATGCCGGATAGAGAATGACGAAAGGGTTTTACTGCATGTCCATTTGCATTGTGGCATTTTGAAGTGTTGTCGCTGTGGTTTTAAGAGCATCGTCCCTGGACTTAATGTATAACACTGGAATGTTCTACTGCACTTGATGCTCCACTTGTTGAATGCTGCTCTGCATTCTGATCTGGGTAGTATGCTGTCTGATTGAGCTGCTCCATGTAGCTGCCATTTGGCATGAACAGTATTTTGGGAAGAGAAGAGAAAGAAATTGATCCAGTCATAAAGTATCACCCCTAATAATTGCATTTCAAGGTAGTGTAGCTGCAAAAGCTGTGTAACACCATTGATGAAATTTAGAGACGGGAAAAATATAAAAATATATGCTAACAAACTAATGGAAAAGGAAGTAGATGCAAGAGTTGCACATAAATACTGGGATCTCAGTTACTCAACCTTAATCTCCATGGAAGCATAGCGCAGGCTTAAGAGGTCCTCCTGGACACTGCACTTTGTGAAGTTTCACACGCCTTCAGCATCCAGTGAGATCAGCTCAATTAGAGCTGCTGCTTGTTTGTCTTAATGAGTCAGGTTAATCAACCATCTGGGATGTCAGAAGTTGTTGATCTTTCAGAAAGCCGGTTTGTTCTGAATGAAGGAATTTGTTGATCATAGTTTTCTTGGAAAGCAACATAGATGGCTGTTTAAGCTCCTCCCAAGTAGAATTGTTAATTATTTATAAAAACCATCATTATTAACTGGTCAATTTATAGTTAATTAAACTTTAGTTAAAAGTTTTTTCACTAGTAATAGCCAATGCCATTCTTTATAAGCCATTTATTAAGCAATTGTCAAGGTTTCCAAACATCAGTTGCAACTTTATAGATGAACTACTCAGTATTAATAACCATTTTCAAAGTATTATAAACATTGCAACTTTGCAATAAACAATTATTTAATAATTTATAAAGCATTGTAAGCAGTTAAATAACTATTACCTGAAAATGTGTTCACTATGAATTTACTATTTATTGATGATGGTTATTATTATGTGTTACTGTAGAATAATAAGATGATATGTGAATCACTGGATGCCAATTACTAGTCAAATTTAGTGGATTTGATATGGGTCACTGAATACTTTTACAGGAAACTGCCAGATAAGAGACCATGTAAAGGCCACCACTTTTGCCTCAGCACTTACATAATGTATAACCCTTATTACAGTATTACAATGTTGAATTACAGAAGTCTCAAGTCTTTTGTAGGGATGTCACGATTCATGATTTGATTTGATTACTTTTTTTTTTTTTTGCGTCAGCTAGGCCATCGTGAGACTATTCCACCTGGATTTGTAAAGGATTTGTAAAAATCCTGATAACTGTCATTTTCAAATATTCTTTTCCTGCCACTGTAATTAATGGGAAACACTGACATAGCCTTTAAGTAACCTAACTTTTATGCTGCAACCTGAGCTCATCCAGAAACTTTTCAATATCGTGCACTTTCCTGTGGCTGCGACAGCCTGCTGGTACTTCTCCCAAACACTCACTCCCACACTTCCACAACAAAGGCACTTGACTGTGTCATACACAAGTTATCCACAAGGTTGGCTGGTAACATGCAGGTTAGAGGAACCTCTGTGCTTTATCAGGACATCTAATATTAAAGCTGCTGTGAGTGATATATTTTTATTTAAATAAATATTAAATAGCTCTATATCCCAACAGTAATCTCTATTAAAGAGTGTTTGGTCAGTAACCTGTGTCTCTCCTCCTCCTGCTCATGCAATAAAAGAGAAAATAATTTCTCTGGTACCCCTGCCCTCGTTATCCAATTGGAACAGAGAACATTCTCCTCCTGTTCTGGTACCTACACCAGCACTGACAGAACATGGAAAGCTACCAATTCCAGCACTCACCGTGACGGCCTATACTACCAAACATGCCAAGCAAAGAAAAACAATTGAAGAAAAGAAAGAGGCAAAGAGAGTTGCTTTGAAAAAAGAAAGAAATCTTACAAGTGTGGTGACGTTAGGGTTGGGTACTGAACTTAGGGTACTTTTAAGGGTACTGATCGAATTACGTACTACCAATGCACATTAAATTAATTGGTGCCACATTTCGGTACTTGAAAGCGCATTCTTACAGTAACAGTATAGAGAGAAAGACAGAGAGTAAGATGTCACCCCAAAACACAGCGCCTGGTTGTGTCTGAAATTCCTTACCGACATGCTGATTAGTATAATAAAACAGTTTTTGTTAGTATGTCAGACACCTTGGTATGAATTGAATACCATCTATGAGGATATATTACAGTATGCATTCTTTGATTCCTAAATAAATTTCATATAACAAGCACTTTCCCCTTTAGCTTGATGCTAACACATAATGGGAATCCCCATTAACGTGATGAAAGTATATTTACAAATGATCCATTTTAATTCACATTCTTAATGACATACTAAACGACATGTGTGCTCATATTGCAGGCATATACAGTACTCAATATGCTCTGGAAACAGACTTATGACTGCCTACTTCACATTGTTAAGTCAATCTGCTACTGTGTAGCTTCATCCCTGAGCCTCTACAGTGAGCTCATAGGGTTAAACCTTAAACTCAAAATTCCCAATGGGTTTAAAAATACAGCCACCACTAGTGGAGACGTTGGAGGCCAGGAAAGGGCAGCTGCAGCAAATATACAAGAGCCTATATATCTTGATGTTTTGTTTCATATTTATTATCATAATACAAGCTTGATGAACAGGAATAGCTCAATATTACAGTTAACTTCATAAAGTACTGTATATTCTTTTCATTCTACTGTACATTTTATGTTATTGAGCAAGTATGTTTGTTTTGGGGCTATAAAAGGCACTGGACAATGAGTGAGTGTCCATTTGAAACAGTCAGTGCCAACTGACGTAAGCAGAATGAGCAGGAGCGCCACCTAGCTTTGGCCTGTATCCAGACAGGGAGTAAGCAAATTGATGTTACTAATGAACTCCAAGTGTCTCAGAGAGTCATTAGCAGACTGGTCTTTCAACAATGGATCACAGGTTCAGTGTGTGAAAGGCCTCATAGTGGTGCCATATGAGTCACAGACAGGGCACATGACCAGTATCTGAGGACCTACGCCTTATGCCACCGGCATGCCACAAAAACACAACTTCAGAGACGTCTGAGGGCTGTCAGACGAAACAATGTGTCTGATCAAACCAGCCGGAACAGGCTTCACCACTATGGATTGAACGGCAGTCAACCATTGAGTGTGACACCCTTGAATGCCAGGGACCGTCGAGCATGTCTGTAGTGGGCCAGGCAACATGTTGGTTTGACCATCCAGCAGTGGTCGTCAGTGATGTTCACTGATGAGAGTAGGATCACCCTGCATCAGAATGATGGGTCACAACATGTTTGGAGCGTGAGCGCTTTGCGGCCGTCAACATGGTCCCAAATCCTAGAGCTGGAGGAGATGGTGTAACAGTATGGGCCGGAATATCGATGGACAGAAAAACTGATCTGGTGTTTCTCAATTGAACAGTCACGGTTCAGTCATATCTGCAGGACTTCATCCAGCCCATCATCATCCCCTAGTGGTGCGAGTGCACCCTAAACTTCATGTTCATGGATGACAACACACCCCTACATCATGTTTGTGTGGTCACCACCAATCTCCAGCAGGTTGGTGTCACTCACATGGAATGGCCGACCATGTTACCCAACCTGAACTCCATAGAGCATCATTGATGCACGAGGTGAGAATACCCATTTTGGCCTTTGAGGTAATTATAATTAATTATAATTGAGGTAACCACCTTAAAGTGTGGGGTATGTATCCAGAGTTGGATACTGGATATGCAATTAAAGTCAACTAAAATGTGTTTCATTATTTTTGGGGACCAAACATATTCATGACACACAAAATAAAAATTCAGATATGTCACAGAATACACAATCAAGTGAAACACTAAAATATCCCAATATCCCTAACTAATTTTGAGTAGTGTATTTATTAAGGGCTAACAAACTGGTATCAGTTCAAATGTGAATGGTACTCAACCCAAGGTGATGTAGAGAGGAGGGAGGGGCTCTAACTGCAAAACAGACAGGAAGTTAGTTAAAACAAGGGCAACAGGGGGCATAGAACCTAATGCCCCCCAGAGATGGCGCCTGTACTATGCTAGCCCAGATAGCGCAAATGCTATCTGCACTTCCATTGTGCTGACATCAACAGCACAGTTTAATTAACATTTCATAATTGCAGAGAGTACGAAGGTCATCTTTAGCCATTTTAAATGTGTTGCATACAACATTTGTTTGTTTGTTAGTTTTTCACTTTCCTGTCACCTTTTCTTTTTCTCAGTCACCCTCTCTCTTTCTCTCTCAGCTTGTGGTCAGCAGCAATTCTTGTTGCTCTTACTCAGATGAAGCTGTGTGTTTTACTGCACCTCCTACTGTGCGGCTCCATCTATTGCATTTATAGTCTTGCTGTCCCACTGAGATCAAACACAATCACCACCTCTACTCCGTTAAAAGCACTTTTGGTCGTTAGCCATTGCTCTATCGTAGGATTTATGACCTGGGTTTACAAGCCACACAGGCAGACCCTCTTTTATTAATAGCATCCAAAGAGATTCTATAAAGCAGTTAAGGAGAGGATCCAGTTTTACTATATCCACAGCATCTTTTACATTTATATTATACTGGACAAAATATGAAACGATATGTCTAAAATGATGTTAAACCCCTGAACATACTTAATAGTCTGTATGTTGAATGCAACACACAGAAGGATGACACAAGAACTTTGTTGCTGTCCTGTCAAGCGTTGGTGTTGATTAATCATTAAATCATTTAATCACCTCATACCACTATTTTATGAACATCAATTCTGGTAATACAAGGGGAAAAGAACACGATGGGTGCAGAATGAATGAATGCAGAAAATAACAAGAAATTATTATGTTTTAAATCAAACTTCCCTCCAACACCAGCAAAAGTTATATCACTCTGTCTTTACTGAAACTACTAGAAAAGTTACAGGGAAACTTTCATATGCAACAGCTAACAGCTGACAGCTTCTGGCATTCATTAAAAATGGTGGTGGAGGGCTTCCAATCAAGCCCTGGTTTAACAAGGGCAGGAGGCTTAACGAGGCTTAGGCCAGCAGCAGGCCTCATTAGAAGAGGCTTCTGAGGGTTGCGCTTATACAGAGGATGTAGGGAATAGGTAGATTGCCGATCCATCCCAAAACTGAATTTAGATGCTACCTTTCATCTCTTTTAATTTGTCATCAGTGATTTTCCTTCACCATGCTGATCAGTGACATAAGTGACAAATGAAATATTAGAGGAAGCAGTGAATATGGGACTGATGAGTGTCACGGTAATCTTTTAGCAGTCAGGAAAAACATTTTGCACTTAATCTAATACATTAAATGTATTGAGTCTTTGTCATATACAATGTTAATGATTTTGAATCTTGCTAGTGTTAGATCCCAAGTTTACCCCTGTTCAGGAGGTACTGGACCAGCTTACAGGGTGTTACTTTAATATGGATTTAAATAGGGACTGCTTAAGCTGGTAGCGAGGAGACTCGCCTATCTTCTCACGGCCTACGTCCGAACGTCTACCCTGCTATCTCTGGCTTGGCACCTGACTTGAATAGCCCTCGAATCAGATACGGCCACCAGCCATGCCTGTTAACGTGGCTCTCCTCTAAATGATCTCAGCACTTGGTATGGTGCTAGGATGAATTTTAGGGGCTTTTTGTAAACCCTAAGGGACTGTTTCAATTTGGTAGGCTAGAGTAACCTTTAAGAACCTTTAAGATATTTTGCACAGTTATCACCTACATTTTACTTCCATCAAAGAAATAATAAAATCAGTGTCCACAACTTCTACTTAACTGCATTATGTTGGTTTTATTGCATAGTTTTAGCAAGGGCAAAGCATACTGCTCATACTTATCTCAATGATTATCAATCATCATCAAGAATATCTATTGATAAAATCTGAGGCTGGATAAAATACTTGAGATTGAGAGGGTCAGGCCGTCCAGCTCAATATGCCTTTCCCTTCTTGCTGAAAGTCCAAGTCATTACAGTAACTCATGAACCCTTTCGAGGTTCCCAAATTTTCTCAAAATCCAAACTTCATGCCAGCAGAGTGAACAATATAACTCCAATGTCCAAATTATAATCCACAGTTAGTTGGTGAAAATGGTTAATTCATTGTGCTCTTAATTCCTTGTTGATTTCTGCTGTGAATTTCTTGAAGTCCCTTAAAGGCTGCTCACATACTCCATCTCATGTGTTGATCCAAGGAAGAAGCGAGAGGAAGAACCCCGTTCTGTCTGTGGTTCTTGTTTATATACTCTTACGATTGGCCCCCCTTCACATCTCTTAGGCTCTGAGCACCTCATACTTCAGAAATGTATGTTGGAATCATGACAAAATCATTATATGTTAAACACAATACAATTGCCATAGCTCTTACACATTTCTAAATCACGATTAGGACTATGTATAATGTCCTTTATACTTCCAGATTGTGTACAGCAGGAGTGTATGAATCTTAACTTTTCTGATACCCCCTTCTTGAGATCAGGCACTGCTGGTGGGAGTTCTTGTGGCTCACTGCGTGAGCACAAGGCAAACCTCGTCCCCCCTTTCCGAGCTAGAAGACATGTTGTCGTCTGATGATATTGGCGAGCCAGAGGCCCTAGAAGGGCAGTCTCCCATTCGTCGATGATTATCAGCTCGTCCAAGCAGGGAGTGTGTTCTCTAGAAGTGGGCATTGCTGGAGCATTGGTTGTCTCCATCGCTGTGTAGTCTAGCTGCGCCTCTATTGCAGTGGTCATGGTGTTGAGTTGGCTCTCTCTGTTACTGCTCCTCTGGTGTCATGATCGATCAGCAGTGAACCTTCCTGCAGCTTAGCAGTGAGGTCAGGTGGCGGCGTTGCCGTGAAGTGGAGTGACGCCAAGGTGTTGGTAGTCACAAACTCGCTGATGGGCGTTGAGGGACCTTGCTCGATGATGTTGCCCGCTGCCTCTTCCCAAAACCAGCACACACAACCTGTCTGGGTGGCGGCATCGGCAGTAGACTTCCGCAGCTGAGGGTAGCCGAGGGCCAAATGCCACAAACCTTCCATCACTCCGGTGCGAGGTCGAGACACAGGTCTCATCGGGGTATTCCCACATCTTCACATACACGGGGCAGTAGGTTACATCTGCATGAACTTCAGTCACCGGGTCCAGACCTGGTCCAGCTTCTGCGGAATTCCAAATTACTTAAGCCTTGGCTTCTACCTGTGGCAGAAGATTGCTTTCACTGAATGAACAGTAAAGTTACCCAGCTCCACAGCTAACTGAGCTAATTGCTAAAAGCAGTAAGCAGTCACGCTGTCTAGTAGCTACCTTCAAATTCTGGTAATTCCTGACAAATGAAATCTTTAAGTTCAACTTTTGGTTGGCTGGTGTGAAACATTCCTGAGTTTTAAGTTTTTCATGAATCCATTCGTAACTTTTTGAGAACGATAAGTAAATAAATGGTGTAAAAATAGGATTTCCATAGAATTCTGTTTAAGCCACTGCAGACACTGTCAACTGACTACACTTATTGATGGACTCTTTGCTTCTTGTTTATTGTCACTGATGATATGTGATGTTGTTTGCCCCACCATAAATCCCTGTCAATCCCTGTAAGTTCTGGTTTACCAGAGGTTATTTGAGGAGGTTGGCTGGTGCTGGCGGGGAGGACCAAAACCTCTTCATCATCTTGCCCATAAGACACCAAATATTCCATAAGTGCTTTCCTGCAGCCCTGCAGTGGCACTGTACTCACAGTAGACTAAACAATGGAATGCCTGTGAGATGCTCCTAGAAATATCTCCCAATTGGGTTTTGGTGAACCTCCTTTAAAATTGTACTCTCCTACCTTATGGTTGGGCCACTCGATTATGCATATTTTCTACAGGCATTATCTTTCGTTTCTGTTCTCATGAAGGATACTGAAGACAAGTTGCTGGTTCAGCCCGTCTTTTATTTCAGGTTAGATACACACTCGGTGGAGACAAATTATGCACCACAGTTGCCAGAGTGACGTCGTCCAGCAGTCTATAATGAGCAGCTTTGTCAGGAAGTACTCAAATGTTTGGGGAAGCTCTTTGGAAGTGTGATTTATAAGATACTTATAATTTCCAATTGGAAGACCTACAGCAAAGCCTCCCTGAAGAGAAATATAGTTAGATTTACTTAAGTAACTCAGAACATTGAGGTTCATTCTGCTTTCTGAACAGGGTAAGGAGCTGTTTTGGCTGGAATTGAGGTTTATATAATACCAAGAATACATTATATATTTTTGAAACCATTTTCATTTATGTTTATTCCTGACCTTGGAAATAGTAGTTTGACAAACAATCTCAACTTAAAGCCCCGTTTACAAGGTTTTCAACCATATCATACAGATTCATCAGAATATGCGTGTGATGCAGTTGAAGCGACCTTGCCTTTGGCTTGTTTTGTCAAATTGCGTCAAATATGCAACAGTTACCAAATGGATTCCATGTTTTTCACCATCCAAACTCCTATCCACTAAATTATTAGTTACAGTTAGTAACAGCCCAATGACTAATTATCGATAAGCGTGCCAGTTATTTTCTCAATTAATAATAATTGCTTAGTAAATAAAATATCAAAACAATTAGGAAAATGTTCATCACAGCCAAAAGTGACGTCTTCAAATTTTGTCCAACAGTCCAAAACCCAAAGACTCTTCATTTACTCTCATCAATGACAAAGAAAAGCAGCAAATCACATTTAAGAAAGCTGGAACCAGCAAATGACTGAAATGATTAATTGATTATCAAAATTATTAGCAATTAATTTTCTTTTGATCAATAAATTGATTTATCTGCTAATCTTTGCAGTCTTACAGTTAAGTAGAGTTTGTTCTTAATTTGTTTTTAGTTTTAGTTTCACAAAAGTTTTTAGTTTTCACAAAACTTTTCACAAACCTCTTTATCACACACACTGAATGCAGCTTGTCAATGTCAACTTGTGCCATCATTCCAATGTACAGAAGCCATAAAGTAGCAAAAGGCCAAACTGCCAGAAAGCACCAGGAAGCAGAACAGTTAGGAAGGAGTCATCAAGTAATGACTCCGATAAGTCAAACTGCTGTGGGAATCTGTTTAGAGATCTCACCTAAAATTATCAATATTTGGGGCAAGTGTATCAATAATTGTATGGCAAGAGGAAGTGATACAATATATTGCTGTATCAATATTATGTCCAAAATCTATTTGTAAATGTATCTGTTGATTTGAATTTGATTTTATGGTATTTGATCTTTCCATAGAATTTGAATGGAACTTCAGTCAGGACCTTTCAGCCATCTTGGTGAAACAGGAGGAGCCTGATGTGGGTCAACGGTTAGATCCACAGCCTCTGGAAGGCCCATCTCTCATATTAAGCCCTGCCCCCCCACACAGAGGATCGCCATGGAGACACACGGTTAGTATCCAGAACCGAACACTACATGTTGTGTTAGATTAAAAGCAATGTTCATCACTATTACTGTTGTTTATGTGTTTGTGTAGGAGTGCAGTGAAGACGATGTGAAGCCAGTAGCCATAAAAGATGAACCCAGGGAGATTGGACAGTACCTCGGCCTGCGCAGCGGTACGCACACCACACGCACACACCCACATGTTACAGAACAACACCAACAGACAATTATGTGTAACAAGCTGGTTTAGTTAACAAAGAAAAGGAGAATGGTTTACGGTAGAAGTACTCATTCAACACCCTCATCTCCTTTAGACGATGCTCTTCAGCTCCCGCCCACCCCTCCCAGCAGTAATCATGGCGACAGTGATGGCTCCCTCCCTCCCTCCTCCCCACACCTCCCTCTGCCACCATCTTCCCCTCAACCACAACAGAGGCCAGGAGGTCGTGCCTCCTCCTCTTCCTCCTCCTCTTCTTCTTCCTCCTCCTCCTCAGCCATCTCTTCTTCACCTCTCCTCACTGCACCACATGTGAGTAAAAGAACACCATCCTGCATCTTTTTGTCTTTCTGAACCTGTTTTCTCTTGTAGAGAGTGCACTAGTCAACAGTATAATTCAGTTAAACGTATATAATTGTTTACAATTGTATATTGTGTATATTCTGAACTATAACAGAAAGTTAAAAGTATCAAAGTATCACATACAGTACAGTTAGCTCAAAATATAATGTAAGTTCTGTTCGGCTAATGGTTGAGGTGACAATATTGCAGTGCAGAAGCCCCTCAGCACCCACAAAGCAGCCCCCTGTGGGCAGTAGGCGATTGAGGGGGGATGCTGTCCCCCTTCTTAGCAAAATTACCAAAAAGCATCCCCCTTGTTAACCTGCCATCACTCTCCATCCCCTAGTAGCAGAAAGAGTGTCACAAATCACAAGCGGCCGCGATCAATGGCGCACAGTGGAGTCAAGCCGTGCACGGCTGCTTTGCATTCCAGCTGCCTGGTCGATTTTTGACTGAAGCCGCAACAAGCTGCAAAGAGCAGATCGCGCCGGCAGGAAGTCAGAGACACAGGAACGGCATAGAGCATCCGGTCAATTTTCAAAATAAAACACCCTGTGCAGACTCCTGATTGTATAAAAACGAAAAATGACCAGATCAACAAAATCTGAGCAAGTCAACAAAATCGGGCAGACAAAAGGCTCCGCTTCTGAAACGTTTCCGCTGGGTTCTCTTTATACATTCATGGTATGATGCCGTGCGGAGGGCGGAACAAAACCTGGAGTAGACGCAACGTCATAGAGCAGCTTCCGGTGGATTCCCAGCGCGTCTCTCATGTAGAGGAGCACAACAAGTCTGCTTGTTCTAAAACTAAAATGTTACTTTTCGTAAGTGTTTTTAGTGTGCCTGTTCAGAACATGGTGGCTTATGTTATGTTGGTAATTGTCATTTTTGTGCTGGTTTATAGTTTAACCATTAGTGAGGTAGCTGTTACATTTCCTGACACCAGCTGTTTTACCCCCTGTTGAAGCGCACTCTGCTCGACAAACTATGTCATTACACCAATTTTAAATTAACCCAAGCATGTTTTTTCTGCATTATAGTTTTTAAATATAAGGTTTTCATATCGATGCATATCGGACAACATATACACCGATACTGATATATCTGTGATAGGCTAATATCGGCCGATAAAATCGGCCAACCGATGAATCGTCAGGCTCTACTATTTTGCACAATGTTCATTCTGTGTCCTTCAAGGAATTTAGATGGTAAAAAGATGTTCCAAGGGGTCATGTAACTTAAAATGACCCTGCTTGTAGTGTATTGTGAGAAACATGAGAAAACCCTGACTGAATAAACTCAGTCCACTGCATACAAATTAAAGGTGTATTTACTCATTACTTTAATACAGTTATAAAAAGACAATTGTAGTAGGGAGAGAAGGAAGATAACTGGATGAAATGGAATTGTAGAATTAGAAATGTCACAGTTATGGTTAAGGCGTCAACAATGTCCTTGGAGGTGTACATAGGTGTGTCGGGGCAGGGTGGTGCTCCCATTGAGCCATCCCCCCTGTTAAAAATGAACAAATCACCTACTGCCTGTGGGTGACAGTGACAGTGGTACAAAATTGTTAATTTAATGACTCATGGTTCACAGATAGAGAACAGCTGGATTGCTCTATAAATAGGATACACAGTTTTTTACGTTTTTTATTTTATTTTCATTTATCATTTTACTATTTGCTGATTCCACTTCTAATGTGCAGTTTGGTCTGTATAGAAATGTTCCATTAACATTAAAGAGGCAGTTCAGACATTTCCTCTTTGTAAGTGCTGTATTACCATGACCTGGATGACTGAGAACCTTCATCAACATATGTTTCCTCTTACCTGTAGTGCTATTTATCCATCTAGATTGTTTTAGTTGGAGTTGCTGAGTTTTGGAGATATCAGCTGTTAAGATGTCTACCTTCTCACAAATATAATGGAACTAGATGGCATTCAAGTTGTGGTGCTCAACACTCGAAAAAATCCATTTGAAAAACAGCTACGTCTCTTTTCAAAATTCATGACGCAGTTATGCAAGATAATCCACAGAACTTGCTGTGTTCAGTTGTACATAGGATATTTTTTTCATTCTACAGAACAACAACATATCACTGTGCAGAAGGAAACATGGTTCATTCTTGTGACAGCGCAGGATGTAAACATTAATGGTGTCCTCATCAGCTGAGCTGTAACATTAGTAGCTAGTTTAGGTAGCTTAGTTAGCTAGCCTCTTGTCACTTAGTAGATAGACACTTCCCCCTGCGCAGTCATATGGAAAGAAAATAACTCCTACATGAATCTGCTCACAACAAGGTCTGTGGATTAATTTGAGTATCCGGCTCAGGGTTCCTGGAAAGAGACATTGCTGTTGAGTTTTTCAAATGTAGTTTTTGGTGCTTAAGCAGAGTGCTCTTTAGTGTCGTTATGTTCAAGAGAAAGCAGACATCTCTACACCGATATTTCCTAAACACTGCAACTCACACCAAAACAATAAAGATGGATAAATGGCACTACAGGTAGGATTTTTATTTGAATTGTCCTTTTTTAAGCTTTTCTGGGTTGAGGTATTAGGGGGAGCCCGTTGCCATTTTGCATGTGCCCTTGTTACAAACATTATTGACAAGAATCAGAGACACCAGACATAGACCCAGGTTTTCCAGAAAGACAGTCTTTACTGAAGGCAGGTTCGGTACCTAGGAAATCAATCAGCATGGCAAGGAAAACACAAAGGGCAGTGGCAAGGTAAGGTCCAAAAATAGGGGTAAAAAAAACCTAGTATGCAGTAGTATGTTTACGGAGTATTGTGTGAATAGGGTGGACTTTTGGCTTGTGAACTGTCATCATGGGGTTAAATCACTCCAATAATGGGCTGATACAATGGGGCCTATTCACTGAAATTTCATAATTTAGTCTCTGGCTATTGTCCGTCTGATTCAGCAGCTTTGGTCTGAATCATTTCTACTAATGCCACAGAGTAATGCTTTATGATTAAATGTTTCTACAGAATTGTGGTGAAGCTGTAAATTCGCTATTTTTGTCAATAATCTCTTTTGTGAATTAGTTCAACATGTAGAAGTAGAAAGGAAAAGCTGATGAGACAGTGACCCGAGGGTTCAGTTTAACATAAATTGTTGGTAATGGTTGTAAATATATTGATGTAGAGTTTCTTTCACTGTGCAGAAGCTGCAGGGTTCAGGACCCCTCATGCTGACAGAAGAAGAGAAGAGGACCCTGGTCGCTGAGGGTTATCCAGTACCAAACAAACTTCCTCTCACAAAGAGTGAAGAGAAGGCACTGAAGAGAGTCCGGCGGAAAATCAAAAATAAGGTAAACACAAACATATCTTATTTTGTTTTTGCTCACAGATTGACTGAACTTCACTGAAACCACCGGGCATTTACAGAATCAGTGACTCAGACTGCCTTCTCGTCTAAGAGGAAAACAGAACTAAAAAAAACAGTTGAATAGTGGCATTTTTCTCGAAATGATGCTGCTGATGCTGAAACCGAAATTATTGATGCATAAACAGAATTCAAAGCATTGCATCTCGGCTCTGCCTGAGCAAATGTCTTTGGGTGCCTAACACTGAGTAAGGTTTGTTAAATACAGATCACTACACAAATGTTACATTTTCTTGGAAAAAAAGTCTTACACCACTGATACTTTTCTGTTTTTCTACCTAGATCTCAGCTCAAGAGAGTCGGAGGAAGAAGAAGGAGTATGTGGAATGTCTGGAGAAAAAGTAAGGCACTGAAAAAATCTTTGTCCCCATTTTTTCCATTCCTTTTCCACTCCTTTAGGTTTACCTTTGTATCTGTGTATCCTTTTTCTTTCTCATTATTGTACCCTCAAATGGCATTAAAGTAACCATATTGGAGTATATAAGTGGCCATATTATTAGAATAGTCTAGCCCAAGCAGTCAAAGCAGATTTCCAGATTATTAAAAACGCTCTGGTACTTAAAGAAGGAGCACTAGACCCCTGGCGGAGTCCACACCACAACTATAATGACAACGACAATGTGGAACAATATTGTTGGGATCATTTTCACAGCAATTTGATAAACAATAGAAACATGCCAAGCACAATCCATCTGAATTTACACGGCCAATCTATCAGCTTCATTTCGGGGACATCTTCCTGAAAAATAATGTCGCAGGAGTGCTTATAATATTTGTTTCTAATTGTAGCCTATCTCTTCTATGTAAACTAATTGATGGTATTTAAGAGACCCTTTTTTTTTTTAACAAATGTTTTTATTGAATTTTTTTGTATATATTACACAAATAGAAACAAACAAACAAGCAAAGAACAGGCAAGGTGCAGGGTAGTGGCAAGGCATCTTCCTATAAAGGTTTTTGACAGAGCATTATAACATGTTCCTCTTTGTGGTCTAAAGTTTATATCAGCATGTTACAAAAAGGAAATAGACATACAATGAAAGAAAAATAAATAAATGCAAATGAAAATGAAATGTTACATTTAAACAGGAAGGTTTCTTTGGCTTTCTCTCCTTCTAAAAATGATATAAACCTCCAAATTCTATCAAAGGTAGACAATTTACCCTTACTCATAAATGTGAGTTTTTCAAGGGCAAGCGAGTTTGACAGTCCGGCTAGCCACACCTGTATACTCGGTTTGGTAACAGATCTCCAAGTTTTAGCTATGGTGTATTTTGCTTGTAATAAGCAGTATACAGTCATTTTCCTATCATCCTTGCTTAGTTGACAGTTTTCAGGAAAAATTCCGAGGATACATTGCTTAGGGCATAGTAAAGATTTCACACCTGTGACATGATAAAGAATATCCAGAACCTCTAGCCAGAAAGTCTGGATAAACGGGCAGTTCCATAAGCAATGAAGAAGAGTACCTTTTGTCCCACATTTAACACACACATCTGGGATATTGGGATCAAATTTATTCAGCAAAGTTGGTGCTATAAATATTCTCATTTACCACTTAAATTTGATTAATTTAAAATGTGTGTTTATGGATTGTGTTTGGGCTTGAAGGCAGATCTTCTGCCATTCTTCCACTGAGATAACACTGTTTAAGTCCTCGCTCCATGCCACTTTATTTTCCTGAGGAGATATGGGAACCACCCACAATTATTCCATAAAAGTGTGAAATCAGGCCCCTCTTAGAGTGGTGGTTTACTGGATGGATTATGGATACAGATTTCTGTGTCTTAAATATGAAACTTTTGATCTGTAGATATTTTAAGAAATGTTTGGATTGGATGTCTTATTTCTGTCGCAGATCTTCAAAAGACATGAGTATTTTTATCGAATAGGTCTGAAATCTTACATATGCCTTTATCAGCCCAGATTTTAAAGCCCATATCGCTCTTACCTGGTGTGAAGTAACTATTTCCCCATATCGGAGAAAACTGGGATAATGATGCTCTTTCAACTCTATGTTTATGTACCTCATACCATACCTGTATTGTATTTTTAACAAAGGGATTTTGCGTATGTTTTTTAAGCTCTTTTAGTTAGGTGAGTACAAATATGAGTTGAGAGGCAGAGGAGATCTCAATGCTTACCCAGGATAGTGGTGTTCCTAGTGGTGTTCCAGTAGGAGGCAATAGAAAGTTGGGCCGCCTACTGAAGGTTCGGAAGTCTCAGACCTCCTCTTTCATAGGAGAGATAAAGCAAAGATAAGCGAAGTCTTGCCCTTCTATTGTTCCAGATAAACTTAGAAAACATGCTTTTCATTCTTGCAAAAAAATGAGTAGGAGGACTGAGAGGAATCGACTGGAATAGGTAAAGAAATTTTGGGAGAACATTCATCTTGAGAATACTTATACGGCCTATCATGGAAATTGGTAACATTGACCATCTATTAATTAATTCTGTCACTGAGTCGATCACAGGATCATAATTTGCAGGTACTAGATTATCAATTTTAGGGGTAATTTTTATGCCCAGGTAAGTGATGTTATCTGAAACCACTTTGAATGGTGTTTGAATAGGTGGATTTAATCTGTCTGAGTGCTTAAGGAACAGCATAGCAGATTTTGATTTATTAATTTTATATCCCGATAGATTGCCGAACGTATTAATAGTGTCAAGCAGAGTGGGTAATGACTGTTCCAGACGGGATAACAACACAATAATATCATCCGCAAACAGTCCAATTTTATTCTCCATATTATTTATATTTATTAGAGATGTTCCGATACCATTTTTTCCCTCCCGATACCGATTCCAATGCTGTGGGTATCGGCCGATACCGAGTACCGATACCGATACCAGTGTGTTATAAAAAAAAGCACAACACAGAAATTCAGCTGAATTCAGCACAGAGTAGACAGGAAGTCAGACACGAAACAACAACATGACATCCAGTTAAAGGCTTTTTCTGCATCCAGACACAGTAGTGCTGTATCTGGATGATCTGACTTTGCATGAATAATATTTAGGACCCAACGGACACAATGGAAAGCTTGACGTCCCTTAACAAACCCATTTTGATCAGGATCGATGAGAACAGGAAGGTATTTTTCCAGCCTGCATGCCAACACTTTAGCTAATATCTTACCGTCAGAATTTATTAGTGAAATTGGTTGGTATGACTCAAATTTTGTTGGTGGTTTCCCAGGTTTCACTAATAAAATTATGAGAGCATTACACAGGGAATGAGGAAGTTCACCTGCTTGAAAGCTATCCACCAACATATCGAATAGGGGAGATATTAATTTATCTTTAAAATTTTTATACACATCAATTGGAATCCCATCCGGGCCTGGGGCCTTTCCCCCTTTCATTTTGTCAATTGCATCAGACAGTTCATTTCTTGTAATTGGGGAATCCAACACAGCTTTAGCTTCTGCGCCAAGTGAGGGAATCTTAATTTGATCAAAAAAGTTATGAAAAGATTCAGTGGTTATATAGCTTTCCAACGAGTAGTTTTTGGGAGGGTTAGTTATTTTATACCGCCATCGCTAAGAGCAAACAAAGGCCGCTCAGCGAAGTCGCAACTCTTCTCTGCTCTGGCGCCCCAGTGGTGGAACGAACAGATTAACCAGAATTAAATCTTGGTTCAGTAGCGAACCTTGTATGATGATGAACTTCCTACAGGATCTAACACAGTTTTTTGTATGCGAAGGGGAATGGATTTATGCACAAGCACAGCGATGCCCCTGGCATGCGATGAAAAAGAACATGCTATTACTTGGCCTGGCCATCTTTTCCTGAATCTAGCAGTTTCACTTGAGAGTAAATGTGTTTCTTGTATAAAGATGATTTTTTTAATAGTACTGTTTTAGTCTGGTCATTACTTCCTCTTACATTCCATGAGACCAGCTCCAGATAGAAATTCCCATTCATTTACCTCACAACATCATTTCAGTGGAAGAGCCCTGTTTATACCATATAGCCTTATCTACAAAAGCAAGCACCATACAACTTGAAAAACAGAACAACCTTAAAAACATTGAATACCTATAAACAAATCTCTGAACTACCTACCTGTGAATAAACTTCACAGTTATCCCTCCCTCCCAGAAAAATAACTAGACTTGGTTATAGTCACTGATCCTTTAGAAGGAGCAGAGAAAACGTCCTACTATTACTACCGACTTATGCTCTGACCCTGGTAATAACATAGTGGTCACCTAATAGCTTAACTAAATAAGATATGCACTTTAATGTAAACAAGATTTTGTCTTATCAAATATATAGTAGATATTTTGATTTTTCAAAGGAAAATGGAGTGCAAAACAAAAGTGCCAGTTCTTAATTGTCAGTTTTTAGGATTCACACCTTAGGCTAAATTCTCAGTGTGCAACAATATGCTCAGTGCAGGCTATAGACCACATGGATGTCTACCCATCACTCTGGCGGACACGTCGGATGAACCCCTCCACCTCCGCTGGAGTTTGGTAAAGGTGTCGGCTGCCCTGGAGGAAAATCCTCATCTTAGCCGGAAAAATGAGTCCAAAGTCAATGTTTAATTCCTGGAGCTGTTGCTTCACCTCGTTATACTGTCTCCGTTGTTTCTGTATCTCTGTGGACAGGTCCGGGAAAAACACAACGTGGTGGTTGCGGTACATCGCTTGTCTTGATAGTTGAGAAACTTCATGATGATGGCGCGAGGGGGACCGTTAGGAACCTGCTGATCTGGTAATCTGTGGGCTCGCTCTATGATGAGCGGGCTTTGAAATGTGTCCGTACCCAAAACTTCTGGCAGTCAGGTTTGAAGAAATGACGCTGTATCTCCTGTCTCGGTCCCCTCGGGCAAACCAATAAGTCTCAGATACCAAGAACCATAGATTAGAAATGAGATACCAAGAACCATAGATCAACTACGTTGTCTGTTTTCAAGATCGTCCAGTTTCAGTGTGAGCTCATGAACCTTCCTTGAAGGGATGATTCCTTGCTAGCCAGCGAGGAGATGTCATCTTCAGCTTTGCTGATGCGGGTCTCGGCCGTGGTCATCCTCTCAGAGAAAGCGACAATTGCATCTTTTATTTCTTGGTTGGAAGATATGACTTCTCGTATTTGAGTAGAAAAGTCCGCTCTCAATAAACGTATGGTTGCTACAACTTCTCCCGTTTTCCTCGATTTAGTTTTATGTTTGTTTGGCATTTTTGAATAATAAACTAAAGTTAAGGCAATATTGGAGCAAGCCCTGGCAGTTTGGTGACTCTTTGTCGTGATGGAAGTGCAGATATGGGCCCAGTAGGTCAGTGCTCAAAATCCTGTTGCTGCTCAGGTAGACGCCATAACCGGAAGTCCTAAGAGACACTTTTTTTGATGGTCACTCTAGTAACTCAGTCTTGGGTATTTTTTTCCAGCGTATTAAATGCTGATGTAACGTATATTAGGCTGGAAATCACAAATAAAAAACACAGTTTCACCTGAGACATACTGCCAAATGATCTTTGGTGCTGACGGGGTCTCTGAAGTCTGTTTTGATTTCCTTTAATGATTGCCAGGATAATTGATGTTTGACTCTGCCAAAAGTATGAATGTAATTTGTTTTCAGAACTTGCCAGCTCTACTGACAGTGTGCTGGATTTCCCTTACTCCTGTCATTTATGAAGAATTTCATACAAACCATATTCTTCTTTGCATTTTTTTTTTTTTTGTATAACACACATCAGTAGGTCAGTAGTATTTGACACAGCTGGAGCGTGCAGCGCATGCTTGGTGCTGCTGCTTATAGAATGTTGTCATTCATCAGTGTGGACGCTAACATCATTATATTTATTGGTATAGTTATGATTCTTGGTATGGACAGCCCTTAAGAAGGACCAAATTTGAAAAAAGTGAAGTGCAAATGACCTACGTCTAACCTGAAGTTCAGATCAATGTGGTAGAATACATACATACATTTTTTTTATTATTTTTTTTCCCTCTGCTTTGTTTATTAGTTTTCACAATTGAAAAAGAAACACTACAAAAGTTTAGGAAAAAACAATGCTGCTTTTAAATCTTAGACGTAGATGTCAGTTTGGTTATCGTAAAATCTCTCTTCTCTAACAGCCTGGGTTAAAACTTTTTAATGAAATAAGAGTATTTTTGTACCTAGCAACAGACATTGCCAATAAATGGGCTAATGAGCCTACTGACAAAATCATCAAAGGGCTGGAATGAGGTTGTTAAAGGGCCAAATTCAGCCCACGGGCCCCCATCTTATTGGTCTGGACTTTTTTAAGATGCAGATTGATACACATTCAATTGTCTAGTGTGAGTGTTTACAGCAGCAGGACAGCCTATGTGTGACTTGTCTCATAATAAACTACAGTGCCCATGTTCATCATAATATCACACAGTGCTACTCATTGATGTGTTGAGGAATAATGGAGCTCTGTGGCACAGCCAAATAAGATATATCAGGCTTTACTTGTTAGTAAGATCAGTTCCTTGTTGGTTTTGATCTTTTTATGGGATTTGTTGACAATATTGAATAGAAAAATATATAATAGTAGACTTATCCTTGAAGCTTGATGACTGGATGTTTCTTATCAAAATACACCTTGGGAGATATTGTTCGGCAACCTCATCATTTACCTTCAATGTTTTTCAGTTAAGTTGTTTTTTTCTAAAATGTAACTTCTCATTGAGTCTGAAATAAATCATGGAATGGTTTTGTACTGCTGAAATAATCACTATCTGTTGGAAATGAGTGGCGGTTACATTGCAAAAAATGACTAACTTTTACTTCCACTTCCCCAAGCAATCTAACAACGTATCTAACAATGTTGTATTTGGTCCAGAAAGCAGCCAAGTTGGCTAGTGATGTTTCCCCTGAGTTGAACCTAACCACAGGCCTTTTTATACATAATTGTGCTATTTATATGCTGGCATGGAGAAGACAGGAAAAATGCAACTGGCAAAAGAAAGAATAGATATAGCTGTGTGATGGTGAAGTGAACTTGAATGCAATTTTTGTATTTAGAGTTTTTTTCTAACTACTTTGGATCTGAGTGTGGTAACAGACAGAGCTCTGTAGGGGATTAAGCTTGAGGCAGCACACCAGCAAACTCACAGGTTTTTTGGGGTCAGGTTCAAATGTCCAGGTGAACATATAAAGCGTACAGAATGTATTTCATCTTTGTTTGTCTTTTCATCATTTGTAATTCTGGCCATTCCTTGCTATGGCAGACCTCCAATAACCTGCTGAACACGTGTCACATTCAAAGAGTCCTTTACAAGGAGGGTGAAAGAGAGGTGAAAATGTGGACTTGCTTTTACGTTGCTATAATTGCAGAAAGTAAACTAATGCAGTCAGTTGATAAATACCCAAAGAGTTCCACACATGTGGTTACAAACTGTTCTGGTAATCCCATTTGCAGTATGTGTCCTCATGCAAGTTCTTTTAAAGGAATCAATACTTGAGAGAAGAAAGAGGAGGTGTGTAAAAGCATATGTCCTTTGACTCTTTGTGTTTATGTTTCTTTTTGGGACAAGAGGACAGGATTATCAGAGGATCCCTCAGAAATAAAACAGCAGGACAATTCACTGAAAGGAATGTGTATGAATGAGCCGTATTGAAACCCAACACAGGAGGAGGGCAGGAGGATTATAAATAAGTACAAGATTGATACAATGTTCATTGGAAAATCAAGGTCAATAGGATTAGTAGGAGATTAGTGGAAGACACAGTTGGGAGGCTAGCATCTCTCATCCCTGAATTCTTTAGGCTGAAATGATCTATAGGATAACTTACATGTCACAATTTATTTTAAATATCTCAAATGTTTAAAGACACTGTGATAAAAAAAAATATGGCACCACATCTGTCAAGTAAATAAATGGTCTAGTTCTAGAAATGTGGAGCTTCTGAATAATTATTACCTTTTCCAAGGAGGTTATTTTTTCACCTGTGTCCGCTTGTTGGTTGGTTGGTTTGTAAACAAGATTACACAAAAACTATTGAAGTGATTCCCACGAAACTTGGATGGAGAATGGGTCTTGCCAAGAATAGACCACATTAACGTTTGGCGCAGATCTGGATAAAGGGACGTATCCAGGAATTTTTTCTTACTTTCTTTAACATTGCAAGATAGGGGGCCCTATTTAGATGGTCTATAGCGCATGGTCTAAAGCGTAGCGCGCTAGTGTGTTAAGGGCGTGTCCAATTCCATTTTGCTAGTTAAATGGCAGATAATCTGGGTGCAAAGTGTGTTGCATGTTGCAAAGAGGTGGTTTTTGGAGTCTTAATTAGTCATGGGTGTGTTTTGGGTGGAACATTAATCAAACCAATCTGAGTGTCGTCTCCCATTCCCTTTAAGAGCCAGGTGCACCAGGGCCTGGCACATATTAAACAGTAGCGCTCGTCTTCGCTGAGAGAAAGGGATGTGATCCTCTGCTGCTGGATCCTCTGCCCCGCTGTTTTACAACCATCTGTCCCATCAACATCTCTGTTTGACTGCATATGAAAAAATACACTGATATTTAACTGAGGAGGAGGATGTGTAATGTGTCCTTTAAATAGCAGGAAACAGACTGCGCCTTTGACTGTAGACCAGCTTTTTGTTGGTCTACGGTGCTGTCGCTTTCTGCTGCCTCAAGATAGCAATGCGCCATCAGTGCGCCTGGGCATATTTAGGCTGCTGGTATCTATGAGTGACTATCATTTGATGCAGATCCAAACAAAAATCTGAATATAGCTGATTTAAATATGTTTTATTTAAAATTGGATTAGGCTTGATTGAATAGAAGGGGACTGTTGGGCTTTGGTGGAGGTATGCGCTCCACTGAGTACCATTTTAGTTCAAGTATTTGTTCACCACAGCATTCACTTAAATGACACACGTATGTTAAAATGTTTCAGCATGTTTGTACGATTGTAAATTAATTTAATTATTGCTGCAGCATCTCTATTCACCTTCTGGCTGTACACCCTGGTTTAGTGCCTTTGTCTTCAATGCCGCCCTCCCAAAAGCCCAGTGTGCTCTGATTGGTCAGCTCTCACAGGCCTGAGAAGACACTGCCCACTGTGTTTCTGCATCAGCTCCACCAGTGTTTTTGCAATTCTGGCCATGGCTGAGGGTGGTGACTGGATAGTTGTGATATCACAGTCTTATGGCTTGTTTGAAGGCACAGTTCCTAATTACTGGATGTGTACATTTATCCATGGATAAAACATTTTGATGCTTTTAAAGTATTTATACAGTTTAGCAGCTAGACCTGCTTTATCATCCAAACAGACATGGAGATCTCAATTTCTAAGATATGGGATTAAAATAAGACTCATTATTTTAAGAAGAATAATTGCATATTCATTACTAATCAAACAAATCCATACATTTAAAGTTGCGTAAAATTGATACATACTGGCTTGAAGTCTTTTGTGAAATAGCCAAACCAGCTGCAAGAATCACAACCCTTGGGTCTCAGTTTTATCTGTGAATCCAGAAACTTTATCATAAAATTAGCTTGATAGTTGGATGGAGAAAAAAAAAGAGCATCTGGATTAGGTCAGATTGATAAAACATTGTTACTTTGGCCCCTGTTGACTCCCATCTGTCACCTCCAAGTCCAGTGCTCACAGCAGACAGCACCTGTCAGCTTCATTAAATGCCTAGAGACCCAACCAGTGCTCAAACACTTATTTACATAGGACTAATTCACACACATACCCTTTTTCCACCAACATGAAACCAGTTTTGTTCCAGTTTGAGTGCCAAATTTTGAATCATTCATTGATTTGGTTTGACACTTGAAGCTAGGACCAAAAAATAAAGTTATCATTGACCTGAAGTTTGAACAGAAGTGGGTGGGTCATTTTCTGCAGGTCTTTGCGCATAGTGTAATGCCCTCTATTAATGACTAAACCTTTATTACAATTGTTTCAGTCACTGGTGGAAATTCAGGCTGGTGCACCAGTGTTCCATGGATCAAACGTGATTTTTCTGAAAAGGGCCCACAGTGAATCCAAGGATTCTGGGAAAGAGTTCTGAGGCCCTGTGGCCACTTTACACACCTTAACGAGTAATATTATTTCTAATAAGAGTAAATAACTGTTTTGCACAGAGCTGTGGTCTTGCGGTTAAGCCCACTCTAAGGGTGGGTAGTGGGTTCTGAACAACACAATCCACAATCTACTTAAAGGCAAATCATAGAGATTGTGGTATTTAATGTTGTCTTACTTTTGTGTCCAATCTTCACATAACCTCATTGACTAGCAGATCCCCCCTACATAAAAATACTGATAGAGTGATGTAGCCAACTTGATAGCTAGGCCGATTAGACGATTCTTGCATTCTACAATTACAACAGAGGCTGCAGGGGAGGAATAAAGCAGCGGAATCCAAGAGCAAGGTCGAGACAACAGAGGCTTACAGAGAAGAGGAGTTATAAGCCGTGTCTTCCCTCTCTCATCATGGGCAACGTGAGATTGCTGGGAGAGAGAGCTAACGTCGCTAGCCAGGAGTCAGAGGGAGTACCGGGAGTGTAGTTTAATGTGCTTTACTGAGACATGGCTGCACCAGGACATTCCTGACAACAACGTTTCCATCGAGGGCTATGAGACTGTTCGGGCCGTCAGGAACCGCACTGGGAGTGGTAAGCGTAAAGGAGGGGGGCTTGCCATTCTAGTTAGCAACAGGTGATGCAGTCCTGCTCATATTACCGTCAAAGAGCGTATCTGTTGCCTGGACATTGAACTGTTTGCCGTTGGACTCCGGCCATATTATCTGCCTCAGGAGTTTTCACATGTTATTGTGGTGACTGTTTACATTCCTCCCTCTGCCAACCCGACGTTGGCGTGTGACGTCATCCACTCGGCCATAGCCCGGTTACAGACTCAACACCCGAGTGCATTCATTGCTATCTCGGGTGACTTCAACCACGTCACCATGGATACAGCACTGCCCAACTTCACACAGTATGTGAGCTGTCCTGCCAGAGAGGAGAGGACCCTAGACTTGCTGTATGCTAACGTGAAGGATGCATTATTCCAGACTTTGAATGGGGGCAGCTGCAATGCAAGCAATTTCCCCTCGGGGATCAATAAAGTATTTCTGATTCTGATTCTGATTCTGATTATCAACAATCTACAATCTACAATCTACAATTTGTCACCCAAGGAAGGAGTGACGAATTGTAGATAATGCAACATGAGTTATAGCTAGCAGCAAAGTAGATGAGGATGTCATGCGATATTGTGTTTCCATGCCGCAAATGGAGATATACATGGACAGTTTAAGTCAGGCTATAGTCAAAAGAGCATGTCAAATTTGAGAAAAATGATTGCAATTTAGATTGTGGATTGTTATTACGATTAAATAGATTGTGGTATTATTTTTGGGCTGGATCCTCCTCACTTAGCTCACAATGGTCTAAACCTGTCTGCATTATCAATGGAAAGAAATTGTAAAATCAAAGCTACTGACAGAATTTTGTGTCTGTTTGTGTGTCTGTCTGTATCAGGGTCGAGAGCTACACATCAGAAAACAGCGACCTGTGGAGAAAAGTAGAAAACCTTGAGACTGCCAACAGGTAAGGCTCACATACACACACAGGGCTATTAGTGTTGTCGTGTCGTTGTGTCTCTGAACAGACTGAAGCTCTAATGCTGGGTCCCAATTCTAATATAACAGACCTAACATTCTTGTAACAGTGTTTGGATTATCATCAATAAAAGCAGCAACAAGATGTTGAAGGGTGCGGCTTGATCAGCTGAAAGATGAATTATCTGTGGTGATGTGCTGCAAGCAGGAAAACTTTGGCCGAGCTGCAATCATGTAGTTGTCAAAGGACAAAAGTACTCAACTGTAGTTTATACATATTAGTACTTATGCTCTGTATGTAAAAATCTTTTGGGTCCACAGTTTTTGTGCAGTGTGTTATGCGGAGAGAATTAAAGGAGTCTACAGAGAAATGTATTTGAATGTTGACTAACAATATGAAACCAATCTGCTATTATCCTGGAGTCAGTGGGTGGATGGATGGGTGGGTGGGTGTGGTAAGATTGAGGACTGAGGGTTGGGGGGGTCTGTTTCTACATCTGTCTGTCTGTGGCGGCCTCAGCCTGTTATTAAAGCTGTGACTGAACAGGAGCTTTCATCATGGAAGGCAACCCCCTCCCTTCCCACCACACAAACACTCACACACTCACACTGATGAAAATGTTACACCACCACATGGAGGAACAATGAGTTGGCATAAAGTGGCAAACATGAGTCAGCACACTCACTCAAGTCCAAAAAAAGTTTTTTAAGCAATACATTAAATTTAAGATGCTAGTTTTTTAAAAGGCCCCAAATACAATTATTAATGGTCATTTCCTTCTCCATGCAATGGTTTCTCTGTCCTGCATGTCCACCTTGATTCAGACAGACCTAGGTTAGTGCTAAGGGTTTATTATTTGTACAAGTATACAACTCTAGTAAGCTAAATACGTTATGGGTTGTGGAATAAACACAAACATTTTAGGATGTCATCTTTGGCTTTGGGAAACACTGGTTGACTTTTTTTTTGACCAAACACCTAAACAATTAATCAAGAAAATGATGAACAGATTAATCAACAATGAAGATAAACATTAGTTGCCGCTTTAGAGTTATCTTAACTCTATCATCATGTTGCATTAAATATGGTAACACTTACTAATAATAATGATTAATAAATTGGGCCGGCAGAGCAAAAGTGCTCCTTGCCCACCCAATCTAAATTTAAGAAGACAAAATTTAGCTAATGGAAAACTAGAACAGAATATACCAGTATTATCTCTTCTAACTCATGACTGGGTGGGCAGCCTATAGCTTACCTCCGAAGTTACACACTGCCTGCCCCCTCTTCTCGTCTTGTCCAGGCAAATACACGCAGCGCTCAGGGGCCTCATTTATAAATGTTGCATATGCACAAAAGAGGGTGTCCCCCTTTTTCTGAGCAAAGTTTGGGATTTATAAAAAACAAACTTGACAGGAGAAGTGCGGCCCTTCATGGAAACTCTGACCCATGTCTACGCACATAAACTGGAGTAATGAGAAACAGTGCTTCTGATGGCAGAAGGATAAAACAGCAGCAGTGGTTTGAACTTGATACCTTTGTGTAAAATAAATCGATAAAAGGACCTCTAATTTGTGAGGAGTTTATTTGCAAAAACAAAACAGCCATCCTGAAAACGAATAAACACAATACTTTCATGTTATGTAATTCATTCTCTTAGATAACAACGTGCAGAATAGGACAAATTTTGTTTCAGCCTATGTCACTGAGTGACTATGAGTTCATAGTTTAATATATTTTTATCACCTGTTCATTGTGCAGAACTGTCGATGAGTTGATGGTCCATTCACTGTCAGTTACAATCAGGGTAATTTTTGATATCATTGTCTTTCAGTGTACAGCTGCAGGCCTGCAGAGGGCATGAAATTAATGAGTTTTATATACATACGTATACATACATACATGTTGGTGCGACGTGGATCTCAAGGAATGTGATCGGTTCGCTCGGAAGTATTGCATTTTTCTTGCTTCTCCTCCAGTGCTAATAACGGGGATTGTTACCTTTGCTTGTATTGTGATTATACTCTCACTCCGCTGAAGCAACGCTCTTCGCTGCCAGAGTGTCTCTGTGGGAGAGAGAGCACAGGATGGATGTCCGAAGGGCGGGCTGCCCCTCAATAATGTGTAAAAAAAAATAAACGCATATTAATCACGTTCTAAGACACCCCTTGACCTTACGTCACTGAACATGTTCCCTTCACGTTCCTCACAGCAGCTTTGTAAACATGATGAGGCAGATAACACTGCTGAGCATAGGCCTACTGAATAGAAAAATCCCACTCCAGCCAGTGTTTCATCATGTCTAACGGTTAACATTCTCTCTCAAACCGAGAATGCGCTGTGGTTAATAGTCCGACGTATTACCATTGCTACCAGCCTGCTGTTTCAGCATGATTATGGATAGCAAAAGCATGGATATTAGCACAGATACAAAAAGCATCGATATTAGCAGTGATAGCAATAGCTTTAAATATCACCTCCTAAAAATCCTTAAAATGTCCATTTATTCATTGATCATCTACCAACAAACATTTGCATTGAAATATTTTTAAATGCTTACGGCAAATATTGATATGTGTGATTAATTATGATTAATTAATCACAAAGTTTTTAATTGTTTGGATAAAACATTTTAATTGCTTAGTAGCCCTAGTTTTAATTTTATTTGAGAACTGTGTTCATCCAATGAAAAGAAATGTAATGTAACATGGGTAACATATGTTATGTTATGTAATGTCATTATCAAGATGAAGTTATTCTTTATTTATTTTATGCTAGCCTAAGTCAATCTGCTTGCAAAATGGTTTTTCTTTGCCACTTTTTAGCACAGGCACAGTTTGTTAGCAGTTTAACAGGCACATTAGCTCACAGAACTAATAAGCAATTTTACAATGTCTTTATTTTACTTTATGTTAATTTTAATGGATTAAAATAAAGATATGTTTTCTTTTGCAATCTGCATAATTTTACCTGCTCTCTCTTGTGCCCTTGCAATTCCTCTTGTGATATGCTGACCCCATTTATCAATGACGGTTAATATGAAGTGTTACTTAAAATATGTATTAAAAAGTCTTGACTAAAACATGGACTTAACAGATATTTATTTGCGATTTATTTATGAAAATTGATGATAATTTTATCAGTGTGTGTCCAGTGCAGAGGTTCAGCAAAGAGGTTCACTATTTGATTAGCCTATCTTACCACCAACACTGTAAGCAGGGGGAGAGTGCTGGCCTAGCTCTCCTAAAAGTAAAAAAATAAAAAACACACCTCACAAAAACTTCAAGCACAGTATTGGGTTAGATTGACAAATGTTAAAATCTTGTGCTGAATATTTACACACACAACTGTGCACCCAGTCAACCAGCATGACCATGGGGAGTACATTTAAAGCAGCAATAATTTAGCAGTAAATTACTGCGGTTTCACATCAAAGTCCTGTGTGAGTGATGCTGGTCAGTATCATCCCATAGAAGTTTATTACAGTTGACAGCTGGTAGTCTAATGCTCCATTCTGGTGCACGTGAGACGCCACATGGGAATGTGAAACACTAGATATAGAGACTGACTGACTGATCAACCAGTTTTTTGTCTGGTTTAGTTTGTAATGTAATAAGTGAGTGACTGACTTCCCAAGGGCAGTGTGTTCAGCAGTAACTCGTTCTCTGTCTCCACTTAGTGGTTAGAGTGTGTCCTCACATCTACTGACAGCTCATACCATCAGAACCCTGCTCTCCAGATCACACTGATATACTGTATTCCAGTGGTTTTACTGGTTTGCTCTGCCCAACCCTACAGTACTGTTTGTTTACTCTGGCTAATGGACGAAACAGCAGGAAATCAAGTGGACTGAGGTTTCTTTAATGTACAATTGGCCTCAATATTGAGAACCATACATGGAAAGAGAAATTACATGCATGGACATTAGCAAAAGAGTATGCACTTGGTGGCAGCAGGATATGTGGGCCCAAGGATTTACCTTTTCCTCTTAGGCTCTGCACAAACCCTCACAGTCTAACTCCAACAAAGGCTCTAAGGCTCAGTTTAACCAACTGTTATTATTTACTTGAATTTAGACAAAATCTGTGAGAGGGCAAGTGTTGTCTTAGTGGCTCAATTCAGGAAAAGAAAAGAGCCTCAACCAATGTGTTGCCTACAGTCATCCCCTGCTTTCTCTACCTGTGAAATAATGTACTCTACCTTTCTTGCGCTTTTTCTCCGTGTGTCTTTAGGTCTCTTCTACAGCAGCTCCAGAAGCTTCAATCATTGATTTCAGGGAAAGTTGTCCCCCGATCTTGTAAAATGGCTTCAACTCAAACAGGAACGTGCCTCATGGTAAATATATTTTGGTTGTTTTTGGAAAACTCTTTATGGACATACATTTGGATATTGTTGTTATGAAGGGAACTAGAGGTGAACAGGGTAAAACTTTTAACATATTAATACCACCATGAAACTTCTCCAGCTGTCTATTTGCATTAAGACAATTATCATAAGTTTTTTGTAATTGTACGTTTGTGCGAATGATACATTATCTAATAAATATTACTGAAATGGCATACATTTCCATAACAGAAATGTGAACATTGGATGAAGCCAGGTTCAAAATTCTTGTTCCTTTTTGTTTACATGATAAAGTGATCTTATTATTCCATAAATTTGAAAATACTGGTGACTGTACCCTGTTTACACTACAGGTGAAAATGGTAAAACAAAAAAAAAACCCAAATCAAAAAACTGATCTGAGGTATCATTTCCCCAGTTGATTTCATTGACAAAATTAAGACAAATATTTCTTGTATCACAATTTATTTAAGATGTTTTATGGTAACATATGTAAATTATGCTATCATAACATGGTTTGAACAGAACGGAAATCTGAACTAAAAAAAACTCCTAAATGTGTATTTTTGGATGTTTTTTTTTCACTAGTCTGACAGAACATTTTTTTACCTGTAGTGTCTCCCCTTAAAGTCACTTTATTTACCTCTGGACAGTCTCATCATCAAATGTTACACTCAAGGGAAACACTTTTTGTCATAAATGAGTCTTGTTCCAGCTCTTTATTGAAGCCCTATGAATGAGCTCTATTCTAAAAGAATTACCCTCAACTATAAACCATGTTGTCTCCAGGACTGTGCAGTTTTCCTTTATGATTATTTATTAATGTGAGGGTTTTGTTCCCCTCTGTGCAGATGATGGCCGTGTGTTTCATACTAGTGTTGGGCTCCTTCTCTCCCTGCCTCTCGCCCCTCTCCCTCCTCTCCGACACCTCCTCTTTGTCCTCATCCTCCGCTTCCTCTCATCCCTCCTCCTCTCCTCCTCTTCCGTCAGCGGACCACTATACCACCAGTCAGGGTAGGTCTATAGGTAGGTCTACCTATTATGCAACATGATTATAGAAATTAAGTCATACAAGTACATTCAAAACCCCATTCAAGTTTTTTAATGTGCCCTTAGACTTTGCTTCTGTGTTTCTAATACATTACCCAGAGTACCCTTCATCAACCCTGAATTAAAGTGAACATGTTGGATTCAATACTTGTAGAACAGCTGTAGCAATAGTTATAGCGATAGGAAAAGGAGAGACATCACATTTAGAAAAACAACTTGCCATGATAATAGACTGAAAAGCCCAAATCAATCCCACAGATCAAAAAGTGTTTTATTTATTTATTTTTTTTGGTTCTCGCAAAGACAGCTTGTAGAGAGGACAGAAGTAGGCTTACTCTTACTCTTAGGAGAGCCCTTTTGAAACTATAAGTTAGGCTGTCATCATGTTAACTAGCACTCCTTTTTGCCAAAAACCATCCTCTGAATGGTATGGGAAAAAGTCTTCCTGACTGTAACCAGCTGAGGGAGCAATCATACTGCTGAAGAAGACAGCTTTCCATTAGTATGGGTCCCACCTGAGTTCTCATAAGACCCACTTGTTTTCGATGCTTGACTCAAACTGTTGACACACAGTAGCACTGGTAATGTCTGGTTTTGGCAGTATTTGAGTGGCAGTAACACTCCAACGTCTTCACACCATCACACCGACCCCTTCAGCCTCTCTTCTGGTCCTCTGCTTCTTATATTTTACTATAGAAGGAAAGCAGAAGTACCTCAAGTAAAAAGTAAAAACAAATTTTATATGGATAATAAATACTGAATATTGACACTTGAAATGTTACTTTTTTGATACCTGTGTGTCACTGATATTGTGATAAATATCATATCATAGATTATTATCGCTATGATATCGTACTGTAAGTTTTTGGTATCATTACATCCCTAGCGAGAAAATCCCCATCGCTACATGAAACAACAACGACAACCTCCAAGTTATTAACCTACACGCTGAAAGTGGCGAATTACGCTATCATGTTTGCTAACAGCACAAATTTAAACAAGCTAACAGCTAGTACCTTTTCTTTTGCTGGGATTTAGCCATTTTAATGCCAGGACTCACCTCTCTACATGAAGTGGAATGATACTTCTTGTGTAAAGGTGGTAATTTTGGAAAGATGGTTTTGTCAGTAAAAGTCATGGGGCACTAAAATTATCACTGTTGATGATTCTTTACATCAATAGCAAGTTTCAGTCATTTTCAAAGTACAAAATGTTGGTCAAGAGGGAATTTTATGAGACTATTGCACTAGAGATATCTATACTGCATTTCACTAAAATGGGGCCAGTAACTATAGACATATCTCACTTGTTTTATGTTTAATAAAGGAGAATTCCCTTTAAATACATGCTCGATAATCACAATCCCCATAAGGGTAGGGAAAACAAATTCAGAAGTTACAAATTCTTAAAACTGGGGCTGCAACTAACAATTAACTGTATAGGCCATAAACAGAGTCCAAAGTGATGTCTTCAAGTGTCTTGTTTTGTCCAACCAAACGTCCACACATTAAAAAAGCTTAGAAAACTTCGAAAATTAGAAAAAGAGAATATTTGGACATTTCCCTTGATTAATGAGTGCGCCTTTTTCCAGGAGTCTGGGAAATAAATGAATTCGAGTCATGCCGCCAAGATGACATGGGAGTGAAATTAGTGTGTTTGTGTGTTGCAGTCCGTTCCCGCAGCCTGCTCTTTTACAATGAAGGAGCTCCACTGGAGGAGAGTTTAGTCACATCAGAAGCGGAGAGGCTACAATCAGGAGGCCATTCCCACATTGAGACAGTCCGATACACAGCTGATGCACACAGCAACCAGACAACTGGGCCCAACTTTGACCGCAGGTAAAAAATTACACACACACACACACACACACATATACATATATATATATATATATATATATATATATATATATATATATATATATATGTATATATATATATATATATATATATATACATATATATATATATATATATATATATATATATATATATATATATATGTATGTATACACACACAGCTCTGGAAAAAATTAAGAGACAACTGCAAAATTATTAATAATTAAATTCCAAATAAAAATATTGTCATTTAAAAAATGACAATGGGTCACAATGGTAACAAAAAAGATGCAGTGTTTTCAGACCTCAAATGAAACAAAGAAAACAAGTTCATATTCATTTACAAACAACACGTCAGTTCAGAAATCAATATTTGTGGAATAACCCTGATTGTCAATCACAGCTTTCATGCATCTTGGCATGCTCTCCACCAGTCTTTCACATTGCTGTTGGGTGACTTTATGCCACTCCTCGTGCAAAAATTCAAGCAGCTCAGCTTTGTAAGTAAGTAAGTAAATTTAATTTATATAGCACTTTTCATAGATAAAATGCAATAGAATACAGAGATCACAGCAAAAAACACACAATGGCACAAATCCAGGTACCTTCACAGAGGCCCCAGAACATCAACATCAGTAAAAAGCCTGTCTAAAAAGATAGGTTTTAAGTTCTCTCTTAAAACCTTCAGTGGACTCTATGCTACGTAAGGTCAATGGTAGTGCATTCCAGAGGCAAGGGGCAGTGGCCTGGAAAGAGCAATCACCTCGTGTTTTAAAATGAGTGCGGGGGACCATCAAGAGTTTCTGATCTGATGACCTTAGTGAGCGTGAGGGAGAATAGGATCTCAGTAGCTCCGTGACATACGAGGGAGCTTGATCATGGAGGGCTCGAAAAGTAAGTACTAAAATCTTAAAATGAATCCTAAAATTAATTGGTAACCAATGTAGGGAATATAAAATTGGGGTGATATGATCCCTTTTCTTAGATCCAGTTATGAGCCTTGCAGCTGTGTTCTGCACAGTTTGAAGGCGATTTACAGCCTTTTTGTTAAAACACATAAAAAGAGCATTACAGTAGTCAATGCGGGATGAAACAAAGGCATGAATCATCATCTCCATTTCAGGTCTTGAAATCATTGACCTTAGTTTAGCGATATTCTGCAGATGATAGAAGCAGTTGTTCACCAACTGTTTACAGTGGTGGTCCAAGGACATGTTTGATGGCTTGTGACCATCCATCTTCCTCCTGATCACATCCCAGAGGTTTTCAATGGGGTTCAGGTCTGGACGCAACCTGATGCTCACTGTCCCCCCCTGCCAGTCAAGCCAGAATTGAACCCTTCTTTTCCTCACTCAAACCTTTTCTTTTCAACTCTTTTAGCATGGTCAATAGTTCTTTTTTGATTCCAATTACTTTTGAGGCACTACTAGCACTGTTTTTGCCATCCAGCTGGTCCTATTGCAAGAGGATAGTGATGACCACAGCAGTGGTTTTTATACTTTTCCTCGTTAGATTAGATTTGGGTACAGGTGATCACCTAATCAGTATCTCATTGAGTAGAATGAGGTGTGCTTGTGTTGGAATTCAACAGACACTGGAATGGAATGGCTGTCATACATGTAGAGATGCTGATTTCAGAAAAATTTGTAGTTGTCTCTTAATGTCTCTTAGCTTTTTCCAGAGCTGTATATATGTATATACATATACATATGCTGTGATCTTTTTATGTCAAAAAAACTCCCGGCACTAATTGACTGCATCTCCTCTCCTCAGAGAATCAAAACCAGATGGAGTCTCAGAGTTTTTCTGACACAGCCTGGCCTCTCCTCCATGACTTCTCACCTCTGGCCCCTACAAAGCAAGAAGCCTCCAGATTCCTGGACTCAGCAGGCTTCATATGAACCACAGGAATGAAATCTACATCATCATGTCTTTTAGAGAGCTTCAAGACTTCAGACACTGCTGTCCTTCCATCCTCCATAACTGGTTTACTGCCTGTATGTATCATGGTGCTTCACTTCTCTGCTTAAACAGACTCTGCTACACTTGAGTATTCTTCATTTTGAAGGGATCGCCTTATTGGAATTCCCATTTTTATGCATTCCAATATAGCTAATTAAACAATCGTGAAGAATACTTAGTTTAAATTCATGAATAATATTTTGCAGATACATTGCATTTGAAACATAGGGGCTTAATTAATTCTTGACAATATACAGTAACTTACAGATGGAATTTGCAGCATTTTAATAGAAATAATTTGTCACCACAAATGAGTCAGACCATTGCCATGTCAGGACAGAGTTAATACAATTATTTGCTACTTTAGGCTCTGTCCTCACTTTTTCTCCGAAACAAATATAGTGTTGCATTGGGAAAAGCAACATCCTCTTTATGAGAAGTGTGGTTTTAATGTTGAATCACACAGAGACACCTTGCACCTTTAACAACTCATGATCACAAATACATATTTGGAGAGACATGATTGACCTTAACTGTGGGAATCTAGGTGATGTTAGCACATGGTTCGTATATTTTACAACCAAACTCTAAATGTACAGTACTACATCGTATTTCTTCTTAATTTAATAAATTGTTTTGTCTAGAAAAGGTCAGAAAACAGTTTAAAAAAAAAAAAAAAGACTGTCAGTTTCCCAGAGGCTGAGCAGGAACCAAAGAATGTCTGACATATTTGCTCAATAACTGACCTAAGTTATTAATTAGTTATCAAAATGATTTGTTTAATTGTTTGATCAAACAACTAATTAAATATCTTCTTAATAGTACATAATGAATGCGGCATGTGTTGCCTGCAGGTGCAGGACATGCAGGTGTGATCAAAATGTGTAAACATATCCTTTTTAAAAGAAAGCAGTGCCTTTTAAAGTGCCTTCCACTTACAGTGGTCAAATAAGACCAATTCGGCCTTGCACGTTAAGTCCACTAATACAACTATAAACCTGAAAAAGTAACTTGTCAACAAATCACACACTTTTTGTTTAAATCAGGGCTGGCCTGAAACCACACTTTTAACTAATCATAAACTGGATGGAGGTTCAGGATTTATCTGTCCCTCTGTTTTGCCCATGGATGGGCATAGCAGTACAAGCTTGACAAATTCACCATTGCTAAGAGCCAGCCTGGGTTTGCTCACTACACAACAGTTGTGTACTGTGTCTGCAGTTAAGAGTTTCAACAAAATATGTAATATTTTATTTTTTCCACTTTTAAAACTTTTTAAATCTGTCTCTGAGGTTAAAGCTAGTTTTTCACATCCAATTTCTGACCAGAATTCTGCATCATTTTGGGGGGCAACCATATTTTTCATATCAAGGGACCTTTAAAGGGGGCCTGCCAGAGGTTGGGGAAACATGACATCTAAGTATTTTTATGGAATTAAAAATTGTATATGTAATATATTTGCAGCATCGAAAAAGAGCATATTTAATTTATGCAACAAAAAAATCTTGTTTTTAAGATCAGTTTATCTTAATGTCTTGTTTTTATAAATAATGTTTACAAAAAACTCAAAAATACTACTTATAATATATTCTGAGCATCAAAAAAGAGCATAATAATTTATGCAAAGAAAAAAAAGAATTGTATGTTGTGTTTTGGCATTGAGGATGATGTGCAGTTGTACATGCTGTTTCATGAATTGTAAAACTTTGACATGATCTGTTTGTGTCTTTTAACTGTAATACAGTGTTGTTTATGTTTCACTGCTGTCGCCTGAAAACCTCAGTTTCCCTCAAACTGAAGGTTTTTCGTTTTGGTTTTTTTTTTACCCCTAAAGCCAACGAATTTATCAAAAAATTTAAAATTTAAATTAAAAAAATATGAATACATTGACAATAATTATTAAAGGTGAAAAATCTAAGATTTTAGTAAAAACATTTATTAAAATTACAAGACAACAAGTATTAAAATTATCAACAAAAAGCATATTCATATGCAAATTATCAACAACATTTTTATGTGTTGACATTATGATGCCTATGAATTGGGTTGCAGAGATATCTACTGAAGTAGCTAACCAGCTAGCCAGCTCTCACAGTCCAAAGCTCTTCTGCTAGCAGTGCAAACTAGAGTGCGGCTCAGTGCACATTGAATTCCCAGTCTTCTTGCTGTCTCATTTCTAAATTTTTGTCCAAACCCGGCCTGGCCCATCAGGTCTCCCCGGGTCTTAGCCATGCTCTAGGGTAAACACCAACACTCCCTGGGTGCTCAGAGCTCCCAGTCTGGACCATTAACTGCAAGGATATTTGAACTAGCTAATGGTAGTTACAATTAGTGGTTACAAATATTGGTTAGTATATTTTAAGTCAAGTTAGTATGAATTTGACAGGTGGCCAATTCTTACATATTGCACCTTTAATGTAGATAATATTTTGTCATAAATGCATCCTATAACCTTAAACCCAGCAGTGGAGGAAACATCTCAACATCAAAATGTGCTCATGCGACAGCAGTGTAAGTTGTATTTATTCCTAATTGTAGAAAGTGTGTATATATTGATGAAGTCAATCAGGGGACTAATACATTCCAGGAAGTAAAACACCACTAGCTTTGTTATCATCACAATTTAAAGGAATACCAGGACATTTACAACAAGTCAATATTTCTTCACCACATGATCATGACCATTATCATCCATGAAACATTTGTTTTAACTGTCATGATATTCCTTCAAATGAAGCTATGAAAACATTTCACTGCCCAGTCCACATCCCTGAAGAAATAGTCAAACACAGAATTTGATCCCCAAAACATCACCATGAACACAGATTTTCTTACTCGTCTCTTTATCTATTTCATTTTGTGTCCCTCATGCTAAGCGAACACAAAAACATCATGTATGTGACTGCAGCCCATTGCACAAACATCCTGTCATTCTCACCTTTAACAGTCCTAATGCACCGATGTACATAAATAATGACACATGGTGTGCAGTTGTTGTAAATAAGGGCCTTGTTTTTGTATTGTGACATAGTCCAAGGTTTTAACCTGTGGAATTCATGTGGAAAAGGAGAATGGGAGAAAATCAGCCGATATTTTGGGAAAGGAAGATGGAAGGTGGGAGAGATTTTAAAAAAAGAGGGTGACTTTTTTCACTTGTAATGAAACCTTGACAACACAGCAGCTGCACACAGTTTGAGTAGTTGTAAAAGACCAGGAGGTGCTTGATTATTCCAACCTCTTTATGAATGTTTGGAGAATGTTTGAGAGAGAATAATAAAGCACTTTCCAGGGAGTTACTTAAAATGTGTTTTGGTAAAATGTTGTCTTGGTTTGTTGTATAGCATCTTGCATGTTTACTCCATATATAACTATGTTATCTTAGTGTAGTTTGTAGAGTAGAAACCAGCAAAATATAAAAAAACTGCATCAGCAACACTGTGTCTGTGCAATTTCTTGATTTAAATGTGGCCTTTATGTCAAGCAATGGTTGGTTCTGGTCCCAGTCTTAAAGGTCCCATATTGTAGGAAGTACAATTTCCAATCTACTCCACTGTGCAAAAACGCTTATTTTGCTGAGAGACGCTCAAAAATTTGACCGAAAATGAATTACAGAACAAGTGAAACCATTCCAGGGTAGGAAACTTCCTTGAAAAACCTTTTCTCACTTAAATACAGCATACATTTTCCATAAGCGAGTTTTGACCAAAAATTAATTCAAGAACAACTGACACTATCTATCTATCTATCTATCTATCTATCTATCTATCTATCTATCTATCTATCTATCTATCTATCTATCTATCTATCTATCTATCTAATGTTGACACAACTTTGATACGATTACACAGCGTAATTTGTGGGCCTTGTACTGGAGTGTTTGTGTGCATGTGTGTTTGAGTGAGACAGAGAGCACATGTACGCATACAGAAGGGGGAGGGGCAATAGACTGAACGGGAGTGAAAGACAATCGTTAGAGATATATCTCTATATATCTATGTAGATTGATCTATCTATCTATCTATCTATCTATCTATCTATCTATCTATCTATCTATCTATCTATCTATCTATCTATCTATCTATCTATCTATCTATCTATCTATCTATCTATCTATCTATCTATCTATCTATCTATCTATACCCACTACAACGATGGCCTCCATTCCCTGTTGAATTCACTTGCTCCTGTTAAAACTCGGACTGTGTCATTCACCAACTCTGCTCCCTGGTTCACACCCCATCTACGTCAACTCAAAGCCAAGGGACGTCAACTAGAGCGGCTCTTCAAAAAAAACGGACTCTCTGTTCACAAATGTACCATACCCACATCCAAGACACCCTCTCCTCAGTTAAATCACAATATTATGCAGGTCTAATCAGTGCTGGTGATGGGAACACTCGAGCCCTGTTCTCAGTGCTCAACAACACACTGCGCCCTCCGACCTCACTTCCTCCACATTTTTACTCCTCAGATCACTGCAATTCCCTAATGTCATTCTTCAATGAAAAAATACTCAAGATTCAGCAACTGACCCCTCAAACCCCCTGCATTCCATCCCCTCCGGTTTTCCACGCCCCCTTCTCTCAAGCGTTCTCTAGCTTCCAACTGCACTCTGCTGCTGACATTTCGGACCTCATTCAGAAATCTAGAACATCTACCTGTCAACTTGACCCCCTGCCTACTTCCTTAGTCACTGCCTGTCTCCCCTCCTTGTTACCCTGATAACTGCCATCATTCACTCCTCCCTCACTTCTGGTTCTGTACCATCCTCTCTTAAATCTGCTGCTGTTACACCTATACTCAAGAAACCTGGTTCAGACCCCAGTGGCTTCAACAACCTATGACCGATCTCTAACCTACCATTTCTCTCCAAGATTCTGGAAAAAGCAGTGGCTTCACAGGTACACGCACATCTCCATAACAATAACCTTTACGAACAGTTCCAGTCTGGATTCCGCCCACGTCACAGCACAGAAACAGCCCTCCTCAAAATCACTAACGACCTCCTGATGGCAGCTGACTCCGGACTATTATCCATCCTCATCCTCCTCGATCTGAGTGCGGCCTTCGACACCATCTCCCACACCACCCTCCTTGACAGATTAGCATCTATTGGTATCTCTGACACACCCCTGGACTGGTTTAAATCTTATCTTTCCGGCGGCACTCAGTTCATCCAGTTGAAAACCTTCACATCCCAACCATCTCCCCTCTCCTCTGGTGTTCCCCAAGGCTCTGTACTGGGCCCCATCTTGTTCATCATCTATCTCCTCCCCCTTGGACAGATCTTCCTTAAATTCAGCATCCACTTCCACTGTTATGCGGAAGACACCCAGCTCTACCTTTCTTCCAAACCCACCAAACTCAACAGTGATAAAACCGAGGTTCTCCTCATTGGTTCCAAATCCACTCTCACGCACATTCCAAGTTTCACCGTCCCCATTGATAACTCCTCTGTTTGCCCCTCCCTACAGGTTAAGAGTCTGGGTGTTGTCCTTGACAGTACTCTCTCATTCCAAACCCACATCAATAACATTACCCGGTCAGCCTATTACCATCTACGCAACATCAACCGCCTCCGTCCATCCCTTACTCCCAGCTCCACTGCCATCCTGGTCCACACTCTCGTCAAATCCCGCCTGGACTATTTCAACTCCCTTCTCTTTGGTCTCCCCCACACGTTCATCCATAAACTCCAATTGGTTCAGAACTCTGCCGCCTGCATCATCACCAGGATCCCATCGATCAATCACATCACACCTGTTCTGCAACAGCTTCACTGGCTTCCGGTCAAATTCCGCATGGACTTCAAAATTCTGCTCCACACCTTCAAGGCCATCCATAACCTCTCTCCCCAATACCTCTCTGACCTCCTCCACATCAACACCCCTTCCCGGACACTCAGATCCACCTCATCTATCAGCTTCATTGTGCCTCCTGCCCGTCTGTCCACTATGGGGGTCAGAGCCTTCAGCCGCTCTGCCCCCTGTCTCTGGAACTCCCTCCCCCCAAGCATCTGAAACATTGACTCATTCTCCACCTTCAAATCCCATCTGAAAACCCACCTTTTTAAACAGGCCTACTCCCTCTAACTCTCTTTGGCGAGGACATCCTGTCTAACACACAGGTTATACACGTAGTCAAGTTCAACTGTAAAGCACCCCACATTTGTGGGAGAAAAATATGATTCTGCCAGGACATTCTGTCCTCATATGATAGGAGGCCATACGTACTGTATCCTGTACAGACGTTAATGTCTGGATAAGGATAGTGAAGACTGCTCTATGAGTTTATATCTCATGGTCTCTGCAACCTAGTTATTCAAAGCTACTGTAGATATGTCTACAGAACAGATGTCTGACAAACCAAGCCAAAGCAAAGCTGACTGTGTAAAACTCGTAAGGAGGCCTTCGATCTATCTATGTTTGCAGACTTAGTGTCTGTGACCTATTTACCTCCTATTCCTCTGGCTAGAGGTGAGAAACTCTGCATTCACCCCCCCCTGATATGTTGTTAAACAGATAACCATGTATGGGAGGGATGCTTCCTGAGCTGGAGATATAATCCGACCATTTGGGAAGACTTGTTAAGGATTATCATGGCGTCACTCTGTGCCGACAGACGTGCTGTTATTTTGCTCCTCCAAGATCATGTTTTATAAACTATCTCAACGTAAGTCATCGGTGTTTCTGAGTCTTTTTCATCTCTCCTGAATGGTCAAGGGAGCCAAAATTCCACCACAACATTGATATGTATTTGGGGCTCCAGGACATTAGGATGCTCAACATTTTTTCTATAATTTTTAATCTTTTCAAACCCTATACCTAATGACTTCTGCTTTCTAAGATATAAATCTATAGATAAAGGCCTTTGTATGCAATTCACATACCAGTTCTATTTGATCTCAAGAAAGCAATGACAAGTACATTCATAATCCACAGATGATATCCTTTCATTTTAAAAGTCTACATTTAAATTTAAATTATGATTTAGGGCAGGAAACGGATGCTAAACCTTTTAAAGTTTCCTAGGATTCCTTGTGATATCAAGGTCAAGTTAATTTCAGACCCACGTGCTTCTCATCATCATGTCAGTGAAAACAGGCCTATAGCTCGACTAAACAGTGGAGTCAGAGCCTGACATGAGGTGGGCTGAGAGCGGCACAGAAGGCAGGCCTCCCTTTGATATCGTCATCATTTCCCTCTCCCAACATCATAACCCTCAGCAGTCGGGGGTATCCTCCACGCCTCTGAAGTGTATATCAGCTTCTGTCAGCAGCTTCGCCCAGAATGGTGACAGAAGGGTGACTTTCATGAGATTGACGAGGGAATGTCACTGCTGCCTGGGCCAAGCCAAATCAAATGTTCAGCAGGACAAAAAATCCACCTGCAACAAGTAGCAAGTTTGAATATGACACATATGACCTTTCCCCCGTCACTGACAATTTCATCATCTGATATACAGGCATAGTGAAGGTCTTAGTAGAAGAGTTGCAAATCTGCTAAAGTTGTATTCTAGATTATTTAAGTAAAATTGTTATATAATATTGCAACAATTCAATTGTATGATGTTAAATCTCAATTTCATTAAAACAACTTTTTTTTTTCAATTCAGTGGGATACGTTTTTCAGTTTCACGTCAGGTTAAAATTAAGAGTCTAGTTAACACATTCAGAACCATGTCAGTACTCAAGTGTTCAAGTTCAAAATGATAAATGACTTAACATTTAATAATTTAACTGAAATGCTCAAATTGTGTGGTTAAGAAATGTTCAGCCCCGTCTTCTGACAAAGCATGTGACCTGCCGATCCACTAGAGGTCAGGTCAGGTCATGTAAGGGGGGCCTTAGGCATGAAAAGTACTGATGTGAACAAAAGACAGACACAATTCAAAGAGCCAAAGAGTCTGCCTTGGCAGGAAGTTGAGGATAGCAGGGTGGTTTATTCAAGAGACTTTCACCCAGTCCACCAGGGTCCTAGTCGACTGTGAAGCAAATAGCCAGTGGTGTCTGAGGAAGTTGTTACACAAAGCCATGATCTTTTACTAAAACAGAAATTCATAATGATGGCAATAAAACTACTTGGTCAATTAGTGAATAGTTGTGTTGTTGTCATGGCAAGGTTACTGTTGTTGTCATGGCAAGGCCAAACGCAACAGTGACACAGTGGACCAACGGGTCTATTTCATGGTTTGTCGTGATACCAGGTTGAAACATGAATTGGTTATTATCACACTTCTAGCATGCAATTCATTGGGTTTCTAATCTTCTAGAGTAGGACTTCTCCAAATTGGGCCAAAGTTGGCCTGCCATAAGGTTTGATTTGGCCCACCAGATGTTTCTGGCAAAAATAAGATTTAAAAACTTTTTTGAACAATGATAATATTTATGCAGTTTATTTTTTGTGAGGTAAAATCGCTCTGTAATTATGAAATGCCTTCTTATTAATATGTTTTAACTTTAAAAACTCATTATAGCATAGTGTCAGAAAGACACTTTGCACAATAAGTCAGTCAGTTAAGGGAAATTGATATCCTTGTAACATTGTGCATGTTAACCAAATAACACAATATAATTTGATTTTGGCTCTTGGCCTATTTTTAAGTTTCAACTTTGGCCTTCTAAGGGCACATTCTATCCCTGCTATAGAATGCGCTCTTTTTCTTATTTAAAGGAAGTTACATGTTGGTGGATTAGTATGAGTTACGGGTCACCTCTCTGATTGAAATAAAAAAAGAAGTTGATACCCCTCTTCCCACCACTCATGAAATTGTTTCGGTAAAACACTTCAGTAAGATGTGCAGAAGACACGTGTTGCTAATGTAAAGAGAACTGATCAGCAAAGTCAAAATGCCTCAACAAAAATCAGGGGCTCAAAAGAGAAATGCAGGGTAGTAAGGGAACAAGAAAATGAAAGGAGCAAAAGTGTGAGGAGGCAGCAGGTATGACAGGCGAAGCTGAACGTGATCTCATGATTTAATGCCTTGCAGTAATTTCTTCAATTAATGTTTAATTTCACTTTTCACTAATCACTTGTTCATTAGAGGGTATTTGTTTGCGCCTTGTTTCATTTTAACGTAAGATGAGGAATATAAATCTTTAAGTTTCACATCCTAACTTGAAAGAATTTTTCACTTTTTTTTTAAATAACTAACCTCCCCTTATGTGCTTTATAATCCTATTAGTATATAGAGTATATGTATGCAAAACAGAGCATGGCTTAGATCTGTCTATCACACTGAATTTGTTTGTTAGATACTCCATATGTGTCACTACAAGGCTAATGATTGTAAGCTAATTTGAAATTGCCCATGTTGGTATTAGAGCTAAGGGTGGATGGGTGATGATGGTGCTGGGGTGGGTGCGGATGAGTGACAGACTACTTCTATATAATGCACATTAGCCAAAGATTTTATATTACTACATTAGAACTGGTCCTGGTTTGAATTTGTCTGCTGAGGGTAAAGCCAAAGCTCAGATAGAGTGATGTGTGAGTTTGAGCCCCGACACCTAAACCTGATATCAAAACTTACTACACTGTAAAATCTGACAAGTGACTCAAAACAAATCAAGGAAACCGATTATCTCAAAATTACCTAGTAGACATATTATTTTAAGATGTTAAAACGTTTAAGCTTGTACATCTCAAAAGTATTAGTCTAGTTTACTTGGTAATTCTGAGGTAATCAGTTTCCCAATTTTAATCAAAAGAAAATGATCTTCATTGGCAGACTGAATAAACTGAGTAAACAAACCGACCTTAAAGGACAACACAATTTCATACTGTTTAAACAGCCATCTTTCTAGCTTCAAACTGTGTTCTGGGACCTTATTTTCCTCTGAGAACAGATTGTTTATTCAGTTATAGAAAAAAATAATATTTCTGAGATTGTATAATTACCTCATTAATATTATAAATATTAAAATTCAGAGTTTAAACTTTGTCTCCCAAATAACATAGTGCTCCTTTAATCTCTTAAAGCTGGGGTCTTTAACTTGGAAAAACCGTCAAGCTCAGGCTAGATTTTGAAAGTATCTAGCCAGTAAACCCCGCCCCCTGTGCTCAGGCCTCTCTCCAAAGCCACTCCCCCCAAACCATGAACCTGTAAGTAAACACCTAATATTATCAAACTGAACGTAAACAACCAACATAGCCATTGCTAGCACTGATAGCACTGACACTGAGCTGTAGGAGATACACAACTAATAAATGTAATTTATTAATCACTTGAGATTAATAAAGCACTCATAAATAGGGGCACCACCTCTGTTTCTTTTATCTCTTTGACTAATCCGGAAGACAAGGTTAACGTGAATCAATTCTAATTAATTTCAAATCAGTTTATTCAATCTCATAACTGAAGCAGTGACTTCTACAGTTACCATTGGTTCTCCACATTAAAACAAACCTGCACAGACAACGGCATACGGTTAAATATGTTTATTGTCTAAATACTTCAGAGTAAATAAATGAAATGGCAATTTTAACAAATGATAAGATTAACAGGTAACAGAAAGATGCTGAGTCTGTAATGAGTAAAGTAATGAGTTTATGAGTTAAATATGTGCAGATGGTGAAATTACAGGTTGGGTGAAAGCATTTAAATATTACGAGAATAATTTTTACGCTAACGGAGCCCTGACCAAATTTCTCTTAAGCTCAAAAGATCTGAATCAAAGCCAAAGAAACCAACTCATATTTCATACATGTGAATCCAGCAGGATGAGTGATGGTTAGCCTACTTTATTTGAAGAGTTGTCTTGTGGAGTCAGCAGGCTGCGGCTTTGTCTCCAGCGGCCTTACTGTCGCTCAACTGCAGGCTGGCAGTCTCGGTCCAATAGCGATTTCCCCCCTTTTATTTATTTCGGCTGGGTTCTCCAGCCTTTTCTTTTGGTATGTAGTTTTACTCTTTTCTTGATTTATGAATAAAATTTAGTTTATTCCTTGATTTGTTTGTCTGAGCGTCCTTTTAAATATGTTGCATCCTCTTTAGGAGCTTTTCTGTTAGAGGGTATGTAACGGCTTAGCAAAAGAGTCTTTCTTTCGTTCGAAACGGCTCTCACGGTTTCTTAAACAGCCGGTAGCTGTAACGTCGTGATGATGATCTCGATGAAGAGGATGGTCTTCTTCTGTCGCTTTGAGTGGTGGTTCTTAGGCTCTGACTGATAAACTAATTTAACTTCTTCACTAAAATAACTGAAGGATGCTCGGTGGCCAACGAATAATCCCTAGTTACTTTGTACGAGAGAATTTCAAATTAAAGTTCACTTCCTCTAAGTCAGGTTACGATACTTGACTGGATAAAACAAATTAAAACAGAACTTCGTCTTGAAGAGAGTAAAAGTAGAAGAGTAACAAGAGAGCGTAAAAAGAGTAAGAGAGGGGAATGACTCTCTGTTTTATCCATTCTGATAACAGGCGTGCCTGGGGGCAGGGCTGCCAGCTTTGTCTCAGAGTAGATGACAAGTGTGAAAACTAAACTAACATTTTTAATGTTTCAAGATCGTGTTTCACCTTTCCCTTGGCTTAATATGTGGACTTCTTATTAACACAAATCACATGGCATCACGGCGGCTGTAGCTCAGGTGACCAGTGATCAGAAGGTCGCTGGTTCGAACCCCGGCTCCCCTGGGCGGAACTGACCTTTGTCTCCAGCGGCCTTACTGTCGCTCAACTGCAGGCTGGCAGTCTCGGTCCAATAGCGATTTCCCCCCTTTTATTTATTTCGGCTGGGTTCTCCAGCCTTTTCTTTTGGTATGTAGTTTTACTCTTTTCTTGATTTATGAATAAAATTTAGTTTATTCCTTGATTTGTTTGTCTGAGCGTCCTTTTAAATATGTTGCATCCTCTTTAGGAGCTTTTCTGTTAGAGGGTATGTAACGGCTTAGCAAAAGAGTCTTTCTTTCGTTCGAAACGGCTCGCACGGTTTCTTAAACAGCCGGTAGCTGTAACGTCGTGATGATGATCTCGATGAAGAGGATGGTCTTCTTCTGTCGCTTTGAGTGGTGGTTCTTAGGCTCTGACTGATAAACTAATTTAACTTCTTCACTAAAATAACTGAAGGATGCTCGGTGGCCAACGAATAATCCCTAGTTACTTTGTACGAGAGAATTTCAAATTAAAGTTCACTTCCTCTAAGTCAGGTTACGATACTTGACTGGATAAAACAAATTAAAACAGAACTTCGTCTTGAAGAGAGTAAAAGTAGAAGAGTAACAAGAGAGCGTAAAAAGAGTAAGAGAGGGGAATGACTCTCTGTTTTATCCATTCTGATAACAGGCGTGCCTGGGGGCAGCGCTGCCAGCTTTGTCTCAGAGTAGATGACAAGTGTGAAAACTAAACTAACATTTTTAATGTTTCAAGATCGTGTTTCACCTTTCCCTTGGCTTAATATGTGGACTTCTTATTAACACAAATCACATGGCATCACGGCGGCTGTAGCTCAGGTGACCAGTGATCAGAAGGTCGCTGGTTCGAACCCCGGCTCCCCTGGGCGGAACTGAGCTACATGCCGAAGTATCCTTGAGCAAGATACTGAACCCCAAAACTGCTCCTGACGCGCAGTTGGCACCTTGTGTGGCAGCCTCTGCCGTCAGAGGGCCCTACGATGAGCTGGCGACTTGTCCAGGGATATACCCTGGCCTCCACCCTATGAGAACTGGATTTGGCCCCAGTAACCCCCGCAATCCCCTGAAAGGGGGGATAAAGCGGCAACATCTCCGCGACCCTCACGGAAAAGCGGTCAAGATAATGAACTGAACTGAACTGAACTGAACACATGGCATCACTAAATCATTAACAATCAAAAGGAAATTAAAACACACTTGATTATATCATAGAAGTAATCACTTATACACATTTCTTTTAGTTCTAGCCTTATACTTATTATGACAGTGAATATTTTAAACATTGACTTGTAACCACGGACGTAATTGGGGGGGGGGGGAGACAGGGTACATGTCCCCTGCACTTTTTCAAAAGGTCGTTTTGGTGAAGAGGCTGAAGGAGGTAGAGGAGGAGAAGCTGGAGGAGATGTAGGAGGAGAGGCTGGAGGCTCCCAGGTGAGGTTGAAAGAATAAACACTCATGTTAGTCATGAGATTAAGCATTGTGACAAATGTTAGGGTGATGATAATCTGTATCAGAGCTTTCAAAGTTCAAACACCATGCATCTATATATTTTGTCAGATGAAAGAAGCAAACTGGCCAGGTACAGTTTTATATTGAGGCCGGTGTACTAAAAAGTCTGTGTAAATGTGTAAATGTATTATTTTATTGGTAAGAAATAGTAGCGACTAAGCAGTGAGTTCATGAGCTGGGTCAGGAACTCACAGTAGGGAGGGAGTGACATAAACTAGTTTATTTGGCAATATTTTTTGTCATTATTGTTATTAAATTATAAGTTGCTCATAGATATTCCACCTTTTGTTATGTTTATCTTAGCTGGATCAGTAGCAGCCAGGGGTCAGTGGATGCTCAGGCAGTAAAGGAGCACAAAATGTGTTAGACGAAGTCCTTTGAAACTGTGTCCAAATCATACCAGGACTCACCTTTAGAGGGCACTGTGGCTCCACCGAACACAGGACATTTTCACACATTAAATTTATCTCAGTAAATTTTCATCGCAGAGAAATGCGGGTAGAGTCAGTTTTATGAACTTTTCTTCTTGTTTAATAATATGTTAAAATCCAGAAGATTAGGTTCTGGCTTTGTACTTATTTTAACTTTGTTAAAATCTGAAAGAGTGTAGAAGCCTTTACGACATAGGAATGTAGGGAGGGTCGTACCTCACTCTAGCCTGCATGTGTTTCCTTATCAGGCGAAGGTGAGAGGGGGAAAGACAGTTCACTCTTGGTAGGTGTGTGTGTGTTAATTAGATAGGAGAGAACAAAATGTTAGCAGTTTTCAGTCTCATTTACAAATACAAAGACATTCAATTATAACATATAATTGTCACAATGTCCTCCGGTCCTCTGAAGCTTTGCAAGTGTGGATTCAATTGTGATCAACTGAATCTCACTTGACCCTGAAAGGAAAGATGTGACTGTCTCCGGGAGGGAAGCAGTGGTGTTTTACAACTATGAATTGGGCCTCTGAAGATGAGTGCAGAAAGAGGAACTAGCATGTTTGTCAAGCATCCAAAGTGATGTCTTTATTCTTAAGAAAATAAAGTTCCTCTGTCCAGATGGAAGGTAATCAGAGACTGGATGGAGGGACGAAGCCTCATGGTACAAGGGGTCACAGGGTCAGTTAAGCTATAAAAGATGTTTACCTCCCAGAGAAACAAGGCCTCAATTAATAGTTCAGACGAGAGGCATGTGTCCCTACAAAGCTGTCAACTGGGACATCTGTACAGTTTTCTCCAGGAATGTCTAAAGTATTAGTACAGTATGCTGAGGACAGTCAAGCTCTGTTCCATAAAAATATCTAATCATGTTGCTCATCTGTTGCCCTACAGGCCAGAATTCAAGTACTACGTTTAGAGCAATCACATCAAGTGCTGGAACCCTGCCTGACACCCATTTATTTGTTGTTCTGTATTTACTCCTAGTTTTGCATTATCTCTAAATTGTTTGAATAAAGTCTTGAAAATGATAAACGCCTTTTCTTTACACTTCCAGCATAAACAACCATCCCATTACAGATCTTTCACTTTACGTGATGCACTAATAATAACAACAACTGAATTAGGCAAGACTGTTGCTTATTCCATGTTTTGGAACACATGTAAATAAATAACACTACAAAAAATAGTATACCTTTTATCGTTTAGACAATATACAGTACAATTAGCATAAACAACTATATACAGGAAGGACGTCCAGAGGTTTCTTGACTGATTATAATCACAGATCAGTGTTGGCTAACAGGTTAGGCTGTTGATGTCGGTGCTGTCTCAATCCTCTACTGTTTTGGCAGTGATTGTCCTGTAGAAAGAAAAGCACAATTACTTATCTGACAGTAAATAAAGCTTTTCAAGGACCTAGAAATTATTTTCAATTTATTATAACATCACAACTTGAGTTGTGATTATTTATAGGGATTGTCAGGTGCATTCTGTGTTTCCCACATTCTACTGTGGTCAGCTGACAGTCAGATCATGAATTGAAATGCAAAGTCTATTTTCTTTTAAGAAAATGTTTTACTAATATGCAGTAGTCTCAAGCAGTAGGCTAACACGTGACTGTTAGGACCAGTACTTGATGCATTTTCCTGGTGCAGCTAATGAGATGATGCCATTCCTTTTTGTATTGTATCCCTGCTAAGGAGCACATTCATGCACATAAAGCAAACCAACTTGATATGAAAGAAGGACACATGCATATATGAAATGTATCCATCAAACACACATATTACATGAATAACAGTGGTCCGATCCATGTTGCTATCAGCATCAAGTTACACTCACCTGTCAGAGAGAGACTCTACAGAAATAGTGGAAACATCAGGGCATGGTTCTGCTGTGAACTGATGCTTCAAGTACTAAGTTCAGCAAAATATGAATCTTGAACTACTTATGGAAAATACGTTTTTTATTCCACATCAAAGTCGGGCGAAAATACTTATTCTTCTCTGGTGAGGATTTTGACAAAGGATTACTTGAAAAGTACACAGTAAAAGTACTTCATATTATTCATACAAGTAGTCTAGGAAGTACTTAGTTCAGCAGTATATGAATCTTGGACTACTTATGGAAAATAAGTTTTTTATTCCACATCAAAGTTGGTCAAAAACACTTATTGTTCTCTGGTAAGGATTTTGACAAAGGATTAATTGAAAAATACACAGTAAAAGTACTTCATAGTACTTATACAAGTAGACTAAAAAGTACTAAGTTCAGTAGTATTTGAATCTTGAACTACTTATGGAAACAGTGTTTGTTTGTTTTTTTATCTCATGTCGTCCTTTACTTTGAAATCTGGAAGGATATCTTTGTGATTCCTTAAGTTCATTACCGGGAATAAATAATTACTGTAAAAGCGTCGTATGTTTCATGGGTACGCACTCCCGTTCGGAACGGGTGTCCCCCCCCCCGAACTGGGACTTGGCCTTTCGCATGTGTAGCACAAGAATTAGTCCGCCCCTCAAATACAGCTCATCTGGTTAATGTCCAAACAGCCCAGGGTAGCAGTGCATGTGTGAACACTGCTGTATGGATTAGATCCACAGTACGTGTAAACGTTGGCCTGCGTGTAAACAGTGATGTTACATGTAAATATGTTTCATACAGCAGTAGTCTGCTATTTTAGCTAGCTAGCTAGCTAACTTCAGCTACAAACGGCTAACGTTAGTGTTGGGTGAATACATATGACAGCAACAAAAGGAGCTAACAGCTACGTTGACTACATAATGCAGAGTAATAATACATTTCCCCAACAAAACAAACAAGCTCATTACCTGTCCAACAGAGACACAGCTACCATGGAGTCAGTGTTCAGGTCTTCAACTGCTTCAGTTGTCGCCATCGCTGAAAAGCCACTCCGATGTTGACTCTTGTTTTACTTCTTGCGCTGTCTAACTTCTTTTCTTTGTAGCCTTCTCGAGTTCAGTCTCTCTTTTCTTTCTTTGTTCAGCAGTGTAAGCTGCTGTAGGTACCGCTGGTGATGAGAAGTGTGGCTGTAGTTTCTCTGCCATTCAGTCCATTACAGCTACAGCAGTGTGTTTCATAGACCCGGTCACGCGCAATGAGTGATGCGCGGAGTTAGCACAGGGTGGGCAGGATGGTCAGGTCGGCAGATTGATTGACAGGTAGTCTGTCCATACAAAATTGACGGGCCGGTAAAATTGATTGAATGAAGTTTTTACAGTCCTGCCGCTGCCAGAGACCATGGTTTTTTTTTTTCAAATCCTTTCATATTTTGAATGCTGTCAAGATGTTAAGAAATGTTATACAAATATGATAGAAAATGCTTTTGAACAGAATTACCTATCCAAGCTTTAAACATGTGTATTTTGGTAAAGTTCAGTTAAGTTGACGCAGCTTACCACTTTGCAAATTTTAAGATAAACAACTATAAACTTTAAGTTGTATGAGCTAGAAAGTTTTAACTGAAAGCTAATTGTCTACTTTACTTCAGCAAAGTTTCACTTTAGCAAAGTCACTTTGTCAGATTTTACAGTGTACATTTGAGTGGTCAAAATCAAAACAGCAGAGGCTGATAAATCCTGACTTTAAATTCCTGTCCCATAAACTACATTTCCCATAATGCAACCAATATATTGCACCCTCATCAATCTGGTAAATTGCCACGCCCCTTCAATTTTCACTCAATTCAATTCAATTCAATTCAATTCAAAGGGGCTTTATTGGCATGAAAGTTTTAACAACAATGTTGCCAAAGCATCTGTCCAAACACTCGGACAGAACACAACAAATAACAACATGAACACCAACACAACACCAAGATTGATTTACATTAATTATATATACAGTATATCCTGTGTGCATCACAATCACTCTTCCACTTCTACCTAAGCAAAGGCTTGGGCAAACCCAATCTGAGATAACACCAATGACACTACTGTGACATCATCAGGATTATTCAGGCTAAAGCACAAAATACCACTACTTTCAGCATAATGCATCAGATCTGTGCAGAATGGAAACAAGTCGACGCCCATTGTACATCCAGATGGAGTGTGTATGGAAGGGTGGAGTGTGTGGCCGTGTGCTCTCTTGCAGAATGAAGAGACTGTCAGACCTGTAGACTTACATAAGACGAGGGCAAGAAGTGTGGCACTTAATACTTCACAGAGGACATGCTCGCCTCTGATGATTTAGACAAACAGTGGCAGTAACCACATGCAGTGAGACAGAGATGGGGGGGGAGAGGGGGAGATCTGAGACAGCGAGGACTCCGCTCTTCCTCTGTGTTTAAGCACAGACAATTCTTGTCGCCTCGGGGTAGCAAACAGATACATAAAGGCAGTAAAGGGACCGCTGAGGCATGACAATGGGGTTCTTCAGCAGCAGCCAGCTCTCTGGTGTTGACACGTGAAGACAAGAACGAAGCCTCCTCTCTGGACAATCTGGAAGGGTAAAACTTCACTCTCCAGGTCTGAGGACATCAGTCTGTGAACTCTGTGATGAAACTCGCTCCAACCATGCCCTTAAAGGAATATTCCACCTTCCAATACTCTGTGATACTGGGTCAATTAAACCAAATTACAAGAAACAGATGACTCCACTCTGCTTGTATCTCGCCATAGACGGATTACCGCATGGGCAAAGTGGCCGTGTGCCCAGGGCCCCAGAGCCAATGGGGGCCCTTGGCCTTCAGAGTTTTTTTTTTTTTTTTTTTTTTTTTAGTAAAAAAAATAAAATAAAAGAATAAAAAAATATATATTGGAATGGATATGGTTTTGAAAATGTAGTATGATAATAAAATAATTTGAATTTTTGAGAAATTATAAGATTAAATGTGTGATGACACAATGACGTACGCACGCTGGAGGTCAAACGTACAATACGTTTTCAAAATGGAGAATCGAGCGCTGAGTGGAGCAGCTAAAAGAAAGCAAAGGAAAGAAAAAGAAGCCAAAGATGTCTCTTTGTTGCAGCAAATTCCGTCCATCTCCTCATTTTTCACCAGAAAAGTGAGGCAAGGTGATGGTACTGACAGCAGCGGTGTCAGTACCACAACTGCAGCGGACAATGCTAGCACTAGCATTACTACGGCGGGCAGCAGCCTGGCGGTGGCGGCCGAGACAGGTCAGACCGAGCTAAGTCCTGTCACATCGCCAGTGGATGAGATATTGGCGGCCGGGAACGAACCTGAGAGTGCGGTACAGCAGAGGGATGATGATGAAGACTCCTGGTGTGAAACTGTTACTGATCCTGCGCTGTGGGGAAATATATTCAGTGGCAAAGTAAAGAGTGTTCTTATTGAAAGAGGGCCCTCTTCATTTCACAACAGACGAAGGAAATATCCTGCATCGACGAGAGACTGTGGACTAGGTGGTTGGGTTCGTTCATTAACTAATGACATGATGTGCAGTCGCCTGCCAAATGGTCAACTAGCACCACGTGAATGGTTGGTGTATTCACCATCAACTGGACATGTCTTTTGCTTTGCCTGCAAAATTTTTGGGGCAACAAAAAATGCATTTGTGGACGGTTTTTGCGACTGGAAACATCCACATCGCATTTCAGAACATGAGAGGAGCCCAGTCCATATGTCCAACATGCTGACACTGATGCAGAGGATGAGTGGATCTGGCGCAATCGACTCAGCGCTGATAAAGCAAACTTCGGATGCGAGGGAATATTGGAAGGATGTTCTCCGACGTGTGGTGGCAGTGATCAAGTTTTTAGGAGAAAGAGGACTGGCATTCAGAGGGAATGACGAGCTCATTGGATCGCCAAATAACGGCAACTATTTGGGAATATTAGAGTTAATATCCCAATTTGACCCATTTCTGGCAGAGCATATAAAAACATATGGCCAGAAGGGCAGAGGGAGCGTCTCATATTTGTCGTCAACAATATGTGAAGAGTTTATTGACATGATGGGAGAAAAAACCAGGCAAGTAATTGCAGAAGAGCTCCGTGATGCAAAGTATTTCTCTGTCATTGTAGATTCCACTCCCGACCTCTCTCATGTTGATCAGTTAACATTTATCTTCAGATTTGTTAGCAAGCAAGGTAACATAGTGGAGCGTTTCCTGGCATTTGAGCCAATTCAGAGCCATACAGGCCAAAGTCTAGCAGATTGTGTGACTGCCATGGTGGAGAATCTTGGGCTGGATTTATCTAACTGTAGAGGCCAATCATTCGATAATGCCAGCAACATGTCGGGCCGGTACAATGGACTGCAGGCACATTTGAAGCAAAAAAACCCATTAATCCACTATGTGCCTTGTGCTGCGCATTCTCTAAATTTAGTGGGTGTGAACAGCATAGAGGGAAGCAGTCTAGAAGTGGGACAGTATTTTGATTTATTACAATCCTTGTACACATTTTGCGCAGGATCCACTCACAGGTGGGAGCGAGTTTTTCGGAACTCTGATATTCACATAGACTTAACATTAAAATCACTGTCAAACACTCGGTGGAGCTGCCGAGCTGACTCGACTAAAGCTCTTTGGCAAAACTATGTTAAAATAAGGGAGGCATTGGAGAGCATAGCTGAAGATGAAACTGAGAAAAGAGACACCCGAAGTGAGGCCAGGACACTTGCTGTAAAATTAAATAAACTGGAAACTGCGTTCATGGCTAATTTCTGGAATACAATTCTGGCTCGTTTCCAACTGACAAGTTTACAGCTCCAAAAAGCCGACATAGACCTCATGACAGCGGTGCGCCTTCTTAAATCTCTGCGTGATTTTGTATTAGCACAGAGAGGTCTTTTCACAGACTTTGAAAGGGAAGCCTTAGCTGTGCCAGGCGTGTGCCAGACGTACAAATATGACCTCCAGCGCACCAGAAAGCGCAAACGGTTTGAGGATGACAGCGCAGAAAAAGATGCGGTATTTGATGGGAAAAGCAAATTCCAAATAGAAACATTCAATGTGGCTATCGATAAGTTAGTCAGCTGTCTCAGTCACAGAATTGATGCATACAAGCACCTGTGTGATCTGTTTGGTGTTCTTTTCATGCTGGAAAACACACCTGACTGTGAGTTAATAAACAAAGCGAACTCACTTGCCTCTGCCTATCCCGCTGACCTGGACAGCAATCTTAGAAATGAACTGATTCACTTCAGAGCTTTCATCAGATCAGACGGACAGAATGTGCCTCCACCGAAATGTCTGAAAACAATACTTGATTGTGGATTACAGTCAACATTTCCTAATGTGTACATTGCCATAAGACTGTATCTGACGCTTCCTGTGACAAACTGCGAGGGAGAACGGTCATTCTCTCAAATGGCCAGAATAAAAAATGAACTAAGGACAAAAATGACCCAGAGACGCCTGAACAGTTTATCACTCATGGCTATAGAGTCCGAACTCGTTCGAGACATGAACTTTGATGATCTGATAAAGGACTTCTCATCAAAGAAAGCCCGGAAAAAGCCTACGTTTTAGGTGAGTCTCACTGTGGTTTTGTGTGGTCCTAGCTGTGGCTCTTTACTGATGTTGATTCATGTTGCCTTTATTACTTTAACGATTTGTGTCATATGGTTGCCTATATTTTAATTAAGGTGTGTTTTACTCTATAATACTGCGAGGACTGGCTGTGCGCTTGCTGTCTCTCCCATAATATGTTTATTGTGCTGTACGTGGCACGTGCCAAATAAAACAGACCTAAAATTAGTTATTTTTGTGTGGTTGTGTGTTGCCCGGTGTTATGTGCGTAATGGGAAGCCGCCGTTCCGCGCGCACTGTTTGCGTGTGTAGACAGGGGCCCGTGGCGAGTTTGTGTCCAGGGCCCATGGTCATGATAATCCGTCTATGTATCTCGCCCAGCACATAGTTTGGTTTTACAAGCTGATGTTGTGGAGACTGCCTTCACCTTGGTCAGTGGCTGTGGCTGTGAGGATGATTAAGGTTAAACTCTCTGAAGGAAAGAAAGTTTTGTTTTGCAAAACCTTTTGGTTGGGCAAATTAGCTTATTGTTAGAATTACATTATGTGAGAATTATATTAATGGATGACTCCGCACCTCATGGTAAATCTGATTTTGGTCCACGGCTACCGTGAATCTGGATTTCCCCTGAACTACTCCCCTCCACCTGCCGACAGTTTTCAGCTCTTCTGTTCACCTGTCCACTCAAGAGACACCTTCCTGAGCCATCCACCACCGCCACTGTGCGCCATCTCCCCTTACAACCAATGGGTTAGGGTTTAAAGGGCTGTATGTATGTATATAGATAGATAGATACTTTATTTATCCAGAGGGAAATTTAGGCATCCATTAGCAGTATACAATTGACAACAACAACCATGACATGAAATGTCTGTAACATGTAACATCCCCTCACCCCCCGTCAAGTTATAACCGTAAAAACTTGAAACTGAAACTTGAAACGGAAAAATAGACCCACTAGAAAATATTAAATTAAATAAAACAATAAATAAATCAATACTGTAAGTACCAACTAAACAGCAGGTTGTGCAAAATGAAATCGGCTGAAACAACTGAAAAATGAGAATGCAGCTTGTCCAGGGTCCTTCTCTCTGCCACTGTCACCACAGAGACAGCCTTCCTCACCAGTCTGTCAAGTCGCGCTGTGTCCCTCTTCTTGCTGCTTCGGCCCCAGAACACCGCAGCGTAGTAAAGGACACTGGCTAGACTGGTAAAACATCTGTAACAGTTTTTTGAAGATTTTGAAGGACCCCAGCCTTCTTAGGAAATATAGACGGCTCTGCCCCTTCCTGTGGAGAAAGTTGAAGTTTGCTGATCAGTCCAGCCTGTCATCCAGCTACAGTCCCAGATATTTGTTTGTCGATACCATCTCCACATCGACCCCCTCAATGGACACAGGTTATAGGTGTGGTTTGTTCTCCTTGGTCTTGTATGTGTTGAGCTGCAGGTGGTTCGACCTGCACCACCTCGCAAAGTCCTCAACCAGGCTCTTGTACTCCTCCTCCCGTCCGTCCCTGATACTGCCGACTATTGCAGTATCATCCGAGTATTTCTGTATGTGGCAGAGCTCAGAGTTATACTCGAAGTCAGATGTGTACAGGGTGAACGAGACTGGAGATAGCACAGTCCCCTGTGGTGCTCCAGTGCTGCTAACCACAGTGTCAGATGAGCCCTTCAGCTTGTCATACTGTGGTCTTTCCGTGAGGTAATCTGTTATCCATCTCATGAGCTGTGCATCCCTGTTGGACTCACTGTGCCGCTCCCCTTGTCCAGGTGAGAGTGAGCTCTGTGTAGCAGATAGATGACGGTGTCCACCACGGCCACCTTCCAACTGCAGTGGATCCTGCGCGTGGTGGACCTGGGGTCTGAGGAGGTGAAGCAGCAGCCATTTAAAGGTCTTCTTGACGTGTGATTTTTTTGATTTAAGTGCAACTGGCATGAAGTCACCTAGCTCACTGGGGTGTTTCTTTTTGGGGACTGGGATGAAACATAAGGTCTTCCGGAGCACTGGGCTCAGGTTGAATACGTGCTGAAGTGGCTCCCCTAGTTCGGCAGAACATGCCTTAAGCATCCTCAGACATACCTTCAGCTTTCGGCATACCTGATCTTTGGTGATGGTGGGGGGAGAGGGGTTGCCTTGACCATGAAAATGGAGGCGGGTAGGGGGATTGCATACTTCCTGGAGGCAGTTTGGGTGGACCACGACCAGTTACTATGTTACTGTTGTTTGGTCCTGTAACGTTGCTTTGTGGGACATTTCTCTATATTTTATTAAGTGATGGACCTGTTTAATTATCAGACAGTGAACACCATCAGATCGACACACCCTCGCTCCACGCCACCAGCTTATCTGTTCACACTGGTTCGGTTCGCCAATAATGCGCCTCTGATACCACCTCCAGAGGCGCATCAGAGGCGGAGGGAAATGTCACCCCTCACCGCGCCTTTCAAAGCACTCAAGAACACCACACATAGCAACAACAGTACATCAAAAAAGAAAATCAGGAAACATTTTAGTGCAATTATGAAAGATAAATAAATAAATAAATATGAAGATGTGATTAAATAGTGCAATAATAGAGAATATGCAAGGGTGTGATTGTATGATTAGTCTGATACAGAGTAAGCCATTCAGAAGTGTGTTTTCAGGCGGGATTTAACAGTGGAGACAGTGTCAGAAGTCCGAATGTCTGTTGGGAGAGAGTTCCAATGGCTGGGGGCAGATCGGCTGAAAGCTCTTGACCCCATGATGGTTAGGTTGGCAGATGGAGCTGGATGGTAGAAGAGGATCGGAGAGTGCGGAGAGGTGTGTGGATATGGATAAGTTCAGAGAGATATGATGGTGCCAGGTTGTGAAGGATCTTGAAAGTGAGGAGTAGAATCTTAAAATCAATGCGGGATTTGATAGGGAGCCAATGGAGTTGCTGCAGGGCTGGAGTGATGTGTTCAGTAGAGGGAGTTCTGGTGATGATACGAGCAGCTGCGTTCTTGACCAATTGGAGTTTATGGAGTGATTTCTGAGGAAGACCACGGAGGAGATAATTACAGTAGTCCAGACGGGAGGTAATCAGGGTGTTTACGAAAATAGCAGTGCAGGATGGTGTAAGTGAGGGGTGGAGACGGTTGATGTTGCATAGATGGAAGTATGCAGACCGGGTAACAATATTGATGTGGGCTTCAAAGGTTAAGGTGCCATCCAGGATGACACCCAGGCTCTTTACCTGAGGTGATGTTATGAGAGACGGTGTCAAAGGCTGCGCTGAGGTCGAGGAGAACCAGGATCAAGAGGTCATTTGTGATTTTCACCAGGGCTGTCTCAGTGCTATGAAGGGAACGAAAGCCGGACTGAAATTGTTCAAAGAGGTTGTAGTGAGATGGATGCGTAATTAGCTGAGCTGCAACAGTTCTTTCGAGAATTTTGGAGAGAAATGGCAGGTTTGAGTTGGGACGAAAGTTGTTCGGGTCTGCACCTGGTTACTTGATAGTTGGAGTGATTGCAGCAGTCTTTAGTGATGATGGAACAACACCAGAAGTCAGTGAAGAATGAATGATGTCAGTTATGAGAGAGGACAAGGCAGGCAGGCAGCTTTTTACCAGGTAGGTAGGTAGGGGGTCTAGCTGGCAGGTGGATGATTTGGATTCAAGGATGAGTCTGGTTATTTCAGAGACACTTGGCAGTTTGAAACTGGCAAGTGGAGAGCTGATGGAAAATGTGGGCAGAGTGCAGAGACAATGTAGAGTTTTTTGAATCAGTCAATGTCTGGTGGATGTTTTCAATTTTGGCATTGAAGAAGGTCATGAATTTATCGCACTGTGAAGCTGTGAGTAAGTGAGGTGGTAGAGCACCAGGTGGTTTCAGGATATTGTTGATGGTTGAGTATAGGGCTCTTGTGTTCCCATCCGCTGTCCTGATTAAGGTTGAGTAGTATGCGGTTTTGGCTGAAGAAAGAGCATCCTTGTATTGGAGTATGTGATTATAGTACATTTCTTTGTGCACTGCTAGGCCAGTTTTGGCATTACGGCATTCCAGACAACAGCTTTTAGTTTTGAGCTGGCGTAGTGCTGGTGTAAACCAAGGAGCAGAGTGGGCAAAGGAAACAGATCTTGTTTTCAGAGGTGCAAGAGTCGATTTAGCAGTTGATGAAGTCCAATATTGTAGTGGGATACCAGTTCATCTGTGGTAGATAAGTTTTCGCTGCTTGGAAAGTCATCAATTCCATTAGAGAGGGCCGACAGGTCAATATTTTTGATGTTTCGAAATGTGATAGAGCGAGGCATGTTGGTCTTGGATAATCTTAGATTGATATTGAAGGATATTAGCTTATGGTCTGAGATAGGCAAATCTGAGGCACAACAGTTTTGAGGGGTTACACCGGAACAGCAGATTAGGTCAAGAATGAGTCCTTTGGAGTGTGTCGGAAAATCAATATATTGCTGTAGTCCAAAGCTGTCAAGGCAAGAAGTAAAGTCCTTTGTAAAAACATTGTTGATGCTATCCAAGTGGATATTAAAATCATCCAGCAATATTAAATTTGGGGACACAGAACATAGGGTTGTTAAGAAGGCAGAGAATTCCTGTAGGAAGGCATTATTCGGCTTGGGTGGTCGATAAATAGTGGCCAGAATAGTAGGAGTTGGGCCCTTGATTTGCAGAGCAATGGACTCAAATGAGGGGTACACAGGCACTATAATGGAGGACACTTTCCATTTTTGATTGTATAATATCGCCAGGCCACCCCCTCTGCCAGAGGTACAGGGTTGTGATGAGTAGACAAATCCAGGAGGAATAGTTTGATTAAGGTGTGAAAAGTTATTAGGCTGCTGCCATGTCTCAGTCAAGCAAAAGAAATCAAACTTACAGTCATTCAGCAGATCATGGAGGTCCCTTGTTGGTCAGTGAGCGGATGTTAAATAACCCAAAGGTTAGATTGCTGGTGTGAGGTTTGGTGTTAGCTGACCTGGTTGGATTAACAAGCACACTGTGATTGATAGTTCGACTACGCCTGTGCGTGTGTATTGATTTGCAATGTGAAATAACAACAGGAATTGGAATCCAGTTAATCACAGCAGTGGAGGTGGCTTTATGACAGCCAGTAGGAAACAGTGGACCATGGTAAGGGCGTTGAACCATGGAGAGTGTCAGTACCTGGATTGGCTCCCAGGGAGAGCTTGTGGGAGACACAGTACTGTGTGCTGCAAGAGTAGGTGGAGAGGAAGAAGGCTCCAGGTGGGGGCATGGCAGGTCAGTAGTCAATCACACGGATCAGCGGTCTGGACAGCATGCTGGATGTTTGCTGCTAATACTGTGCTACCAGGGCTGTTCGGGTGAAGCCCGTCGGTCCAGAAGAGGGAAGGACGGTTCCAGAACAGGTTGAAGTTGTTGATAAAACTAATGTTGTGGATTCTGCAGGCGGACTGGATCCAGGTGTTCAGACTGAGGATTTTGGAGAAACACCCAGCTCCACGGCCGAGAGTTGGGAGAGGTCTGCAGAGCCAGACATCCTTTCCACAGCTGTTTAAGAAGCTGAAGAGGGCATTAAAGTCATTTTTAGTCAGCTCCAACTGCCGACGAGCCGTATCATCGGTTCCAACATGAACTAGAACCCGGTTAATGGATGGTGGGAGAGAGCACAGTAGGTCGGGGAGCTTATCAAGGATAACCGGCACCGTGGCTCCAGGAAAGCAGTGTGTGTAGGCCTGTCACGATAATCAATAAATCAATTAATCATACGATAAATTAAAATGAGCTCGATAATTTTGCCGGCCTCGATAATTTCCATTTGCATGCTTGTTTGTTTTCCTCGTGTCTCTCACTAGAACCCTCTTGTCAGTCACTAGCCCCATTCACACAGCCGTTTGCATACGGGGATTCTCCGCATCCACCTTTGTGTGAAAGTTTCAGATGTGGTGAGGGGTGAAATTTTGCTGCACCTCCGGAGGTAGCATTAGAGGCGAACCGAGCCGGCGGCGCGGAGCGAGGGCGTGTCGATCTGATGGTGTTGGTATCTGATAACTCTACAGATGCTTCACTCAACAAAATAAAAATAAATGTCCCACAAAGCAACGTTACAGTACCAAACAACAGGAACGTAGTCACTGGTCGTGTCTTTGGCAACTTATGTGAGGAAAAAAATACCGCAGTTTTTCGTGGATAAGTGTCTGTCAGCCTGTCGGACTCTTCGTCACATTTCTGCCCGAAAAACAGTGTCTGTCCCCGGCAAAAAACTTTAACTCACCATGTGTTTGTCGCGCGACGGTCAGTTACTGTTGTCATGGTGACGGTCAGCCCTCCCGACAAGACTTAGTGAACTTCATGAACCCCGCGAGTGAAATAGTCAGACAGCATCCAGTTTACTGATGGCGATTATGTAATTATGTAAATTATAGAAAAACGTAACTTTGTCACTTTCCAGGATGTTTGGTGTGTCAGGATCTCAATCACAACACAGTATAACAGCATCCATATGATTATAAACAGACAGCTGGTACATGTTTAGATTAATAGGAGGACACCGGGGAAACACCTTGAAAAAAACACATTCATCATCACGTGTACCGTCATGCCTCCGCATCGCTACAGACAATGGTGATAATATTGTTGCTGCAGTAAGGAACCGTGGCTGGCTATGGCTCAATTGCTTTGGCCACAGCCTCCATCTTTATTTATTTTGGATATTTAAAATGTATTCTTCACATTCCAATGTTAAATATTCTTTAGAAATAAAGGTTTATTGATCTTTGAAAGGGTGTACTTGCATTATTATGCCATTATCATTATATTAGTTGAAAAATGGTCTCAAAGCAACAATATTATCGTTTATCGCAATAATTTCTAGGACAATTTATCGTCCAGCAAAATTTGTTATCGTGACAGGCCTAAGTGTGTGGCTGTGTTGAAAAAGTGAATCTTCCTAGTGATTGAGTCTCCTATGATGAGTGTGGTAGGAGTGAAGAGGGGACGAGGAGAGGATGGCTGTGGGCTTTCAGTACTCTGTGTCCAAGCAGGGGAGTGCTTTGGCCAAGTGGTAGCTACATATCTCGCATACCGCATTACAGCATCTCTCAGGATCCAGTGCTGTGAGGAAGGAGGTTTTGGACCTGGATGAGAGCCGCTGGTTCGAACCCGGGCAGGAAGGTTATCTAGATCAGCGGGCATCGCCATCGGGTGAAGAGGAGCAGCAAGCGTCGTCATCGGGCGAAGAGGAGCGGCAGGTGGACCATCTGGGTCAGCAGGCGTCGTCACCGGGCGAAGGCAAGTCTCAGGCGTCACCATCAGGTGAAGAGTAGCCGCAGGCATCATCACCGGGTAATGAGGAGCCGCAGGGGGTGTCATCTGGATGAGCCGGGTTGTCAGCTGACAGGGCATAGCGGTTTGAGAGGTTCAGGGAGGGCGGAGAAGCAGACCCATCTGGGTCCCTCTTTCGACCGCGGACCAAAACCTCGGTCCAAGGCAGCTGCTTGGGTGTTGAGCAGGAGGAGAGTTGTGGGCAAGCAGCTGGGTCCCAAACAACCGTGTCCCGGAGGATTGCACTGAGCGAACCGATCTCTTTGGATTGTACGGACGCTACATCCATGAAGTTGGATAGCAGTGACTCTTTCTTCTGGAGTTCATCAGAGAGCCGTCGGATATCGTCCTTGAGGTCAGAGATCTTTTTGTTTGCTTGCTGTAGGAGTTCACAGTCTACACCGGGCATGGTTAGAAATGTTGTTGTGGTTGGCCTAGCCGTGACGCTAACAAGCAACACTGGTCAGGCAGTTAGACTCTTAGATCAGTCCAAAATGTCGGGTGGAAAGAGTGTTCAGAGTATCCTCACTGTTTGTGTGTGTGTGTGTGTGTGTCCCCTCCCCCCCCCGGCATATCCTTGCATATAAATCTTGCTATCTTATCAGTGATGGCATTTTTACAAGCTGCTGGCAAGGGGCCTGCTGAAGCTGAGTGTGCCGAGTAGTAGGCAGTCAGACGAGGTTGTACACTTGACGTTGCTCCGGCAGCTCCGCTCGTCTGTGGTGCCTCGGTCTTCGCTGCCTCACGTGGGTGGCAAGCTAGCAGGTGAGTCTGCAGATTTGTTGTCGTTGTAGAGTAAGACAGCTGCTTTGTACAAAATCGACAGACAGCTTTATCTTTGTTAGTTACTTTTCCATCTACGGTGTAGAACCCAAAAGACTTCCATACACTACTTCTCAGATGCTTTGGTGTCGTGATTGTCCGCTCAGGGCGGCTTTGCTCGCTAGTGTCCTCCATTTTTGTAGCAAACAACATAATATTACTAGCTGAATTGATAGGTCAAGGGTCAATAGGGCGTGCAATAGGTCAAGCTGTGAAGTTTTAGAGCGCCCTCTGCTGGATCACAAGGCGAACTACTTCAAATGGTCTGTTGCGCTTATAGACTGTACATTTTGATTTTGAACAGGTCATTACATTCGAATAAGAACTTTTCCCCCCACTTTCGAACGAATTTTCGAATAAAAAGTGACGAATGATGAATGATGCTCTGTGAATTTGATAGTGATAACAGCATGTTTTCAAGCATATGCAGTTTTGTGTTTTAAAATGGCAGAAACAGCTAAATTCCTTAACATAGATGTAAGTAATTAAGATCCTTTACTTTGGGAAGCATAAATCATGCTTAATTGTATAATTAAGTCCTTAATAGTCTTGCAACTGCAATGCTGATTTAGCATTAGTGACAACAATACTGTCGGCATCATAGATCAAGACTGTTAACTGACATCTAAAAATCTAAAGAGGAATGTTTGTTTTCCAGTGAGCAGCAAGCCATGCCTTTGTTTGTATTTGAATAAGTCAACCAACCACCACATAATGGAAGGCTGTGGAATGGGTAAAGTGAACTGATGTTGCTAGCAGTAGTATGTACACCTTTTTTCAGTTAGACTCTGGCATAGCTCTTATCAGCCATTTGTTGACCATTTTACACATTGGTCAAGTGTAATTGGTCAAACCTGATGTGAGACTGGGTTGGTGTCACAAGTATCTGCTTGTTTGTGAGTGAGCACAAACACATCATTAGCATTACAGCAGAGCATTCTCAATGGGCCATGGGTGTGTCACTCTAACAGATCTTTAAGTTGGTGTGCTATTCAAGTGAATATCAGTTGTAGGCCGACACATTTTCACCTCTGTACCTCTGATGAGTCAAGCTGATTACTTGAAGACTGGGTATGTGGTCATCAATTGTCTTTTCAAGCAACTGATCTCCATTTGAAAACAAGTCTGCACAAACACAGTGGAATGTTTTTTTTAAAGTAAGACAGGTTTTTTAAAGTAGTTTCTGACCCTTGCAAACAATTGTGCTAATTTGCTGCTTCTATGCATTAAAATGTCTAAAAACAGTTCGACCATTGTTATATAATTTGTTCAGTTGTGTATTTTACTGCAATGTGTTATTTACAAAAAGGATGAAGGGTCTGTGTAAATAGGGTGGTAAGGCACCAAAAGTACAGATTTAACCTCCCCCAGTTTAACCTCTGCCAGCTCAGTACAGTAGACCCCAACTGCTTAGCTCAATAGCCCTCTCCCCACTTACCACAGTGTTGATGATCTCCATCCTGGAGAGGGACATTAACAGGCTCTTCAAGTAGCAGAAGCCCAACAAAACATCTCACTGTGAACATGCCATGTGGCAGCTTGTTAGCGGACGCAAAAAGACTGAACAGACTGATCCGCAAGGCCAGTGACGTTTTGGGAGTGGAGCTGGACTCTCTGACAGTGGTGTCAGAGAGGAGGATGCTGTCCAAGTTACATGTCATCTTGGACAATGGCTCTCATCCACTCCATGACGTGGTGTTCAGCCACAGGAGGACATTCAGCATTCGATGCATGTCACGCATAGCTCTCTGAGTCGGGGTAAAGGGAAAAGAGGGATAGTTCTGAGACAAGTAGAGGGGGAGAGTGGGGAGAAGGGTCAAATCAAATCAAATCAATCTATTTATATTTCCCAAAATCACAATCATATTGCCTCAATGGCAGTGCCAGCCCTGACCGATTTGGTGCCCTAGGCAAGATTTTAGCTGGCGCCCCCTTGCATCACAATCAATTTTCATACACTCACACAGAAACTGCATGTATGTATTCAATATTTGGTTTCTTTTGAGGTCAAAAATATCACACCAAATAAAAACTGAAGAAAGAAACGACTGATACATTAAAAATACAATATAAATAAGGTATTGCACAAACACATTAAATAATATTGTCACTCTGCTGTGCTGAAGTAGAGGGGACAGGAGCACCTGATGCTGTGTCACTGGGGGTGGTGGCGAAATATTTTAAAAGTGCATCTGAAGAGAGAAGCGAAGTATATGTGACCACTGGATGTTACATTTTAATAAAAAACAGATGCTTGTTGTGTGCAATCTGTAGCAGCTGGTTTTCTGCGTTGTGTTATGTAGTTAGGAAGTGAGACGCACACTGGGGTTGAGCATCTATGGGAGTTTAATCTTCAGAATAAAGAAAAAAACAGGCGTCACACACACCGAGCCACACTGCAACTCTCCACCACTCAGCTCTGAGCACACGCAGCTCTATCCCTTTGTATAGTACACAGAATATACAGCATAGCTCATACTGTATTAAAATGAATGTGGAGATACAGTGCACCATGTAAAACAAAATCCAACATTAGTAAAACCAGGAGTCAAAGTGCAATGAAAATGCATTAAATCTTTCCCACACATCTTCCACAGTCTAAAAGAATTAAATTAATTCACCCACATTAGCTCATTTTTTATAGTGCAAAAATATCAAAAAATGAACTGAATTAGACAACTAGCATACCTTCAGAATAACGAAAAAAAACAGGCGTCATACACACCGAGCCACACTGCAACTCTCCACCACTCTACAAGGAAAAATGTCAATTCAAATTCACATAACCACAATAGAATGTCGCATAACATATTAAATAATACAGTTATTACACAGCCATAGCATGCAGAGCACAACCTCATGACATCCGCATGAAAAAGAGAGAAACAGAGGAAAAAACGGTTCAGCTAGCATAAGGCTAAGTTAACTAACTCTGCATGAATAACTGAGTTTGAGATTCAATTTACAAGTTGTTAATCAATGGAGGCTTGACCAAAAGTTTCATTAGCATGTTACATTACAGCATATATCAACATATTGTGGTTTTGAACGGGAAAAAGATATAATAAATAAGACAATGGAGAGAGTGCCACACACAGCTCTATGACGCTAGGTGGTGCAACACCAAAACAACACCCCAGGGGAACAAAGGGCATACAATTGAAAATCACCGTAGGAACCTTTTTCTTCTCTTACAGGAGGAAAAAATCATTTTGGGGAAGTTCACAACACAAAGAAAAGATTTTAGGGAAAATAAATAAACAAAACATAATAAGAAAATTTGACTTGGCTACATATACATAAGACTAATATAGACTAATAATGAAAATACGATGAGATTCATTCAACTTTATTGTCATTGCAATGCAATTCAGTCTAACCAGAGCGCAAAAAGCAGTGAAGCTGGGTCTGACAGTAAGTTGCAGCCTGTACCCCCACCTCCAACAATTTCTGGCAACCTGCAGGCTCAGCCTGTACCTGCTGGATCTGTGGATCTCCAGGCTTTTTTTAAAGCTCTGATCGATTTGCAACCGTGACCCTAAACCAAACATGATATTTAGAAGAAGAAGAAGAAGAAGGAGAAGAAGAAGAAAACAAAGAAGAAGACAACAAAGTTTCAAGTTATTTCAGTGAACATTGTGGATTTTTCTTTCTTTAACAGAAGGGTACTAACAATTTTGTCCACGTGTGTATGAAACTTTCAATTCCAAAGTTTGTTTCTGAAAATTTGCAAAGTTGGCAACACTGTTTTTTGTTTGTGTGTGTCTGCATGGTTGTGTGTCTATTATCAGCACAAGGGTTTTTAATGTATATTATTCTATGATGTAAAAATACATAATAATGTTTAAAATGATAGCCTATATAGAGGTGAACAACTGAGGGAAGGAAGGAGGAAGCGGGGCTCCAGACCTCCCTGCCCCCCTTCTGTAATTTCCACCCATGGGTGTGAGCAGAGGCTGAGCCAATCACAATGCAGTAGGATGCTCTATAAATGCAGGTATCTTAATCTTCTGTTTCATATGGATAGTGCATACTCTGGAAGTAAGTTGTATTTCTCTCCTTTTCCTTTCTTTGCCTGGTCATTGTATTGTAATCCTGTGTACTCATCCATATTTATAGCAATGTACATCTGGAAACAGCACAATAATAGCTAGAGTGAGGTAGAATACACACACATGTTTTTAATGCAGTATAACAGTTGAAATGTTTTGATCATTGATTTTACAAAAATGCTTGTGTTTTGTGTTCTACCAGGCTGGCTTTCTTAATGACCTCTCGTGTCTTCTCCTCTCTGCTCTGTGTTAATAAAGCCTGCATCAGAAACACAGCACACATCACAGTGACCAGATTGATTGATAACTTGAGTGTCTGGAGGAAAGGTTGCTGTGACTGAAAATGTCCAAGCTCCAAACACTGAGAGCTTTTGTCAACCAGCGACTGACTGTGGCTGCTGAAGAGATATTTGAGCTGTTTGAAAGAACGATAGCAGAGTACGAGGAGGAACTGCATCGACAACGCAAAGTACCAGATGTTGTTTTTAAACCTGAATACCAGCTTCACAGAGCAGGTTTGTTCACTTAGACTGTTATTCTGACTTTCAACTGCTGGGCAACCACATGCGGTGGAAACGTATTCACGTCATTTACTTGACAAGGATATATATATGTGTGTGTGTGTGTATATATATATATATATATATATATATATATATATATATATATATATATATATATATAATTACATTCAGCAGCTACAATATTAAAGTGAAGCACACCATAATGCAGTGATCTCAAACTCAAATTAACCTGGGGCCACTGTTGGTGTCACCATCTCGTAGGAGGGCCACTTCAGCGTTCAAGTACTAAAAGAAAGCACAATATTTCTAATGATGTAGTTTTTAGTTCAGTTATTAACATAATGCAAAAATGCAAAAAGCAGTTGTATACATTTTTAAATGGTCAGTTTTTAAAGGTTAGTGCAGATATTTTTTTCCCTACTCTTAAATAATTTATGGACACTTTGCACTGAACAAACAAATGACATACATTTGTACTTTAATTCTTGCCAGACCCCTGGCTGCACTTCTGCTCATATTTTCTTCATATTTAACGAGAATAATGCAAATAGATGTAAACATCTGTATGCACATTAGTTTTTGACAGTGTAAAACTTTTTCCTTATAAATAACTTGAACTAGGCTAAACCTTGAACTAGGCTTGCTGCAGAGCCGATGTTCCAGGAGTTGAATGGTGGCAAAGCAAAAAACGAAAGCGACCATTTGGCAATATGTGTCATTTAAACTCAATGATAATAGAGTACTTGATAACATGAATGAGGTGAAAGGAGTTGTTACGTCATTGAGAAGTTGGAGGTGTGCAGCCTGTCACCAGCAGAAGTGGCCCAGGTGTCGGCAGTTTGAGACCCCTGCCTTAATGTATATATAGTTACAATCCAGTAAGATAATATATATTATTCTGAAATGGGTCATTTTACACGTTTACTTTTGGTACAGTAAATATAGTTTTATGATAATTCTATAGTACTTTTTTACATAGCCATAACTAAAAAATGTTTGATACAATATGTTAAATCAAGTGCTGCAAAAGAAAAACTTTTCCACGTCATCTTAAAAAAGTGAAAGGTGCTCCCAACACCCTTCAAGTTATTGAATATTTAAAAAAGAACAAAAACCTCCCAAAATTGTGTAAAATAAATAAGTATGGTAAGGTATAGATCAATACAACTAGTAAAACTTCAAATTGTATTTAAATTCTAGTCTTTATCTCAAAGTCCCTGTCCTTGGTTAAACATCCCAGCTCAGCAGCGGCAGGATGGAGTACAAAGAGCAGACTTATTTAGTAGCTCTCCATTTACACAACTTCTGATAATACAAATTCTGATAAATTGCAAAGATGATGCGCTCCTGAAGATGCGCTCACTTGAAATGACAAGGCCCAATGCTAAACCTACTACACACACTTGAAACAATGTACATGGTTGAATATGTTATACAAAATGTACATCATTTCTCCACACAATCAGGAAAGTAGTGCTTTCTTTATAGTTTGAAAGTTAACATGAAATGAGCGTGTTTCATTATCCTCCACAGATGTCCATCAGCTGTTGGTGAGTACAGAAGCGGAACCTCCTGGGCAGCACGAGTGGAGTCCCAGTCTGGACCAGAAAGACCCAGCAGAGCAGCCACACATTATAGATGAACATGAACTCCAGACCAGTCAGGAAGAAGAGCAGCTTCCAGGGCTGGAGGAGACTGATATGGCATTCATTCCTGTGAAGAGTAAAGAAGCCGATGAAGAGAAACCTCAGTCAACACAGTTTTACGGAAGACGAACTGAAGAGATTCAAACAAAAGCTGATGCAGAATACTGTGGAGCCGATGAGAGTAAAGAAGCCGATGAAGAGAAACCTCAGTCAACACAGTCTTACAGAAGACGAACTGAAGAGATTCAAACAAAAGCTGATGCAGAGGACTGTGGAGCATCAGAACCAGCCAGGAATTCAGATCCCGATGGACATTTGCAATCAGATACAGATGACGAAACTTCAGATTTTTCAGGACATGAGACTGATGACAGTAGTGATTGGGAGGGGACCTGGAAACCTGAAATAACCAAGTTGACCCCTGGCCCTGAGAACAGTGAACAAGATAATGATGAGAAACCTCAGTCCTCATGGCTTAATCAAAGACAATCTGAGGAGAAGAGACTTACAGGACATTTGAAAGCATCACATTCTGAACCTGAGACTGATGACAGTTGTGACTGGGAGGAGAGCAGGGCACCTCCGACAGGTTTAGACCCTCTGCAGGTACCTATAAGTGATATGGAATGTAACTCTGGAAAAACCTCAGGTAGCTCCTCTGAACTCCAACCTGGAGGGAAATCATTTAGTTGCTCAGTTTGTGGCAAACAATACCAGTGGAAGACCTCATTAATGGTTCATATGAGACTTCATTCTGAAGGAAAACGTTTCAGCTGCTCAGTTTGTAAAAAAACTTTTCAGTTTAGAGTTCAGATTGTGAGGCACATGAGAACACACACATTGGAGAAAGTCTTTGGTTGTGTTGCCTGTGGATTCGTACAAACCTCAACTTCAACTTCAACCTCACACTCAAGAAGAAAACCTTTGGCATGCCCAATATGTAAAGTACCAGTGACAGAAGCGATTTGTCAAAGCACATGAGAACAATATCATACCACAGTCACCGCACAGGATAAATGATGCTCTGTGAATTTGATAGTGATAACAGCATGTTTTCAAGCATATGCAGTTTTGTGTTTTGAAATGGCAGAAACAGCTAAATTCCTTAACATAGATGTAAGTAATTAAGATCCTTTACTTTGGGAAGCATAAATCATGCTTAATTGTATAATTAAGTCCTTAATAGTCTTGCAACTGCAATGCTGATTTAGCATTAGTGACAACAATACTGTAAGCGTCATAGATCAAGACTGTTAACTGACATCTAAAAATCTAAGGAGGAATGTTTGTTTTCCAGTAAGCAGCAAGCCATGCCTTTGTTTGTATTTGAATAAGCCAACCAACCACCACATAATGGAAGGCTGTGGAATGGGTAAAGTGAACTGATGTTGCTAGCAGTAGTATGTACACCTTTTTTCAGTTAGACTCTGGCATAGCTCTTATCAGCCATTTGTTGACCATTTTACACATTGGTCAAGTGTAATTGGTCAAACCTGATGTGAGACTGGGTTGGTGTCACAAGTATCTGCTTGTTTGTGAGTGAGCACAAACACATCATTAGCATTACAGCAGCGCATTCTCAATGGGCCATGGGTGTGTCACTCTAACAGATCTTTAAGTTGGTGTGCTATTCAAGTGAATATCAGTTGTAGGCCGACACATTTTCACCTCTGTACCTCTGATGAGTCAAGCTGATTACTTGAAGACTGGGTATGTGGTCATCAATTGTCTTTTCAAGCAACTGATCTCCATTTGAAAACAAGTCTGCACAAATACAGTGGAATGTTTTTTATTGTTGTATGTTTTTTTTTTCTTAAAGTAAGACCATTTTTTTAAAATAGATTCTGACCCTTGCAACCAATTGTGCTATTTTGCTGCTTCTTTGCATTAAAATGTCTAAAAACAGTTCGACCTTTGTTATATAATTTGTTCAGTTGTGTATTTTATTTCAATGTGTTATTTACAAAAAGGATGAAGGGTCTGTGTAAAAAGGGTTGTAGAGCACCAAAAGTACAGATTTAACCTCCGCCAGCTCAGTACAGTAGACCCCAACTGCTTAGCTCAATAGCCCTCTCCTCACTTACCACAGTGTTGATGATCTCCATCCTGGAGAGGGACATTAACAGGCTCTTCAAGTAGCAGAAGCCCAACAAAACACCTCACTGTGAACATGCCATGTGGCAGCTTGATGGCGGACGCAAAAAGACTGAACAGACTGATCCGCAAGGCCAGTGACGTTGTGGGAGTGGAGCTGGACTCTGACAGTGGTGTCAGAGAGGAGGATGCTGTCCAAGTTACATGTCATCTTGGACAATGGCTCTCATCCACTCCATGACGTGGTGTTCAGCCACAGGAGGACATTCAGCATTCGATGCATGTCACGCATAGCTCCCTGAGTCGGGGTAAAGAGAAAAGAGGGATAGTTCTTAGACAAGTAGAGGGGGAGAGTGGGGAGAAGGTTTAAATCAAATCAAATCAATCTATTTATATTTCCCAAAATCACAATCATATTGCCTCAATGGCAGTGCCGGCCCTGACCAATTTGGTGCCCTAGGCAAGATTTTAGCTGGCGCCCCCTTGCATCGCAATCAATTTTCATACACTCAGCCAGAAACTGCATGTATGTATTCAATATTTGGTTTCTTTTAAGTCAAAAAAATCACACCAAACAAAAACTGAAGAAAGAAACGAGTGATAAATTAAAAATACAATATAAATAAGGTATTGCACAAACACATTAAATAATATTGTCACTCTGCTGTGCTGAAGTAGAGGGGACAGGAGCACCTGATGCTGTGTCACTGGGGGTGGTGGCGAAATATTTTAAAAGTGCATCTGAAGAGAGAAGCGAAGTATATGTGACCACTGGATGTTACATTTTAAAATACGATGAGATTCATTCAACTTTATCGTCAGTGCAATGCAGTTCAGTCTAACCAGAGTGCAATTTAATAAAAAACAGATGCCTGGCGTGTGCTATACATAAGACTAACCAGAGTGCAAAAAGCAGTGAAATTAATATGTATATCTATATATATATATATATAGACTCCACCTGCTAGGTCTGGCAGTATTCTGCAACCACAGCCTCCACCTGCTGGGTCTGGCAATAAGCTATAGCCACTACCTCCATCTTCAACCATTGTCAGAAACCTTTAATCAAAGCCTCCACCCACTGGATCTGGCAATTAGCTACAGCCAATACCTCCAGCTACAACCGCTGTCAGAAAATGCAGTCAAACCATCCACCAGCTGTGTCTGACAATACGCTACAGCCAGTACCTCCAACTACCACCACTGCTAGAAAAATACAGTCAAAGCCTCCACCAGCTGGGTCTGACAGTAAGCTGCAGCCTGTACCCCCACCTCCAACAATTTCTGGCAACCTGCAGGCTCAGCCTGTACCTGCTGGATCTGTGGATCTCCAGGCTTTTTTTAAAGCTCTGATCGATTTGCAACCGTGACCTACCACAGGAAGGCCCCTGTTGGCTGGCCTCACACCACTGTTTGGGGAGAGGTTCTTCTAGTTAGTTGGTCCCCCTGGACCCCAAAATTAATATTTTCCACCATCTTGAAACTCCTTTCCTGGGTAGAGAATCAGGCGGACAGGGAGAGAATGTGTGCCCATATGTCCCACTCACAGTGCACCTTTCCTGGGTACAGAACCAGGTAGACAGGGGGGAGAATGTAGGGCCAAGAACCCACTAAGAGTGCACCTTTCCCGTGAAAAGATCCAGGCAGACAGGGGGGACAATATGGGGCCATGTATACCACTCAGTGTGCATCTTTCCTGGGTACAGATCCAGGCAGACAAGGGGAAGAATGTGGGGCCATGTATCCCACTAAGAGTGCACCTTTCCTGTGTACAGATCCAGGCAGACTTTGCTCCCCTGGTAGTCCATTTTAAACTTTGCGCACCTGGTAGTCTGTTTTAAATCTCCTGCCCATGATACTCTGGTGTGGATTTAGCAATATTTTGAGAACGTTTTTCACTTCACACCCCTGATAGTCCGTTTTTAACTTGGCAGGGTTAGGTAGCGGACTGAACATTATACTCCCCATTATATGGGGGTATCTGCACTGGCACTGTTCTATTTGTTTACTTTACATTTTTTAGTCTTCCTTTTTATTTTGTTGTAAAACTCCTATTAAAATATAATGTGTATCCCTTAAGAAAAAGATAATAAAATAAAACAATTAAAAAGTAAAAAGAACACATGAAAACAAAATTTAAAAAACATCATATTGAAGTTTGGAATTAAAAAAAAAAACTATAAGATTGAGTGGGGGGTGGGTTGGGGAGGGAAAAAAGAAACAGTAAAAAAGAACCTTTTACTGGTTAGGCAGGGGAAGGAAAGGTCAGGATTAGGCGTTGGGGGAAGAGGGAAGAGGTTAAGGTTAGGGCTGGGGGGGAGAGGTTAAGGTTCGGAAAATGGTAAGGTGAGGCATAAGAGAAAGTTTAAAGTTTGTAAAAGAAGATAAAAAAAGGGTTAGGGTTAGGATTGGGTTAGGTTGGAGGAGTTACTTGAATTGCCACAAATGTGGGTCCAGTGCACTCTCACAGAGGCCTGCATAAGGTTGCAGGTAGCCACACTACCCATAGAAAAATAGAGGTCCCTTAGGTTGTGCATAAGTGCAGCAGTGTAGTGTAGTGTAGTGTAGCGTAGTTTTAAGACCTAGTTTTAAGAGTAGTTAGATTCAAAAGTTGGTCAGCGGTGAACCCCAAACCTGAAGCAAAGGCAGCTGGGGGTGGATCGTGGCCCTGAAGGGTCAGTGGTCTGGTAAGTGCTAAAACATGCAAACAAAATCAAAATACACATCAAACATAAGGAGAACACATAAAACTATTGCCATGTAACATGCATAAATCAAGGCAAATCGTAAAGAAGGAAAATAATAATATAATGTAAACTTGAGCATGATATATGATATTTTATGGTTAATAATAAATATATACATATATAAGAAAATCTCATCTCATCTCATCTCATCTGAGATGAGATATAAGACAATATATAATTAAACAATAAAATAGGCAAACCATAGTGTACACTCTATATTACCATGGAGGCAACAGGAGGTGTATAAATATTGTTATGGCCCGGCTCCAAGACCACAACAAAACAAGGGAACGGAGGACGAAGGACCGATCAAAATGATATTTATTTACAACTGAGAACAAATGTGTAACAGAATCAAATGCGAAAACAAACAAAAGGGAAACGTGGAGTCAGCCGACCCAGCTTCCTGCTGGCGGCAGGGGAAGAGAGAATGAGCAGCCAGACCAGCCCCCTGATATAGACCCGGCAAACACAGGTGTATGGAGATTGGGCTCCGCCTCGCAACAGCCACACTGCAGAGGGAAAAAGGCCAGAGGGACTCACCCACACACACACAACATATACAACATATACGTCCCGGCCTGGGCCGTCACAATATAAATAAATATAAGTGCAGGGTTTGCAATCAGATGGGATCACCACTGAATCCAAATTAACAGGTAAATAAAAAGGATTAAATATCCACACAAACACTGTATTGCCACAATTAAATACATGTTTTATCTGCTTCTTTATAGGCCTGCAGGCTGGCCTGTGAGGCCTTTAAAAAGCAGGATGGGAGGCACAGAACTCTTTTTTGGTGTAAGGAAGACCCCTGCTGGATGAAGCTGGGTAGGACTTCCTGACTCATGCGCTCATGCTGAGGGCAGCTGAGTATTGGCAAAAATTGGGAAAAAAATAATAATTTTGTGGTGAAAACAATGCACAGTAAGAAAGGCAACACACAAGCATACACATTTGTCATATCAACACTTTATTGTAAACTCTCCTCAGACAACATGATCATAGCATTAACAATTTTCTCCCTTTAATTTTGGCTATGTTGAGGTCTAAAGGCACTTTGGTCCTCAATTTATTGATCCACAACTTCTCCTGTCTTCTGAGCTGGCCTCCCTTGTCCATATTGCACAGGTCTGGAGACCTGTGATAGAGAGGTGCTGAACGGGATGAAGAGGGGTGGTCAGTCTGGCTTCGCTATTATTATAAAGGTGCTGTTTTAACCTTGTTATCAGAGTTTTGCTTGTTTCACCTATGTACAGAAGATTGCAAGATTGACATATTATGCAGTAAACAACTTCTTTGCTTTCCAGGGTGAATTTGGTGTTTATTGGGGCCCCTAGCCCCCCAACCCTAACCCCGTGTGGATTGAATAGAAACTTACTAGATTTAAAGGCCCAATGATTGATTAGCTCCCCGCCAGCCACCTGTCTGCCAAAGGAGGCTTGAGCGAGTGCCTTTTGTAAGTTTTTGTTTTTCCTAAATGCTGAGATTCTCTGTATTCGCCCAGTCAGTGGTGATTGTTCTGGTGAGTTTCAAATCTGTTTTTTAACTTTCCCTGTAAGTGTATATATTATTTGGAGCAGGTGCTGACTAGTGGGATACAAAATTTGTTATTGGTGTTTCTGTCTCCCTCATGGTTCCACTGCCCGGCAACTTCAAAGGATTGGCAGCGAGGGGTTTCAGCAAAAAGGAGAGGCCAGAGTGTCACTTTTAATGGATCTAAGGAAGCGTTTGGAGTATCCTCTGCATCTAAGGCTGTGAAAGAGGATGGAAATTGCATTGTATTGTATTGTATTGGATGCTGTGATCCTGTTGGCTTCCATGGCATATTGTTGTTTGTCCATGATGACAATATATGGTACTATACTGGTACAGGTCCCTACGCAGTCCCTCCCTGTCAAAGGACGTTGGAGTGGGGATGAAAGTAAGTCCCCTCTCCAGCAGGCGGATTTGGGCTGGATCAGGCTGAAACAAAGTGAAGAGGTTTAAGATATTGGACAACAAGCCACAGGAGAGGTCCACAGAGGTCACCCTGGTGGCGATGAGGTGGGGCACAGACCTCTCAGGGTGGAATTAGAGGGTTGATATATATATATATATGTATATATATATATATATATATATATATATATATATATATATATATATATATATATATATATATATATATATATACATATATATATATATATATATATATATATATTTATATATAAAAATTTCACTGCACTTTACTGCTTTTTGCACTCTGGTTAGACTGAACTGCATTGCACTGACGATAAAGTTGAATGAATCTCATCGTATTTTAAAATGTAACATCCAGTGGTCACATATACTTCTCTTCTCTCTTCAGATGCACTTTTAAAGTATTTCACCACCACCCCCAGTGACACAGCATCAGTTGCTCCTGTCCCCTCTACCTCAGCACACCAGGGTGACACAGCATCAGGACTAAAGGCTGCACCAATAGACCTGCTGACTGGCCATCTCTTCTAACTGACAAAGTAAGAAAGGAGTTAGTTCACATTTCAAATAAAAAACAGTTACATATTTCCCAAAAACAAAGATGGGATAAAGTGTCCACATGACTTTTTTACCAGAGTCAAAAGAAGCTGGCTGATGTACTCAAAAAATAATGATAGCTTGCACTGCTTCTGCTGCAAAAGGTTTCCTCCCAAAGAATACAGACTGTTTTTATTTTGTATGTAAATAGAATATTCTTTAATATGTTTGTGCAATACCTTATTTATATTGTATTTTTAATTTATCACTTGTTTCTTTCTTCAGTTTTTATTTGGTGTGATATTTTTGACTTAAAAGAAATAAAATCTTGAATGCATACATGTAGTTCCTGTGTGAGTGTATGAAAATTGATTGTAAAATTGACTGCGATGAAAGGGGGCGCCAGCCAAAATCTTGCCTAGGGCACCAAATTGGTCAGTGTTGTACATAAACATGGCGAACAGATAGAGTAAATAATCCCGATGACTTTGGTGATCCACTGACTTCTCCTGTAATAACACCATGAGGTTGAGATTACAACTATCTGACTAATTGGAATAGAATTTAGTACATATTCATATCTTTCTCACAACTTTGGTGATCCCCCTTATTTATCATAACCATCATCAGGTCAAAGATGTAACGGTGTACACACGCTGTCTGCCTTGTTGGTGTTGATTAAAGGTAGGTTAAAGAAAAAGTAAACAAAATAAACAAATTGTAGCTTGTTGTAACCAATGATGAAATATTGCTGACACCAGCAGTTTGAGTTGAGGGAAGTTTCAAATACTTAAAAATTGGCTGAGTTTGAGTTTTACTTCTAATGACTTAATTGTCTTCTTCTGAGTCTATTAATTAGAGCATGTTTTCTGTGGGGTTCTAGCTGCAAAAGCCAAATGAGATACTAGGTGGCAGGAACTCTATTCATATACAGTTCATTCACCCAAGGTATCCCATCACTTTATACATGCTGTGTGGTTTACTGTGGGTTGGATAGCTGTATTCCTGCCCACTTAAAAATATCCTACAAGACTCAAGTCTAATAACAAATGACCTAAAGTGGTAACATGTGGTGTTCGCCTTTCCTGGTTAAACCTCCAGCTTTCTCACTTTGGCTGTTTTAACAAGCTCCTGTAGGGTGTAAATAATCAACTGTTTGTCCTTGTTAGCAGCCTTGCTATGTTGGCCAATACATACAGTATCTGTTGATATGAAGTATTTAAAATCCACCAAGAATCAGCCTGATTCACTGTCTACTAATTGTCCATCATATGTTTAATGCGAAAAGGCACAGCCGAAATAAACTAATAAATAAATAAATAAATAACTTTATTATGGTAATGTAAAAATATACTAAAAGCAACTACAAAGAACTTTGATTTTGTCTTGATTTTTTTAGGCCAGCGCCTGGTGTCATAAAGATCTTGATCTTGATGTGCATTTGTTTTGGAAGAGAAAGAATCAGAATCAGAAATACTTTATTATCCCCTAGGGGAAATTGTTTGTGTTACAGCTGCTCCCATTCAAAGTTCAGAATATGCAGAAATAATAATAATAATGATAATGATAATAATAATAATGATGATAATAACAATAATATCAATATCAACAAAAACAGAACAAAAATACAAGAAATGTACATATATACAGAGCAATAATGCCACACTCAGAGCGAGGAATTAAACAGTGTGATAGCCACAGGCAGGAATGATTTCCTGTGGCGCTCTGTGGTGCATCTTGGTGGGATCAGTCTAGTACTGAATGTACTCCTGTAGCTGACCACCACGTCATGGAGAGGATGAGAGCCATTGTCCAAGATGACATGTAGTTTGGACAGCATCCTCCTCTCTGACACCACGGTCAGAGAGTCCAGCTCCACTCCCACAACGTCACTGGCCTTGCGGATCAGTCTGTTCAACCTTTTTGCGTCCGCTACCCTGCTGCCCCAGCACACAACAGCATAGAGTATAGCACTGGTCACCACAGACTCATAAAACATCCTGAGCATAGTCCAGCTGATGTTGAATGACCTCAGTCGTCTCAGAAAATAGAGACGACTCTGTCCCTTCCAGTAGAGGGCATTAGTGTTCTTAACCCAGTCCAGGGAAAGGACTTCCAGAAAGGGAAAGGAAGACACAACACATTTTTAATACTATTTTTCTTCTTTTAGCTTGATGTGTATAATGAGGTTATGTATCTATTCTTTGTGCAATGTGAGATTGATAACTGCAATATGATGATTACTAAAAAACTCAACTTTGTTTTAGTGCTGTTCATACACCTTGGTTACATGTAATCCTACACCTAACAGATGTAGATGATCAGTTCTAGTACATTTTTTTTAAGAAAGCTCAAGTTATAAAGATTCCCCTGTAATGCTATGGAGAATTTAACCCAGTGACAGGCATTAAGATTAACTATAGATAATCGCTGATGGTCCTGTTTGCATATATAGGTCATATATAGAGCATCAGTATTAAATTGAGACTGTTTCATAACCACTTAAAAACTCCTTATAGTACCTTTAACTTTTAAAATATAAATAACTTCCACTGTGGTCACTTTCTGTTTCCTGAATTTGACTTCTGCTTCCTCAGCTATATAAACTTCCCATGGTAACCACTGAAATGTTGACTCAAGTTAATTTTGCGAGTTTGAAAAGAGCATCCTTTGAGCAAGTCAACCTTTGAGTTGAGATACACTTTCTATATATCCCTTGCAACACTTGGAGGCCCATAAACCATTGTGTGATGGGCAGTTATGTTTGAAAATATGTTATTATCAAGTGAGCCATCAAATTTGTACTGGTTATCTTGGTGGTCGTTTGTGGTACAAAGAATTTCTTCAATGGGAAAGAAGTCAGAAATACAGCTACAGACATATTTTAAATATTCCTTTTGAGATGCTGCAATGCGAACAGGGATAAAATGTAGCTGTGGCTTTTCTTTTTTTGATCCTTCCAGAGGACAAAAATAACCAAGAACACTTTGCCGTTGATCAGACAAGCTCCGCCATCCATCTTCACTATGTATACAGACAGAGTGGTCCACATCAGTGGTTTGCTTTTACCTGCTACCTGTTTTTTTGCACTCACCTGACCAACAAAGCAGTTATATGGACATCCTTAGAATATCTTAGTTACTATGCTTTAAATAGCCATATGTCCCCCTTCATGCAGTCTGGTGAACCTGTGTGCATGGAGGAATGGTCTATATATTGTATAAACCACTTTGCTGCCTGACTCTAGATAAATCTCTGTAGACAACATCATGGATAAAAAACTAACCCCTAACCCTTTTTTTTAATCTGTGTATTAACCCAATGAATTCATTATATGTAGCCTTTTATTTGTTCCTAGTTCCAAGTTAAAAGGAACATAAACTTGTGTGATGATCTGAGAGGGAGGGGTTTTAGCTTGTGTTCATGTATGAGTCTGCTCATCTCATAAAAAACAATCACAAGCAGCAGTGACACAATTTCTAATAGATTATCAATGTGTTTTCCTGCCTGATTCACTCATGGCATGCAGAATAAATAGAACTGATGCCAAAACAATCACTGCAGATGCAGCTGGCCTCGGAGCTCCGCTCCTGGGCAAGGCCACACTGTTTAAACAACCTAGTTTGCCAGGGTGGAAGTTAATTATCACATCTATTCATTTTTTGGGGTACTTGTCCTTATTTGTCCTGAGTATTTTTTTTAAGTCTGTAAATTTAGTTACTCAGTTACTTTTGAGATGACAATTGAGTACTGACAATTTGAATTAATATCTCAACCTTCAATCTGATCACGGGCCAATAAAAACCCTGTGTTAACCATGAGGTTGAGATTACAACTATCTGACTAATTGGAATGCAATTTGGCACACATTTACATTTTTCTCAGGATGAATTGTCACAACTTTGGTGATCCCCATGATTTATCATAACCATCATCGGGTCAAAGATGTAATTCCAATAGTTTAAAATTATAACCTGCAAAACAATTAATTTACCCATCAGCATCATCTCTGCTTTGTATTTAGTGGTAGTGAGCTTAAATCTGCAAGCTAACATGCTAAACTAAGATGATGAGCATTTTGATCATTATACTAGCTAAACATCAGCATATTAAATGCACAGTGTGTAATTTCTGCCACTAGGGGTCTCTCATTCAAAACCAAGACAGAAAGTAGCACAGGATAATAGGAGGTGTTGTCGTCATTGTTAAAACAACCACGATTGCTGATGAAAATCTATCTACATAACTCAGGCAGAAATCTTCACGGGGTAATGTTTAAAAGTTTTATTCATGTTTTTCTGTCCTGTTCCTATTCCCCGACTTCCTCCCTCAGTCTCTGGCTCTCTCTTGAAAGTCCATGAATACATGGAAACATTTAGGATAATGACCTCAACATAGTATATAACAAAGTTCTAGTTGTTTTGCAGCATTTTGAGCGTAAACATCATATAAGGCCACTCAGCTTGATCACATGCATCTAATTAAATAACAACAGCCTCACCTGTGTATTTTGAATACAAACATTTTAAATAGGCCACACAAATTGAAATACAAATGTCTACCTGGCATAGTCGGTTTTGTCAGGATGAATAATTGAACATGTGTGCTCTCTTAGGCTGTGTCTGAAATCACTCACTCATTCCCTACTCCCTAGTAACTACATAGGGAGTCCAACATAGTGGACTATATAGGGAGCTCATCGGCAGAAGGAAAAAAGCACTTTTGGACACTACTCAGGTGCCGTTAATTACGTCACTGCTGTCGCACAGTTGAAACGTCATACATCATACAGTCCTGCTCACCATTATTGGCACCCATGAAGTTTAAGTACATAATGTGGAATATCTTCTGAAAAAAATGAATCAAGTGAAACATTACTTTTCTATAGAGAACTTGTGTTTGATACGAAAGAGCAAATGATAAACAACAATTTAAAACAATAAACAATGGGAGGAAAAAATAGAAAACCTTAAAGCTTGTCACTGGTATTGGCACCTTTTGCTGTAAATCAGTATGGAAACACATTGTGACTCACCTGTGGTAAATCACAAATGAGAATCACCTGTGATAAATTGTCTGTGCCCATGTGACATGAATTAGCCAATGAATGATGACTTCCGTGTTTTAAAAAGCCATCTGTAATCCACTGTTCCTTTGTCACAATGGTGAAGACAAAGGAGCTGTCTGAGGACATCAGAAGTGCGATAATTAGCAAACACAAGACCTCCAAAGGGTATAAGGCCATCTCCAAAGACCTTGGTATCCCTGTTTCAACAGTGCATAATGTTATTAAGAAGTTTGCCAAGCATGGAACTGTCAAGAACCTCCCTGGACATGGGGGGAAGAGAAAAATTGAGTCTTCGAAGGTTGGTGCGAATGGTGGAAAAAACACCACGTCAAACATCCGAAGACCTGAAGGCCAACCTGGAACAGTCTGGAGTCATGGTTTCAACAAGTACCATACGGCGCACACTAAACCAAACAGGGCTTCATGGGTGAAGGCCAAGGAAGACATCATTGCTGAGGAAAAGACAAAAAGGAACGATTAATCTTTGCCAAAGAGTACCTGGACAAACCACAATCCTTCTGGGAAAATGTTCTGTGGACAGATGAAACAAAAATAGAGCTTTTTGGCAATGCACACCAACAATTTGTTTACAGACAGCCCAATGAAGCCTACAAGGAAAAGAACACCCTACCAACAGTTAAGCATGGTGGAGGATCCATAATGCTGTGGGGCTGCTTTGTTGCATCTGGTACTGGAGGCCTTGACCGTATCACAGGAATCGTGAAATCAGAGAATTATCAAGAGATTTTAGAGCGAAATGTCCTACCCAGTGTAAGAAAACTTGGTTTGAGTCGAAGTTCATGGGTCCTCCAGCAAGACAAAGACCCAAAGCACACATCAAAAAGCACGCAGGAATGGTTGAAAAGGAAAAAATGGACTGTTTTAAAATGGCCAGCCATGAGTCCTGATCTCAATCCGATTGAAAACCTTTGGTATGAGCTGAAATCTGCCATTGGGGAAAAGAAACCTGCAAACTTTCGAGAGCTTGAACAATTTGCAAAGAAAGAGTGAGAGAAAATACCAGCTGAGAAGTGCAAGAAGCTTATAGAAGCGTATAAGAAATGTTTGGAGGCTGTCATCACTGCCAAAGGGTGTGCAACCAAATATTAAAGAGGGGTGCCATTATTGCTGCACATGCTGTTTTTTCTGTTTCTTCTTTGAAATTACAACATGTAAGTTGAAAAACATTTTTTTTGTTAAATTACTTTGGACCTCCAATTAAAAGATCCTGATGATATAAATTTGGTACATTTCCATTTATTTCTGACGATATAGTAGAGGTTATGCAAAAAATGAAGGGGTGCCAATAATGGTGAGCAGGGCTGTACATGGACTATCCATAATAAATACTTAAATATATATTAAAATGAGTATTTAAAAATTATACCGTTAATATTGAGACAAAACACAAGCATTTTAATGTACATCCCGATTATTTATGTGTATATATATATATATATATATATATATATATATATATATATATATATAGATATGCACACACACACGTATGTGCATATATACACACCATTTTCGCGCCACATCTTTTGTCTGTTTTATCTTGTGCCGTGCGATCAAAGAGCTATAGTTAGACCCCATTTACCTCGCAATTGCACGAGTCTCAGAGTTCCCCTAAAATGCAACCAAACATAAATTTATCTGTGTTCTTACTCATTAATGTATTGTCAGTGTCAATAATTCTCTCGTATTGTCAGACTACACTCCCTCCTGTGGAAACAGACATGGCACAACTTTGTTCTTAAGTCAGATTAGATGGATGGATAAATACTTTATTCAACCCTTAGGGGAAATTCAGGTGTCCAGTAGCTAATAAAAACACACACGAATAAATAAGTTAAAAACAGCTTATAAACAGCTTTTATTAATTTTTTTACAGCGTGAACAGCCATCTCACTACTGTAGAGTGAACTACCAGCTCCCTGTTTTGGCCTTATATGTTGATGGCCAAAGTGACCTCCGCCCGGGCTTCCGCCTCTCCAGAGCAACAGTGGCCCATCTTGTCCGCGTTCTCTGCCGTCCGTTTGACCACGGCTGGGGTCATGACCTCGAGGTTCTCCTCTTCTTGTTTTGGCTGGCTCTGGTTCTTAAAATTACTCACATTTGTAGATCAGCTCCCTCTCCGCGACCTCCATGCGCTTTCTTTGGACTTTCTTTTCTTTTCTGCTGCCTCATATAACATTATGTGGCCTCTGAGAACAGCCTTCATGGCCTCCCAAAGTGTGGAACTGTCAGTATCACCGACGTCAAAGGTGCTGAGATATAGATCTATTTTACCAGAAAAATAGGAGTAAAACTTCTTATCTTTTAATAAGGCATTATTTAAGCTCCAGCTATATTTGCCTTTTTATGGCTGAGTTTAAGACGTAGAGACACAGGGGCATGATGAGTATATTATGGTAGGCGCAATCAACTACCGACATTAACTAACAAATAATCAATCCTTGATTAGGATTTGTGCACCACAAAAATCTTTTTTTTGTGGGGTAGCAAAGCCTCCGGATATCTACTAAATTACAGGATTGCATAAGATTATTGAGCATCTCGCTATTTTTGAGGGAGCTCACTTGGGGGCGCTGCCTGTCTAGGATAGAATCAAAGTCGCAGTTGAAATCTCCACCAATAATTATGTTAGAATCTGACAAGTTTGGTATAGTATCGAAGAGATCTGGAAAAAAGACAAACAAAGTTTGGCCCATACACATTAACTAACGTCATTGGTATGGAGTTTAAAGTTCCAATAACTATTACAAAACTTCCCCTCTGGTCAGAAATCGTTCGAGTGTGGATGAAAGTAGTATTTTTCTTAATCGCACCACCCCTAATTTTTGTGCTAAAGTTCGACTGATAAACCTGGTATGCCCATGAAGAACACAGTATTTTTGCTGCAGTTTTTTTAATGTGTGTTTCCTGGAGAAAACAAATATCAACTTCGAGCGAGCGTAGATATGCATACACTTTTCCCCTTTTTAATGGAGTATTCATCCTTCTTACATTCCAGCTAATTAACTTCACCAATGCTGTACTACATGAATTAGGTAGTATGTATTGGACCTAGTGCTTAAAGATTGTCTGTCTTAACCTGTTGTCTGACTGTGGAAAAAGCAAACAACAACTTGAATGAATGAATGTGCAAATAGGAGAAGGAAAGAATAAATTAAAAAATACATTTAAAAAAAAAAAGTCAACGGACTTCCATGGCGCCATGCGGTAGGAAGCAGGAGGCAAAGTTGCTCTTAAGAAAAACAATTTAAACTAGCTCTTAAACATAAAATTAACGGCAGAAAGTGAACAAAACTAAAGAATATCTCGCGGAGAAGTAAAGTAAGAGAAATGGATAAAAAAGGGAGGCCTACCAAGAAGGAAAATGCGAGTTATATGCACACAAGACTAAGGGCACCACGCTGGAGATGGCGCTTGAATGCGGGGAGCAGGACTTGATAATATTAGCGGAGCAACGGAGGCTACGACAAGAGCATGCAGAAGCAGCTACAGGCAACAATGAGGCTCTGACAAGACTGGAGGCAAAGGTGATGGAACTTATGGAGAGAATAACTTCACTGGAGCAACGTACAGCCGATGTGGCAGAAGAGGCGAGCCTGTCTGCTAAGTGCAACGACTTGGAAGCAAAGTCAAGACGCAACAATATAAGGATTCATGGGATTCCGGAGGGCACTGAGAAAAATGACACTATTGGATTTGTTAATGACTTTAATCGTTCAACAGTGCACCTCCCGAATGATATGGCGCTCCGCATTGAAAGAGCTCACCGCTCGCTGACCGTCAAACCAAAAAAAAAACAAAGCTCCGCCGCGAGCGATCATCGTACGCTTCCTAGATTACCAGGTGAAGGACCGAGTGATACAGGAGGCATGGAAACAAAAGATCACATATGAAGGGAAGACCATCTACTTCAACCAAGACTACACGAATGAGATACAAAAAAAAGGAAACGAGTGAGGGAAGTCATAAAGAAACTAAGGGAAAACAATGTGTCACGGTGCTACTGTGGCAGTATGGTTGTTTTTCTGTTTTTGGTTCTCCCTACCTGCCTCCCTCACCTGCTCCTTCTCCTGTGTTTGTGTCTTTGGGCGTGGCAGCAGCAGCAGCAGAGTGGCACACCTGTTACAGATCATCTCATCACCCTCTGGCTTTATCTATCTGGGCCCGTATTCATCAAGCTTCTTAGAATTACTCCTAAGAACCCTGCTAAGAGTTGACTTATGAGTAAAAAATGTCTGACCTTCTTGCATCTCAGAAGACTGCCTGGTCTACATACTCGATCAACGCAAAACCAACCAAACTGGCAATCCAATTCCTGTAATGTACTTTAAATTAGACATGCACCTAAGCCCATACGAGTCGCTTGCACATCATATGCAATTCAGAAAATCTTGAAATGCTTCTCCGTCCAACCCCTCAGTCATCACATAATCTGGTAAAGTCGCTACCCGATCCTAGTTTCTTTCCAAAGTTAGACAGGTTCTAATTGGAGCAGCCTCGATGGTTTCCAGCCATAGGGTCCCAGAACACGATTAAAGCCTACTAACATTACATCCACTCCCATTTCCAAGATCTGCACAATGCCCAGTCTGATCTCTGTCTTTGAGGGAGCTTTTTTGGGATCTGCCAGCCTGGGAGCTGCCGTTGATCCCTAATGAAGCCTTCCACACCGCAGCCGCTCAACACTTCATCAACATCGCACTCATACTCATTTGACTTCTTCAACATCGTACTTATATTCCACCTCAATAAACTATCATTTCCATCTCATTGATGGTGTGGTCTTTGCTCGTGAAATGGAGATAGTTTGAGCTGAAGTTCAGGGGCAGGAACACACCTCAATCACTCCTATTCCTGTCATGTGCCTATATAAACCTCGCCGCACTTCATGCCTGCCTTTCTCGTTTCTCATGCCCCACCCTCCCTCCCTCCCTCCCTCTTTTTTGTCTTTCTCTCTCTTTCTTATAAGGCATCTGCCAGCCCAGGAGTTGCAGTTGATCCCCAACAAGCCTGCCCCACACCGCAATCGCTCAACATTCATCAAGATTGCACTCATACTCAATTACCTTCTTCAACATCGTACTCATATTCCACCTCAATAAACTATCATGTACTGTATATGTCATTAATGGTGTGGTCCTTGCTCGTGAAACAAATTCAAATGAATAAATAAATAACTGCAGAGGTACCTTTCTGGTTACTGAAGTACTATTCAAGCTGCCCATCTCCCCATTAGGTGCTTCTATTATTCATTAGTTAGATCTCTTGACCAGCCCACATCAAAAATAGAAACATGATCAAGATGGTATACAGGACAAAGTGGTGGACCTCAAGATTCTGATGACTTACCTGTATGCCGACCTCCTCTCAAACAACGTCAATTATTAAAGACGTGAGGGAAGCTGAAGGAGCAAAGTTACTGAAGAGTGCACTGTAACTCTTGTCAAACCACTTAAAGAATAAAAAACACCTTAAACAAAATCCAACTTGACAAAAAGCTATTGGCACTTAACTCGACATCTTTGAGCTCATTTGGTTGTGTATTTTTGGAAGCTGGAAAGCTGACTGAAACTGAAAATATGGGATGTTGTTTTCTGGATTATTTCCAGAATACAGTGAAGCTCAAATACAGACTTTCAGACATTTTGACAGTAACATTTGAATGTCTTGTTTAAGTCTGTTCCATTTTATGTTGCTCCAAGATTGGTATAATTAAAAAGGGATATTTTCCCAATCAGTAAACTGAGTCACTGCCACACTGTCACAATGAGTCACCCATTGGTTTGTAGACTTCTGTATTGAAGTTTGAGTTAGCCATATGGACGTTGCCATTGTGTTTTTTTGGATGATACATTGCCATGCCTCTATCTTGATTGGATCTGACTGAGAACCTGAGGACACGCTGTGGAAGAGACCTTTCAATCACACAGTAACCATGCACTAAACTAAGCATACCATGCTTCATCGTCTATTTTACTCTAAATGGGGCCATAATGTACACAGTTAACATCGTTCTGTATTGATGAAGACTTGACTTAAGAAAAAATAAGTATACATACAACTGGACTTCTTTTGCAAACCAATGGGGTCACCCCATGCTTGCCATTACAATGGGTTGTGCAACGCGGAAATGATTTCAGATATTTTCTTGTTTTTGATTGTGTGAGAATGAGCAGACTTGCCAGCAGCCACTCTTACTTACAGTAGAAGATAAAACCGATACATAAAAGCGAGTTTGCGTTTCATCTAGAACTGAAATGATTAGCTGATTAATAAACCTGTCAATCAACAGATATTGATGAGTTAAACACTTAATAATTATCATTAATAAATGGTATTTATCGTTAGTTATTTTGATAGTTATATAGTTATTTCACTGTTAATAAAATGTTTTATAAAACATTTTTAAGCAATTATAATGGTTTATAACATCAGATGCACATTTATAATGGCCATCCAAATATTTTTTTTATATCTGAACCACATAGTATTTATAAACCATTTATAAAGTATTACAAACAGTTGCAATTTTGCAATACAATAATTTCTTAAAAGCGGCGTTTCATGAACTGTGAAATAACTATCAACTTAAGTTTAATTAATTGTCAATTTATCATTTGTTAATGATGTTATAATGAAGTTTTACCAATTCATCATTTTTAAGCAGATTTCTGAAAATTCACTAGTTCCAACCTCTCAATTGTAAATATATTCAGCGCCCCCCCCCCCCCCCCCCCCCACACACACCCCCCCACTATGCTTTAATACCTTTTGTACAATTAATTATTCTTTCACACATTAGAATAACTCTATATCCTAAATTCATAGATGCTAGGATTATTATTAGTTAAAGCTACTGTTCAGGTGTTCTTCTTCTTTCTTTGTTTTCAAAATTCCAATATTTTTGATTTTCCATTCCATTTGTATGAATACCAAAATATTAATCAATAGCTCATCTTGATAAGCTAGTGAACAGTTGTGATATGATCAAAGCACTCTTTTAATTTGTGGTTAAGCTTTTAAATAAGCATAAATAACCAAATTATTTTCACAGCATTGATTTATTTCTCCTTTTTTACAGTTTACATTATACAAAAATAGAGAGCCCCAAAAATGTACAGTGTCCAAAAGGCAGTGTTCAGTCAAATTCACATCATTTGTATTCAGCAGAAGTGTCTTTTGGAAACAAAACAAATCCATTTAGGGATCCATTGAAAAATTGTGAAAACAAGCTTTTCTGTCACGGCACATAGTGAAGATGTACCCTCCCCCCACCCCGCCTCTAACCCAAATATACAGAAACATATTTGTACAGTTTACAAAGCACATATTGTACATTTACTGCATGCAGTCATAGTATGCAAACACCCAAACTTGAAAACATATAGTCAGGGCTGTTTGTTTCATGTTACTTAACTGCAGATGGTGAGAAAACACATTAATTAATTTCTTGGCATTTACAATTTAGAAACACACAATATGCATTGCACAATTTACAGAACATAGTACTTTAATATTAACAACACTGTCATGGAATGTGAAAGACAACCTGATCATATTTGAATTTGTTTAAGTTTCATCATTGTTGAGAGCCCTATGTGTAGATTTCTGTGATCAAAGAATTATTTATATTATTGTGATTTTATTAGGCTTCTTCTCTGGACTGCATGAATTTCACAGGAGAATCCAATATTTTCACATGCGATTGGCTATCTACATATGTAAAGTAAAATGTGAAAAATAATGTCACATGCAAAATTTACATTTTCACATGTGAATTACACACATTCATATGTGAATTGTTCATATTTAGGTTAGAATTTACACACATGTAAACAAAACATGACACATGAAATCACATGAAATTTTAATATTCACGTGTGAATTCCACATTTGCAATTGACTTTTTTCACATAAAATTTTAAGAGATAATAAAAAATGTCACATATGTACTGGTCATTTTCACAAGTGACTGGCTTTTTCACATATGAATGAAAATATCCTGACAGGAAATTTACAATTACATGGGAATTATGTACACTTGTATGCATTTTTCTTAACATGTTGATTAAAAAATATGAATTTCTGACATAACCATAGAGATGGTATTCATCTGGAACAGTTCCAATTAATTGCTTTCATAACCTCGAGATTCTTGTAGTCAGCGTAGAGCAGGTCAGTTGAACATGCAAAAATGTCACATTTACCTACCGGCACATCTACCAACACATTCGACATATATGGAGGATAAAGTTTAAGAATATAGGAAAAATACATTAACGAAATAAATACTTATATTTAAACGAAGCAATTCTATAAAAACAAAACCTTTTTTTTTTAACGATAATTGTACCAAATGACATTTTTCCAGATTATTTTTTTCCAGAATTTTTCCAGGATAGAAAATTACTGGGAAATAATTGAGAAATTATAAACCCCTAAAACAAGTTATAACCAAATTTGTATCTCAAGGAGTCTGCAAGCATAATACGTACATAACCCACAGTTTGTTGAAACAAGCAAAAGAATTGTGAAAAACAGATTCATACAAGCACTGGCAATGTTATCCACTCAACATTAATACCTGATACACAACAGTCATTCATATTCATTCATATGGATAATTTACAGTATCTAGGTCATCTAACCTGCATGTTTTGGGACTGTGGGAGGTAACTGGAGCACCTGGAGGAAATCAATGCATTCACAGAAGAGTGTAAAAAGCCAACTAATGTGTTGCTCACCATTACTTGTATTCAAAAATGTAGAAGAGAAAAACATAGTCAAAGTCCAACGTCTTGTCCCTAATGGGAAAAAAACAATGTTTTGCATATTTTATCAAATAACAAATCTCAAAGTTATAACTTTTAACATTGCTGCAAATATTTTGTACATATAAGTCTTACAGATGTTTTTCCTGCTTTTGGGCAGCCATTACTTTCCATTCATTTCAGTACACAGTTAATAGAGTTAATACATCAGTTATATATATTGTTAAGCAACCTTTTTGTTGCATGGCATTGCAGGGGGACTCATTTAAAAAGCCTGTGGCTGATTTATGGTGTGTTCATGTTCTGGTGAGAAGCTCTTAAATATACAGTTAGAGGTGTATTGTACTTGGTGACAAAAGAGTGTGACTGCCAAAAAATACCCCATATGTTTAGAAAATCAAATAATTTTGTTTCAGCAAATATAGATACAAATGCCCCAGCCCAGTCACCAGAATAAAATGTCTTATGTATTTCAGCAAACCACTGATATGTTTACATCTGTATGTATCAGATGTACCATAACAACCTTTCCACTATACCTGTCACATCACATTCACATCCGTTGAAGTTTTGGGGGATGCTGGTGCCATGTCAGCTGGGCTGCCAAGCAAGAGACCCCTTTTTGAGGCAGCGTTTCAACATTTGAAAGTGTGAAACCACTGAATATTATGAGTAGACATCAGAACATATTGGATATTTTCTGACGAGACGTTGGGACATTTTCCAGCCAGTGTTTGAGGCGACATAACCAGGTATTTTAAGACAAAATATGATCTTTTCGTAACCCTTACAAAGTGTTTTTTGTCCTTAGGAGCAATTTGTATGATATGGCCAGAATAGCAATTTAAAACATCCCAAAAAATTAACTTACATTATCAACAGGGTGTGAAAAAACACTATTGTACTCCTTATATACTGTGCTGGTGGTGCTGCAGAGATCTCTTCTGAAGTTAGCTAACCAACTACCCCTGGCACGCCCTGTCTTTAATATCATATTGTACTGGCAAGAGGCAATAGTCCAATAACCCCTGTAGTTTCCGCTGGCAGATATATGCCAGCTGTTAGCAGAATAAACAAACCAAAAAACTCATGTAAAAAAAAATACATTTTTATACATTAATACTTTTATCTTTGCTACATTTTCACTACTTTTTCACCTTCTACTGAAGCACACTTTACCGATGATGAAGATGCACTCAAGTGGTGGTCTAGATTATTTCCACCAACGCCATCTTCTGAGCTGCCAGCCAGGACCAATGGGACAAAACATAACAGAAAGTATTGCGATCATCCCAAGAAAAGAGGAAAGAGAGACAGCATCAGAGCTAAGCTGACCCGACTTTGACCTAAAGCTGTTCCTCTACCAAGACTTCTTTTGGCTAATGCCTGGGAGCAGGAGGATAAAGTGGTCCAAATCTCTAGCAAACTATATCAAAACATCTGAACATTACCTCTGCCAACTTCTATGATAATAAAGTGAATCAGAACAAAATTAGAGAGGTTTTAGTACAGAGTACTCAGGCAGAATCTCCAAATGTGCCATTTTTACACAGTTTTTAAATTTAAAATTTCTCAGGTACCAAACTATATATTTCACTTATATTACCCTAGGTGCTCAAAAAATAGCCAAATTAGGCTCTGCTTAGGCTTAACAGGTTAATCAAACAGACTGAGAGCCGTTTTACCTATTTTCTCCACTGGAGGAACAAATATCCTGGATCATGTGTATACAAATATTCCTGGCAGCTACAAAGCCCTCCCACATCCTCACCCTGGCCTGTCAGATCGTAGTTCTCTGCTTCTTCTGCCTTCTTACTCCCAGTTGATCAAGAGGGTCAAATCATCAGTAAAAACTGTAAAAGTGTGGACAGATGAAGCTACAGCAGCCATTCAGGACTGTTTTGACTGCACATACTGGCAAATATTCAGATATGCTGCCACTCAGGATAACAACGTCAGTCTTGATGAATATATGTCTTCAGTGACATGATATATCAGCAAATATGTTGCTGGTGTGGTAATCACAAAGACAGTAAGATAATTCCCCAACCAAAAGGCCTAGATGAATGGAGAAGTGAGGGCTCTATGCAGAGCCAAAAAAGCAGCCTTTCATTCAGTCAGGTGACAAGGAAGTATACAATACCACCAGAGCAAGACTGAAAACTGGCATGAAGACGGCAAAGAGGAGACGTCATCAGAGACTGGAGAGGGACCTCAACACCAAGAGCACTGTGGACGTGTGGCAGATGATCCAAATACAGGTGCATCCCATCATGTGTGAGGCCACTCTGCTGGATTCATGTCATTACAGACATTTTTTACATCTCACTCACAGGAGCCTGTTCCCTCCTGCCTCAAGACATCCATCATTGTCCCTGTACCTAAAAAGTCTGTTGTGTCTAAGTCTTAGTAGGTGCTTAGAGAAACTGGTTCTATAGCACATGAAAGACAATATCCCTGCCAGCATGGATCCACACCAGCATGCATTCAGAACCAACAGATCCAGAGAGGATACCATATATACTGCCCTTCACTTAGTCTTCCCACACCTGGAGATTAAGAAGAGCTACATCAGAATGCTGTTTATTGACTTCAGCTCAGCATTCAAGACAATCTCACCCATGAAGCTAACCGGAAAACATAACTCTCTGGGCTTGAGTAGGACACTCTGCAACTGGATATTGGACTTCCTCACAAGCAGACCCCAGAGAGTATGGATTGGCGGCCACACCTCCTCTATGTTAGTGCTCAACACCAGAGCCCCCCAGGGCTGTGTGCTTGGCTGCATAATCAACAATGATGAGTGTTCATATCAACCAACAATTCTGCAGAGTGGTGCACAGAGTGGTTGAACAATCAACGTGAGCAAAACCAATGCACTGAATGTTGATTTTGCCACTGGCTACATCAGTGGAGCTGAGGTGAAGCAGGTGAACAGTTTTAGGTTCCTTGGAATAACCATTACTGAGAGCTTATCTTGGTCATCACACATCACCAACCTGGCTTAAAAAAAGGACAGAAAAGACTCTACTTCCTCCAGAAATTTAGGAAGGCTAAATTCTGGAGCCAGATTATGATCAACTTTTACTGAGGAGCAAAAGAAAGCATCCTGACTGGAAACATCACCAACTGGCATCGTTCTTGCACAGCCCAGTACAGGAAGGCTCTACAGCGGGTAATTAAAACTGCCCAGAGCATCACTGGTACCCATCTACCAAGCATCAGTCACATCGGTGAGGTGAGATGTCTGCACATAGCCCAAAGGATAGTAAATGACACCACCCAGCCAAGCCATAGTCAGTTCACCCTGCTGCCATCTTGAAAATGATACAGAATTATCTGCTGCCATAAAACCAGACTATGGTGCGTGCAGCTTCTTTCCCCAGGCTGGAAGACTCAATTCATCATCAACACTCCATTTTATAAAATAGATTGTTTTGGTTTGGTTTTCTGTGAATGCAGGGCAAAGGACTTAAACATAGTTTTGTTTTCCCAAATCCTTGTGTTTTAAAAAATGATAATAAATGTACCTTATTAACATGTAACCTTGTAAAGTTTCAAAATAAAGAAGCTTACATTTTTAAATGAAATATCAAATGTAAAGTTTCAAAATATCTGTAGTCTACAGGAACACACATTGCCAACATTTACTCTGGCGATTGGGTTGAATACAAACAGTTAGATCAGTGAACACACCTACAATCTTCATATAATCTGATGACAGAAAAAAGTCCACAAATTGGCATTTTTTAAAAAGTACAGCATATACTAAGAGTGTGTCAAAAATGTCCTTCTCAGTGTTATTTTTCCTTTGACACATGAACATTAAAGCAAATGAGCCAGAGATCTGAAATTCTTTTTAGTTCTTTCCTCCATTCACACGCAGTGAAGGATGAAGTACAACACATTATTCTTTTGTTTTATCACTTTTTTTGTTTTTCAGTCTTTACTGATGGCAATCCAAACGTATGTGTTCAAGACAAATAATCTACAGCATCATCAAGTCATCTGAACCCACCTGTTGAAAACAAGAAAAAGGAAAATCCCCAAAACAATTCTCAGTCCAGTGGAAGTCCAGGTACATCTAATGTCTGAAGTCTAGTTGGAACCCTGGAACTATGTCCTGAGTACAAGCGGAGCACCTCAGGGTGGGTGAAGTGAGAGGAAGGGGACACCTGCACTTTAGGTTTCATTTAGAGAACCAAAGACTTGCAGTGGACCCGGCTACACATGGCTCTTTGATGATGATTGGCTCATTGTTTGTGCAACCGGTGAACCAGTCACGTCTTCTTTCACCTCAAACAACAGAATCAGCAATAAAATGGGAGAAAACACCTAGCCCGTCAGCTTTCACAGGAGGCTTTGCAAGTATTGTGAAACAACAAGCATTTGAAAAACTCCAACATACTCAAGCTGTGGCCACATTAGCACAAATTTCAATTAATATTCAAGCCTGTACAAGTGATGAATTCAAGGATGTGTTTCTTGTTTTGGTGCGCAACCAGGCCAACTTTAGCGGGCTTGTGAGTTGGAGCTCACTTTATTGTTCAACTTTGTCCTGTAAACTTTGACTGTAGGTCATTACCCCTTTGACACTAGACAAAAAAAAAAACACTAACATTTGGCTTGTGTCTTCTAGGGAAAGGGTACAATCAATATTTATTCCTGGGTCAAAAAACACTGCAGTAATGTTGGGTGTTAAGCGGCCACAGCTCCATTCGGTAGTGATGGAAGACATGGGACAAAGGCAAAAGAATCAATCGCCTATTTTTAGTGGATTACATCTATTGAAAAAACATGCATGTAGACACTAAATTTGGTGTAAAATGGTATTATTTTGGAGAATATAACACTAACAGAATACAAACTGCAGCATCACTCTTATCGGCTGAGTACAATCAGTGTCTAATAAGTGTGTGGTTAGGACAGGTAACAGAAGGCTAATGGAACCAAACTTCACTAACAAACATTTTCACCACAGCGCCAGCTCAAGTGTCTGAATAGTAACAAGAACACAGTAGCATGTATAATTGGTTGTTTACGGGGCACACAAATCTCAAGAGGAGATTACGTGCAGCAATTCTTCATTGAATGTGACATGCCATGAATTTCTTTGCAGTTTGTACTCAAGTTGTATGCAAAAAAGATTTCGTCCAATGAATGCTCTCTGAATTTTTATGACTCTGCCATAGATGTATAAAAAGAACGATGCAGCCAGAGTTTACTATACAAAAGAAAGAAAATATTTTATGGTTTTCCCTCCAATTTCCTGTTACAGTAATGAGGCAAATACAGTAATGAGGCGATTTATGGGGTGTCCTACCAGATGGACAGATTCTGGTAGTGACGTTACTAAAATAAGTGCTAACTGTTGCTAAATGTAGCAGCTTTGTTTAGTTAGCTGTGCAGCGAGTTTAGGGGTCTATTTGTTGTGTTCCCTGAGAGCTGCCAGTCCACAAAGTTAGCAGCAGACTGGCAGCGTCAGTGGCCGGGGTGTAATGCACAAGAAACTGCTTCTTTTATAGGAAACGTGTAACTATGCCAAAGCAAATTTCACTCCACAAGCCATTTATTCCGTTTCCAACAATGTCAGATTGAGTTACTACACACAACTTGTGAATTTGAAGTACCTTCTACTAAAGAAATAGTCCTTGTTTAACAGTTTGCAGTAGGGTCTGTGGATTATCCAAAGTCAAGTTTGCTTCTGGAAAGAGATGTTGCTCAATATTGTTTTAGTTTCTGTCAGCGCATATCTCAAAACGTAGACAAAGAAAACCAAAAACATCTACATGGCAAGATCACAAAAGATAAGCGTAATTTAGGTGAACCGAGCCTTTAAGATCTCATTAACTGTTCTACAAATTTGAACGGAAGAGAAAGGCAAACTGGATCAGAAGAGAGATTTTAGTGTCCACTTGAAGACTCTCTCAGCCACTCTTTGATATTCAATCAAAATCTTGTTGTATTTTATGAACAAGGAAACACTCCAGGATGGTGTTTGGGTAAGTAAAGAGGGTTGGTTTGTTTTTAGAGGCTGGTTGTGTATTCTCAGCTGTGCATGTAGCTCCTGCAGGGGGAGTCTGGATGGAAGTCATACTTGCTGAGGCCAGTAGGGTAATAGGTGGTGGTGAACATGTTGCTGGAGGCCAGCGGAGAGGGGAAGTGGTTGCAACTCTCTTCGTTCACGTGGAGATTGTTCTTGTTTAGCGTCTGTAATGAGGAGATATCAGATAAAGGCAGAAAAGTAATGACCTTTGCAAAGACTGATCTGGATTGATAACAGGCAGATTAAACACAGCATTACAAATTCTTTAAAAAATTGTGTGGTGGTCATAAACATGCCATTAAAAAAAACACAATTGCTGATGAAAATCTAGCTACATGACTCAGGCACATATGTTCATGAACAAGGTAATGCTTTAAAATTTAATTCATGTAATTGTTGGTCTTGTTTGCCCTTCCTCACTCACTGATGATGGAATTCTCTGGGTTTGAACAATGTTGGAAACATTTGGGATAATGTAAGAACACCAATAAAACTCTAAACTCACCAAAACATATGACAAAGGTCTAGTTGTTTTTAGATATTTTGATGCAGAAATCTTACATATTTTATCTTGAACTGTCTAAAAGAGGTGACAGTAGATTATATTATAACCAGCCCACCTTAAACTCCATGGGGATGTACTTCTCATTCTTTGGCATGCTGTTGCCCTGCTTGTTGTAGGTGAGGTGGTTGGGTGTGCTGGGGTGGATGACTGCTGACTCTGCTGATGGTCGGTTCAGGTAGTGGCAGTAGGAGTAGGCAAGGGCTGACAGTAATGCTGCTGCAAAGAAACTGGCTGAGCCCACAGCTACCAACTGAAACAAAGTAAAGGCTGGAGAGGGGATGGGAGGGTAGAAAGCAAGGTGGATTAGTCAAATAAGGGGGACTGTAAATCACTAAGACTCACAAATGCAAATGTAGGCTAATTGTTGTTCATAAAGGACCGGGTACTGATTGATAGATATTGCATAACACTGAGAAAGAAGATATTATTTGTGTCCGCTTTTGGACTGGACTGGTGGCCGAGTTTATCTAAAGGACAAGGAGGAGTTTGTGGCTGCCTGCTCTGTCTGTGCCCGAGCTAAAGCTTCTAATCGCCGTCCTACTGGTCTGCTGCACCCTCTGCCCAGACCCAGTTGCACCTGGTCACACATTGTTGCGTTTGACCTCAGGTTATCATCCCCAATCCAACGGCCAGACAGAGCGGGTCAACCAGAACCTGGAGACGGCCCTCCGGTGCGACACTACCCGACATTCCTCCTCCTGGAGCTCCAATCTCCCCTGGATTGAATATGCCTACAACTCTCTCACCAGCTCGGGCACAGGTATGTCCCCGTTCATGCAGTGGCAGATTTAGCAATTTGGGGCCCAAGGTGAACTTAGCTAGGGGGCCCTCCACATCCATTCTTTTAACACAAAAAAAGTAGGAAGGGCCCCACCAAAGATACCAGTCAGTACTTGCTCTGAATAAAGAGTGAATGGAATGTGAGAATTAAGTTTCAGATATAACACCAGTGTATGTCAAAATGCCAAATATTTGACATACGCGTGTGTGCGTGTGAGTGAGTGAGACTGTGTGTGAAGTGTGAGTGAGATTGTAATTACAAAATTAACAATTGCAATATAACAATAGCAATTGCAAAGCAATGTATGCAAACAGTCATACAACAGTAGTATACAAAGTGTGTATGAGAGGAAGGGATTGAGATGGGGATAAAGTGAGGGTTTGCAAAGATTAATTATGTTTTCATAACTTTCTAACTTCATACTCATCTGAAGAAGACACAATCTCGAGGGGAAGTCTGACACAGAATGCTCACTGGAGCCCACTTCTGTGAGTGCCTCTGACTCGTCCTCTGAAAGTGGAGAAGACACTGGAGATCCTGCCGATCCTTACAGTGAGTGGACAGCGAATAACAGGCAAGTCTAGTCTCCATCTCATGCCGAGACGCTGCGCTACAAACTCACTTATGTCAATTTTGAGCGTTTCAGATTGAGAGAAGCGTATTTTTTCACTGTGAAGTTCCTTAATCTGTATTTCACTGAAAAAGGGTTTTTCAAGGAATTCTCTTTGCCAGGAATAGTTGAATTTGGATAAATATCATGGCAAACATGGTTTAACGTGTTCTTTAATCTATTTATGGTGAAAACTCACTTCTGTCAACTTTGAGCATTTCAGAGCGAGAGACGTGTGTTTTTGAACTGTGAAGTAGACTATGTTGTATTTCACTGAAAAAAGGTTTTTCAAGGAAGTTTCCTAGCCTGGACTGGCTGAATGTGGATCTATTGTATGGCAAAGATGGTTTCACCTGCCCTTTAATTCATTTATGGTGAAAACTCACTCATGTCAATTTTGAGCGTTTCAGAGGGATACAAGCTTCTTTAGGCACTTTCCAGTATTTCTACTGTGTATTTATAATGTGATGTGTATTGCTACTGTGTATTTCTACAGTGTGTTTGGACTGTGTGATGTGTATTTCTACAATGTATTTCTACTGTGTGCTATGTATTTCTAGTGTATGTGTACTGTGTGCTGTGTATTTCTACTGTGTATTTCTATTGTGATGTGTATTTCTACTGTGACATGTATTTCTACTCTGTATTTCTATTGTCTGCTCTGTATTTCTACTGTGTATTTCTATTGTGATGTGTATTTCTACTGTGATGTGTATTTCTACTGTGTATTGCTATTGTCTGCTCTGTATATCTACTGTGTATTTCGACTGTGTGCTATAGTATTTCTAGTGTACTTGTACTGTGTGCTGTGTATTTCTACTGTGTATTTCTACTGTGATGTGTATTTCTACTGTGTATTTCTATTGTGCGCTTAGTATTTCTACTGTGTATTTCGACTGTGTGCTATGTATTTCTAGTGTGTATTTCGACTGTGTGCTATGTATTTCTAGTGTATTTGTACTGTGTGCAATGTATTTCTAGTGTATTTGTACTGTCTGCTGTATATTTCTATTGTCTGCTCTGTATTTCTACTGTGTATTTTGAATGTGTGCTGTGTATTTCTACAGTGTATTTCGACTGTGTGATGTTTATTTTTACTGTGTATTTCCACTGTGTATCTCTATTGTGATATGTATTTCTACTGTGCGATGTGTATTTCTACTGTGTATCTCTATTGTGATGTGTATTTCTACTGTGATGTGTATTTCTACTGTGTATTTTTATTGTCTGCTCTGTATTTCTCCTGTGTATTTCGACTGTGATATGTATTTCTAGTGTATTTGTACTGTGTGCTATGTATTTCTACTGTGTATTTCTATTGTGATGTGTATTTCTACTGTGATGTGTATTTCTACTGTGTATTTCTATCGTCTGCTCTGTATTTCTCCTGTATATTTCGACTGTGATATGTATTTCTAGTGTATTTGTACTGTGTGCTATGTATGTCTACTGTGTATTTCTATTGTGATGTGTATTTCTACTGTTATGTGTATTTCTACCGTGTATGTCTATTGTCTGCTCTGTATTTCTACTGTGTATTTCTATTGTGATGTGTATTTCTACTGTTATGTGTATTTCTACTGTGTATTTCTATTGTGATGTGTATTTCTACTGTGTATCTCTATTGTGATGTGTATTTCTACTGTCTATTTCGACTGTGTGCTGTCTATTTCTACTGTGTATCTCTATTGTGATGTGTATTTCAACTGTGTATCTCTATTGTGATGTGTATTTCTACTGTGCATTTCGACTATGTGCTGTGTATTTCTACTGTGTGATGTTTATTTCTATTCTGTATTCCTACAGTATATTTATACTGTTTGCAGTGTATTTCTATTGTGTGATGATCACAATGAGGGAGAGAGAGAGAGAGAGAGAGAGAGAGAGACTGTGACATGTATTTCTACTCTGTATTTCTATTGTCTGCTCTGTATTTCTACTGTGTATTTCTATTGTGATGTGTATTTCTACTGTGTATTTCTATTGTCTTCTCTGTATTTCTGCTGTGTATTTCGACTCTGTGCTTTGTATTTCTACTGTGTATTTCGACTGTGTGATGTTTATTTCTACTGTGTATTTCTACTGTGTATCTCTATTGTGATGTGTATTTCTACTGTGATGTGTATTTCTACTGTGTATTTCTATTGTCTTCTCTGTATTTCTGCTGTGTATTTAGACTCTGTGCTTTGAATTTCTACTGTGTATTTCGACTGTGTGATGTTTATTTCTACCGTGTATTTCTACTGTGTATCTCTATTGTGATGTGTATTTCTACTGTGATGTGTATTTCTACTGTGATGTGTATATCTACTGTGTATTTCTATTGTCTGCTCTGTATTTCTACTGTCTACTGTGTATCTCTATTGTGATATGTATTTCTACTGTGTATCTCTATTGTCTGCTCTGTATTTCTACTGTCTACTGTGTATCTCTATTGTGATGTGTATTTCTACTGTGTATCTCTATTGTGATGTGTATTTCTACTGTGTATCTCTATTGTGATGTGTATTTCTACTGTGTATCTCTATTGTGATGTGTATTTCTACTGTGTATTTCTATTGTGCGCTTAGTATTTCTACTGTGTATTTCGACGGTGTGCTATGTATTTCTAGTGTGTATTTCGACTGTGTGCTATGTATTTCTAGTGTATTTGTACTGTCTGCTGTGTATTTCTATTGTCTGCTATGTATTTCTACTGTGTATTTCTATTGTGATGTGTATTTCTACTGTTATGTGTATTTCTACTGTGTATTTCTATTGTCTGCTCTGTATTTCTACTGTGTATTTCTACTGTTATGTGTATTTCTACTGTGTATTTCTATTGTCTGCTCTGTATTTCTACTGTGTATTTCTATTGTGATGTGTATTTCTATTGTGATGTGTATTTCTACTGTGATGTGTATTTCTACTGTGTATTTCTATTGTCTGCTCTGTATTTCTACTGTGTATCTCTATTGTGATATGTATTTCTACTGTGTATCTCTATTGTGATGTGTATTTCTACTGTGTATCTCTATTGTGCTGTGTATTTCTACTGTGTATCTCTATTGTGATGTGTATTTCTACTGTCTATTTCGACTGTGTGCTGTGTATTTCTACTGTGTATCTCTATTGTGACTTGTATTTCTACTGTGTATCTCTATTGTGATGTGTATTTTTACTGTGATGTGTATTTCTACTGTGTATTTCGATTGTCTGCTCTGTATTTCTCCTGTGTATTTCGACTGTGATATGTATTTCTAGTGTATTTGTACTGTGTGCTATGTATTTCTACTGTGTATTTCTATTGTGATGTGTATTTCTACTGTTATGTGTATTTCTACTGTGTATTTCTATTGTCTGCTCTGTATTTCTACTGTGTATTTCTATTGTCTGCTCTGTATTTCTACTGTCTACTGTGTATCTCTATTGTGATATGTATTTCTACTGTGTATCTCTATTGTGATGTGTATTTCTACTGTGTATCTCTATTGTCTGCTCTGTATTTCTACTGTCTACTGTGTATCTCTATTGTGCTGTGTATTTCTACTGTGTATCTCTATTGTGATGTGTATTTCTACTGTCTATTTCGACTGTGTGCTGTGTATTTCTACTGTGTATCTCTATTGTGATTTGTATTTCTACTGTGATGTGTATTTCTACTGTGTATTTCTATTGTCTGCTCTGTATTTCTCCTGTGTATTTCGACTGTGATATGTATTTCTAGTGTATTTGTACTGTGTGCTATGTATTTCTACTGTGTATTTCTATTGTGATGTGTATTTCTACTGTTATGTGTATTTCTACTGTGTATTTCTATTGTCTGCTCTGTATTTCTACTGTGTATTTCTACTGTTATGTGTATTTCCACTGTGTATTTCTATTGTCTGCTCTGTATTTCTACTGTGTATTTCTATTGTGATGTGTATTTCCACTGTGTATTTCTATTGTCTGCTCTGTATTTCTACTGTCTACTGTGTATCTCTATTGTGATATGTATTTCTACTGTGTATCTCTATTGTCTGCTCTGTATTTCTACTGTCTACTGTGTATCTCTATTGTGATATGTATTTCTACTGTGTATCTCTATTGTGATGTGTATTTCTACTGTGTATTTCTATTGTGCACTTAGTATTTCTACTGTGTATTTCGACTGTGTGCTATGTATTTCTAGTGTGTATTTCGACTGTGTGCTATGTATTTCTAGTGTATTTGTACTGTCTGCTGTGTATTTCTATTGTCTGCTCTGTATTTCTACTGTGTATTTTGACTGTGTGCTGTGTATTTCTACTGTGTATTTCGACTGTGTGATGTTTATTTTTACTGTGTATTTCCACTGTGTATCTCTATTGTGATATGTATTTCTATTGTGCGATGTGTATTTCTACTGTGTATCTCTATTGTGATGTGTATTTCTACTGTGATGTGTATTTCTACTGTGTATTTCTATTGTCTGCTCTGTATTTCTCCTGTGTATTTCGACTGTGATATGTATTTCTAGTGTATTTGTACTGTGTGCTATGTATTTCTACTGTGTATTTCTATTGTGATGTGTATTTCTGCTGTGTATTTCTATTGTCTGCTCTGTATTTCTACTGTCTACTGTGTATCTCTATTGTGATATGTATTTCTACTGTGTATCTCTATTGTCTGCTCTGTATTTCTACTGTCTACTGTGTATCTCTATTGTGATATGTATTTCTACTGTGTATCTCTATTGTGATGTGTATTTCTACTGTGTATTTCTATTGTGCACTTAGTATTTCTACTGTGTATTTCGACTGTGTGCTATGTATTTCTAGTGTGTATTTCGACTGTGTGCTATGTATTTCTAGTGTGTTTGTACTGTCTGCTGTGTATTTCTATTGTCTGCTCTGTATTTCTACTGTGTATTTTGACTGTGTGCTGTGTATTTCTACTGTGTATTTCGACTGTGTGATGTTTATTTTTACTGTGTATTTCCACTGTGTATCTCTATTGTGATATGTATTTCTACTGTGTGATGTGTATTTCTACTGTGCTATGTATTTCTACTGTGTATTTCTATTGTGATGTGTATTTCTACTGTTATGTGTATTTCTACCATGTATTTCTATTGTGATGTGTATTTCTACTGTTATGTGTATTTCTACTGTGTATTTCTATTGTCTGCTCTGTATTTCTACTGTCTACTGTGTATCTCTATTGTGATATGTATTTCTACTGTGTATCTCTATTTTGATGTGTATTTCTACTGTGTATCTCTATTGTGATTTGTATTTCTACTGTGTATCTCTATTGTGATGTGTATTTCTACTGTGTATTTCTATTGTCTGCTCTGTATTTCTACTGTGTATTTCTATTGTGATGTGTATTTCTATTGTGATGTGTATTTCTACTGTGATGTGTATTTCTACTGTGTATTTCTATTGTCTGCTCTGTATTTCTACTGTGTATCTCTATTGTGATATGTATTTCTACTGTGTATCTCTATTGTGATGTGTATTTCTACTGTGTATCTCTATTGTGATGTGTATTTCTACTGTGTATCTCTATTGTGCTGTGTATTTCTACTGTGTATCTCTATTGTGATGTGTATTTCTACTGTCTATTTCGACTGTGTGCTGTGTATTTCTACTGTGTATCTCTATTGTGATTTGTATTTCTACTGTGTATCTCTATTGTGATGTGTATTTCTACTGTGATGTGTATTTCTACTGTGTATTTCTATTGTCTGCTCTGTATTTCTCCTGTGTATTTCGACTGTGATATGTATTTCTAGTGTATTTGTACTGTGTGCTATGTATTTCTACTGTGTATTTCTATTGTGATGTGTATTTCTACTGTTATGTGTATTTCTACTGTGTATTTCTATTGTCTGCTCTGTATTTCTACTGTCTACTGTGTATCTCTATTGTGATATGTATTTCTACTGTGTATCTCTATTGTGATGTGTATTTCTACTGTGTATCTCTATTGTCTGCTCTGTATTTCTACTGTCTACTGTGTATCTCTATTGTGCTGTGTATTTCTACTGTGTATCTCTATTGTGATGTGTATTTCTACTGTCTATTTCGACTGTGTGCTGTGTATTTCTACTGTGTATCTCTATTGTGATTTGTATTTCTACTGTGTATCTCTATTGTGATTTGTATTTCTACTGTGATGTGTATTTCTACTGTGTATTTCTATTGTCTGCTCTGTATTTCTCCTGTGTATTTCGACTGTGATATGTATTTCTAGTGTATTTGTACTGTGTGCTATGTATTTCTACTGTGTATTTCTATTGTGATGTGTATTTCTACTGTTATGTGTATTTCTACTGTGTATTTCTATTGTCTGCTCTGTATTTCTACTGTGTATTTCTACTGTTATGTGTATTTCCACTGTGTATTTCTATTGTCTGCTCTGTATTTCTACTGTGTATTTCTATTGTGATGTGTATTTCTGCTGTGTATTTCTATTGTCTGCTCTGTATTTCTACTGTCTACTGTGTATCTCTATTGTGATATGTATTTCTACTGTGTATCTCTATTGTCTGCTCTGTATTTCTACTGTCTATTTCGACTGTGTGCTGTGTATTTCTACTGTGTATCTCTATTGTGATGTGTATTTCTACTGTGTATCTCTATTGTGATGTGTATTTCTACTGTGCATTTCGACTATGTGCTGTGTATTTCTACTGTGTAATGTTTATTTCTACTCTGTATTCCTACAGTATATTTCTACTGTGTGCAGTGTATTTCTATTGTGTGATGATCACAATGAGGAGAGAGAGAGAGAGAGAGAGAGAGAGAGAGAGAGAGAGAGAGAGAGAGAGAGAGAGAGAGAGACTGTGACATGTATTTCTACTCTGTATTTCTATTGTCTGCTCTGTATTTCTACTGTGTATTTCTATTGTGATGTGTATTTCTACTGTGTATTTCTATTGTCTTCTCTGTATTTCTGCTGTGTATTTCGACTCTGTGCTTTGTATTTCTACTGTGTATTTCGACTGTGTGATGTTTATTACTACTGTGTATTTCTACTGTGTATCTCTATTGTGATGTGTATTTCTACTGTAATGTGTATTTCTACTTTGTATTGCTATTGTCTGCTCTGTATTTCTACTGTGTATTTCGACTGTGTGCTACAGTATTTCTAGTGTATTTGTACTGTGTGCTGTGTATTTGTACTGTGTATTTCTACTGTGATGTGTATTTCTACTGTGTATTTCTATTGTGCGCTTAGTATTTCTACTGTGTATTTCGACTGTGTGCTATGTATTTCTAGTGTGTATTTCGACTGTGTATCTCTATTGTGATATGTATTTCTACTGTGCGATGTGTATTTCTACTGTGTATCTCTATTGTGATGTGTATTTCTACTGTGTATTTCTATTGTCTGCTCTGTATTTCTCCTGTGTATTTCGACTGTGATATGTATTTCTAGTGTATTTGTACTGTGTGCTATGTATTTCTACTGTGTATTTCTATTGTGATGTTTATTTCTACTGTTATGTGTATTTCTACTGTGTATTTCTATTGTCTGCTCTGTATTTCTACTGTCTACTGTGTATCTCTATTGTGATATGTATTTCTACTGTGTATCTCTATTGTGATGTGTATTTCTACTGTGTATCTCTATTGTGATGTGTATTTCTACTGTGTATCTCTATTGTGCTGTGTATTTCTGCTGTGTATCTCTATTGTGATGTGTATTTCTACTGTGTATCTCTATTGTGATGTGTATTTCTACTGTGTATCTCTATTGTGATGTGTATTTCTACTGTCTATTTCGACTGTGTGCTGTGTATTTCTACTGTGTATCTCTATTGTGATGTGTATTTCTACTGTGCATTTCGACTATGTGCTGTGTAATGTTTATTTCTACTCTGTATTCCTACAGTATATTTCTACTGTGTGCAGTGTATTTCTATTGTGTGATGATCACAATGAGGGAGAGAGAGAGAGAGAGAGAGAGAGAGAGAGAGAGAGAGAGAGAGAGACTGACATGTATTTCTACTCTGTATTTCTATTGTCTGCTCTGTATTTCTACTGTGTATTTCTATTGTGATGTGTATTTCTACTGTGTATTTCTATTGTCTTCTCTGTATTTCTGCTGTGTATTTCGACTCTGTGCTTTGTATTTCTACTGTGTATTTCGACTGTGTGATGTTTATTACTACTGTGTATTTCTACTGTGTATCTCTATTGTGATGTGTATTTCTACTGTAATGTGTATTTCTACTTTGTATTGCTATTGTCTGCTCTGTATTTCTACTGTGTATTTCTACTGTGTGCTATAGTATTTCTAGTGTACTTGTACTGTGTGCTGTGTATTTGTACTGTGTATTTCTACTGTGATGTGTATTTCTACTGTGTATTTCTATTGTGCGCTTAGTATTTCTACTGTGTATTTCGACTGTGTGCTATGTATTTCTAGTGTATTTGTACTGTCTGCTGTGTATTTCTATTGTCTGCTCTGTATTTCTACTGTGTATTTTGAATGTGTGCTGTGTATTTCTACTGTGTATTTCGACTGTGTGATGTTTATTTTTACTGTGTATTTCCACTGTGTATCTCTAATGTGATATGTATTTCTACTGTGCGATGTGTATTTCTACTGTGTATCTCTATTGTGATGTGTATTTCTACTGTGATGTGTATTTCTACTGTGTATTTCTATTGTCTGCTCTGTATTTCTCCTGTGTATTTCGACTGTGATATGTATTTCTAGTATATTTGTACTGTGTGCTATGTATTTCTACTGTGTATTTCTATTGTGATGTGTATTTCTACTGTTATGTGTATTTCTACTGTGTATTTCTATTGTCTGCTCTGTATTTCTACTGTGTATTTCTATTGTGATGTGTATTTCTATTGTGATGTGTATTTCTACTGTGATGTGTATTTCTACTGTGTATTTCTATTGTCTGCTCTGTATTTCTACAGGTATCTCTATTGTGAAATGTATTTCTACTGTGTATCTCTATTGTGATGTGTATTTCTACTGTGTATCTCTATTGTGATGTGTATTTCTACTGTGTATCTCTATTGTGATGTGTATTTCTACTGTGTATCTCTATTGTCTGCTCTGTATTTCTACTGTCTACTGTGTATCTCTATTGTGCTGTGTATTTCTACTGTGTATCTCTATTGTGATGTGTATTTCTACTGTGTATCTCTATTGTGATGTGTATTTCTACTGTGTGTCTCTATTGTGATGTGTATTTCTACTGTGCATTTCGACTATGTGCTGTGTATTTCTACTGTGTGATGTTTATTTCTACTCTGTATTCCTACAGTATATTTCTACTGTGAGCAGTGTATTTCTATTGTGTGATGATCACAATGAGGGAGAGAGAGAGAGAGAAAAGAGAGAGAGAGAGAGAGACTGTGACATGTATTTCTACTGTGTATTTCTATTGTCTGCTCTGTATTTCTACTGTGTATTTCTATTGTGATGTGTATTTCTACTGTGTATTTCTATTGTGATGTGTATTTCTGCTGTGTATTTCTATTGTCTTCTCTGTATTTCTGCTGTGTATTTCGACTCTGTGATGTTTATTTCTACTGTGTATTTCTACTGTGTATCTCTATTGTGATGTGTATTTCTACTGTGATGTGTATTTCTACTGTGTATTGCTATTGTCTGCTCTGTATTTCTACTGTGTATTTCGACTGTGTGCTATAGTATTTCTACTGTGTATTTCGACTGTGTGCTATAGTATTTCTAGTGTATTTGTACTGTGTGCTGTGTATTTCTACTGTGTATTTCTATTGTGCGCTAAGTATTTCTACTGTGTATTTTGACTGTGTGCTATGTATTTCTAGTGTATTTGTACTGTGTGCAATGTATTTCTAGTGTATTTGTACTGTCTGCTGTGTATTTCTATTGTCTGCTCTGTATTTCTACTGTGTATTTTGACTGTGTGCTGTGTATTTCTACTGTGTGTCTCTATTGTGATATGTATTTCTACTGTGTATTTTGACTGTGTGCTGTGTATTTCTACTGTGTGTCTCTATTGTGATATGTATTTCTACTGTGTATCTCTATTGTGATGTGTATTTCTACTGTGTATCTCTATTGTGATGTGTATTTCTACTGTGTATCTCTATTGTGATGTGTATTTCTACTGTGTATCTCTATTGTGATGTGTATTTCTACTGTGTATCTCTATTGTGATGTGTATTTCTACTGTGTATCTCTATTGTGATGTGTATTTCTACTGTGTATCTCTATTGTGATGTGTATTTATACTGTGCATTTCGACTATGTGCTGTGTATTTCTACTGTGTGATGTTTATTTCTACTCTGTATTCCTACAGTATATTTCTACTGTGTGCAGTGTATTTCTATTGTGTGATGATCACAATGAGGGAGAGGGAGAGAGAGAGAGAGAAAAGAGAGAGAGAGAGAGAGACTGTGACATGTATTTCTACTGTGTATTTCTATTGTCTGCTCTGTATTTCTACTGTGTATTTCTATTGTGATGTGTATTTCTACTGTGTATTTCTATTGTGATGTGTATTTCTGCTGTGTATTTCTATTGTCTTCTCTGTATTTCTGCTGTGTATTTCGACTCTGTGATGTTTATTTCTACTGTGTATTTCTACTGTGTATCTCTATTGTGATGTGTATTTCTACTGTGATGTGTATTTCTACTGTGTATTGCTATTGTCTGCTCTGTATTTCTACTGTGTATTTCGACTGTGTGCTATAGTATTTCTACTGTGTATTTCGACTGTGTGCTATAGTATTTCTAGTGTATTTGTACTGTGTGCTGTGTATTTCTACTGTGTATTTCTATTGTGCGCTAAGTATTTCTACTGTGTATTTTGACTGTGTGCTATGTATTTCTAGTGTATTTGTACTGTGTGCAATGTATTTCTAGTGTATTTGTACTGTCTGCTGTGTATTTCTATTGTCTGCTCTGTATTTCTACTGTGTATTTTGACTGTGTGCTGTGTATTTCTACTGTGTGTCTCTATTGTGATATGTATTTCTACTGTGTATTTTGACTGTGTGCTGTGTATTTCTACTGTGTGTCTCTATTGTGATATGTATTTCTACTGTGTATCTCTATTGTGATGTGTATTTCTACTGTGTATCTCTATTGTGATGTGTATTTCTACTGTGTATCTCTATTGTGATGTGTATTTCTACTGTGTATCTCTATTGTGATGTGTATTTCTACTGTGTATCTCTATTGTGATGTGTATTTCTACTGTGTATCTCTATTGTGATGTGTATTTCTACTGTGTATCTCTATTGTGATGTGTATTTATACTGTGCATTTCGACTATGTGCTGTGTATTTCTACTGTGTGATGTTTATTTCTACTCTGTATTCCTACAGTATATTTCTACTGTGTGCAGTGTATTTCTATTGTGTGATGATCACAATGAGGGAGAGGGAGAGAGAGAGAGAGAGAGAGAGAGAGAGAGAGAGAGAGAGAGAGAGAGAGAGAGAGACACTGACATGTATTTCTACTGTGTATTTCTATTGTGATGTGTATTTCTACTGTGTATTTCTATTGTCTTCTCTGTATTTCTGCTGTGTATTTCTACTGTGATGTTTATTTCTGCTGTGTATCTCTATTGTGATGTGTATTTCTACTGTGTATCTCTATTGTGATGTGTATTTCTACTGTGTATCTCTATTGTGATGTGTATTTCTACTGTGTATCTCTATTGTGATGTGTATTTCTACTGTGTATCTCTATTGTGATGTGTATTTCTACTGTGTATCTCTATTGTGATGTGTATTTCTACTGTGTATCTCTATTGTGATGTGTATTTCTACTGTGTATCTCTATTGTGATGTGTATTTCTACTGTGTATCTCTATTGTGATGTGTATTTCTACTGTGTATCTCTATTGTGATGTGTATTTCTACTGTGTATCTCTATTGTGATGTGTATTTCTACTGTGTATCTCTATTGTGATGTGTATTTCTACTGTGTATCTCTATTGTGATGTGTATTTCTACTGTGTATCTCTATTGTGATGTGTATTTCTACTGTGTATCTCTATTGTGATGTGTATTTCTACTGTGTATCTCTATTGTGATGTGTATTTCTACTGTGTATCTCTATTGTGATGTGTATTTCTACTGTGTATCTCTATTGTGATGTGTATTTCTACTGTGTATCTCTATTGTGATGTGTATTTCTACTGTGTATCTCTATTGTGATGTGTATTTCTACTGTGTATCTCTATTGTGATGTGTATTTCTACTGTGCATTTCTATTGTGATGTGTATTTCTACTGTGCATTTCGACTATGTGCTGTGTATTTCTACTGTGTGATGTTTATTTCTACTCTGTATTCCTACAGTATATTTCTACTGTGTGCAGTGTATTTCTATTGTGTGATGATCACAATGAGAGAGAGAGAGATTATCAAGTTAGCTGCACAATATGTAACACTCTGCCATGAAACTACAGACACACACACACACACAGGGTATACTATATAAATGTATATATACTTTTTCTTTTCTTTGTATATATTTGATTCTATGAGTTGTATTTGTTTTGTTCTGTTCATTGATTGATGCTTTAGCAACATAGTTGTTAAAACTTTCATGCCAATAAAGCGAATTTGAATTTGAGAGAGAGAGAGAGAGAGAGAGAGAGAGAGAGAGAGAGAGAGAGAGAGAGAGAGAGAGAGAGAGGAGAGAGAGAGAGAGAGAGAGAGAGAGAGAGAGAGAGAGAGAGAAGTTGGACTAGTAGAGAGTGAGTGTATGGAAGTGAGGTTGTAATAATGAAATGGTAATTATTAACGGACATTGTGTAAAGCAACTAATGCTAGAGAGCTTGAGGGGGAGTAGGTCAGCATCACTTTCGTGGTCAGAAGAAGGGGGGCGATTTGGCCTACTCACCACCACATCTTCGTCTTCAGTCATTGGTAGCTCCTCCACCAACTCTACTGGGTTGTCTGCACTATCGGACTCGGGAACAGCTGATTGTGGCTCCTCAACAACGCAAAGACGTGTTCCTCGACATTAACGTTATTATTTGTGTCAACCGGTGGTGGCATAGTAAAAAAAAACTTGGCGTTTTTCTTTTTAGTTTCTTCTAGCGTTTCTCTTATTAGACCCGCTTGGATAATTCCACTTCATTTTACCAGAACTCCGACCGCACGCCTCTTTCGTAAACAAACCGCAGCACTTCACTTCCTGGCAGCTGTCTTTCGTCTTTTCGTGGTCTCATGACTCATGGAATAGTCCATTATAGTACGAAAGGGGAGGGGGGCAGATAATGCGATTTGGGCATTCCGATGTTTTTTTGTTGTTTTTTTCTTTATTTTCTGTTTAAAAGTACACAATTATAATTTACAAAGACAATGGTGGGGGTTACTGGTCGGAGGCCCCGGGCCCCTACTGGTTGGGGAAGGGGCAGCTGGTTGGGGGCCCCTGCAGGTTTGGGGGCCCAAGGCAATTGCCTACCTTTGCCTTAATGGTAAGACCGCGCCTGCGTTCATGGCTGTTAATGGCTTTCAGCCCCCTCTTTTCCCTGCTCAGGAGGTGGAAGTGGCTATCCTGTCCGTCAAGGCCAGTCTCTACCATTGTCAGGAGATTTGAAGGACCACTCATGCAGCTCTTACTCACTCATCAGCCAGGTCAGAAGGTGTGGCTCTCTTCCCATAACCTACCCCTCCAAGTGGATTCATGTAAGCTTGCTCCTCATTTCATTGGGCCTTATGAAATTGAGAAAATTACTAACCCCATCTGCTATTTGCCCTAAGCTTCTGGCCTTTTTGCAAGTGCATCCCATGTTCTATGTCTCATTGTTGAAGCTGGTGTTATCCAGTGACCAGTGAAATGGGTGGAGATCCACTGGAGAGCATAAATGTCTTAGATGTCTATATATTGATGAAGGTTCTCAGTCATCCAGGTCATGGTAATTCTAGGTGCTGTATTGTAGGCAACTGGACTTGTTTCGGTTTCTTGAAGACGTTTCACCTCTCATCCAAGAGGCTTCTTCAGCTCTGTGTGGGAGTGTCCTTAAAGAGTAGTTAAGGACGCGTGTGAGCTCTGAATTTCAGAGTCGTTAGGGCCACTTGTGGGTCGTTGACCCAACCGGCCTTCGTGTGGGTTGCTAGGGCTAGGTGAGCCCAGGTATGAATGGTTGTTAAGCTGTCTCGGGAGAGAACTCAGTACTGCATTGTAAGTGGGTGATAAGTAATGTCTTAGGCCACCTCCTCTGTTCAAAGACCGCTGTTCCAGTTTGATATAGATGGATTCCTTTATTTCTCTTTCAAACCATCTGTCCTCTGTGGCCAAGATGTTTACATTGTTGTCCTCAAAGGAATGATTTTCCTCCTTCAGATGTAAGTGGACAGCAGAGTCTTGACCTGAGGAGTTGGTCCTCCTGTGTTGTGCCATTCATTTATGGAGAGGTTGTTTTTGTCTCCCCAATGTACAAATCTGTGCAGTCCTGACTGCATTGAACAGCATAAACTACATTACTCTGTTTATGCCTGGGTGTTTTGTCCTTAGGATGGACAAGTTTCTGCCTCAGTGTGTTGGTAGGTTTGAAGTGAACCAGAATATGTTCATTGAAGGTCCTCCAAGTTTCTCAGATGTTTCCGCGACACAGGGAATGACAATTTTGTTAGGTGTTCTCGTCTCCTCCTCTCTGTCTGCTCTGGATCTTTTTAAAGGATTTGACAAAGGTCTAGTTTGGGTAACCACAAGTTTTAAGTGCTCCCCTGATGTGCTTCTGTGCCTTCTCCTTCCCCTCTTTCTTTGTGGGCACGGTCTCAGCCCGAGGGTTTAGGGTTCTGATGACCCCCAGCTTGTGCTCCAGTGGATGATGAGAGTCAAACAGCAAGTATTGATCTGTGTGTAGGTTTTCTGAATACCTCAATGTCGAGGCTTCTGTCTTCTTCAATGTGTACTGCACACTCCAAGAAGGGCATTCTGCCTTGTAGAGATTACAAATTTGGAGACCTTGAATGTGTAAAGCCAGTGTGGATGGTCATGGCAATTTTAAAGCTGACAATTTGACTTCCGGGTGGCACATAAGGAGAGATCAACTTTTCTAAATAGAAAGGGTTAATCCTCTGAGCACCATTAAATTATCAAATGTAATGGATGTGGATATTTCTTTTGTACAATGGAAGTGGACATTATGGACTAATGGTATCTTCAGGAGGACGTGAACAATATAAGTCATTCACTGGGGACCATCTATGTGGCGGTACTGGCTGTAAATTGCTTACAGGCCAGCCCAACCTACATAAAAATATAAACAAAAACATGTAAAACTACTATGTCCACTACTAGGACAATAAACAAATGCCTCTTTTGGATATAATAAACAAATGCCTCTTCCCGCTATAATAAATAAATGTGCTCCTACTAGCCCCAGGGAAATAAAATTATGAAGGTGTAAAGGGGCTTGGGTTTTAAGGGGTTCCCAAAATAAACAAAGTTCCCTCAAGAAAGATGAGGGCAGCCAAGAAAACAAAATAGGGCCTAAAAAGACCAGAGTTTCTGGCTGGTAATCTAAGGGAGAAAGGAGAGCTTCAGACTGGGTCAGGGGCAGATTCAGTATGAGGGTTAGAGCCCCCGGTGTGCCATTTCCCACCTCTTTTAAGCCTTTCAAACAGGGTGTCGTCACACCCTGATTGGCTGGGAGGGAAATGCCCCAAGCTGCTTCCACTCCTCAAATCAGGAGTCAGTCTCCCCACCTGATCTGAATCACCTGCAATCAGTCATGATCAGCCCAAACAAAGAAAAATAGCAAACAATTGGACTGCTACAAATATCCAGCAAATTTCCTTGTAATAGAGCCAGGGATTTTCAGAGGTGTCAAATTGAGGGAAAATTTTGTCTTGTGGTGGCTCCAGACAAATTTTTAGAAATCAGGGGCTCAAGAATATTGGTAGGAACCATCATTTGGGAACCATGCATCACCACACAAAATATCATGCGAGTCTGGCCACTAAATATCAAGATTTCTTGCCTTGGACCAAGGACAGACAACTGACTGTCATTGCAATCCTGAGGCCCTGCTGCCAGGAGGGCTGTAAAAGAGGAAACTTAGTCAGGCATTATCATTATCTGCTGCTATCTAATTTCATCAAAAGGCCAATACCAACCCCACACTAACCCAGTCCCATACACAAAAGCCAATATGCTGTGTTGCACACATCTGATTGTTTCCACTTACTTCCACAGCTTTGGTCCTCATGTCCGGGTAAAATAACTGGAGAGCGATGGACAAAAGAAATTAAAAAGGAGAGACATTAATTGTAGGGAAGTGAAATCACTCCAGCTCCAAAAGATCAAACAACAAAAATTACAAAACCAGTTAATTTCTCTCAAAGGCTTCACTCTTCTTGATGTAGGCAGAATGCTGACATCTCCATTAATTCATCTTTTAATTGCTACACAGAGGGATAAAGTCAGCCTTTACTATGTCTGATTAAACTTTTGTATAACTAGATTTTTCCAGTTTATATCAGCAACACTCTGCAGAAATATTCAGCAAACATGCAATTTTAACTACTGAAATTAAATGAAGATGTGCTTACCTGGCACCTCATGAGGTTGGCATGGCCTAGACTGGGTAATGTTGCCCTGGCAGGAACTAGCCTCAACCTCCTGGTCTTCCCCACAGTGACGATTGCGATGCTGCAGACCCTCGTCATCACAGTCCCCCCACTCTGCCCATTCACCCCAGCCTGATGACCAAAGAAAAAAGAGTGGACACAAAGAATGAGAACTTGAGAATAAGATAGACAAACTGAGACAATACAATAGCTTTGTTCTGTCTAGGTCGTTGAAAAAAGTTGATTCCATTGTGTGGACTGCGGATACTTTGTAATCCAGGAAGCTAATCTTATTTAACTTTCCATGCAAGCTTTGGATACTAGCTAAGCTAATTCAGTGTCCAACCTGTTTTCAAACATCTTATAAACTGTCACTGTCACAAAATATAATCTACAGGATTTGTGTGCATGGTCACAAGTATTGAATTGTTTTTGTGACTCTCAGCAGGTTGTCTTTCATGCCTGCACCACATGTCTTTGACTGATGACACTACATTTAGAAACCACACCAGAATGCAGGGATGGCAGTCTGTTGTTAGGTTTAGGCAACAAAAGCACTGAGGATAAGGTTAGGAAAAGGTTCACTCAAAAGTTAAAATTCAGTCATTATCCACTCAACTCCAAGCTGATGGAAAGTCAGGTCAAGTTTTTTGTAGTGTACAAAACATTTGTGGAGCTTTAAGGCAAAACAGCATTGCAGTATTCTCCGAAACAACTATAGTAGCTGGGGACTTGTTTTAAGACGTAAAAAAACAACGTAAAAAAAAAAAAAAAAGAGCATAAAATGGCTCCATACAACTCATGTTAGTGTACACACCATTTGACCCAAGTTTCTAGGAAGAGTGCCAGGCTTGAAAGAAGCAGCTGTAAAACAGTGGACACATTTTTTGAGCGTCACAACTCCCATGAAATGACTCATTCCATCACTCCACACAAGTATATCCTCATTCAAGTTAGCAGAGGGCTAAACTGGAAGTTAGCTAGTTGGCAAGCAGAAGCTTCCCGGACTCTATTAACCCAACAATGCAGAAGATCCAAGTAATTTTATACCCAGGAAGTTGATTTTCTTTTGCTTCATGCACCACTGAACAGATTTCATAAAATGTCCACAGTCTGACCTCTATGATCACTTGTCATTGGAGTAAAAAAATCTTTTGAAATCAATTTCAGATCTCAGGGATTCAAGAGACTTGGATGAGCTGTAGGGAGCAATGTTTTAAAACATGTCCCCATATACTTCAGTTGCTTGGGAGAAAACTACAACATTGTTTTGCTGTTAAGCTCCAGAAATGGTTTGTGGACTACAAAACCTCAGCTGTCTTTCTATCAGCACAGGATAAAGAATGAATTTTCATTTTGGGGAGAACGCTTCTTTAAGTTTAGGGAAAGATTTAGGGAAAGGTCATTTAATTATACGTATTGATGAAGGTTCTTAGTCATCTAGGTCATGGTAATTCTAAGTGCTATATCATAGGCAACTGGACTTATTTCAGTTTCTTGAAGACGTTTCACCTCTCATCCAAGAGGCCTCTTCAGTTCTAACTAACTGGAGGGGAGTTGTGGACTTTTAAACTCTATCTAGGAGTGTCCTTACAGAGTTGTTAGGGCCACTTGTGGGTCAATGACCAAATGGGCCTTCATGTGGGTTGCCAGTGCTAGGTAAGCCCAGGTGTGAATGGTTGTAAATTACGTTAATTAATGTTAAAAAAATAATAATTTTCAATTTTGAACTCATGCTGACTGTCAAGAAAAAAAAATGTGCACATGTTATGGACGCCCAAAAAGAGAGTGAGAGAAAAAAATCTGGTGATCCAATTTTCTAAATGAATCTGATCCAAACTGTTTTGGTGAAATAAAAAGATTTGCCAGGACAATCCTTCTAATGAGGAAGCCAGGTGTCTAGTATTGTAGCTTAGCATCTCTATGCTTCCCCTGCTGGAGCCCTCTGGTAACTACTACTCATCTACTCTTAATACTGCTAGTTTTAACAATGACATTTTTAACAAGACAACTGAGTGTACTCAAACTGCTGCATCTGACAGTATCCATTATAACCATAAACTATAATATAATGTGAAAATACTCATCTTACTATAAAGCAAAGAAGGAGATTTAAGGCTGCTCCTGGCTAATGTCTGGTCGCAGAAATAGGAAATGGACAAAATGAGACTCAGACTGGCCAAACAACACGAAATCAGAGACTGTTGCTCTCATAGAGATCCGCCCCCACCACAACATCTCAGATCAAGCTGTTGCACTCAAGAGTTGGCCCATGTTCTGAGCCAACAGTGTACAGGACTCCAGCTAAATGAGGAGAGGTGGACTATGTCTGTATAACATTGATGCAATCACTGTCTTGTTGCTGCTGTTTCCATGCACCCTGATGCAAATTCAAAAGATGCATTACCTGTTTGTCTATATTTGTATATAAATAACTGTATATATGTTCAGTAAGTTATGTAGCATGAAGGAGTTTACCAACTTCATTTTGTTACGCAATCGTGTATACTATAATGACAAATAAATTACCTTGTACCTTGGATGTGATAGAGCTACCAGCATGTTGCTGCAGTCAAGTGCATGCTATAAAGTGCCACAAATGCCATAAAGTGTGTCGATAGGCTCAGTTTGTTACTGAAATGATGCGTGTTGTTTGCTTACACAGAGGAGAAATAAAATTTCCTGTCCATGCAATGTTATTGCGCCATCTTCATGCAATATTTACTGCAGAATTGGTCCGGACACATTTACCTATAAATCCTTCACAATAATACCTGCTGTAAGTAGTTATTTAAAAGCTTTTATTTTGAAGCAGCAAAATCAGAAAATGTTGGGTTTTCACCAGAAATAACTGGCTTGACTTCTGAAACAGCCGAGAGAGAGAATGAGTTACCAGCTATGAGTCAGGCTGATATAGGTGTCAGCTAATTACAGTTTCAATGTTAATGTGTGGAGTAGAGCCCTGAATTGGGGTTCGGATCCTGTGGGAGTTTCACTGAAACTAAAACACTGATCCTCCTTGAAAAATAGGGGAACTTATGGAAATGGGAAAGATTATGGGGATGGTCTTCCATTTCTATAGCACTTTTCAAGTTTCAGGGGCTGCCATGCAAGGCCTGCTCATCAGGTGCAATTTGGGGTTCAGTAGCTTGCTCAAGGATACTTCAACATGCAGCAGGGAAAGCTGTGGAATCGAATAAGCAACCTTCCAATAACTGGATGACCACTTTGAGCTACAGCCACCCCAGACAACTGTCTTTCCAACTGTTCTTAAGTCATAAATTGTTAAATAGAAATAAATAAATTGATTTAAAATGTAATATTGTTAAATATAACATTATAACACAGGACTCACAATGAGGATATGGAGTCTAACGGTTGTGTGAGAGCTATTACTGGCATTAATTTCAGGCTTTGATCATTTATACATCATTTATACACCATCCAGTGATGGTGAGGATATACCAGGTCCTGACTGGAGAAGGTAGAGTGTATATGCATGTGCACTGTAGTGCACTGTAGCTACACCAGTCCAATTAAACAATGGCCCTGATTCATACCGATGTCTTTTGAAGATTTATTTGCTCTCTCTCTCTCTCTGTTTCAGCAGACACAGTGAAAACTTCAACAAAAATAAAAGACATAAAAGTTTCAGAAATTACATACAACTCCCACTCACTGTTTAAGTCTCTTAAGCTTTTGTCCATTGAGCAATCCGGAACACATTAGCACAACAGAAATGTGCTGAAGGAAACATAAAAATGACCATGTACGCCTCTTGGACCACATGTGGAATATTGTTACTCTGGAGTCGTATATAGTCGTACACTTGGTGAAATATGCACAGTATTCATTCTTTAATGCTATTTGATGTAATCTTGGAATTCTACCATCAATGATGAACTTCCATAAAAGTATAGAGTATTACAGGACTTTCCATTTTGAGTCAACCAAGTTTTACAATTCTGCTGCTTCAAAAAGGGAGCAAGAAGTAGCTTCTTCTGATAAGGGATCTCCAGTGAAACTGATTGACCTGAACTGTGAAAAACTGTGTGGACGGTCACCAAGTCTGCATGTTTAGAATTGTTGGCCACAGTAATTTTATTTTAACATTCCTTTCAGCTTATTTTCTGACTTTCAACCACTGCATGCTGGGATAGGCTCTAACAAAAACATTATTTGCCTACTTAACCCAAATGTTGATCCTTGCTGAGTGAAGAGATTTTCCAACAGTGTCCAGATAAACACCATTATTTAATTGCAGGAACAGCGGCAAACTAACTAGCTTTCCTCCTGTTGATTTCAGCCCAGATTTGTTGTTCACAATGTAGCATCATTAGGTGAAGAAATGTGATGCTGTTTATATTATTAATGCAATAGGCTCTATTATATAAAATTCAAAGTAAAATAAATATAGGAAGATTGGAATGAAAGATGAAAAAATAAAATGGCTTATATAAAATCAGTGTAGTCTAAGCTTTTGGACAATTTTGTCTTGGCTGAGTACTCATTCACATTGTATTTGTAATTAATCACTGACTATACAATTTAAGTGTGGACTTTCAGTTTTAATTTGACCCTTTTTACACATTTATCTACGTAAAATAGTTTTTGATGCAGTTAGAATCTGCAATCTGAGAGAGTAGGGAAGATTGTTATGTCTGCAGACAATAACCTAACTTAATCATATCAATAAAAAAATAATGTTTCAAGTAATACTTTCAGAAATAGAGTGGGACATATATATCTTTTATGAAATGCACATCTGTTTACTTCCTGTCAGCTTTATAGTAATGTTACCTTTGTCTCCAACCTCTCCACAGTTACCTTTGTACATATTGTTAACAATAGTTACCGTTTATTTTTGTATACAGGATTTGATCATTTTGATAATCACCTTTATTGTCTTAGACATTAGCTAGTCACTCAGTGTAACACTAATGCTGGCTTGATTTTCTGAGCTGGACTAACATTATGTTGCCGCATCTCTTTTTACACTGTGCCTGAAAGAGCTGAGAAACATTAGAAACATCAGAGTTGGCAGGAAGTAAACAAACATGCGATTCTTAAAACAGGTCGACGTCACACTACATTATGCAAGCAAAGAAGTGGACCCAGGATTAACCCCCCTCAACTCGATCTTTTCACATGAAACCAAAGGACAGAAATATATGTTACAGCTCTACTACCCACAAGGGGTAGGCTGCTGTTTATTGTTTCACCCACATTTTGTGATTAGCTAAAGGCTATCTGGTTTTACACAAAAACCTTCCATGATGAAGCTTTACAGATGCTGTCATACCTTCACAGACATGTGTATTACAGAGTGCCTCTTCAGTGTGTAGGCCTATACAGATGTCACCTCCACTGGCAGGGGCTGGATTACTGCACATCCGTGTCCGCTGGTAGTGTCCACCCCCACATCTGGCTGAGCACTGGGACCAGGATGACCAGCAAGACCAGGCTCCATTCACTAGAACAGACATAATAAACTTAATTTATGTAATGTACATATTCTGCTCTAGCAACCATATTCTGCTATAGCAACTAAGCTAACAGCCAGAACCTCTCTGTTACCTGGACAGGGTTGAGTGTTGCAGTCCTGATACTCCACTGGGGATCCTATACAGGCGCTGGGGTTGGTCCTGCCCTCAGCCGTCGAGCAGCTACGTTTGCGAGTTCGGAAGCCCTTAGAACATGGTTGAGAACAGCTGGACCATATTTCCCATGGTCCCCAGTGCACACCTTGGGGCTGGGAGAGAGCTTGTCCGCTTGTCTTCACCAAGTCTTCAATCACAGCTGGAAAAATACACAGAAAACACATTTTATTTGCTTTTTAGGATGTAAATAAAAAGGGATTTTATCGATCGGCCACATACACATAGGCATCCATCACAAATTATTTACATGAATGAGGAGTACATCCTGTCGTTTCAATGAGGCCAGCAGAAATAATGTGATGACAGAAGTTGCAGAACATTAGATGAAATGATAAAATGGCATTCTCACCTTGTCAGCTTGAACTATTTTGGAGAAAAATTGCTGAACTGATTTTCAGTCCTTTTTTTTTTATGAAAGAGATTCCATGAAGCCTGCATGTCTGGAGGAAGTGGACATGTGCTTCCCCGTGATGGTTCAGTGATGTTGAACAATCTGCTGATTGATGTCTACAGACAGTTTGGCCACATCCTGCTTTTGAATAAACCAGCTGTGTTTATTGAGGCACATTGTGAGCTTTGCCACCAGCACCACTTTTTAAAGCCCAATCACATACTTGTATAAATGAAAACATGTAGAGGTAGGGGATTCCTGGAATCAAATCTATTTTTTAGTGGTGCTCTTTGGATAGGGATACATGACATAAAAATCACAACAAAAAAAAACTCCAAGGCAGTCTCTTTTTAAACAATTAAAATACCCTTATTGTCAGAACTCTTTTGTTCCATTAGCTCCACGAGAGTCGACTCCCTTGCAAAGGCTGGTTGCAGAAAACTTATGAAAGTTTGTTTTTAAGGTCTAACATGACCATGTCCTGACCATGGCCTTACCACAGTGTTTCTACATGTGTAAGCATCAAACTAGGGGACATTTTTTACAGCCACGTTTGTGGCAACAACAACAACAACAAACAAAAAAAAATGAACAAGACCTCCAGTTTGACTTCATTTCAATGCACCTGTAATTATGTGTCTATAACTCTCGGATCAGGAGCACTTTACCAAATTGATCACACCTGTAGATGTGACACCAGTCGCTGCACACTATACAGTAGGGTGTGTCACAGCTCTGGCTGTGGTTCCTCTGGGCAGGTGGATGTTTATGATGAAGAAGATGAGCTTGGCGAGATTGAGATGAGATTCTATTCTCTGTTCATTTCATTGTGCCCATTCAAGGACATCAATGTATCAATACATCAATCTATGTAATGCTTATGTGACGGCCACTGCCTAACTGTGATATTTGGGTTTTGTAGACACGTTACTGTGTTGTGCTGTTTCTCTTTAAAGGTGGAGAAGGTAGCAGTAGCCAGCATGATTTGGAGCACATGGGCTGAGCGCTCCCACATAATAGAAGCCCAGCCCAGCTCTGCGCGTTCTCTCTCTCTCTCTCTCTCTCTCTCTCTCTCTCTCTCTCTCTCTCTCTCTCTCTCTCTCTCTCTCCAGGTTATGACACTTATTAGTTGCCACTCATAACATTTCATACTGAATTAATAATGTTTATCATGCATTTCTGAATATGTGATGTTGTACTAATTCATGCATTTGATATTTGGTATCATTTAATAGCTGAGAGTGCCACCTTGTCAAATTTGTAAACCTCAATCTCTTAAAATAAATACATTTTGTCCACAATAAATAGATTAATAGATAAATAAATAAATAAATAGGATTGGTTTAAAAAGAGTAGTTGAAATACATTCAGTTCATGGTTAAAAATGCTAAAAAAATGCTTTAAAAAATGCTTTATTTCTTTTGATTGTTACAAATGTAATAGAATATCTTTCTGGAGAAATGTTTGGAGTCACATGGGTTTGCTTGTCACAGCATGTGTGACAGAAAAAAGAGAGCAAGGGGGAATAACGAGTGAAAATGTTTGTGTGGAGGTGTGAGAAATTGTACAAGAAAGGTTTGTATCTCCTTATGTTTTTCATTGTCGGTTAATCTGCAAAAGGACATGCTTTTGTGAGTAACAGAGAATTTCCACCTGAAGTTTCTTGTGCTGTTACCTGCAAGCAGCCGCTCGTTAATTAAGTGAGTGGTCAACTAGCAATGTGAACAGACTGTAGCCGCTGCTAGCTAGCCCCACACAACAGGTGGCTCCGTCTGGACTGTTTCCGACCTGGAAAACGAGAGACTACAACTAGATAGCACTCTGATCCACCCGGGATTGCTCAGAGTTCCTCTGGCAGTGCTGGATAACCACCGAACTCTATGACTATTCCACCCTGCTGCCATCCTGCTCATGGACAGATGTCTATGGACTGCTAATCTTCTCTGACGTCGTGAAGCGACCGATATGTTTTTGGTCTCTGCTTTCACAAGCATTGACACAGGCCTGAAACGATTTTATTTTTGAAATATCCCTTTGCCGAGTGTTTATTGATGTGTGCATAATATGTTTTGAGTCACTTATAAGTAAAAAGAAAAGCCCAGGAAAGCTATTTAATTTGTTGCAAAATGCAAAAAGTTCATATTTTTGTTTATCTTTGCCTCATAATTAAAGTAAGAAATTACTTCTTTTAATTTTAAAATGGTTTCCAGGTGTGTTTCTTATTTTAGAGGGTAAGGGACATATTCATTAGACTGATTAGACTTTTAGATTAGACATTTTTGGTTGTATCTCAGAGGTTAAAGGTTTCTAGAGTGACCCAAGATAAATAACATTAAGTTAAACAGAGTTATCTAAGTTGAATGACGTAAAGAACTCATCTACCTACATATAGACGGTAGATGGGCTGCACAACCAAGAACACCTGCTGGCAACTGACAAGAGGGAAAAGTAAAAGGGAAAACATAGCTACTTTTGTTAACAACACTGCACAGCAGGAAGTAATGTTCCTAATACTCACAGTCAGTCTTGCAGACTCCAGACCCATCATTAGGGCAGAACCGCGTCTCCAACTTCTTCTTGCCCAGCTGGAGCTGCTGGGGGTCAGGTATCAATGCCCGACAGGTGTACCTAAATCTCTGCTCTTGCCTCGATCCATCATGACTGATGTTGACTGGCATCCAGGGGGTCCAGGGGGTGTTGCGGCGCACCTCAGGACAGGCCTCAAGGTTACAGGCCTTAAACTCCTGGAAAACAGGATGGAGGAACATTTTTACCATTAATGGAAAGAAAAAGTCTGAACCAAGCTTCTGCAGGTTTTCATCATCTCCCACAGCCACAGGATCCCACTGTTTGAGTAATTCAATATAAACTGCTTGCAGGGACACACATGCTGCCATAATACATTCTACTAGACAACACAAATCTTGCAGATCTTTCTGGAGGGACTTATTATGCAGCTAATTTCTGTGTTTAATGGGACAATTTAAACTCCAGTCTGGTGGCTGTGAAGGGGCAAAATTGAAGGCAGCATGGAGAGACAAAATGATTACTTCACAGGCAGTTTTGAGTTTTTCAACCACTGACAAGCAGCACTTCTGGCTCGTCAATGGGTCCAAGAAACACAATTGGCATTGTTTGTGGATGGAAAGCCAGCAGGAGCACCTGCCCTTTTGATAATCAGCGCACTTTTGGCAAAGTGGGTAGAGTAAACCTTGGTACACTTTCTCTGTGATGCTCCTCAGCAGCAGGGGGAAATGAAGCAGTTGTGGAACTTACATATGATGTATTTTTTGAATTTTCCACAATTACAGACACAAACCCTCGTACACAGACCTGGAGAGAAAGCATGATTACAATTGTAGGGGGGGACATTATAATAAAGTAAAAGACAAGACAGAGCAAAACAAAAATAAGTAGTGTTTCCCACAAATGGACTAATTTGTGGCAGTGCGCCACAGAATCAACACCCCCACATATTATGTTTCAATTTTTTATTTTTTTTTAATGCTATTTAAAAACGCAGCGTATTCGTTCAGCTACATTTCCTTCACCTGCTCTCCCTCTGTCTCTCTGTCACACACATTGAAATGACCAATTCTGGAGTGTCTGAGGGTGAGGGTGAATATAATATATCAAATAACCGTCTGACGTTGTGAAAAGAGCGCCTATCATTAATAAACCCTGTTTGGTCAGTGGAAATAATGGTCGACAGAACTGATTCTAAATGTCTTGCCACTATCTTAGCCAATAGCTTGACGTCCGCGCACAGCAGAGAGATGGGGCGAAAATTGCTACAGTAAAGGGGATCTTTGTCCTTTTTTAATATAAAAGAAATAGTGGCGTGGCGTAATGTGGTGGGGAGAAGGTCAGATTGTAATGATTCATTGAACATATTTAACAGTAATGGAGATAGTTTATCAGCAAATGTTTTTAAAAATTCAGCCAGGAAGCCATCGGGCATTTGGGCATTTCCTACTCTGCATCGACATTAAAGCACTTTTATGTTCACTATTGTAAAGGGTTCATCCAAGCCAGAGGATGTTTAAGGGCCTAAAAAAGTTTTCATATTGCGTCTCATTAGATGAGCACTCAGAAGTATATAATGAACTACTAAAGTCCCTGAATTGCTCATTAATGGTTTTAGGATTAATAGTTGTTCCATTGGTAGTATTTATTTCTGTTATATGTGTAGAGAAGAGGACTGTCGTATTTGGTGAGGAAGCAGTCTACTTGGTTTGTCTCCGAATTCATAGTAATTATGCTTTGGTTTTAATATTGATGCTGTTGCCTCATTAGAGGCCAGGGCGTCAAATTCAGCTTTTTTTCATGGGCAGTTCCTTAAAAAGATCTGCACTGGGTGAGTCTATGCATTATGTTTGTAGTTCTGATACAGCTCTGATGAGACAAGGACTCCTTTCAACAGTAATTTTTCTCTCGTAAGCAGAGAGAGATAAGATATAAGATATTACTTCTCCCCGCAGATTACATTTACATTTAGGGCATTCAGCAGCTGCTTCTGTCCAGAGTGACTTACAGTATTCATACATACATTCATACACTGATGGCGGTGGCTGCCATGCAAGGTGCCGACCAGCACATCAGGAGCAGTTTGGGGTTCAGTATCTTGCCCAAGGACACTTCGATATGCAGACCAGGGGAATTGAACCAGCCACCTTCAGATAACAACCTTTAGATAACAAGACGCTGGCTCTACCCCTGAGCCACAGCCACCCTGCTTTGATAGGATTTGCATGTCTCCCAAACTGTTGCTGCATTAGTGGAAATGAAGAGGTCTATGCGACTGCTGATAGTGTTAACAAAATCGGCGAATTAAAGCGCCAGGGGGACCGCGACAGGGATCTACCAGGAAGGCATATGTCAACTATGACTATTGCATGGTCTGAAATTACTATGGGGTCATAGGAGCATGAGCTGACAGAGGAGAGTAATTTGCTGTCAATTACAAAAAAATCAATTCAGGAGAAAGTACCATGGACAGGAGAAAAGAAAGAACTGCTTGCTACTAGGGTTGAAAATTTGCCACACATCTGAGACTGCGTATTGCTCCATGCTGAATGACTGTTGATGACTTAGATTGGACACATGGCATGTTAGACGAGTGAGGGATCAAGACAAAAAATTTTGCCAGGTTCAGACAGGACGCTGAAGCGCCGCGAAGCGCCATGCTCAGAAATTCTTGCGCGAGCCACAGCCCTTCTGTCCACACCAGACGCGAATTTCTCTGCGCCAGTCGGCAAGCGGCTCTGTTCCTCGGCTTTTCTGTAGTCACAGCGTTGGAGCTGTCCTTGTAGAATGTATGCTGGGGGTCATACAACTCACCGTACTTCTCCACTTCCACAATCAACTTCATATCATCCATCTTCAACAACTCCAGTGTCTCTCTGCCTCTCTCTCTCACTGTCTCTGTTTGCGTGTGTATGTTTTGACACCCCACCCCCACCCCTTATAGCCAGCTCACTGTTTGATTCCCCTTTTTATATCAGCTCACTCTATAGTCTCTCTCTCTCTTTTTGTGTGTATGTTCATCTCGTGCTCTGATTAGATACACACACACACGCACGCACGCACGCACGCACGCACACACACACCCAGACAGACATATATATCGCATTTGTCAATTGGGGTGTTTAATTATTGAAAATAGTTTTATTTTTGAAATTTGTTTTATTTTGAAAATTGACCGGATTCTCTCGTGGTTGCTTTGTTTGACTTCCTGCCAGGCTTGACACATTCGGCCGCGGCACGTGAAAAAAATAGACCAGATGCCGAAACGATCGCTGCACGCCGCGTGCCGGCAGTGGAGCAGAGCGCCGCGGCGCTTCCTATGTGAACGACACCATTGGTTAACATGGCCACCGAAACAAAAATGGCTCCGCTCCTTGGCGCTTCGCAGCTAATCGCGGCACTTCAGCGTCCTGTCTGAACCCAGCGTTAAAGTCACCACCAAGGATAAGCTGGCAGGAATGTAAGTCAGGGAGAGAGAAAAATACGTTTTTGAAAAAATCCTCTTTGTCCCAATTTAGACCATACACATTCACCAAAGTCAGATTATTGCCACGAATTTTCCCAGATGGTAATAAAGCGCCCGTTGGGGTCTGATATGACCCTAGACACTGAAAGCGGGACTGATTTGTGGACAAGAATTGCAACCTCACAAGCCCTACTTGAGAAGGAGGAGTGGTAAAGCTGGCCTACCCAGCCTCTACGGAGTTTAAGGTGATCTGACGGCTTGAGATGGGTTTCCTGTAAGAAGGCAATTTTAGTGTTTAGCTGTTTCAAATGGTTAAGCACTGTATTACGCTTTACAGGAGAGTTCAGCCCTTTGACATTCCAACTAGTAAATCTTAAGGCTCCCTTTGGTGTCAGGGGGCTAGAACTTAACATAGAATGCTATATGGGGGGCTGGGTCGGTGTTGTACCAGTACTCCTCTATCCCCATGACTGGTGCCCCCCGCCTGGAAGCTAGCAACCTGATGAGAGAGGACATGGCACCTGACCGGGCTGAGCACATCTAGTTGCAGAAGCAGCACACAGGTAAAAAACAACAAAAACAAAAACAGAAAAAACAAACATCAAACATACAGGCCCCTCCCACCCATCCCCTCCCCTTAGCCCAAGCCCAATCCAGTTGCTGTAAGGAACGACAGCAACCCATAACACTCTGATACATAGATCAGCATATCTTAATACTTAATCCTACCGCTCAATTCCCACATTGTATTGTAATAAACTTTAAGCTAAACCTTTTTAAATACCTCTAGCAACACATTAAAACGATTGTAACAATTGTAACAGGCACTTGTAGGTTATCCTGTTTTCTTCCCTACCAAAAAAGCATCGAAGCCTTGTTAGTGTAATGGCGCGCTGAATAAGTAAATAAGTAAATTAATAAATTAATAAACACTAGGGAAGTTGGGAGATGACTGCTATGTGAAGCAAAAGCAGTGATATGTAAATAACCACCACAATAATAGGCTGACGTGGACACAAATGTTTTAAAAGTACAGTAGTGACCCGATAAGCAAGAGGACATAACTTGTGAATTGTTAATGGGAATAGTGATAAAGTGCAGATAGGCTTAGTTAAACTATATGGCATGTGTCAAAAATGAACAAGCAAAGTTACAGATCAAGACAAAAAAAAAAAAAAAGATATTGGCAATTATAACGAGGATAATGTGTTAGTTCAGTTGCTTACGGATCTGTGTTCAAGTTCTGGACAAATTTGACAGCCTCTTTAGCAGACAGGAGCCAGGACTTCTCTCTGCCGGGCATGGTGATGCGCATCAGATACAGTTCAGCCATGGGACTTGGTGCGCTGCTTTAGCACATTGGGGCTATAGTCATCATAGAAGCGGACCTTATGGCCTTCGTAGATCAGATTAGGGTTGGGTTGCCAGGGAACCAGTTTCACTATGTTGTATATTGTTTGATTATTTGTTGTTGTTGTTGTTGTTGTTGTTCTTCTTCTTCTTCTTCTTCTTCTTCTTCTTCTTCTTCTTCTTCTTCTTCTTCTTCTTCTTCTTCTTCTTCTTCTTCTTCTTCTTCTTCTTCTTCTTCTTCCAGAGAGTTTTGTTGAGTCACCATAATAATGGAGGTACTCCTCTACTGTTGGAGCATGATTGATCCCAAAAGAGGACCAATAATGCATGGCGACAAATAAATGAAGAGGTTCGTCTGCCAGGTTTTTAGCCGGTTTTGTGACATATTTTGTTAAAAGACATTTGAACCACAAATGTTATGCATGCACTCTATGTGTTATATAGTGTGTCCCACAGGAATCAATGGACTTCAGGTTAATGCAATATTTTTGTGTTCTGCAACTATAACTATATTGTAATTTTTAAAAATACAGGTCATTTTCACAAGATAACTTAAATGGCTATGCACTTGATATTATAGTAGGCGGAAGTCACCATGGAGTGGAAACATTGTATTTAGTATTTATCAAGTGCTGCAATCTTAACATTCAGCTTGAATCCTACGAAAACACAAAAACACATTTAAATTGTGAAAGACCTGAGTTATTTTAGCTTAATTGACATTGCACGTCCTGGGATTGAGTGTTGCACATGAGCACATTGCGATGTTGATGCTAAAACACAGTATTTTGTGGAGCCCTAGTGTAAACCATATTTATCCTACAGTGTATACTGATTTTTTGCCAAACCCTGCAAATCAGTCATATCAGTGCAGGTTTAGTAGAATGACACTGAGCATTAGGATCAGACAAACAAACACCATTTACCTTGGGGATAGTTATTTCATAAACACAATATCCCACAATAGAATGTTTACATTTGTTAATACATTAATAGAGCTGGTCACTTTTTCAGTTTTCCTCATAGTTAAAGCAGGTGAACTGAGTTATAAAAAAATAAATAAACAAAATAAAAATATAATGATAATAACAACAACAACAACAACAACAACAACAACAACAATAATAATAATAATAATAATAATAATAACAATAATAATAATAATAATAATAATAATAATAACAAGCGCTATATTACCATGGAACACCCAGGACAGCTGTTGCCATTCTCACAAATTCTGGTCCTGGAGTGGACCCCCCCTCCACATTCTGCATTGCAGTGAGCCCAGGATTCCCATGCTGTCCACAACACTGGCAGAGGACAGGGCTTTTTCTCATTGCACAGCCTAGAAAAACAGAGACACATATATAATTATAATAATATATATAATATAGTGATGGCTGTTAATGGAACTTCTAGCAATGCTGTTGCATATTTTGTTATCAGTTATTTTTTTATATTACAGTACATATTATTTCAGTACTTACAGTGCCTTAAAAAGTATACACCCCCTTGGATGTTTTTTCCCTATTATTGCTTTTATAAATGGAATCATGGTCAATATAATTTGGCTTTTTTTTTCACAAGAACAAAGTTATGTCAAGTAAATAAAAATATATCATGTACAATAAGTGATTGCATAAATATTCACCTCCTTTAAAGTGACAGTTAGTGCTAGTAGTCTCACAATTAGTGAAATGGAGATCACCTGAGTGCAGTGAATGTGTCTCAAGTGATTGTAGCATAAAGTCCCCTGTGTCTGAAGGTCCAGTCACTGGTTAATCAGTACTTCTGGCTACAATTACACCATGAAGACAAAAGAACACTCCAAGCAACTCTATGAAACAGTTATTGAAAAGTCAGGGGATTGATAGAAAAACATTTCCAAGTCACTGAACATCACCTGGAGTTCAGTTAAATCCTTCAATAAGAAAATGGAAGGAATATGCAACATGTGTAAACCTCTAGAGCAGACCGTCCTCACACACTGAGTGACTGTGCAAGAAGGAGACTAGTGAGGGAGGCCACCAACTATTCATAACTATTCTGAAGGAGTTAAAAGCTTCAGCAGCTGAGATGGGAGAGACTGCACACAACAACTGTTGCCCAGGTTCTTCACCAGTCAAAGCTTTATGGGAAAGTGGCAAAGAGAAAGCCACTGTTGAAGAAAGCTCATTAAATCTCAACTAGAGTTCACCCAGAGGCATGTGGGAGACTCCCAAGGTCAACTGGGAGAAGGTTCTTTAGTCTGATGAGACCAAAATGGAGCTTTTTAGCCATCAGACTAGACGCTATGTTTGGCGGACACCAACCAATGCACATCACCACAAACACACCATCCCCACCGTGAAGCATGGTAGTGGCAGCATGGTGGTGGGGCTTGTATAGGTAGAGGGTAAAATGAATGCAACTATGACTTGGTAAAAGATTTATTTTCCAGCAAGACAATGACCCGAAGCATACAGCGAAAGCTACACAGAATTGTTTAAAAACAACAAGGTGAATGTTCAGGAGTGGCCGAGTTGAAGCCCAGACCTCAATCCAAAATAGAATTTGTGGCTGGACTTGAAAAGGGCTGTTCACGCCCAATCCCTGCGCTCCCACACTCAGTGCTGTAATTGCGGCCAAAGGTGCTTCTACTAAATACTAACTTGAAAGGGGTGAACATTTACGCAGTCACTTATTTTACATTATATATTTTTAATAAATTGACTTAATTTTGTAGAAATCTGTTTTCACTTTGACATTAAAGAGGGTTTTTTTTGTAAATTTGTCTGAGTATTTCTGATTCTGATTCTGATTTATTTCATTGATGGCAACATTTCTGCCTCCTGGTGCAGAAAGTGATCTCACCTTTCCTCTCGACCCTGGCCGACACAGATTCGACCCCCGTGGCGAGGTGAGGGGTTGTTGCAGGACCGCTGGCGTACTTCAAATCCGATACCACAGCTGCTGCTGCACTGGCCCCATGAAGACCAGGGGGTCCAGCCGCCATTCCTGAGGAACAGAGCCTGTGAGGTTCCACTCTTATCAACCGTGTTTCCAACATCAGCAGTTGTTAACTACTGTTAGATATTATATACTAGCTCGCAAGTCTAAAATATGTGCCTCATATTTCACAATTAATTCAACTTCACATGCTTTTTCCAACTTATCCACTTTTTAACAGTTTTTTAGTTCTTTATGCACTTTGTAGTTCTAATTATGTAAGCACAAATCCATGAAATGCAACTACCTAAGGACTCATTTATCATTCCTTTCTCAAAGTACTTTATTGATAAAAGAGTGAGGTCTATAGATTTGTTAGGCCAATTTTGCCTCGTTGAGAAATCAGTAGCTGACAGTAACTGAAGCAATGAAAGGTTAGGGTTAGGGTTGCCAGTACAGTACGGTATTTCAAAGGTGACGGTTTAGATTACTGTCTGCATACTGTACCTGGAACAGTTTGCCACCTGGATAGTCGAACCCTTACATTCAACCCCGCCACATCGGGCCGCGGGTCCATCACACATGCGGGACCGACACACACAGCTGCTGACAGAGCCCTCGCCATCGTGGTGATTACAAGGTTGCCATGGTGCCCAAGGACCAAAACTGCCATCCTGTGTCAGGTTCCTCACCTCCAGAGAGGATTTAAGGGGAGCTTAAAGTCCATGCCACATGCACATAAATAAGTTACATTTCCCTAAATGTACCATTTTGGTGTATATCTACAACTAGATACCTGTCAGAATTGATTTAAGGAAAAATATTACTATAATATTGTTACTTAATAAACAGCTGAATCAACTGTGCAATAAAGAAATAATTAAATGAATGCGAAATGCATTTTAGATTTGATATTACTATAAAATCACTCACATTAAGGGTACAATGTTTAAGATATAGCCAGATTAAAAGCTAGCTCGAAAATTATAGGAGGCAGCATTTCACCAGAGCAAACGCAAACTGCTGCTCACTGTACTCTTTGCTAGCTATCTTTGGCTGTAGCTAACTGACATTAGCTAGTTAGCTTTGTAACCATGGAGTTTAATGGCTCTATTAGCTGGCTTGAGTCTGCCTGTGATGATTGGGGGAGATACTACAAGCAACTGGGCTCAGCTCAATTTACACTCCTCCCAGTCAACATGGCTAGACACCAGACTGGGACTCTTTTCCCTTCAAAAGCTACACATTTATCTTTACCAAACCAGAGGTAATTGTGGAAAGACAAACCAAGAATGTTTTGGTGAGTTTTATTTAATTTTATGTAGAGTTTGAATGACAATTTGTTTTTAACAATGAGTTAACAAGGCAATTAAGCTTGTCTTAGTTGGGTAAAACATACATTTGAATTCAGATTCAGAATTTGGTTGTATTTTTCTGTTAATAGGGAAAATAGATGTAAAATATTTCTTTTCTTGTCATTTTGTGAGTTTATTTTATTTACTTATAAAACAACTAGAAAAGGCTCTTGTCTCTTTAAGTACAAAGTGGTATTACGAGACAGGACGGCCAGGGCTAGCTGACACCATAGACATCTTTGACATACATTTCTTACATTCAGTTAATAATAGTGTATTTTCTTTATTGTTTTAAGCTAATCTTCTGGCCATATCTTACATATTGCACCTTTAAAGTTACAGTATTTTTTTTTTTTATCATTGAACAATAACCTCTTGTAAATCAATAAAACTGATGTAAAAGTTAATCATTAAATACAGTGGATATACTGTAAAGACCAATATACCAGGACTAACTCTGTGTGTCTTACTGGGCACTCAGTGATGTTTTGGGTCCACTGGTTCATGTTGGAGCTCTCCTCAATGGTGGTACAGCGCTTCTGCTTGTGATCCCAGCCACAGTAAGGGTCCCGAGCTTCCATGCAATGACTAAAATGAGTGTAGACAGACATTTAATCAGCAATTATCTAATCTTAGTCTGTCTGCAACAAAGTCTTGTTTGCTTTTAAATAGTAATTCAAAACAATATGGAACACTACAGTCTACAGTCAGTAGGATGCTTGTTGTTGTTGTTTTCTCTGCATTAAAGAACAGTCATTTATATTTAGGGTCAAGCAATTGAAAATATTATTCCAATTAATTCCTTTGTGACTAATTATTCAAAATGAATTGCACATACCAATATTTGCTGTAAGCACTTAAAAATATTTCAATACAAATTTGTTTTAGTAGAAGAGTAAATCAATGAATAAATAGACATTCTAAACTTTAAAAGGAGGTGATAATTGAAGCTTGAACTACTACTGTTTTATGAAGCCCCATTCCAGTGTATTTTGGTATTTTTATGATCTTTACTGACAGTGTTTTTAATATAAATTAATTTTGAGCTTAAACCTGTCACTAAAATTAAATGGACTACACTAGAGTCTGGGACTTTTATGTCATCCACCAAGCTTGTTATAAGAGTGGTGTGGCTCCTTTAAGAATTGGACAGTTTGTAGTGAATGAGTGGAGAGCAACGGTCGGTGGCTGCGCTCAGAGCAGTCGCTGGAGCAGACGGAAAGTTTATCAGTGAAGTTGAAGCAGTAAATGTACAGTGCAGGTTACAGTTTGCCCATGAATAAACTCTGCAGCTCCTTAATATACAAGAAGATATGCAATTATATCTGTGCTAATACCCCGGCTATTGCTATCCATCCCAATGATGTAAATCATGCTGAAACGGCAGTCTAGTACTATCCAACTACTAACCACAACCCATTCTCGCTTTAATAAAGAATGTTAACTGTTAGACAGGAAGAAACAATGGTTGGAGTAGGATTTTTTCCATCTAGGAGGCCTCTGCTCAGCAGCAGAACCATTCACTGGTGTCCTTAATCTGCTCAATGTGTCCATCCTTGTACAAGATGCTAAGCAGGTTTTGAGGTAAAACAGACTGAGCACCGAGTTATTTCATTTAAGTTATTTAATGCTGTGGCGTGTGTTGGTCAGCTAGCTGCTCTGCTCCATTAATGTTAATCATGTGGCATACTTCACGTTTGTCTCACAAAGCTAATGTTTCAGTCATTAAATTATAGAAATGCTTGCAACGGCTGCCTTTTTTGAAGATGAACTACAAGATAACTCGATAACTTATCTGGGTGCTGCACTACGTTGGCAGTTCTGTCCCGCTTTTTTGTTCCGTCAACATATCTCTTTTAATTAACATTCAGAAAATTGATTGTTGACATTTGTGGATCAATTCTAAATCATAGGAGGCAAGATTCTTATGTGAATCATTTTTTTAACCCACCCCCCTACTTTTCAGGCCCTTTTTCTTTTCAGATATCCATGTCAACTGCCCCCGTGGGTCAGTCATCGTACATATGGAATACGTATTTGAGTGGAGAGATAGTCTCGATACAATAGAGAACCTCTATTGTAGGAGCACTACTGATACTGAGAAACTGATGTACATATACTATTTTGTAGGGTTGTCAACATTTTCAAGTAGTGAATTTATTGTCCACAAACTCATTAAATGCCTGCTTATGTAATGTCTGCTCTGAGTATTGCCAAATCATGGACTGACAGTTGTAACAGCAGTTTGTTTACGGGGGGGAAAGAATACACTTATGTTAAGAATGGCTCTTAACATATTATCTTTGTGAGCATTTACTGTGTGTCTTTGAGGATTGGCCACCAACACGTCTTCAATGGTGTTACACTCATAAATGAAGTATTTTCAAGTTGAGTTAGTAAGTTTGCACATTCACCACCGACAGCAGCAAACTTAGAACTGCAGATATTGGATTATCATCTGATTTACACACACAAATTTATATTGAATCATATTTACATTCTGACATCTGCTATATGTAGGTTAATTATAGCTTCCTACAATAATCAATTATAAAATAAGAATAATGTTATTTTTTGAAATTACATTTGACATTGCAGATTTGAGAGTCCAGTTCATACCGTTCAGTTGGATAGCTGGAGCAGCGCTCTAATGGGATCTTCACTAGTCTGTCATCAAGCCCGACAAACAAAGATCTGTCACTGTGGAGGATTTGCAGGCTCTTGATTTGTCCAATATGCCCTTCAGGGAGGATTCTGAGCTCCTCCAGGTAGCAGCCATGATGGCTTTTATTGGTCGTGGAGAGAGTCTTCAGGATGGTGCCGTACTCTTATTGGATAAGATGAACATGGAGAAATGTTCTGGGATGAAAATGATCTTGTGCACTGCATACTTTACTTACTACAGTAAAAAATCAGTTCTTGCTTTTGATTTGAAAACTATTGCAGTTTTTTCACAAGCACTCACACACCGCTGATTTGCTTTTCCATTACCAGTTTTACTGCGCCGAGTTGAGCTGAGCTGCGCTAGCAATGGACCTGCTCCGGAGCAGGGCCAAGCCGCAACCAACCTGCCTCCAAGCAGGTGATGTCTCGTGACTGCAGCCAACCCGTAACAAGCACCCATCTCCCCCTTAAATTGATACTCAACTCACATCTGTGTAGGAAACCTGAGAGAAAAACGTTTTTAAATGTCTGTGTTGAGCTCTCAGTACTTTTGTAGCTTCTAACTGAATCTCTTTAGTTTCTCTCGTCCTGTTTATACTTTCAAACATCTGCTGTGTTTTACCGTTTCATCGTGTTCGCTTTCAGCTTTTCCGAGAGTCATGTTTAGTTACTGCTGGTGAAAATGTTTCCTGTTAAGCTGATAGTTAAGTTATAGTAATTTAAATCAGTCTGCAATTGAATTTGCAGAGCCACTTTGTTAGTGGTGATTCTTCGATAGTACTGCAGGGATCAACACACCTTCAAGCAGGTAGCCCAGTTGTGATGGAAAAGCAAAACCCCAGTCGCACCAGGTTGCCACTCCGAGTCAAACCAAGTAGAGCCAGGCCAGCACAAACATTTCAAATCAGCAATGCAGTTAACTCTTTTTTTAACCCTGCCCCAGCTCTCTTCCCTCTTGCTTACCAGTGCTGATGTACATTACATGGTAAAGGGTGTCTTTGCCCTGCACGATGTCCACTACCATCTTGGAGAAGCGCAGGTTGTCCTGGGTCAGCAGAGGGTTTACAGTGACCGGCTGGACCACATCATTCATGAGGAAGAGTCGCTGGGCGTCTTGGAGGCTGCGCTCTGTCAGGTTCCCCCCGACGCCTCCCTCCTCCAGTGTGCCACACTGCAGCGGACAGAGGGGGAGGATTAGTGTCAGGGGTTTTCTGAGTCTGCAGGTTTCTTTTCAACAAAAGACTCCACTAGCTAATATCACTTAGTAGAATGTCTTTAACCTGGGAGCACAAACTGGAAACAGACCTTTGTGATTGTGGACATACTGTATATCAGTGTAAGAACATTAATGGAGGAATTTGTAAAATATGGCCAAACTTCAAGGTTAGAGCTCAGCTCAATTGGACTCAGTCGTCTCCCACTGAACACATCTGGAAATCAGACTGGGACTTAACACAGCCTCAGCCTAACACAGCCTCAGAGACCAACAGATCCTGATTTACAGTAACTCAACTAACTAAGAGAGGAAGTCGAGCAATCAGCAGCGGGTGAAAAACAGTGTGTAGTGCTGGAATATTTGGACATTTTAATTGACTTGAGGATTTATCTTGACCAAACAGAGGTGATTGTGAGAAGACAAACCAAGGCTGTGTTGGTGGGGTTTGACTTTCTTATGTTGAGCTTGAATGAAGTGCATATAACAATGAGTTAACAAGGCAGTTAAGCTCATCTTAGCTTGGTAAAAGAGAGAAATTTGAATTTAGAGGGTGTACTGTATTTTTCTGTTTAGATAGTAAAGTGAATAGTGAAGTAAAAATATTACCTTTTTCGAAATGTTGGTTATTTATTTTGCTTACTTATTTGACTAAGTAGTGAATTCACTGCTTTTACATCTCCCTGCTGAAACTACCAAGGCTATTGGACTTTCCCCTCTAGAGGTACAAAGTGGCATTAGGATACAGGACTGGTTGTGGCTATCTACTTAGCATGCTAACTTCAGTAGACATCTCTGCAACATGATACATAGACTTCTTTAACATAACATCTACACTGTGGTTTCTTCACACACTGTTGATAATGTTTGTGCATTTAGAACTAAAATTCTGGCCATATAGGAAAAAATGCTCCTTTGATGGATTAATTTCAGTTAGATGTATCAGTAACATGGCTTTGGTTTTGTGCATGCTAGTTTACAGTAACCCACTACTAACAGATCCTTCATGAATGCTATGAGTTACATGTCAGTTCATGCTTTGTTTTTACAGAAAAAATTCACAATGAGTAAGATGAATATGAGCTGCAGAGGGGCAGTGTTAAATACAATGCAAATACGGAATCAAAAATAACAAAACTATTTAATAATGTAAAACAGAGATGACATTATCTCAATTGTCCCTGCAACCCAATTTGCATTTTGTATATGTGTTGACAAACTTACTTGTAGATGTGTTCACGCAGGTATATTTGGAGGTATATTTGATGGAGCTGAGCTAGAATTTTCTGTGCGCTATAATGCAGTAAGCTGTCTCTCTGTTTTACACACCAAGATGAAATGGATGTCTTTCGAAAACTTCCTACAAGCACTGGAGTAAAGGCTGGGGAAAAGAACTGTTTAATGTTCTCACATCTATCATTGTGTTTTTTGTCTGTGGTTGTATTCATGATTTACCTGAAAATTGGGTATGGGATTTGGTGTAGAGAGCCAGGCAGTGCGGGGATTCTCCTGGTAGCGAAAGGGTCCATTGAAGGCCTGGGTGATGGAGCTCAGATTGAAAGCGCAGACAGCAGAGGCTGATATACTGTTCCTAAAGGATATAATCACAGTCAGATCACAGCAATTTAGTGAGAAAGAAATAAAAAAAATAAAATCAGTTGGTTCCAAATACAGTATTTGCAAGCAGACTTTTCAAGAAACCAAACTGTCTTAATTTACAGTAGCTGCTGAACATCTAGACAAAACCTTTAAATTGTTGCATGGGTTGGAGTCAGAGATGCCATTTGTTGTATAATGCAGTCTGTAATTCTTCCATAGATGGTTGGAACTTGCAAGTCTGAAGCCACAGATTTAAGAGCTGGTTTTAGCAGTATCAGTTATCTCTTAGGGGCGGCTGTAGCTCAGTGGGTAGAGCAGGTGACCAGAAGGTCGCTGGTTCAAACCCCGGCTCCCCTGGGTGGAACTGAGCTACATGCCGAAGTATCCTTGAGCAAGATACTGAACCCCAAAACTGCTCCTGGCGCGCAGTTGACACCTTGTGTGGCAGCCTCTGCCGTCAGAGGGCCCTGCGATGAGCTGGCGACTCGTCCAGACTCGTACCCTGGCCTCCGCCCTATGAGAACTGGATTTGGCCCCAGTAACCCCCGCAATCCCCTGAAAGGGGGGATAAAGCGGCAACATCTCCGCGACCCTCACGGAAAAAGCGGTAGATAATGAACTGAACTGAACTGAACAGTTATAGTTTTAGTATGAATGGGTGGAATATTATAACACTGAGTAGGAAGAGTTCCCATCATGTTTTCAGTACAATTCATTCAATTTGGCAGAATTTCATTTGTTGTTTTTTTCTGTATGCACAAAAGATTGAAAAAAGAAGTTTGTTTTCCCATCATTCGCTTGAAAGGGAAAATCTAATAAATAAGGAAACAAAAGTAAGTCAAATTCACATTGTTCTTTATTTTTATTTATTGGCTCCAAGCAGAGCCAATGCTGTAACCTACACCGTAGTGAGCATTTAAACATGTGCACCGGTGTGTCTGCATTTCTGCCGGTGGTGAGCGGATTGCCATGTACTTTCCCTTTAAATGCATCTCCTCGGCTCACGGCTGTGTCTGTGGGCCACCTCTGAGGGCCACCTCTCCATACAAGTCTGGCTTGAACGACTTGGTTTCAGCAAGCTGGCGTTTGCTACCGGGCTGCTTGTTGAGGCTCAGCCTGCCCTTCGTACTAGGGTTGGGCCGATGAGCGTAACATCGTGATTCAAAAGGCTCCCCACCAGAGAGCACAATTAAGTGGTGTATCCCCTCAGAGTTGTGGTAGGGCCAGAGCTGTTGTTAGTGATATGTAGGGAGAGGAAATGAAAAGAAGTACGATGTAACTCCGTGCACTAACATTACATCTCCATGTCCCGTTTATTATTTTCTTATTAAACCTGCTCAGTTAGGCGAACCCAAGACACTCGGTTAAATTTGTGGCAGCAGTGCTTCTTTTCTGCTTTTTTGGGCCGCTGTTTCTCTCAATCATGCCATTTTTATACACAGTTTTCTTAGCTTAGCTTCCTCAGCCAACATTGTTTTATGCATATGAGGCTGAACAAAGCTAAGTGACGACATGTGGTGCAGAGACAAGGATGCTTTTAAACCTGGCATAGGGATGAATGTTGGTGGTAACGGAGATAATTTCCTCTGCAGGGTGAAACACTTGGAGATTCATGTCAGAGCAATGGTGGAAAACAGCGGCGGCTACAGTGGTGAGCTATTAAGCAACTGCTGACTTACGACAACACTGAAGGGACACGCTGCCTCAAATTCGTAAACAACAATGTTATCGTCCATCACAATGTTTCACGTCCTACCCTACTTTTGACATTCAGCCTGATGGTAGAAATCTGGCACATTTAACATATGTTTTAACTGTAACTCAGACGTTTTCACAGGGAAAACCTCTGACAAACCAGTGGTTGTCTGAAGCTATCCCACAGGGACCGGTGTTCGTGCCCACTCTATCAGAGCACTCTCCTGCTCTAGAGCTCTACTCAGAGGGATGACAGTGGAAGACATATGTACAGCAACTTCATGGGCTTCACCGTGTCCTTTTGTCCGGTTCTATTTGCATAATATGTCTGAGTTTTCTTTAACTCATTCAGTTTTTGACAACCAGCAACACACTGTCAGCTCTGGGCACATTGCCTTATTTGTGAGAGCTTTTTGGGACTGCCACTGTGCGTAAAAATCATTCCTGCTGCTCTATCAACATAAGTACACTGTGTGTAAGTGTGTGTATGTGCGCTTGCCGTGCACACCATGCGCCACATGCAGGGCAGAGCCATGATCCTTATGTTGACTTCATCCTTAACGTATATTTTTGGTGCTTGTGAACTGGTGTGTGTTAGTTCTTGTGGACTCTGATGTCCAGTGAGGCACTGACCACATCCAACTTTACTCGTATCCCACTAGTGACAGCTCTTAGAGGGCGAAGCCTTTACAAAATAGAACATTGGTTATGTCATCGTGACCACAGATTCCATGAGTATAGGCTGATTCAGCATTCACACTATTGTTCTTTTATTATTCACTTGCGTATATTTTTTGCTGTGTAACTGGTTCTGCATACTTTGAGCTACAGAAACCATTAAACTATCAAAATGTTCAGCTCTTTAGGGACATGATGGCTACAACTTTTCACTTTTCTACTTTTTAAAATAAGGTTCTTATACATTCTTTTTTACAGTGTAAGTTGATGGAGAAATCTTCAAATCCTCTTCAAACCCATGATACTTCTAACTGCTTCTGCTTCTTCATAGTTTTAAGATACAGACATCATTTTAAACAGGTCATAAAACTTTCAACAATTAAACTTGCATTCAACTTTTTGAAATCTTTTACCATTTTAGAAATTTTACAGTTTTAGTTTTAAGCTCCACAGTGGGGACCTGTCCACTAGAGTGGAGAGCACATCTTTCACTACTCACACTATTGGCTGTGTAACCTTCCAAGCGACAAGAGAACCAACAACTTCCTCATAAGCTCCAATTTCTGGAGGAAAGCAGACAGCACCACTTTTTATCAATTCATCAACAGAAAACAGACATCAATGTATTCAGCAACTTCTCCTGTCCCTCATGATGAGATGAAAAACTACAATAATAGTAGTTATGTATTTTTTTTGTATTATATTTATGCTCAACATTAGATATGTATTCATCCATGGACAGTGCACTCTGTACTCAGTGTTCATTTAGTCTGTATTTATGCCAGTTTTATAAAGCTTACAGATGCGAACAAAACGGAGCAGTACCACCAGAGAGAAAGGGCAATGTAGCCAATTAGTTCAAGCTAGACAACCATAGGACACGACAAACAAGTTTAAACAATGGCAAAGTACTAGAGATTAAGTTTGTTGTCAGTTTCTGTCATTCGGTAATAGTAAAGAGAATTCTCCATCCATGTCACAATGGCCCTACAGAGCACTGCCATCTACATTATCAGATCATTCATTGACATGTTTGTTGTCAGGAAACTATTGTCCAAAAACTCTCAAGTCTGAGCTGCCCTCTCCTGGATGTATTGCTCAGCATCCATGTCCAAGTATGTGGGCTGTTACTGTTGGATCATTTGAGATGGATGTAAATATTTTCATACGTAAAGGCATAAATGAGACTTAAGCCTTCAAACCATCTGTACCAGTTCAGCTCCAAAGAGAGAAGAGGATTGTTTTAATGTTATTGATGAACATTACTCACACATTAGTGGTAAAGATGCCATAGATCAGGTCTTGCTCTGGTAAGTAGAAGGTACTCTGCAGCTCATTGTAGTAAAAGGGAATTTCTCCTGAGCGTGAGCAGTTGAGTCGGGCCTTCATGAAGGTGGTCCACGTGTCTTCCAAAAGGAAGCGTCCACCCATGTCATTCTTACAGACCCGTGCCACGCGAGAGAACACCATCTTCCCACAGTCATTTTCAACTGCTGTTTCTCTTAAGAAGAAGTAGGCAAAGCGACCAATCTCATACACAGAGACAAAATGAGGCTCTGAAGGAAACATGACAGGAGAAAAAGAAAATATCAGTGTCGGGCTGACAAAAGGGCAAATGAGTATGGGGCTTTGTTTACCGTTGAGCCATTTGGAGTTATACTGGGCGGTTCGCAGTGGTGGCATGTTCCCCAGGCTCCTGTAGATGACAGGGTCACGTCCAGAGAAGTCGATCACTGTGGCGGCATACAACTCACCCCTATCTGTTACCATGGCCGTGGAATTGTGGCGTGGGTCGTAGGGACATCTGGCAACACCATTCACTGTGTCCAGCACTTGACTGATGTTACCAACCTGACATAAAGAAAAAGGTGTAAACACAACTGAATTCACAACAAACGTACACATCAGAAAGGGATTCTGCTGCTTCTGTCTTAGTGTTTGGTTTGCACTATGGGTTGCAAATTCAATTATTAACACATAATGACATTAACTTAAAACATTTCTCTTATTTGACTGGACAGAATAATGCAACCTACAACATTTTCCCAAATGCACAAAGCATTCGCAAAAATGTTCAACTCAAATCTGCTCTTGAGGGTTTAAGGGTTTTATTTTGAAAGATATAATCTTATTCAGCTTTTAAATGAAACCAGGGTTTCTCTGTTTTAGACCATTTTTGTGGCATAAATATACTGACTGCATTTAGATTACAGAATGTGTTTTCCCAACTTTAGATAGCAACTGATTTGTTTTCAGTTCACTACAGTATAAAAGTACTGATTGAGTTGTAAGTTGTACATTTGAAATTCTGGACCTTTTTTTTTAAAACTAATTTTGATTGATGATCCCGATGGCTTAAACCTGATCTGGTTGCTCACAGCTCATGATAAATTGTTGTACCTACCTGCCTGGTTATGCACACAGGGGTGAAGGCGTTGGTCCCACATGTGAAGAGTGTCCTCCCACTTATCAATAAAACCCGGATGTAGTTTTGACACTCGTCCTGCAAGCAAACACGTAACGAAACAGTTTTGATGGGTCATGACAATCCTCTATCATTAATAAACATGGCAACATCTACTCCAGTTGAATATCAAAGACTGAGTTTGACCATCATTCTATATCGTGACGCAGAACACACTACCTCAGACTTGCCCTTGCTCTGACATGAGTGCTTTGTCTCCGTATCAGGTGCCCATTCTCTCGCCTGCAGAACAAAAAAGGAATTATTTTGTGTCAGAGAATGTGGTTTTCTTTATAACCAAATCAACATTAACAGTAAATCAGAAAACTGTGTGATTATTCATTCTTTTACTAAGCATTAGATAAAAATACACGACTTAACACTCTACAGCTTGTGTTTCATTAACAAACTTTGTGGACTCCAAGAAGTCAGTTTCTGGCCAAGAAATAGTCCAGCTCATAAACCCAAAAAACCACAACATGTCAGATAAAATGTATTAATTAGAGCACTTTACAGGTAGTGCTGGTAGGCAGATTTTGTTGCCGTTGGTAAGACTAGCTGCATGCAAGCTAACCAGCTGCTTGCTCAAGCTTCACACAACATAAGATCTCATGTAAAAGAGGCTCTTCAGACTTGGAATCAACATGCGTCCTGAGTTATCCGAGAACAAGTGGACAGCTCTAAGCACAGGTGTGAGTGCCCTCAAGATGCATTGAGGACACATTTGATGTCACTCAGACCACATTCAGAGGTTGTCTTAGTCGCATATGACCAAATTCTTTTAGCAAAGTGTAGAAGCCATACTAATAGGTAGAATGGATTGCGCACTGTCTGATTTCCATTAGGTTGACTGTAATGGACATTATGGGCCGTATTTGAGACGATCTATGGAGCTCGGTCTATAGCACAGCGCACTAGTGTGTTGAGGGCTTGTCTAAGTCAACTCCTAAAATCAGAGTGTATGAATGGTGTGAACCCACCTGTGTAAGTGTATCTAATGCGTCCTTTAAATAGCACGAAACAGACTGCGCTTTTTACTTTAGACCACCTTTTTGTTGGTCTATGGCGCAGTCGCTTTCTGCTGCCTCAAGATAGCAATCCACCATCAGTGTGCTAGACCACACCTCACATTTACACAACGTGGGCGCTGGGCGTGAAAATGACAACTGCATTGGTCTGACACTAGTAATGACAGTTGCACTGCGGTGTGTGCTGTTTTGTGCCGAGTGTAAGATAGAGCCCTATGGGTTTGGGCTCTCTTTACCTGCCAATGTTAGCAACAGCTATTTGTGAGCACTGTTTCAACTAATCTAGTAATTGAAATAGTTACAGCTATATCTCTTGACTCCCTTACAAATTGCACAAATTTGAGGGTCGCGTGAGGAGAAACTAAAAAAACAGCTACAGCCAAATTCTAAATCACTCGTGCCTCCTTTCACATTTGGCATTAAATTCAATATGTTGTTTCTTTCCTTGTAAAAAGTTCCAGTTCTTTGTGGCATTGTTGTACCAGCCTGTCTACTTCAGTTTCCAAAGAGGGTCTTTCTTGCTGACATTTAGCAGCTTTTCAACACACAGTTTCAACTGATTCCACCATTTATACTACATTTTTGAAAGAAGATAACATTTTATTGACAGTAAACATGTCAAACTATAACCACTAAGGGCTACTTCTGTGTCACCCTGTGCCTCCTTAACAAAAGAAAATCACTCAATTTTGTGAGCTGTTGGGTAAGGAGAAACTTTATAAACACCATCTATGACAAATTCTTAATGCTTTGGACCTTCTTATACATTTGGAAATTGTTATACTGTACATTTTCATTTAAATTCTTTCTTTGTGTAAAAAACATTGTGTCAGTTTGTCCCAGCAAAGTATGTGTTTATTTGCATATAGAGCAGGGAAGTGAAATCTGATCACAAGCTGTCACTCTACATGTTAATGCCAGGTGTCAAGTGACAGACTTAGAGCTGTCCACTTTTGATCAGTTTGCTCAGGACTGAGTGTTAAACTAGGTCCGAACAGCCTCCAACTCTAAGCTTGAACTTAAGCTTGATCCTTGAACAAAAGTAATTGTTCAAGGATCAAAAATATGTTTGTCTTTGTCTTCCAAATAATTGATAATTGAATATGAATAATTGAATGAATAATTCAATTATTCATATTCAATTATCAATTATTTGGAAGACAAAGACAAACATATTTTTTTGTATTTGAAAAAATGTTATATTCCATTAATGTTTTAAAATTCTAATGTAATTTTTCCACATTGAAACATTATTTATTGATCAATTTTAAATTGTTCTCAAATAAAAGAAAAATGAACTAAATAAACTAAAAACTGAAACATCTTTCTCTAACATCAGCTATTGTCTTGGCTAAAGTTACCTGTATGAGTGAGGCATTGCTCAAACTCAGTCTGAACAGGAAGTTTCTGTAAAAGAGATTGTTTTATGTTAACGGTAAAGCAGCAGATAGTATAGTATGACATTAACTTTTTTCTCCCAGTTCTTTCCTGATACATTCTTACCAAACCTTATTGTATTACTCATCTTACAACACTGTACAGCATATTTGGCAACACGTGTTGACTGGACATAGTTATTTGTCACCTTGCTCCCACAATGAGCTGGTTTCTGCTCAGGTCCAGGGCCAACTGGGAGAAATCCTTCACTCCTGGATGGAAGAACTCTGATAGCCACGGCCTCAATGCTGGAAAGAGAAAGAACAAGAGGATGAGGAGATATATGGAGACATTCCATAATATGAAGTAGGAAGAGTAAAAGGATAAGAGCAGAAATAGAGGAAGATAACCGGTGGATGAGAAAGAGAAGAAAAAACGTAATAAGAGGGGGAGAGATTATTAAGCTCCATTGTTTCCGTGGGAATCCTTCAGCAAATGGTAACCCTCAGTATTTTTAATGATTTACTGTTACATTTTTCTCCGGTGAATCACCAGATCCCACAGCCTGACAGCTCCACAACCTCCCCTGAACCTTTCAAACTGGTGCCAGTAAGGAGGCTCAGTTCAAGGCATCAAAACTTCACACACCAAAGATGTAGATTTAGTTATGGAAATTGGTGGGCAGAACTAAGAGGAAGGACAACAAGAAAAACAACAAGTTTTTATAGGGGGTTATGTGCTATTACTCAGCCTAAACTCAACTAATTGGCTGCTTGCTGTAGCTTCATATTTAGCATACAGACGCATCAGTAAACTTAGACAGCTGCATCAGGCCAAGGAGGAGGCCTACAGAAGTAGGGAGTGGTCCTTGTACAAGCAGGCCAGAAACACACTGACAAATGTGATCTCAGAAACAGCTCCCCAACCAACGATCCTGCGTCAGTTTTGAGAGGCCTGCAGGACATTACCAACTACAGGAGACCATCCCCTCACCCTGTGGAAAATCCCCGACTGGCAGACGACCTTAACATCTTTTACACCAGTTTTGAAAGGAACTCTTTCACACCCCTAACACACCTACCTACCCAAAGTCACTGGATCAGATGTCTGAGAGGGGAAAATGTATAACCCGATCTGATTTATTAGCCCAAACTCTCCCATAAACGCTTAAACTATGCACGACATGCCATAAAGAAAGCAGCATGTGTCACATGACGAGCTGGAGCAAGCTTGAGTGAGACTGTCATCATATCATCTGTGTGAAATTACTTTAAGCTAACGGGGAAAAAAAGGAAAACAGTCAAGCACAATTTTTTTTTGGCCGCAACGTTGGAAATTTCAATATCAGGAACTTGATAAAACACCTTGGGAAGGAGTATGCCATTTTTTTTAGTGCACAGCAACAACCAACATTTATTTATTTAGGCGATGGACCTGCTCCAGAGTAGGGCCAAGCTGGGCAACTGCAGCCAACCTGTAATAAGCACCTGTCTCTCCCTCAAATCGATACTCAATTCATGTCTGTGCAGGAAACCTGTCATGTTTAGTTACTGCTGGTGAAAACTCAATGTTTCCTGTAATGCTGCTTCATAATAAAAGCTTTTAAATGACTAAATAATTGATGGCTTTTATTAATTAGCAGAGCCACTTTGTTTGCCGTGATTCTTCGATAATACTGCAGGGATTGGGACAAGCTTTGGTTTAAGACACACCTTCAAGAAGGTAGCCCAGCTGTGGTGGAAATGCAAAACCTGGCCACACCACCTCAAACCGAGTAGAGCCAGGTTGGCAGATGAAATGGAAAAACAGAACAAGTGTGCGAGTTCATTTGAAATGTTTGGAAAACATTGATAATGTTAGTTTCACAGTGACATCTGGAGCTCAGATGTGTGTCCAATGTCATTACCAAGTCTGACAGCACAGTAGATAGATTCAAGTTTTATTCAGATCTTAGGTTGTTTGTTTTATTTATTTTTTATTTATTTATTTATTTATTTTTTAAGGACCTTTTAGAATACAGCTTTAAGAATGGTATTCTTAGCTTTTTTTCTTTTAGTCTCTTTCTTATTATTCCTAACTACTTTTAACTTATTTTAATGTTGATTTTATCCTGTTTTCTTTTTATCTTCTAGCTCCAGTGTTTTCCTCATGGAGGGCCCTCCACGTTGGGAGTAGTTTGATCCACCTGTGGGGGTGCTGCTCTGGGGGCTGTCCTGGCCTGGAGGGATGGGGTGGCACTGCACCATGGCCATCTCCACAGCCGTGGTGTGGGCTCCTCTGTCTGTCCTGGTTGGGTGGTTCCTGTGGCGGTGCCCCCCTGTGGCCACATATCTACATGACTTCCCAGCGTGGATGGCTCCCCAACAACGCTTTCCTCACCTGGATCCTCAGTGCCCAGCCATACCATATCTTAATGAGTGTATGTTTGCGGCTGTGTGTGCATGCCTAAGTCAGTGAGTAGGTGCGTGTCTTGTGCGTATATGTGTGCTGGCGTGTGTGTGTGTGCATTTGTGTATGTGTGTGTGTGTGTGTGTGTGTGTGGGGGGGGGGGGGGGCACACAAAGTTTCATATGTATTTCATATGTATGAAAGGTGCTATATAAATAAACAAAGTTTAAGTTTAAGTTTTACTTTGCAAAAAGCAGTGCTGCATGCTAAGCAGTTAGGTGGCTCACACACAGGAGAAAACGGCAACTTGTTTTTGCTATGTCATTGAGGTATAGGCTACACTGAGTCATGTCCCGTATTTTAAACTGGGATTATAATACCTTTATCATAAATACTCAGAATTACACCCAACTTCCACTTTGAAATTCATTTTGCATGTGTAAAAAGATGCTAAAAGTTCTTTGGGTAAAGAACTCAAAATAAAAAGAAGCAGCACTATTGCAAAACTGATTCATGATGTTGTCCATGTATTTCTTCCTTTAGACAAGTAGAATATTTGTTCTACAGTTTAAGCATGATTTAAATTGCTATTTTTAAGTGTTTCCATACAGATGTATTATCTATAGCTTTTTATTGATTAAGATTTATTGATAGGAAAGGCTGTAATGGATTGATATCAGTACCAGCAGGTACTGTGTATGTACTGTATGTTGTCTTATCGGTATCAGACATGAAAAAGTGGTATCAAGCCATCCCTAGTTGACCCACCTGAAGGACACCTTCAGGTTTCTGGGAACCACAATCTCCCGGGACCTGAAGTGGTCCTCTCACATAGACACTGTCCGGAAAAAAGGTCCAGCAGAGGTTGTACTTCCCGTGACAGCTCAGTAAGTTCAACTTGCTTCAGGAGCTGCTGATCCAGTTCTACCAAGGCATCATACACTCTGTTCTCTGCACTTCCATCACTGTCTGGTTAGGACCTGCAACCTAACAGGACGAGACTTGTCAGGTAAGGAAACGGGCAGGTAACATCTCTACAGACCCCTCACACCCCGGGCATAAACTGTTGAAGCGCCTCCCTTCTGGTAGGCATTACAGAGCACTGTATGAAAAAAAATGACCAGAGACAGTTTCTTCCCCAGGCTGCTCTGATGAAAACTTACCAGTCAGAGTGTCAGAAAAACACTGTGCAATAACCCCTGTAAATACTGTTGGAAATTCTGCCCCACCTTGTACATATTATTCTTAATTTTTCAATTATTTATTTTCTTTAGACTTAATGTTTATCATACTATTCCCTGTACATTGAGAGCAAACTTAAACTGAGTCAAATTCCTTGTTTGTACTTGGCCAATAAAGCTGATTCTGATTCTGAATAGTCTTATCTTGTTACTGATTGACTTTAAATTGAATTTGCACTATTTGGGGAACATTTATACTTTTTTTCTTGTCAAATTAAAGTTAGAGCAATGGTTTGACATTTTGGGAATTTAGTGTATATACCACTCTCATATCTTACTGTGTAATACTATAAGACTACAGCTAGCAGAGAATAAGCTTAGCATAAAGATTGGAAATGAAGGGAAACGGCTAGCATGGCTCTTCTGTTACAGCACAAGTGCAGACACAGACACAAACGGGTAGACGGTAAATTGGTTTAAATAAATATAGGGACAAAAAAGTGGGAGGTGGAGGGCGATGGCGAGGACTGAAAAAGACTGTAGAGTGGCGAGCTTGAGATGGATAGGAGGCAGGTGGTGTGGCTGGAGATCAAATCAAATCAAATCAAATTTATTTATATAGCCCCAAATCACAATCACATTGCCTCAGTGGGCTTTACAAACTGTACAGTGAATGACATACTCTGTCCATAGACCCTTGATTTGAGTGAGGAAAAATGTGCCATATTGAGAAAAAGAAAACCTTTTAACAGAAAAAAACCCTTTTCACTTGAGATCACTCAGTGCAAGTACAGCTGGCTGAACAATCTGGCGATGAGTGGAAGGAGAGCTGGAGTACTTGTGCTGATGAGCCAGGTGCCAGGTCAGGTAGCCATGGCCATGAGACACACCCACACACACAGAAAGACAAGCGAGTAAGTGACACAAGGGAAGCAGGGAGAACATAGAGAGGATGAATAAATACCAGAGACACAGCTCTTGAGTCAATGGCGCAGTATTTTTCATACTATTTAAAGAGTGCATTATTCAGATAGTAAGATGTGGGTTCTTACTATCATTTAAGCAGCTAACTAAAACTACTACTGTAGTTAAAAACTTGGCAGGACAGAAGAAACTCTCCAGAAGAAACAGAATTAAACTTTTATCTTCTGAAATAAATATTTTTTAACAGCTCTGATGGACCCTCAGGATTTCTTGTCCTGGCACACCTGGCTCTCAAAGGAAATAGGAAATGACACTCCCATGATTGGTTAATTTATGTCACACTCAAAACACACCTATGCCACCATCTCAATGCGTCACTTTTTGACGTGTTGGGAAACCCAAAGCGTCAGTATTCAACAAGTTGGGAATGAGACTCAAAAATCAACATTTCTTACAAATAGGACCTTTAAAAGACTAGTGTTCATTTGTCCCAGCAATGTATGTGTTTATTTGCATATAGAGTGGGAAATTGAGATCCGATCACAGGTGATCACTTAAAACGCATGTCGTGATGTATCAGCCTCATAGTTTGTTGTAATGCAGTGCAGTGAGGATACCGGTGTTTCATAGAGGAAGCGTTTATAACGTGGATCAGCCTGTCACTGTTAACAGAGACTCCAGTCTGCAGTATAGTTCATTATCTTCACAAATAAACCTCAGAATTGTAGAGTAACTTCATGCTTCATTCAGAAAATGTTCTATCGTGTGGACACTTCTGTTCATATTCTTAAACTCCCTCTTTCTCACTAGTCCACATGCATGCTCTCTCAAACTTTCTTTTTTTTCCCCATATATTTTATTGGATAGTGTTCAGTTTACATTTCCAACATGACATAATAAGTCTCCATTTTACAGTTCTTCCAAACACATGTACTTTGCAAAGTTTCAACCCCCCATAGACTCAGAATTCTCCGTTGGGCAATTACAGAGGTAAAAGCAATGACATTAATTTCAGGTGCTGTCATTTTTTTTTTTTTTTTTCAATTACTATTTTGGCCTTTATATGGCTTTATTTATATGACAGCTTCAGAGATGACAAGAAACAGGATGAGAGAGAGTGGGGTGACACGCAACAAAGGGCCTCCAAAGGTTGGACTCAAACCTGGGGCGGCTGCAGCAGCGAGGACAAAGCCTCTGTATATGGGACACCCGCTCTACCAAATGAGCTAATGGGCACCCCGTTGCCATCGTTTTGAGTTCATCTCGAGGTCTGCCGAAAATAGCTATACGAGGGAACAGACAAATCTTCAACCCCATGACCCACGAAATTGTATTGAAATATAGCTGCTCAACCAGCGAGGCAGAGAAATTGCCATTGAAATCGCGAGGCATGAACGAACAGTAATAAAGCGGGGCGTTTTCTAGCAACCCAGCTTAAGAGCAGACTGGCATCACAGATGATACCCCAAATATAGAACAGCTCTGGTGAAGTTATGTATGCGGATGACCCGCTGGTTTATGTTTTGGACCCAGCGAGGTCGCTACCACATATCTTAAAGACCCTGAACCTCTTCGGAACTTTGTCTGGATATAAACTTAATATTGATAAAAGTGTGTAATTCCCTAGGAAGCAGCTAGCAGAGAACTTACTGCAGTAAAATTTCCATTTAATTTAATTAACAACTCCTTAAAAGCCCTAGTGTGTCGTGGCAAACTACCTAAACCAAACAAGTATAGCTCCAGTCCAGTAATCATATCCACACTAAAAATCTGGCAGCAAATTAAAAATCACTTCAACTGGAACACACTCCCCATGGCTACACCAATTTGTAATAACGACCTATTCAAACTGGCTAAAATCGACTCTAGGTTTTCTTAGACTGTGCATGTTAGGTGACCTATCCCATGAAGGCATTTTTGCCAACTTTGCCCAGATACTTTTCCCTTTTCCGATACTTTCCAATCTGACACTTTGCCCAGTCTAATACACCATCATTCCCAAATGCCCCACTTGCCACTGGAATTGATCATCTTATGCCACTGACCATAATGAACAGGCATCATATTTCTTTCCTATACGACCTGTTAACCCCAGACACACATCTGTGCTCATTAAAATAAAGACTGAATGGGAAACAGAGTTAGGAGTCACTTTTTCAGACTTGCTGTGGGAGCGGGCATTAAAAGAAATAAATGCTTGCTCGTCCTGTGCAAAACTCCAGCTTAATCAGTTTAAGGTACTCCACAGGGTAAATCCAGGTTGTCAAAGATATTACCGATTCTTGTGAAAGATGATCACAATCACCCTGTAATCTTACTCACATGTTTTGGCTATGCCCAAAAATGGCTGATTATTGGAATAGATTCTTTGGAATTGTCTCTGAGGTACTGGGGCTAACAATCACGCCATCTCCAATGATCGTTATATTGGAGAAGACAATCATGTTTCGGTGAAACAGGCACATGTAACTTCATTTATCTCACTGATAGCTTGTGGAATAATCCTCCTCCTATGGAAACAGCAAACACCACCGTCTAGTACCTCTTGGTTACGCGATGTAATGTCTTTCTTGGACCTAGAGAAGATCAAGTTCACCCTTTGGGATTCAACTGCAAAGTTTTTCAATCACTGGCAACCCCTTATTTCCTACTTCAAGAAATTATCTGCTCTCTCCTCTGACTAGTAGGTTAATATCATCAAGCTGGACTAGTATAATGTGACATACCCTCCCTTTTGCTAACGTGGACCTTCTAATTGATCTTTTTTTTGGTCTTTTTTCTTTGTTTGTTTTCTTTGCTTTGTTGTTGCTTGTTTGTTTGCCTTTCGCACATAGCTACCTGTTTATATGTAGGTTTATAGGTGTGTGTATAAAAATGTTATGTATTGAATTAGTTTCCTCTTATTATTGTTGTTTTTGTTTTTATTTTAATATGTGGTGCTTTCTGTTTATCGTTGCGAACTGTGCTGAGCCAGCTCACAGGGGTGGGGGGGTGGAATTTGGCAAGGGACGTTTGGGTCTAATGGGATATGTATATGTAAAATCACTTTCTATGTGGTGTCAATGTATCTGTTACCATCCTGTTGCAATAAAATATGTTGACAAAAAAAAAAGAAAAGAAATATAGCTGCCAGAAGAAGAACAGTTTGGGGCATGACCAGAACATATGGGTCAAATCACAAGGGGCCTGAGAACATCTATTGAATCCCTCATCCGTGCTGCCCAGATAAATCTTGGCTATCTTGGTCTTGCTGTAGTGAATCCTGTGTACCACTTTGAATTGAATAAGACTAAGCCTAGCCTAAAGCTTTTTCCCAAAAGTCATCAGACAGGAAAATCCACAGTTTGTTCTCCCAGCTGGCCTTGGTTTTGTTGACAGCAACATCTGAGGATCGAGAAACAAGGTTATAAAAGTGAGAAACATGGCCCTTAGGTAGAGTTTCAGCCTTAAGAATTAGATCTATGCCATTTGGGGGTGGGATTTGAGGGAATTGAGAGGAGTGGGAGTGGGGTAATTAAGGAGTATAATCTAAGACGACACTACGAGATAAAACATCAGGACAAGTTAAAAAACCTGGATGCAGAGCAGAAGCTACAGAAGGTAGAGGAGTAGAAGAGGAATCTGACATCACAGCAGACGTTTTTCACCAAAGCGAAATCACAAAGCGAAGCTGCTGTGAAAGCAAGTTTTATTGTGGCGGAGGAGATTGCCAAATCAGCCCCGCCATTTACCGAGGGAGAGGTTCTGAAGAGCTGCATGATGAAAGTGTGCGACGTCATATGTCCGGATAAAAAGCAGGCATTTGCAAATGTAAGCCTTAGCAGAAAGACAGTTGCTGATCGGGTTTGTGAGATGGCCACTGATTTGAAAACACAGTTGATTGAAAGAGGGAAAGACTTTGTTGCATACTCCCTTGCTGTGGTTGAAAGTACTGACACGACTGACACTGCACAGCTGGCCATCTTCATCCATGTCAAAGTGTAACCGACATGAAACTGCCTTGGGACAAACTTGTTGGACTTACAACAGATGGAGCACCGGCGATGTACGGTGAAAAAAGTGGACTAGTGGGAAGGATGCGCTTAAAGATGCGGGAGGAGAACTGTGCAGGTGAGTTGACAGCATATCACTGCATCATACACCAAGAAGCGCTGTGCGTTAAAGTCCTAAAAATGGATCATGTGATGAACACTGTAACGCAAACCGTAAACTTCATCAGAGCCCAAGGTAAATCACAGCCAATTTCAGTCTTTTCTGCAGGAAATAGATCAGGGTTTGGCAACATGCCTTATCATACGGAGGTGCGGTGGCTAAGTCGGGGAAAAGTTCTCAATAGACTTTTTGAGCTGGGCGAGGAAATCTGTCAGTTCATGGACAGTAAAGGAAAAGACTCCACAGTTCTGCGGGATGAAAAGTCGAAATGTGAGTTGGCGTTTCTGGCTGACATAACTACGCATCTCAGCATCTTAAACCTTCAGCTCCAGGGACGGGAGCGAATAATCACTGATATGTATGATGCAGTGAAGGCATTTCAAGTGAAACTGCGTTTATGGGAGACACAAATGCACCAATGCAACTGGTCTCACTTTCCCTGTTGCCAAGAAATGTTGAACCAAGTTAGCGCCACAGTGTTCCCAAATGCCCACTTTGCTGATAAACTGAGCGCACTTCGCACTGAGTTCGCACTGCGCTTTGGTGACTTTGACGCACAGAAAAGTAATTTCGCACTGCTTCGCAACCCATTTGCCATCGACGTGGAAACTGCACCTGTACAGATGCAGATGGAGCTGATAGAGCTGCAGTGTAACGGGACACTAAAGGTAAAGTGCAACACTGTAAAGCACTTTAAATATTAGAGACGCAATGTCTCATTATTGACTGACCCCTTGCTCAAACAGGAAATGCAGAAGGACCTAATTGATTATTTGTCTTTAAATGATGATGAGAGTGTCTCTCCTTCCATATTGTGGGAAAGGGCTAAAGCGGTGATGAGAGGGAAGGTAATAGCCATATATTCCAGAATAAAGAAACAAAGGTTAAAGGAACAACAGAACCTTGATTAAAAAATGAATAACCTACAACAAGAGCATAAACAAAAAAGAGACAAAAAAAACACTCAAACTACTTCAAGAAGCAAAACAAGACCTAGATGTGCTACTTAACTATAAGGCAGAAGGGGCACTTAGGTTTACTAGCAGAAAATACTATGAATTGGGTAACAGAGCAAGTAGGCCGCTTGCCTTCCAACTACGCAAAACTCAGTCGAGTAGAGTGGCACACAAGTTTAGACATCCCATAACCAATCCAACAATATTGGTTGTAATTAGTGTTACAACCAAATGAAATTGCAGATGCCTTCGCAGCCTACTATACAAAGTTATATGATAGTCAAAACCTAGATATTAAGACTGAAAAGATCCAAGAATTTCTGGGACCCCTTAATATGACCAAATTATCTAATTATGAGGCAATCAAATTGGCTAGGCCAATCACAGAAACTGAAATAAAAGAATCCATTCTTCAATGGGTTTCCCGGAGAATATTACAAGACATTCGTACATGAACTTAGCCCAGTGCTAAGTAAAGCATATAACTATGCACTAGAAATGGGAGATCCACCTAAATCTTGGTCGAATGCTATAATAGCAGTGATAAAGAAAGAGGGAAAAGATCCCACACTCTGTAGGTCGGATCAAACTGGATTTATCAATGGCCGCCAAGGTACCAGTAATATTAGGAGGGCACTAAATTTACAGTCATTAGCCCCATCTAGCGGACAAACATCAATGCCTCTCAGCTTAGATGCTGAGAAAGCATTCAATAGAGTGGATTTGGTGTATTTACAGCAGATATTGATGAGCATGGTTTTCAGGGATAAGTTTGTTAAATGGATTACATTATTTTATCAGGACCCTAAGTCCAGATTCAGGGTTAATGGATACTGCTCAAAATTCTTTAAGCTCAAACGTGGGACAAGACAGGGAGATGCACTGTCTCCAGTTCTATTTGCACTCATTATTGAACCTCTGGCAGAAGCCATCAGGAAGAATCCACAGATTCATGGTATAATGGACCAAAGAGGGACAAAACATAAGATAGCACTATTCGCGGACAATATACTACTACTTTTACAAAATCCTTTGTTCTCAATTCCTGCACTTATGATATGTCTGCACACATTTTGCCCAATCTCAGGCTACAAAGTTAATGAGAGTAAATCCAAGGCAATGATGTTATTTGGAACCTGGCCCTCACAACTGAATGATGTAGTGACTTTTCGACACTCTAAGCAAGGTTTTAGATATCTGGGAGTCACACTCACACCTAGCCCCACACAGTTATTTAAATTGAACTATAACAAGCTACTAAAACAAATAAAAGAAGACTCTATATTTATTTCAGTCCTTGCCTGTATGGGTCCCCATGTATACTTTGGCTTTGTTAGATAAACTCATATCTGGGTTTGTTTTGCAAAATAAAAGACCTAGAGTAAGACTAAAAGTACTGTGCTCAACGAAAGAGAAATCAGGTCTGTCTCTACCAAACCTGAAAATGTATTATTGGGCAAGTCAACTTACTGCTGTAACTCAATGGATGAACAATAACCAGGAGACAGGTTGGGTCCAAATAGAACAGAAGTCAGTACAAGGAGTTAGTTTATCAGTCTTACCTTTCCTTAATAAGAAACTGTTGAATAAACTTAAAATAAAGAATGTATGGATAAGGCATATTCTGTGGGTATGGGACACAGTCAGAAAAAGATTAGGGGGAGCACTCACATTGTCACGAGCTATGCCACTAGCTGGTAACATAGATATCCTCCCATCAATGTGGGACAGTGGATTCAAGTGGTGGGAATATAATGGCCTAAGTATGATCAACCAGCTTTTTGAGGGCAATGAAATAAGTCATTTTCCCAACTACAAACTCAATTTGCACTGCCCCCAAAAGATCTGTTTCGTTACTTACAAATGAGGCACTACATCCAAACCCATACAGAGTGGGATAGGATTAAAAGAGACCCAACAGGCATCGAACAATATTTTATAATGATAATGGAAAAACATTTGCCAACCAAGAATCATGTCTCACATATTTATAGGATATTGATGGCAGACATGGCAGAAAATAACTTCAATGTAAAAGAAAAATGGGAGCTGGGACCCAATGGACCCAGAGACTGAAACAAGTTTATATAATGAAACGCATGACAGCACAGCTGCAAATTAAAACAGACATCAAGATGGACTCCAGTTTTGTTGTATTTAAAGATTTAAGCATGTAGCTAAATGCTCTTGAAAAGGGTAAATAGAATGAGAAGCCCCTTGTCACGGAATGTTTAACAATGTTTGATGCTCAGTGCTATTGACATTGAAATTTAAATAAGGTTAAAAAATAAATAACAGTTGAGTGGTCTGATACAGTTATCGGGGAATACTGAGTGGAGGAAATTGATTGGATGAATGTCCTATCCACTATAAGGTAATCTATATGTGTGTATGAGTGGTGCGCATGGAAGAAAAAAAAAATGTCTGGTAGAGGGGTATGAGTGCCTCCAGGGGTCAAGGGGTAACCAGGGGTAACTAATATTTTCCTAGATAATACAGCTGCATTAAGAAAATAATCACCTGCATCCAAGCTGTTCCTTAATATGTTTTTTTATTTTGTTGAAACAAAGTAAATGCTTTCATATGGTTCTGTCTTATTCTGCATATCCTATTGCAACATTGGTTTTCATTTGCTTTTTGTTTTTTTAACAAAAACAACCAAGTAAACAAAGTCAGTTACTAAACCCTGATCCTCTACCACGGAGATGGGCTGGTTATCCAGTTCCCTTCTCTGTAATATTTTTGGCCATGTCGCTGTCTCGAGGATATTTCTCTTTCCTTTTGAAAGTATCCACGAGTGTTTGTTGCTTCGCTGCCTTTGCCTGTATTGCTTGAGTGAACTCATTGTATTCCTTTGAGTGTTTGTTTTTTATGTGCTGTATCAAATTTGTCGTATTAAATGCAGCTCTTTTGTTACTCCCTTGCAAAACGGTCGTTGGACTGTTGGACTGCTTTCGCTTTCTAATTTAAAATAATTCCACACTGCAGAAATTTCATCCACAGGGCTGCCAGAGTAACGTTATGCACGTGTCTGCGTTCTTCCACAAATTGTGCTCCGTTTACAGCTGATGTAAAAATAATCAGGCTTGGGTCCACGTTCAAAATTGCCGATCCCGATCAGTGAAACAATGCCTATATTGGCCCCGATCCCAATCCCGCAGATCGGCTCAGGACATCCCTACATTTCATATCCCCTCCTAGTACCAGTAAGTGGGAATTTAAGTTTTGGATAGAAGACAGAAATGATTTCATAAAGGAATCGTCGTCCCATTTGGGGGCGTATACAGATGCTAGGATGATTGGTTTTTGGTAAAGTGTGCCAGAGACGATAATATAGCGGCCATTCGAGTCTGTGATTATATTATCGGGCATAGTTCATTCTTGATTTTATCAAAATCCCAGTGCCCCTTGTTTTCAGATTAAATTTGGAGTGGATTGGGACATGTCCCCCCCAATTTCTGAAAAACATGAATTGTCCCCCCCAATAAAAATACCCTAAATTATTCAAAATTGAACAAATGTATTTTCAGACTTCACATTCTTCACACTTTAGATTCACATCTGAAAAAAAATGATTGAAATGATGGAACAAATAATGTTTGACAAATATATTTCTGACTCCACATTCCATCTCTGGTCTCCTCCACTACAATGCGAATGAATGGGTACTTTCTTACACAGACGCTGATGACATCAGCAGGCTTTAAAAAAAACGACCCCCTAACATTACATGTCCGAGACCCTTAAAATTATGATTTACTAATATAACAGTTAAGCAGTGATACGTGCTGTTTGCTGTTTAGGACAAATAAACAAGAAAGGTAAGCACAATAAATGATTCCCTGTGCAGTACTTTTTGAATGATATGGTGAGCCTCTATGAAGTTGTGATTTATGGTGGCATGGTATGAGTTGCATACGGGCAAAAAAAAAATCACTTTTGTGTCCCCCCCAATCCTGACATTGGATCTGCACCCCTGAGTCCTAGGATATGAGCAACAGATGGAGAAAATAATTAAATGGATGAAAATAACAATGTACTGTGAAAGAAATAACTGAAAGAGTCCTCCCAAATAAAAGACATATATACAAAGATTTCCCAACTTGCATGACACTGGCTCCCCTACCTGGCTGCGTTCCTCCCACCCAGATCAGTGTCCCGCAAAAATCTGGGTCCCTCCCTTGCCCCACCCCAGCTTGTCCCCCCGCCCACACCATACCTTCCATACTCACCTCATCCATCTGCACTTCTTATTTCTATGTCAAGTCTCCTATACTTTCATCTCAATTCCCACATCTCTGCTTAAAACCCCAATAACAAAAAATGCCAACCGTGTGCTATATCAACGGCTGGCAGTATAATAGTATGCCCCACAGCATGCTCCAGGAATATCCCATTTGTACCATGTGAGTAATCAAAATGCTTGGCTGCACATGACAAACAGTTATGAAACTCAAAAGTCAGAGAAGTTGGGAGCAGCCTGGGGCATAGGTAAGTCCCACTATTGTTAACTGGCAACTTGTTCTATAGTGGAGGTTACAAAAGTAGATTTATGAACTCGTCTGGAAATTTATATCATAATCTAAATAAAGTGATACTGCAGAGAATCAGTATGGTGCAGACAAACAAACTATGGCACCTGTAATATGATATGTCGATCACCATTATCTAAATTGTAAACATTAGCACAGAGCCAGAGAGAAAACAACAACAACAGAACAAAAACATTACCATTGATAATTAAAGGGGAAAAAAAGATAGACTGAACAACATAAAGTGTTTGAGTACATTACAGACTCATTTTACTGTGTCTCTGGTCCAGCATCTTCATTGTTTTGTCCCTCAAGAGTTATGGAGAGTCATCCACTAGGCTACAGACATTTAGCCTGCCAATTAGCTGCCAGGTAGCTCCGAGTTAAGTGGGGGCTCTCCTGCTGTACATTGTATTAGTTAAGTGCGGGCCCAGGGTCCGTAACCCACGGCAAAGCGAAGTGGATCCAACCCAGGAGAAGGCTAAACAGCACAGCTAGTGCAGCCTGCCGTCAGTCCAGCTGGAGTTAATTAGTCGGCTTCAACGTCCGGCCTCTGCTGATAATTGGCCGCGAAGGTCGTGGCCTCCTCGGGTGAAGGTAACCTCTTCTTAGCTTCGTTTGCTAGTGTAATCCGTAAGCGGGCTGGGAATAGGAGAGACGGTCTGAGGCCCAAGTTGTATAGTGTTGACATGGTGTCACAGTACTTGCGGACTGCGGACCTTCAATAGACTCCGGGAGTCCAATTATCCTAATGTTGTTTCTGCGACTGCAGCTTTCGAGGTCCGCCATCTTCGCCTTTAGCCTTTAGCATTGCTCTCAGCTAGCGCTGCACACCTTTCCTCCAGAGCCTGAATCCACTGGTCCTGCAGTTCAGCGCCAGCCTCCAACAAGTCAATCTGTTGGCCGTGTTCCGTCCCCACAGCCTGTGTATGGTCCAGTTTCACTTCTAAAGCCGCAAACATAGTTTTGAAGTCGGCAGAGATGCTAGCTCTCTGGTCTTCCAGTAAGCTAGCAATGCTAGCTACACAGGTGGTTGAGGTCTCTCCTTCAGTGGACTTTTTAGTGTTTTTCCCCGATTTTGACATCATGCCAGCTTATATTAAGTTAATGGTGTACACTGTATTACTTTAGGCCAGTGAGGTTAATGAATGAGTAGATTTTTTTCAAATAAAGTTGTGGGGGAGCGAGATCGCCCTGCCGTTCACATGCTCACCTAACCAGAAAGTCCCCTGCATCAAACTTTTTTTTATCAATTGATGGTTTAAGGGTGTGCTGCAGCCCTCTCAGCATCCCTACCTTCATGTTCATGGTACATATGCAAACTCTCTGCTTAAAAAGCTCATTTTATTTGGCTGCCATCTGAACATTAGTAAATTTGAACTTTCTTAGATTTACCAATTTTTGTCCCTCTCATAGATGATAGTTGTTGGATGAATAGATTGGCTGGATGGATGTAAGTGAGGTAAAAGCAGACTGATATTGAAGCACTCACCTTGGTAGGAGACGACAGGATGTTCCTTTCTACTACAGTCTGCTGGTTTGATATGAGGCGGTCGGGACAGACACAAAGATGAACAGATGACCAGAACAAGGCAGCAGGGGGAGAAGGCCCACACCCCCCACCCTGATTTAACCATCGTTACAACCACATCCAGTCTTCTATCAGTGCATCAGGAAACACCTGTTGGAACAGAGGAGACATCTGTCAATTTACACACGACCAGCAAGAATCAAACACCAAATAAAATGAAAGAAATACATAAAATCAAAAAAGACACAATACATTACATATGCACACTCTGCCCTGCTATCTCTCTGCCTGTCCATTCATCTAAATTAGTTCTGCCGGTCTCCCCAACCCAGTGGTCTTTCTGCTGGCTCTGTCTGTCTGCTCTGGCTGTCCAGCCCTCAGTGTCAGCAGGACTCGGTCATGGCTAATTCACCTAAAAGGCCAGAGTTGCCAATCTTTGTAATGCTGACTCTCAAACCGAGGGTGCCATCAGCAGAGATCTTTATGACTGAGGAGACCCATTCAGGGATGAGCCTGGGCCCAGAGCCAAATAATGGCTGTGAATTTTGAGCTGTGAGCCACATGAATGGTTTGTGCCAACATCAAAATCCATGTATGCACATCAAATCTGCTCAGAGATGTTGAGCTGCTAACTGTCACACCACGGTGAGGTTGTCTTGTCTTGGGTTATTGTCTTGTCATTTCCTGTTTTATTTTGAAAATGTAACTCTCCTCTCGTTTCAGGTCACTTGCCTTTCCTCTTGTGTCACCTGCCCGTCATCCCTGATTCCTGATTGTGTCCACCTGTTCCCCATTACCCTCATGTGTTTAATAGTCTGCGTCTCCCTTTGTCCTGTGCCAAAGTGTTTCGTCTCATGTCTGGTCACCAAAGCCAGCTCCAAAGTCATTTTCTGTTGTAACTTTCTTAGTCTAGCTTTTGGTTTCATAGTTCTTAGTTTAGTCGGTTAATTGTCAGCCTCCTTTGGAGAGATTTTCAGTTATTTGTTATAGTGTGTATAGTATTGTTAAGCCTCCACTTTTTAGGAGAGTTTTTGTTTCTTTACCGTTTTTCTTTATAGTAGTGGTTAAGTTAATGTTTTGAAGCCTTTTGATTTTCCTCCTTTGGAGTGATTTTGATTAACTTTAGTGTAGCCAAGTTCTCCCTTCTGGGAGACTCATTTAGATTAGTTTTCACAGCCTTTTGTTTTGGATCACTCTGTCGAGAGGTTTTTTTGACTCCAATAAAATCTGCTCACTGACACCTTAGCTTTTGAGTCCCGGCCTGACACTAACAGAGCTGAGCTGACCTGATGCAGTCTTATTTTGTATATATTCGTATATATATTTGTATATATGTGTGTGTATATATATATATACATATATATCAGAAATACTTTATTATCCCCAAGGGGAAATTGTTTATGTTACAGCGGCTCCCATTCAAAAGTCAGATATGCAGAAATAATAATAATAATAGTAATAATAATAATAATAATTATTATTATTATTATTATTATAATAATAATAATAATAATAATAATAATAATAATAATAATAATAATAACAATAATAATATAACTTTTTCAAGTTCATGTTATGGATTTTGAGAAAATTCATGTTGAAACTTCTATTAAATTCATGGGACCTTGCAAAATCCTATAACTGTACTCCAAATACTTTTAAAGTTATGAATTTTTAAGTTTGGCCCTCAGAGCAATATTTCAACATATTAGTGACTCTCTGTATGTGTATTCTAAACCTCACCAATCGCTAATTTTTCATTGGATTGTATCATCTACGGGACCCTAACAAAACTTGCAACATGTTTTCATTTAAAGAGTTGTTGCTGAATTACAGTAATCAAGTTATAACAGGTAACAGTCATTTTTTACCGTTCATTTTCAGAAATTCATATTTCCATTGGTTTTCTCTTTCTTGCAACCAGATTTTGGTTCAGTGTAGATTTAATGTAGTTCTGTTTCATCTAGAAGTTATTTGGTCCTGCATAAAAATCTTACTAAACATAGCTTCAGAGCTGAAAAACACACCTTTTGGGTTATTTTGACTGTAGATTTTCCCAAAAATGATTATTTAATTTCCTTTAAATAATAATAATAATAATAATAATAAATCCCTTTATAATAAGAGTTGATATTCATTACATAAATTATCAAATATTACTCCTTCATGTTTCATGTTTCATGATTTTTTTTTTTTTAATTAGCAAATGTTCACACTTGTCACTGGCTGTAATATAACATTCAGTGGTTCTATTTCATCAGTAGATATTTGTACTGTGTTGACTTCAAGGTTTTCTAACTGTCTGATAACTATTAAGCCCGTTTTTCATTCGGTTCTGGAAATTTGCAAGAGAGATGGCTTAGTTTGTTGCATATAGGTGATTTAATCCTGTTCTGTGTGTCTGGATAAAATATTCATCTTAGTTCCTTCGCTCAATACACATATATCACAATTTCAAACTCCCTGAATTAAATAATCATAAACTCAGCCAAAACTTCTTAATAGACTGTCTTGTGACAAGTTAAAGTGCCTATAAAAAGTATTCGCCCCTTGGATGCTTTCCCCTTGTCGAGTCAAAAGTCAAAATCAGTCAAAGTCAAAGAAACCATGACACCTGTAGGACAAGTGGAGCAGTGTATTGCCTCCCTGCTGAGGAAAGGAAAATCCCCAAACTGACACCAGCTGATTAGCTGACTGAGGGCACTTGCCTGCAGTTTTTCAGCAGGATCACTCTGCACTTCAGTGTGGCTTCAGACAACAGAGGAGAAACAACTGTTCAGCTTGGGTCAAACCATGAAGAAGCTACTGGTATGGATGAACTGAAATTATATTGATGAAAAATGTTTGTTTTGTTGCTGAAAGCAGAAAAGGTGTAGTTTGGTTTCACGCATGATTAGGATAGACAGAAGGCCTATTCATGTTGAGCAGCAGTGAAGCAGCCTGCTTGGTTTTGTTTGTCTCTTTGCTGTTACAAATTGATTTCATGCTTTAATGTCAATGATAATTGATAAATAATATTTGAAGATTGATAAATTGGAGGTACATGGTAATCAAATATTGTAAAGATTAAAACAGTGAATATTCTGCACTGTAAAAAAGTTAAGTTAAAGTTAAAATATTTGAATAATAAAGTACTTTAAAAAATTACTAAAAACAAAGACATTTGTTTGTTTGAAAGTGATGATGGTTGTACATTTCTGTTTCCGTTTGAAGGTTTTCAACCTAATATCTCCTCCAATAAAAAAATAAAAATTGAGAAGAGGAAAAGAGTTGTCCCATTGCATCCTTTATGGTTGGCCAGGCCATTTTTTAACACAGGATAACTTGTCACCCCTTTTAGTGCTTTTATAAAAAGAATCATGGTCAACATAATATTACTTTTTTGACGAAACAATTATAAAAACAACTCTATAAAGTCAAAGTGAAAAGAGATATCTTAATGTCAGTAATGTAATGTCAACTGACATGGAGATGACCTGAGTGCAGTGAATGTGTCTCCAGTGATTATATTATAAAGTCACCTGTGTCTGGAAGGTCCAGTCACTGTTTAATCAGTATTCCTTGTTACAATTACACCATGAAGACAAAAGAACACTCCAAGCAACTCTATGATGAGGTTATTGACAAGTAAAGTCAGGGGATGGATACAAAAACATTTCCAAGTCACTCATCATTAAGAAATGGAAGGAATATGCAACATGTGTAAATCTGCCTAGAGCAGGCTGCCCTCACAAACTGAGTGACCGTGCAAGCAAGAGACAAGTGAGGGAGGCCACCAAGACACCTATGACTACTCTGAAGGAGTTAAAAGCTTCAGCAGCTGAGATGAGGGAGACTCTGCATACAACAACTGTTGCCCAGGTTCTTCACCAGTCAAAGCTTTATGGGACAATGGCAAAGAGAAAGCCACTGTTGAAGAAAGCTCATTAAATCTCAACTAGAGTTCACCAAAAGACATGTGGGAGACTCCAAGTTCAACTGGAAGAAGGTTCTTTGGTCTGATGAGACCAAAATGGAGCTTTTTGGCCATCAGACTAGATGCTATGTTTGGCGGACACCAACAGCACCAAGCATTATGGTGGTAGTATCATGCTGTGGGGATGCTTCTCTACAGCAGGCCCTGGAAGGCTTGTAAAGGTAGGTGGTAAAATGAATGCAGCAAAATATAGGGATATCCAGGAGGACAACCTGATGCAGTCTGCAAGAGAACGACTTGGGAGAATATTTATTTTCCAGCAAGACAATGACCCAAAGCATACAGTGAAAGCTACACAGAAATGGTTTGAAAACAACAAGGTGAATGTTCTGGAGTGGCCGAGTCAAAGCCCAGACCTCAACCCAATCGATAATTTGTGGCTGGACTTGAAAAGGGGTGTTCACGTCCGTGCAACCTGACAAAGCTTGAGCAGTTTCGCAAAGAAAAATGGTGTAAAATTGCAGTGTCCAGATGTGCAAGCCTGATTGAGACCTATCCACACACTCAGTGCTGTGATCGCAGCCAAAGGTGCATCTACTTAATACTGATTTGAAGGGGTTGAATACTTATGCAATTACTTATTTTAAATTATATATTTTAAATTAGGGACCAGTTACAAAAACTGTGAAAGGATGTCCTCCTCAGCCTACATTTAAACCATGACCACCAAGGTCTGGATGGGACCCCAGAACTGAGTAGGAGGAGATGCTACTGGTCAGGTATAAATGACACAATATAGAACTACTGCAGAGCTTGTGATCGCTGATCATTGTCTAAAGATGTTCATACCACACCAAAGAGCTTCATCGGAGATTTAATAGCATCTAGGCCCAATGACCTTCTGGCTATAGACAAGGATCTTAAAAAGAAGGAAGGGTCATTACATTACAGAATCTTGCTTTGGGGCCAGACTGTGGTGACAGCTGAATTGTTCTGCTCTGAGGTTTCAGCCTGTTAAAAAGGCAGTTTTTTCAGTAGCCAAGTGCTTGCTCATGGGGGAAATGTTGGGTCTCTCTAAATACATTAATCAAGGAGTATGGTTTAGACCTGCTCAATTTGGAAAGTGTCATGACATGACTTGTGTTGTGAATTGACACTATACAAATAAAGATTTGATTGATTGATTGATTGATTGATTGATTGATTGATTTAACCTACTCTGCTGAAGCTCTCAAAATATGTACAGGCCATTCCAACTAGAGACCAAACAGCAGTTACAGTGGCTGAGGCTCTGGTAAAAAAAATGGTTCTCTGGTTTTTGAGTCCCTCTCCAGATACATTCTGATCAAGGATACTGGTTTGAGGCTAAAGTAATACAAGAGCTGTGCCATATATATTATATCATAAAAATTAGGACAACACCATCACCATTACCTCAAGGTAATGGCCAATGCTAACAATTTAACAGAACCCTTCATGACCTCCTCCTACACCTTGCCAAAGGAAAAGAAAAAACAATGGACGGTGCACTTACCTCAAGTAATGTTTGCTTATAATTCTAAAAAAACACAAATCCACAGAACATTCACCATACATGTTGATGTTTGGACAAGAACCATGATTGCCTATTGACTGTTTATTAAGTGTTACAGGACAGCCTGAGCAAGTAACAGTGGACGAATGGGCCACACACCATCATGACAACTTGGCCAGGTCTATCAGGGGGCTAGACAGCGCTTCAAGCACCTGTTGACCGTGAGCAAAACAGCACAACACAAAGATGAAACCAGATACTTTGCAGCTTGGACAGCTGGTTTTCTGCCAGGACCACGTCCACAGAGGATGACATAAGATACAGGACTACTGGAACCCAGTGCTGTACAAGATTATGCGGTGTACACACAATGGAGGGCCAGTGTACACCATCAACTCCGCTGAGGGGGATTTACCGGTCTGAGCTACGCCCAGCTGCAGGTAAACAAAAAGATGCGTCAGTAATTGACCGACAGCTTCCTAAAGATCTGTTATGCGATAATGATTATGACACCACTCATAGTCCAGTTGTTGTAGAATTTTCTCAGGAGCTGGATGACAATTCCCCCACCAGCCCTGGGGGTAAACATACAACCAGATGTTGAGGACAGGTCCAGTGCAGAGCAATGGGATTATGGCCTTCTCAAAGGACTACAGCGGGACAACATAGGAACCAACATCACCTCCCCGAATCAACCACCTCTCAAGTAAACCAAATTACTGCTCCCTGCCCCAGGTCTCATAGGCACTGGCTTTGAAGTTCATCAACAGGACAATGATTCCATTCCTGAGGGCAGATTGTAGCAGTAGTTTTTACTATTAAGAGCAGGATTGATTTTGTTTAGTTTAGAGTTTAAATCCTCTGTGTCCTTGTGTTTCTAGTGCTGCAGCTGGTGGTGGACTCCAGTCAACAGTGTGGGAGTTCACTCACTTTTATTGGTGATATAGTTTATTGATGCACATTTCTATTAGTGTGGTATTGTATTTGAAGTGTGATTTGGTTTATGTTATATTTTTCATAGGCAGATTGCTCTGCGCTCCATCAGTGGCTAGTTAGCTTTCCAGTCGACGTATGACGACCTGTCCTCTTACTGTTTCTTTCTTAGTTTTAGAATTTTAGTAAATTGTTTAATAAATAGCCAGTTATGTCAATGACCCACACTGACTGTTGTGGCCTCTTCATTGAAGCCTCTGTGTCTTAATTCACCCATGTTACAGAGAGAATATGAAATCTTAGTTTTAAGTTTAATGGAAACATCAAAGACTCTTCAGGGAGAATTTGTGATCGAAGGGCATCTGCCACGAGCAGCAGCAAGGAGAACCCCCCCATGGAGTCCACACACTGGTGGTGGTGGTTGATGACTTTTCTGAGTTAGATGGGCTCATGAAAGCTGAGCTTTGAGGGGGAGGTGGAGGACGCACACAAAACAGCAGCATGAATGAAATAGAGGCAGTGACAATCGTATTTAAAAAGACAGCAGCAATATAATAGGCTAACAATGAAGGTGTGTTGCTGTGCTATTGGATAGATGTGCCCAGCTGAAAATTTGATCAAACAACCATTTTGTTGTTTTTCTAGTGACGACAATCTTGCTCACTTGGTACCTCACCTCAAAACACCTCATCCAGTCCATGTTTGGTATATTTGCTTCATGAAAGACTGTTTTCATCAAAATTGTTGCTGACCAGTGTTCTGTTGATTGATGAACTAATTGTAACAACACTAGAGAACAGCCCAGACTCTTCAACTAGTGTATGAATAACGTACATATAAGTTAATGGGAAGGAATGCTGAATCAATGCATGCAAAATTGAACTCTGGCCTATACACTACACGCAAGTACAGTGGTCTTTTTTGTTTGCAGAATGATGGGACAGGGTGGGACACAGCTCCAGAATAGGTAGGCTTGAATGTTTGGCCACCTTTATTTCCTACTTTTTTTTGTGATCTGATCACTCATGCAGTGTCCTGTATTGGAAAAACACCATAAAGCTTGAACAAGTCTCCGATTCATGCGACCTGTATGTTGTTTGCACTGTGGAAGGAAAACTGAGAGGAACACTGCCAAGGTTTTAACCCTCTTCCTGCTCTGAGTGTATCACTGAGCCACTGTCAATAACGATTAAGACGTGGTCTTACTGTATCAATAGACCAAAATATGACGAGTGTATACTTCATCTTTTAGCGTCTTTTGCAGCTGTTTGCCTTGCCTTTGATCTGCAGACCAATGTTTCTGCCTGTCATAACTAAAATGCTGATGTGTCTGCTAAAAGTTTGTAGCACTATCAGAGATACACAGGTCTGTACTCCACCCTAAACATGCTAACAGTTGTTTAAGTTAAACCCTTATTTTGTAGTACATTGTTTACAATGGTGTATAACAAATTTCCACCATGATCCTAACAATTTAAGTCTTTATTTTTAAAGTCAATACAATATTTATTCTGCAGATCTCCTGAATGGGGTCCAAAAACTCGAACCAACTCACACTGCTACTGAAAATGAGCTGTGGTGACTAAACCATTGATTATAATTGGCCTTGAAGTCATAGTGTATGTCCCTTAAAAAAAAAAGAAACCTCCAGCAATAGATCAGCTAATATTTTTTATTAAACACAGGATGAGGCACCAACATGGTTTAATAACATTTTTTATTTTATTTTATTGATTTAAAAATAAACATGCAAGTGCTCCCTTGTGGTCAAACTATACAAACACTTTTTCTGGCATTTCTGGTTACTTACTGGCCATACTGTGATAATCTTGAACTGTGTGTAGTGTTTTTCCTGTATTTTTGCCTGTATGTGGTTTAGATGTTTTTTGGCTAGCCATGGATATCCTTGTGGCTGGAGCCCCTGTTCCTCACACACCTGCAGCTCATCTACTCATCAGTCACAGCTTAAGAACAGTGGTCTTCTCTCCACTTGCTGCCAGATTGTTTCTGCTCGTTCAAGTGGTATTTATTTTCTCTAGTGTTTCTTGCTTCAGTGTTACTATTAGTCTTACACCTGTACTTTCCTTGTCACTTCCAGAACCTGTGCAACCTCAGAGCTCCAGCTCCACAGCCACACGCCGCCCAGCCTCCTCAGCCTCAAGGCATACACTTCCATGAATCCACCTGCATCTCCACTCTCCAGTGCCTCAACCTCAGTCTCCACCGCCCAGTACTGTGAGCCCCAGCTGCATCACCAGCCTTGCCTCTCACCTGAGCCTGAACCACCAACAGCTACCTTGTCTCCTGGGCAATTCAATAAATTCCTTTTTTCCCTTTTCCCCTGTCTCAGTGTCCACTGTTGGGTCCTAAGTCAACCTCCAAACCTCAACACATACGGCAACCCTAATATGCCTGTGATAAACTACTATTGGCTAATAACCATATCTAAGACTCTCATCCAAACTTTTCTTTTGAGGGCAGAAAGCCACACATAAAAAATCTCACACTACTGTGACTGTGGGATTGCCACACCGCTGTAGTCAGAGGTTCCAAAAAACTTGATTAATGACACCTTGAAAAGAAGGTGGTACTCTATCTCACAGGAAGAAGGGTGTTTGTATAAGACTGCCACTCGCCAACTATGTTTAAAAGAAAAAGTATTTTGGCATTTTCCTCGCGTTCCAATATCTGTGTGTTATCAGGTAGTCCCCGTTGCTATGCAAAACAACAACAACAACCTCCACACAAGCAACCTTACAAAAACGCAGGCCTGCTTGGTCCTTTTGCAGGGGTTTAGCCATTTTAATAAAAGGGCTCGCCTCCCCATGAGCAAATGTTCTACCAAAACAGGTTTCCCCCGACACTAGAGGATCAATAAAGATTCTTGACATCTTATCTTATCTTAAAGAAATACAAACAAGCTAAAGTGTTATTTTCCTCTGTATTAGAATGATAATGGGTGCAACCTGACCTTTCTCCAGCGCTAGCTCAGTGCTAAAAGGTAGAGGTCTGGCTATGCAAAACTAACATGTTAGTGTAGAGTAAAATTAAAATAAGTAGTTACTGATAATGATTGTTGTATTTGCTTAATGATAATCAAATGTGAAGGGATCATGATAAGTGGTTGAAATGTATGTTAGTCCACACCAGCTGATTGAATGTGCACATATCAATTGAATTTACTGTATCGTAAATCCTATGGATGTGAAATGTAACCAGACACAAGATTGGAATCATGTAACTAAATGTACAACACTTCTATTATTTTTTTAAAATGCAGTAAAAAGAGGAATCAAACATACTGGGATATATCAAGAAGGAAACTTGGGAATACCAAGGAAAAATAATTTGTCAGCAAAGTTGAGGTATAGCTATTGGAAGAGTAAGGATTGGATGAGACCATGAGGCTATGGGAGGAGTTGGGTATTTCCACTCCCAGTTTTTGGGTATAAAAGATTGTCTTCATTTATCCCACAACGGGGAAATTCACATGTTACAACAGCTTGAGATGCAACAGTACAAGTAAGAATCAGAAAAATATGCATAGAAATATTTAATAGAAAATAAAGAGAAAAACACAAGATATTTACAAAAAACAATAAGATATTTACAAAAGCAAACAAGTGAGTGCTTGAGTTGAACAGTCTGATGGCTGTGGTGATAAATGATCCGCGGTAGCGCTCCTTACGCAGTGGGTGTAAGAGTCTGCTGCTGAAAGAGCTGCTCAATGCTTCCACAGTCTGGTGCAGGGGGTGGGAGGTGTTGTCCATGATTGACATCAGCTTGGCTAACATCCTCCTCTCACCCACCACCTCTATGGAGTCCAGTGGACAGTCCAGGACAGAACTGGACCTCCTGACCAGTTTGTTCAGTCTCTTTTCTGTCCCTGTCTGTGCTGCTACCTCCCCAGCAGACCACTGCATAAAGGAGCGCTGATGCCACCACAGTGTCATAAAGATGACACCTACTGTCAATGTTAGATCATTCCTCATAGACTTTGTCTGTGTATGTGGTCTTGGGTTTTGCTGCCGGTAATAAAACTCTACTGCACTCGGCTTCGAAGACTCCTGGTGATTTTTGGGTGATTTTTGAGACTCTGAAAAACTTTTTGAACAAACAAAGAACGAGACGTTGATACACGACATTAGCAACACTTAAAGGTTCTCTGTGTGAGTTTTGGACCTCTAGTAGCACTATGGAGCTGTGTCCCTGTGAGTCCCTGTTTTGCATGCATATGCATGTAGCAGTCACACTCCAAGATATGCTTCAATGCACCAACAAAGATGTGGAAGAATACTGCTAACAAACAAACATAGATGTAAACAATGTAGGATTTAAAAGTTAATTTTTCCAAGTCTTACATTATGAGGGAAACTCAATGCATTTGTCATACACACAATGTGTCTGGTGAGTAACACTGAATATAAACATAATTTTTGTATGTTGTATGTTTAACATGTTTATGTTTTAAGCTGTCAGTATGCTTTATCAGAAGTGCTGGGTGGTCGATAAGCTTTGGAAACCCGAACCTAGTAAGCATAGTAGAACTAGCTGCACCCTCCACAGCAGGGGGGCCTACTTTGGGCAACCCTGTTCCAGAGTCTCTGCCTCAGTGCTGGTGAAAGTGCTGTGACACCGTTTGGACATACAGTGAGTCCATGCAGCACTTTCATCACAGCTGGACAAAGTTTGCACACTGCAGCGGTTTTTGTTAGCCTCTATTTTTCTTTCAGAAGCCAATACGTAGTTAGTTTTTGGACATAAGGGGTTTGTCACTAAGCTTGTGAAAGTGACTCATCTGATATTGCAACTTTCCCCTAAAGAATCACAATTAAAACCACTTCATGCTGAGTACTGCTGAACCCAAGGGCAGTTCAAGCAATGTATCAATGCCATGAATAAATCCTTATACCACCTTCCCATTACAACCATCTCTCCTCCACCAATCTAAAATAAAGGAATCTCAAGACTTTGAGACTTAACCATGCTTTAATTAATGAAACAAACAACTTGAATATGTTTTTGTGAGCCTCCCTTCTTTTTTTCCAAGAACTTTCTATTCAAGCACTCTTGGCTTTGTCTTTAGACAAACTGAAGCAGGAGAACATTTCAGTCTTTTTGCAAGCCAAAGGGATGGCCCTCCCATGGTGTCAGTCACTTGAATACCTTCAACCTACTGCTTATATATGAATGAGTTGATTGGATGGAGTAGAGCGTAAGGTATGGTTGAACCTCTTTTGTGGCTTTGCAACCACTAAGTTTACTAAGCTTGAATACATCAAAATGGCAGCCATACTGGTACGGTGAAAGTGCTATTTCTCTTTCTACCAGCAGGATGAGTAAAGCCATGTCAGTCATTTTTTACAATAAAGCTATTTTCAGGGAATTATATGTCATGACCTGACTACAAAACAAGCAAAAATACTGTGAAAAAACTCAATCACTCTTCCACCAGAATAAAATGAGCATGCTGAGACATTGGGTATACCTATTAAGAAAGCTTCATTAAAATCATGACAAATCCTCTTTACTCAGATGATATACGACAGGGAGCTGCATTACAAGTCTTTATTTCCCAATTCAGAGTTCTTTATGGCATCAGAAATAAAAGGAGGACGTCCAGCGTCTGACCTTTGTATATCAGCCTTGTCTAAACTCTCTTGTACTTGGACTTCATCCAAATATCATCAAAAGAAACTGTGAATCCCTCCCACCTCCCTACACCAGAAATCGTGGGATTCCAAACTCCAAATTCCTCCTCTAATCATTAGGATTTGCAAAACAACAGCTCCAAAAATCTAATCAAAATCAATCCCAGAAAGTTTCTCTGTTACAGAAGCAGTAACCTCACAGTAACTGAGCCCTAACCTATACAGAGTAGTAATATGAATTACCAATGAAGTCAGTTCATGGAGATTTGTTAGTTGGAGCAAATAGACACTGAGAGGGCATCCAAAGTCTCTCCATCAAAATATTCAGAGAGAACCATTTCCGAGGCTGTGTTTTCAGCTCCTTCCTACTGGGTGAATGGCCTCTCTGTGCAACCTGCCAACTATCTGCCAATGGCCGCTCTCTTTTACAAGTGAATAGACTGAGTTTAACCACAGTTAAAAAGACACACTAATGTGCCATGACTGCACCACAATGGCTGTGCGGGTAATTTGCCAAACCTAATGATCCTGGTTTGGCCCCTGCTAGAGGAGGTAGAGAGCAAGAATCCTAAAGAGGCACACAGCTGCACTGATCCCTCTCTTCTCTTCTTCCCTCTCTAATCTCTGTCTCCCCTAGTTCTCTTATCATGAACTCAATTTATTTTGCTTTTTGGAAAATTACACCACTAGGGTGCAAAAAAATGCATACCCTCTGCATTCTTGTACATTGTTCCACTATCAAGACATTTAATTCCATACCAACTCCCTAGGTGAGTACATGCCTCCCAATTCATGCTATGGATTTTCTTGAAAAAATTCATGTTGAAATGTTGAAAATCCCATAGCTGTACTCTTATGTAAATGACGTAAATTAATAACAGGATTTTTTTTTTTTTTAATCAGAATAAAGAATCTGTAATTTTCTACAATTCATAGCTCTATTGATTTGTCACTTTCTTTCAACAAAAGTTTGGTTCAGTGTAGTATTAATTTAGTTCTTTCAAATCAAGAAGTTATTTGGTCCTGCATAAAAAAACAGTGTCACAGATCTTATTAAATATACAGCTTCGGAGCTGAAAAACACTTTGAGTTATTTTGACTGTAGATTTTCCCAGGGATTATTTCAATTTCTTTAAAAAGTTTGTATGTGAAAGTGTTGATACTCATTGTGTACATATATAAAAACTCAAAGATGTTACATTACTCCTTCATCATTTCTAAAAAAAAAATAAAATTAGCCAATTTTAGTACTTTTCACTGGCTATAACGGTCAGCAGAAACTTTTTGATTTAAAAGTGGAAACTAGGTGGAAACAAGCTTAAAGAAATCACAGATCTCTATGTTATGATGTGTATTACTGGTTCTTGTTATTGATGAGAACTTAACATATCTACTATTCAAAGCTCAGGATTATATTTTTTCCTGTGTTAATACACTGGGAATCCTTTTAAAATGAAAGGAAATGAAACGTGCTCCTGGATGTTCTAGTAGAATACTTTTTTGGGCATTGATTACTATGCTCAGTGAGCACAAACCAGGATTTCAACGTTGTTTTCTATTTGAAACCAGGGAGATTTCCTTTTCACACTGTCTTTTCAACCGTCTAAAATGTGGGTACAACATCAACTTGTCACAAAACACACATTTTTGTAATTATTTTGCTGATTTGTTCACTTGTAGGTTGAAAGTGGGACAATAGTGATTGATGTGAAGGTACAGTCCATGTTATTTACAAGTGTATGTAAACTTTTAACCACGAATGTATTCCTCTGAGGTCATATTGCACTGCTATAGGTGAAATGTGGTCTTCACAAAGATGTAATTAAATTTATTTATTTTTCATATAAAATGTCATAAATATGGCACATGTGCAAATACTTAGTGTTACAGGTGTGACTACTCTGAACCATGACTTCTGGGGCAAAATTGAAGCTGAAGAAATAAATACTTCAAAAAAATTAAAAAATAAATTAAAAAAATTTCAAGCATGTGGCTTAACAGGTTAAGTGAATGCCTCATCTCATCTCATTTTCTTGACCGCTTTATCCGTGAGGGTCGCAGGGATGTTACCGCTTTATCCCCCCCTTTCAGGGGGTTGCGGGGGTTACTAGAGCCAATCCCAGTTTTTCATATGGGTGGAGGCCAGGGTATATCTCTGGACGAGTCGCCAGCTCGTCGCAGGGATATATTTATTATTATGTATTTATTATTGCTTTAAAACAACTTTATCATCTATGCAGATAAGAGCATATTGTAATTTTGGAGCCTGACTAAGAAACCACATCAAGGCTTCTCAGCTGAAAGCCAGTATTGCAAATCCCGGTGAAGTATGGGCTAGTGAAGTATGCCTTTTCTACGTAAAAATGCTCACTGGACGGCAACAGTTGAAGCTTCAAAGCATTCAGGTCAGCCCTAGCTACTTGCGTCTTTTGTTTTGATTGCGATACCTCTAGTTGCAGAACTTACATTTAGTAATAATTATCTCATGACTGCCATAAAGAAGGGAATTTAATTCCCTGGCTGAGCGGCGCCGTGTTGGAGTTCTTCCCGGGGACGAGAAGGATGCCTCCATGCGATTGTAGCTCACTGGGGGAAAGGCTCGGACTGTGACAGCAGTTCAGATTACCCAATCTTCTTGGGAGTCCTAGGATGACATCCTTGAAGGGGCTCCACCTGGGGCACAATAACGCTCAGGGGATGGTACGTGGCAGACTGGGGTGGTGGTTCCTATTTTAAAAAAGGTGGACTGTGGGGGTCGCTAGTGCGCATACAAATGGTATAGACGTGTCTGATAAGGCCTTCTCTCCACTACCCAGGCAAAACAATTATTATACCGTGTTTTATTTACCCCCGGGCACCTTATGCATGTTTACTGCCTTCATTTAAACCAAGTGCACCTGAGCGTTCAACAATGCCGAAAGCTAACGCCTCTAACAATCCAAATCCACCGACTGTCAAGCCGCCAGCATGGATGCTTTTTCCGGACTATACCAGTAGGTTGATCAATCAACGTCAGTCGTTTTGGGTTGTAATGCAGGCTTTGCACAATAGAGGAATCAAGCATTACTTACAATACCTGGCCAGGCTTCACGTTCACCACAAGGATAACACGGCACCAACGGTGTTTAATGACCTGAAAGAGGCCGCATCATACTTGGAAAGGAGCAACGCACGCAGAAGGGAGTAGACTTGTATATTAAAACTGTTCAGGTACGTTCAACTTGTTCATTTGTTTTTGTAGGTTTTTTCTCCTTCTACAAGGCTACCACTTTACTTTGCTTTTATTACCGGCGAAAGACCTAGGGGGAATCTGGACCAGTAGCAAAGGATACACAGGCTAGGAAGCACTGTTTAGCTATTTTTTTTGTGGAAAGACAGAGAGAGGACAAAAGTTATCGTATTGCTCAGGCCAGTGCTCGTTTATTTCTGACACATCAACATAAAACTCTGTCACATCAGCTACTCAAAGCTTTCTTATTTAAGTTCATATCACATTCATACCAACACTAAAACACATAACAAATAAAATAACATGTGGAAACCAGACTGGCAATAAACAATATAAAACACTATGCCAAAAGAAGTATAAGTACACATGAACTCAAAATAATCTTTCTTGTTTTCCACATAAACAAGAATTGGCTTAACTTAAAATATTAAGATGTACAAAAACTCAAAATACACATTCACTACTCTAATCCTTTCATTCGTATTTAACACATACATTATAGTAACACTAATTCTACACTTGGTTAATATACACAAGACCTTTCTACCACATACACAATACTCTCTTACACTTGTACTTGTACTTGTACTGCAGCGCTTAACATGTGGCGTGACCCCGCACATGTTAGCGAGTAACTCAAAACCAAACTCGTTTGAAAATAGCGTCCTTCTTCACCATATACTTACAACTGGCTGGCTAGTACTCTTAACACTCTTTAAAACACATTTTCTTACGTTACCAGATGCTTATGTCTGTTACTTACAAAACTACTATAGAAATCTGAAATTCACAGAAAGTGGATATTCAACATGGCGACGCCCGTCGTGATGTGAAGCTTTAAACTGAAGCTTTCAACACTCTTTATACATTTCCAAAACATGCAAAAACTTAACATAACAAGATTACTATTGTATTGATATTAGATACAAAACTGAGCTGAACATAGAAAAACAAGTTTTGCATTACCTGTGGATTGATATAGAGAGGACAAAAGTTATCGTCTTGCTCAGGCCAGTGCTCGTTTATTTCTGAGCTGCGCATTAGCAGAGCATGTAGCTGCAGTCTCCCTAGTGGATCCACAGTAGCCATCTACTGACTAGTGTATCAACTTGATGTAAAGTCTGTAAAACTGTGTTAGAATAATTCAAATGTTTACTGAAAATTAGGGGGGTGTCTGTTTACATAAAAAAAAAACTTAACATGTAGCATTTCCAACCCACTATACTTGCTATGTTTGTGGTCAGTCGAAAAAATATTTCTCTTGTTTAAGTATGCAGGGGTCACACAGTAGAGTGAGAATAGGGGACGAAGATGTTACAATAGTTTCATAGTGTCAGTATCAGTTTCAGGTCACGTCATCAAAAGAGACAAAGTTTTCAGACATCTCAAATCTCTTTCCGAAGATGTGGTTCTCCCACAGGAAACCCATATCAAAGCAACTGAGTAACGTAGACTTAGGTGCAGTTGGATATCAAAGGTTTAATAATCGTCATTCACCAAAAAATGCAGTGGTGTGGCCATACTTTTTAGGAAAAACATTTAGTTTCAACTCATGTCCACAGATCCTTATGGCAGGTACATTTTGATCTCTGGTGTAATTCATTAATTTCCATTAACCATGCTCAATATCTATGGCCCAAACATAGATTCTTGCTTCTTTTTTCGGAATGCTACTTTGACTCCCTCACAATACCCAACTTAGTGATCCTGCCAGGGAGGTACTAGACTCTGATTTCATATCTGTTATTAAGTCCTTTCCACCTGGCAATGCCCCTGGGCCTGACAGGTTTGGCTGCAGCCTCCTCGCCCCACTCTTTCTCATCATGATATTTAGCTCTAGAAGTGACAAAACCTTGCCTAAAATACCATACAAGGCTTTACAACGCTTAGTTCAGCAGGACTGCCCCCTCTCACCTGCCCTTTTCACTGGAGCCCCTCACTCAAAAAATAAGAAGCCACCCAGATATCATCGGTCTGAAAGTAGGAAATACAGAAACATTCATTAGCCTTTATGCCAATGACGTGATTTTATACTTAAAAAATCGGTCACCTCACTGCTAGATCTAATCACCATCAGCCTTTTTTAAAGAATTAGATTTCATAATTTTGTCTTACATTTGCAACTATAAAACACAGGATCTCAAAAATCCATTTGCAGAAGCCTAAGTCTAAAGGAGGACTGGGTTTACCAGACATTACTTTTGGGCTGCTAATGTTCTCGCAACATGGTGCTCCAGATGGCTTGTCCTCTGGGGCCCCCTTGTGTCTACATATTAAGGTTAACTCTGTTGCCAATTCTTCCTTGCTAGCCCTCCTGTTTTCTTGGCTAGATAAGCCTGGGTCTTTGAAAAACCTAAGTTTTGTTGTGAGAAACTGTCAGAATTCTAAACCAGGTTGGAAGTGTTCTGAGTCTGCCAGATAACTTGGTATATAATCCAATTTGCGTAAACCATTCTTTCTTACCCTTGTGGACAGATAAAACTTTTCATGCCTGGAGGGAGAACGGATTCATCTCTATTGAGGACCTATATATACAAGAAAGGTTTCCACTATTTAGTCTGCTCATAGAAAAATTTGAGCTGCCTCACTCACATTTTTTCCGATATTTACAAATCAGGCATTACGTCCAGTCCAAGATTTGAAACTTTTAAACACTACCGGGGAAGCACAATTTTTTTGATGTTTTAAAGAATCCCCCTGACTCCAGGCATCTAAGTCTCTAAGTTTGCGAGTCTGTTCAACTGTTGTACCATAGCCGCCACTGTCAAAATTATGGATGTTTGGAGAGAGGAACTTGGCCGAGAGCTGTCTGAAGCTGTATGGGGTAAGAGTTTGTCTATTACACAGTCCTGCTCTGTTAACAGATCCAGTTCAAAGTTGTCCACAGTCTTCACTCTTCTAAATCACGTTTGCACGAGATTTATCCTTCTGTCTCACCACTGTGTGACAGTTGCAAAATGACTGATGGCACATTGTCCCACGCTTTCTGGTTCTGCCCTTCACTTACTGGATTCTGGCCCAAAATATTCAACTGGTGTTCAAGGGCCTACAATATAACTATCCAGCAGGAAGCTGAACTTGCCATCGTCGGCAGCTCTCAACCAACTCTGCATTTTCCCACAGCTATGCAACAATCTTTGATGCTGGGGATGATTGTTGCCAAAAGACTAATTCCGAGGGACTGGAAATAACCCTCTCCCCCTTCCTTCCAGAGATGGATAACTGACATGATTGCAGTCATACAGATGCAAAGAGTCAGGTTTCTGAGAACCAATTCATTAAAAAACTTCTCTGCGATCTGGGACCCATTCCTATCCTTCCTAGATGAGGCTAGATGAGGCTAGGGGATGTCAAGTGTCAAGTTAATTTTTCTGCCCCCTGCTTGATATCTAATGGGTCATGGGAGTTTGCCCATCCAGTCTATGTGTTTTGTGGACTTGGATAAGGCCTATGACCATGTACCCTGGGGAGTACTGTGGGGGGTACTGTGGAGTATGGGGTACCAGTGCTGTTGCGATGAGCTATCCAGTCCCTGTATGACCAAAGTCAGACCTGTGTCCGTATACTCAACACAAAGTCGAACACGTTTCATGGACAGGATTTTAAGGCGCAGCCGTGGTGAGGTGTCCGGTTTGGGAACCTTAGGATTGCATCTCTGGTTTTTACAGATGACGTGGTTCTACTGGTTTCTTCGGTCTGTGACCTCCAGCAGGCACTGGGGCAGTTTGCAGCAGAGTGTGAAGCAGTCAGGATGAGGGCCAGAACCTCTAAGTCTAAGGAAATGATTATCTGCTGGAAAATGGTGGATTTCCCCCTCCAGTTGAGGGGTGAGCTACTGTCCCAAGCCAAGGAGTTTAAGTATCTCGGGGCCTTGTTCACAAGTAATGGGAAAGTGGAGTGTGAGATGGACAGGCGGTTTGGTATGGCATTGGCAGTATTGCAGGCATTGCACCGGACAGTCGTGGCTAAGAGGGAGCTGAGCTGAAAGGCAAAGTTTTCGATTTACCAGCCGAAAGGAGCCAGGTAGGGTGGTTCCTGGGTGCCTCCCTTTGGAGGTTATGTCCAGGCATGTCCAACTGGAAGGAGACCCCGGGGCAGACCCAGAACTCGCTGGAGAGATTACATATCTCTTCCTGCCTGGAAATGCCTCGGGATCCACAGGAGGAGATAGAAAGCATTACCAGGGAGAAGGACGTCTGGAGCAATCTTCAGAGCTGCCACCATGGCACGACCCCAGATAAGTGGATGAAGATGAAGATGAAGATTTGATACCCGAAATGTAATTAGTTATATTAAATGTTTGGCAATCTTTGGGTCTATAACCAAACCTAAGAAAATAAATGGTTATATTTATTTTAATCATTTCAAAGAAATAGGTTTAAAACAAAATGAAGTTATTTGTGAACTGTAAGAAACAGAATTAGGAAAAAGTAAAAAGGACACAGAATTCTGTCCATCTATCCCCTCAGTAACAAATGTGTTGCTGGCAGGACCTTGCAAATATGTTGTGCTGGTTAAGCCAACAGGGCACTGCAAATCCATATTGAAATCAGCAGGAGGAAAGCTAGTCATCTGTTAGTAGCCGGTGAGCAGCAGAGTCCTTTGGTGTGTTTGGCTATGACGTTACAGCGCCATGAAAACTCTGTGTTTATCTGATCAGCCCTTCTGATCAGGCTTTATAAGGACCACCATTCAAACTTTTTACAACGAATATCGGCCCGATAATGATCATGGCCAATCAAACCGCTGGAGCAATGGAGCACTTTTAGCTGATGGGTGACAAGAGAAACATCTGACAGTCAAAAAATCTTATATATAATCGGGTATAATAATAAGCTTCACAGAGGCAGCACGATGCAGTTTTATTGTATAGGATTTAATTAGATTGTTGCAGTGTTATATATTACTGTCCTCCCATTGAGGAGGTCTTGTAATTGGGAAATTATTTAAGTTATTATGTTTTAGTGCATGTGATTTGGTTTTTATTTTCTCAGTATGATTGTTTTCCACTTGTTTGATGTTTGGACATGTTCATCCACTTATTATACTCACTATTCAGCTCCATATTCAATGTAATCCAGTGTGGTTTATTTTTTTATGCAAAAAAGTGATTGCTACAGAGTGAAGGAATGCAGAATTGAGCTAACCAATGTCTCTGATCATAGTGTACTATTTGACAGTTCAACTAGATGGAAGTAGGAGGAATATGGTGTGGAGGTTAAACATGGGTATGTTAAATAACAAAGCAACTGTAGAACAGATCAAATTAGAAATTAAAGAATATTTGGAACAAAATAACAATGGGGCAGTAGATCCATCTATACTGTGGGAATCAATGAAGGCAGTGATATGTGGAAAATTGATTACTTTAACAGCATAAAAAGCATTAAAAAAAAGACTGTAGTGTGATCCCAGCATTAATCGTCACAGTATAACACCAAGTCAGTTAAATTTCAGGGATATCACTCTGTCCATTTAGAAAGCACAAGTGATTGTGAATCAATTTCATCTGCTTCGGTGCAAATGAAAGTGACAACAGGGGCAATGGAGAGGCAAAAGCAAGACAAGCCCCAAAAAGGGAAAGGTTTTGCATCTGGTCACAGACAGTTGCTCTCTCCTTATGATTCCTGACTGATTCATCTATGTGTTCTGCTTGTGTCCTTGTCATTACTGGTTGAAACTCTTAGGTGGCTCAGTCTTAGTATTCTAATGAATAATCCATTGCAGCTAATTGATGCTTATGTCAAGGAAGGGATTTCTCATGAGTTGTGAGTTGGACCAGGTGTTCAAGTGGAAAAGGCAGTACCAGTGGCAGCCAAATCCAGGAGTCAGCAAGAGATGGAGAGGCTTATCAAAGACAGAAGACAGCTAAGAAAGCAGTGGAAGAAGGCCTCTGAGTCAGAGAGGGAAAGTTTCATACCACTCCAAGCAGGCATCAAGAACCGGCTAGCAAAAAAAAGCGGATCCATCAAAACAGGAACTGGAAGAACACCTGGGAAAAGTCCACCGTGATGCAGAAAGGCATTAGCAGATAGTCATCCCTCATGACATCCCACCATTTCATCCTTCTGAATTCAAACTGGACACTGGCCCTCCAAAATGGAAAGAAGTAGAGAACGTAGTCCAATGAGCAAGAGCAGCATCAGCACTTGGGCTGAAGAGAGTACTATATAAGCTCTACAAGAATACAGTGGATGTGCTAAGCTTTCTTTGGAGGCTCATGAGGATTTCATGGCAGAAGCAAGTAATACCTAAGGTAAGGCGAAGGGCTGGCGAAGTCCTAATTTCAAAAGAAAAGGATGCATCAGAGATCAGTCAGTTCCGGCCAGTCTGCCTTGAATGTTGAGAGAAATATCTTTTTTTAACATGGTTTAGCCAGTTTCACTACAGCAGCACTTAGAGGTGGGCATCATGGCAGGCTGCACAATCTCACCCTTGGCTTTAGTAATGGCCATGGAAGTCATCATCAGGGCCTCAAAGTAGCACCTGAAACTTAAGGAAACACAAAAATGAAAAGGGCGTAAGCAAATGAAGATAGCGTCTTCACCAATTTGACAACACAGATGCAAGCTTTCGTAATAGCCATGGAAGTCATCATCAGGGCCTAAAAGTGGGAGATGAATGAGCAAAGACTGAGTTCTGTCTGGCACCTATTAGGGTGTACATGGATGACATGACTATGCTGACTACTACTGCAGCATGTACCAAGCAGTTACTTGGAAAGTTGCAGGAGAATATCAAGTGGACCAGGATGAAAATCAAGCTGGACAAATCTCGAGGCATCTCCATTTGAGGAGCCTGTCCAAGGACAAAGAGCAGGTGCACCAAATAAAACAGGACATTGTCAATGGTCTGAGGAACATCAACAAGACAATTCAATTTAAAGGGGCAACAATTTTGCCAAAGCATCTGTCCAAACACTTGGACAGAACACAACAAATAACAACACAAACACAACACCAAGATTGATTTACATTAATTATATATACAGTATATACAGTGTGCGTGTGTGCGTGTGTCGGTCACTCCCTGTCCCTCAGGCTGTGGCATGTCGACACATATTGAGCAGCAAGGTGTGCCCTATCTCCTTCTCCCAGGAGTATTTTTAATTTTGATATGTCGTTCAGCTCTTTGAACTCTGAGATTACTGAATTGAATTTATTAAAATAAATTAAAACAAGACTCTCTTTCCCTGGGAAACTCAAGCTTTGGTGCCTACAGTTTGGATTACCCTGGGTTATGTGGCCGCTCACTGTCTATGAGGTCCCATTCATTGCTGTGGAGATTTAGTGAACCATTACATCATACGTGACGAAGTGGCTTGGTGTCCCACAATGTCTGAGTATCAGTATCAGTCTGTAAGCGTGGTCCTGGAACTGTCTTTCAGTAGTCTGATGGAGGAATACAAATGTTCAAAAGTAAGATTCCAGTTGACATTGAAGGATTCCAAAGACCAGACCATCAGCAAGGCTGACTGCCACTATCAACTGGCCAGAAATGGACATCATCCAACACAGTACAGAAAGCTACATCAGCCCTGAAACATAAAGACATCGTGGGGCATGTCCAGCAGGGAAGAGGAGGCTTTGGCCTGGTGGCAGGCGAACCAACTTAACACAAGGTCACAACATCAGAGTGCAGGATATTGGTAGTTGAGGAAGTGCACCAACAGGAGGAGACTGCCAGGAGTGCAGCCACACGCAATGCCGCTATACCTGGCGACACAATCAGGTCCTCAAGAGCCTGGTATTAGTTCTTGAGAGCAAACAGAGTGTGACCAACTCCTTGCCCCGAGGAGCAACCAATCCACTGAGGACAACAACATTTATTCGAGAAGGACAGGAAAGACCCAAACATCCTTCTAAGAAGCCAGAAACAGGACACCTAAGCATGGCCCGTGATGGGAAGATGCTAGTGGATATTAGCCAGTAATTGATTTTTCGACTCAAAACTGTTTTCACCAATGGGGCTGTAATGCCAAAGCCTACCCGGTTAAAGTGGGATGCAGAGGGTTTGTGGCATCTTCCGCCATCAGTCAGAGCGCTAGGAATCCACAGGCAGACCTTTTCAGCAGACCATCAGAGCAGTCTCAGGAGCAGCTGAAAGAAGAAGCCATTGGATATGGCTGAAGCAAAAAGACCCTTGCTGGGCTCACAACAGCATGATCTTATCGAGATACCCCCCGCTTTTCAAGGTGAGTCTTGTGAGCAATTGGGTACATGACACAAGCTCAAGTTTGGTCACACCGGTGTCCAGTGTATGAAGGCCGAAACACCCAATGATCCGGAGTAACAGTACTGATGATGTGTCCCATCCTACCTGTTTATGTACCCACTGGAAGTGCTCACCACTGCAATTTTCTGTCTTTGTCTTTAATTTTACTCACTAATCCAAAGTAATTTTCATTTAGACTACATTTGCATCTCATTACACATCTCTTCTAAAACACGCTGGTTTTCATTGGACTTTTACTTGCTTTTCTTTAATTTTATATGATAAATACTTAGGTAATATTAACATAACATTTCATATACTTCTAACACCACAGCGCTACTATGCACTTGTTTTATTAACTATCTTAAAATAAGGCAACTACAAAACGATAAAAAACAACAGACACTTTTAAACAACAGCACCTTTATTATCTTTTCCAACATACAGTAAACTGTCTGGTGCATTAACAGACAAAACACTGCACCTAGATTTGATGCTGCTAAAAGTACTTGTTACAATTTTTAAGTGGCTTAGTCTGAGTAAAAGCACAAACATTTTTAAAATAGCAAATTTGGCCCCTCTACCTAGTCTCTAAATGTTTATAAACATTTAAGATTTACAGTGATCAACTTTAGTACACCTCAGATAAAATATTCAATGACATTTTCAAAAGTATTATTTTTAAAGTGTCAGCTTTGCAAGAAATATTAAGTGCAGTAATTCACTTATCACATCCTTTTAGGTTTTAGAGAGGTAACCCCCAAGAGCTCAACACACTGAAACTTAAGGAAACAAAGAAATGAACAAAGCACAAGCAAATGAAGATAACATCTTTACCAATTTGACAACACAGCTGCAGTTTATAGAAAAAACACTTTGAAAAGAGAGAACTTAAACAAGCACAGAAATACTTCAAGTGTCCTATGTTGTCAAATTGGTCAAGATGCTTCCTTCATTTCCTTGTGTTTTGTTAATGTCTTTTCTTACATTGCAGGCCATTGACCTTTCAGGGCAACTATAAACTTATCTTATCAAACTTATGATAAACTTATCATCACCTAATCTGCAATGTTTCCTCACCCCTAGTTTGGGAACCATTATTATAACATTACACAATGTGCAGATGTACATAGTGGTCTCAGGCAAAATGTTTGAAAGAGTACTCTTAATGTAATCATGGGCTGTTGGAAAAATTAATTCCCAACTGGGAAAGTTCCTGTGAATGCCGCCTCTAGTCGCAATCCATTTTGGTTTTCCAACTTTGACATCATATGTGAAGTCCTGCCCCTTCCAGTGAGCCCCATGGGCCCTTATTTCATACACAATTTGTACAGTGGTCAATTGGGAGGGACAAATAATTTTTGTATCTTGTTTAAACTGTGCCATGAATAACACATGATGTTTGTCAATTTAAAAGATATTTTTTTCTAGTCAAAAGACTAGAAAGAAGTTTGTTGTAAAGATAGTAAAATAACATTTACTTTTGTGTAAAACCGCTCATGGCACTATTCAAACATGTCAAAAAATGATTTGTCTACTGCCATCACTATCATACATACTTTTTCTGAAATTAGGTCCCATGGTGGTTAGTGGTTTTAGGGAATGTACTGGAGGCAGAAGGCAAGCCTTTCTCACATCTACAATCTTTAATGACCTCAGTTCGCTCGATGATGATGGACACATCGGCAGGGGTTGGGCCTACATGTGCTGCACTTCCACGGAGGACACAGATCTTCAGGACATACTCAGCATAGTCCTCTTTGACGGTTTCTTTGTTGACATCCTGTCAAAGCATGTGAATTGGTGCTCAGATGCAATATATTGTTCATGTTTTCTTTGAAGTACCTGAATACAGGAGACCATTTAATTCAGTCTACACCTACAATATTCTAACAGAAATAAAATGCTCAGAACAGGACAATGGTTAAATATTGAATAACTAATTAAGTACCTATTGACTTTCTTGACTGTTCTGCTTTGTTCCGAGCAGAAAGTAAAAACAGACAAGTATACCTGATTCAGTGTAGCATTATGAAAACAAATGAATGAATAAATACAATACAGTAACATGTTTACTTTTATTATTTCAGGGCTATTAAATGTCAATTTAATTAATTTAAAGTAACAACAATTTTTAAAAACTAAATGGAATTTTTGTTTTTCATGTCTTACTCACTTGTGGAATTATTTGTCTATTAGAGGTTAGATTGTTAAGTTGAAGAACAGACATGTTTAACATGGACAAAATTTACCTGGTAGTCTTTGATTAGTTCCTCAGCAGGCTCTCCGAGGAACACCATCAAGCAGCAGATGAATTTTCTTGGGGGAGGACTCCCAACCTTCCCACAACATACGTGCATCTAAATCTTCAACAAACCTAGGGTAAACAGTTATATTTAACAAGATTAGCTGTAACATAAGTAAATATAATTTGAACACAAATAAGGTAAATTAAAAAAGTAGCAGTAAACCATTAACATTAGCTTACATTAGCAGGAAATTGGCATTAATAGCCAATAATGCCACAGCCCAAAATAAAAGCTCCCATTTGCACTGTTCCGCCACAGACAACTGGCAGACAGATCTCATCCCATCATCTAGGAGAGGACACATACTATAATATACCACATTATCATTTCAGTCAGTGTGTTATGACAGTATATAAGAACGTACAATGATTATAAACTTATACTTAGTCAAAAAGGATAAATATATTATTGACAAATATTGTAAGTTACTGTCAAAGTATTTCAATACATTATCCAGACAATAAAAATTACATAAAATAATGTAAAGTATGTTAAACTTGGTATAAAATGTACAAATCCTCCTCTAATCTTCCTGGCCTCATTTACCAACACCTGTGTTGCAGTCTATTGAAACAGATAATTCAAGACAGAGTAGCATTTTTGTTTTCTCGTGTGTTTATGTGTTTTAACGGGCAGTTTCAATGGACATTACACACACTTTTGTCTACAAGGCATTAAGAGGCAATGTACTATGTTCCAAATAGAGAAGAACTTTGCCTTTACCTCACCACAGGATAACAGTATGGAGACACATTTCAACTGCATCTGAAAAATAATGTTTTCAATGGTATCAAGCAAACTCCTGCCTTAGTGCCTACTGGTGACAGGTGAGTGTGTTACATGTCCAGCTGGGAGCCACCATCCCCTTAATAAAAGACTCTTCGGCTCAAAGAGTGCGCCAGTGCCACACTCCCTATTCAAAACTGTGAATTTAGTCTGAAGCTCAGAAGAAATATTTTACCTGCAACTGGCCACAAAAAGTACCAAATTGACACATGCATGCAACCAGGTCAAGTTTGCTAGTTTGCACAGTAACAAGCTAGCTAAACGGATTGACCAATGTTACGTTTTCAATAGCAAAACACTGACTTCTGCTGACAGCTAATAGGAATGTGAAAAGTTACCCAAGCAAATGAACATAATCACATCAGTCCACTTCCAGGAATATTCACTCAAAATTAGTGTCCAAGCCCTCATCCAGCCAAAGTCAGTCAACCTGGCCTGTTTTGAATTGATCCCTGAGGTAACAAGCAGAAATTCGCCTTTGACATCATCAACCACTGTGCACACAGTTAACCTGAGCAAGTACTGTACATTTTACTTGCTTTTAACAAGTTATATGGCCAATACATTATTTTAGTAAATATTACTACTTGCTATAGATAAACTTTACTTATCAAAATGATGATTCAAAACAACTTGCAAACACAGGGTAACACATTCAATTTTGAGGTGATATTTTAAGTAAAAGCATCAAAACAGTAATTTCTTGTAGAATTAAATGAATAAAACCAGGGTAATATTTACAGGGCCAAAAAAAACATTTTTATCAGTGTACGTTTTCAATAACCAAACACTGACTTCAGCTTACAGCTAACAGGAATGTGAAAAAGTTAACCAGGCATATAAACATACTTACATCCAGTCCACTTCCACAAATATTCAAGAGTGTCCAAGCCTTCATCAGTTGTCCTGGTACAAGTTCTGGCCTGTTTTAAATCAACCCCTGAAGTAACAACTGCAAATTCTCTGCTGACGTCACAGACTGAATGTGCACACGGGTAACTTGAACAAGTGCTGTACATTTTATTTGGTTTTAACAAGTTATTTGGCCAATACATTACTTTAGTAAATATTTTAGTTAAAATTTACATATCAAAATGATGATTCAAAATAACATACAAACGCTAAGTAACACATTAAATAAAAGCTGACATTTTAAGTAAAAGCACCAAAATAGTAACTTCTTGTAGAATTTAAATGTAAAACAAGGGTAATATTCACAGGGCCAAAGAATAATTTGTATTAGTGTATAATGGCGTGATATGAATGTTTTATTCTTACTGTGGCTAAAACTGAGCTAAGCTATAATGAAATATTATACACGCGGTACTCGCTAAGATTATAAGATAGCAATCTTATTTTCACTGGCTCTGGCTCTGCTGTCAGTTTTTAGTTGCCCACATTTACACATATGAAAAAACTTCCAACAGGATTGTATTCAAGAGTTGCATTTCCTTGAGAGCACTGTGAACCTATGTGAAAGTGTAAGAAGCACTGGATAAAGTGAAGTCTCCAAAAAATGTAATTCTACGTGTAAACTTTTTAGTAGAGAGAATAAAAAAGATAACTAAATACATTTTGAAAACATATGAACTAAAAAAACTACTGGCCTATCGCAGATACATTGTACCGGCATCGGTGTATTTGTACTGGTCTGAGGTTATTGGGGGAAGAATCGAAACCAATGCTTTAAGTGCATTGTTTGGTATTACTGCATTATTACTTAACCTTCATAAGTCCAAACAGACGTTATAGCTTTTACCACTCTCTTTGCCAGATGTTTGATATTAATTACTTGGAAATAAAAGACACTTCCCCATAACAGGCAAAAACATGTCCTATATTTTATAAAACTGGAAAAGATTTGGCTTTCAAGTAGTGGCTTGTCTTCCAAATTTGATGTCATCTGGGGTTCATTTTTCCAATATTTCAGGATGTAGGCTGGGATTTTAGAATGATAGGGGTGGTGGTACTGCAAGTATTAATAGATGGATATTCTTTGTCTGATGTGTGTATATTTAGATTGATTTTGTTTTAATTATTATTATTAATTTGTCTTCTTTTCTTTATTGTTCTTGGTGTTCAGTGTGTGTTGTTTTTCCTTTTCTTTGTTAGAGCATTCCACAGAAATATGTTTTCTCTTTGTTTTGTTTTTGTTTTCTCACCTGAAAACCATTTATGTAACCTGAAGAAACGGTTGCCACATAAAAATATTTAAAGTTTCAACACATCTGTGGTCTCCAGAAACATACATCGCCAAGATTTATTGTGGTGATTGGGTTAAACATTGTTATCAAGTTCACTGTTTTAGTGGGGACATACTCTGTGTCAACAAGCAGGAAATATGACAGGTCTTTGTACTGTTGACAGAAACCTCAGTCAGGCATGGCTGTAAGAAGTGGATGCCAATCTGAGAGGGCAAAAGGGTGACCTCCCATTCAGAAATTAATGGCACCAATAAATCATATTCAATGAAAACTGACAGGATCATTTAGCTTCCTGTGTGCCCAGCAGAGCATAAGAGACAACACTTCCAGGCCTCATCCCCAACCTTCACAGAGCAGGACATTCATCTCTCTCAGACTCAGTCGCACCACAGCAGAGTACCAAACTCCCTCTAGGAGAATGAAAGGCTTGTTCCTGTGCAAACTTCAGGATGACCTCCTCCGGCTCTGTTTTTACAGCCCCGTCACTGCTGAGGCTAAAAGATTACAGCCACATTGAGACGCAGGGGAGTGCTGAGCAAAAGCCGAACTACGATCAGTGAAAAGTGACAAGGGCAGAGAGAACAGTGGACTTCAGGGTGGTGAAAAGAAGGCCCCCAACCTGTCAACTAAATGAGTGAATAGTAACTTCTATATTACCTTGTATGATTTTGAAAATGTGGTTTTGAGAACACTAAGCTACCTATGATTGCCGCTCAGTGCCAGCATCTTTTAAAAAAGCCCAAATAACTTGTGGTGTGTTCACTTTTAAGCACAAAATGTTAAAATCAAGTTGCTGTTATGAGCACATTTGAGCATGTAATGCACCATTTGCATTGTACATTTTTGATTATCTGCCTATTGTTGCAATCATTTCAGTCTCAGATTAGTTAAATTTTGAAATATCAGTGTGTCTGTTGATCAACTAAACCCATAGCTATTTTTGTACAGCCAAAACTCATGTTTTAGTGACACATGCCCACTAATGAAAAAATGTGTTTACTTAACTCTTAAAAACTGAAAAGTTAAACCTGCATTAATTAAATTTACTAAATAATTTTTTTTTTGTTCATAAAATCCGACATGTGCCCCGAGATGTAAATTTGAAAAATTACTGAGTTTTTTTGTTTTGTTTTTTATCACTCGCAGATGATCTCTGCGAGTGATAGTGACATAAGTAACGTTAGCCTAATGTCCGCCCATAATTCAAAGAATCGGAGCAACGTCAGCCGAGGCCGGACAATCAACAATCAGCATAAGCGTCAGACTCTCGATTATTCTATGTCTCTGCATCGATGCAAAATCTTCCCCGTCCGCATCACGATGCATCTTGTAATCAAGAAATTTCCACACCTTTAATACTGATTACATAGTGATGCCTGGGACTGCAGTCATGAGTGTACAGTGTGAATGGGAGGGGGCTAGGCACACAGCCCTGAGCGGCTCTGGTGTTGAGCAGTAGCGTAGAGGATGTATCAATCCGTACTCTCTGGGGTCTGGTTGTGAGGTTGTCCAATATCCAGTTGCAGTGTTGTAGTCAAGCCCGGAGTGTTAAGTCTTCCAATCAGCTTCATGGGTTAGACAGCAATAAAACAAAACAAAACAACACAAAACAAAACAAACAGCATGACATTACTCTGCTTATGTCTGGGTGTTTTGTCCGGGATGTGGTGTTCATTGAAGATCCTCCTGAGTTTCTCAAGTGCTCCCCTGATGTGCTTCTGTTCCTTAATCTTCTCCTCCGTCTATTGGAGACACTGTGAACCCATGGCACAGCCATGCTTCTGTCTGTAGAAACCTTCACTGTACTGGAAGTAGGTGGTCATCAGGCAGAGATCAAGTAAGGCACAAACGGGTCTGGGATGAAGTTGGTTCTGCTGGAGTGCAGTCCTATAGCAGCGTTTCTTACCATCTTTACCGCTTCTTGGGTGGTAATGCATGTAAAAAGTGAGGTGAGATCGTAGGAAACCATTGTTTCATCTGAGTCCAGTGTTATTTCTCTCATCTTTTTTTCAAAATCCTGTGAATTTTTGATGTGGTGTAGAGTGTTACCAACCAAAGGAGCTGGGCTACTGGCTATGTGCTTGGATATGTTATAGATAACTGAGTTGATGCTGCTGCTGATGGATCTGAGTGGTGCTCCTTCCTTGTGTATCTTGGGGAGTCCATAGATACATGGGATGGCTTCCCCAGAGTAAAGTCTGTAATATAATGGTCTGTCAATGGCTTTGTCCTTTTCCAGTTTTTGCAGATATTCTATAACCTTGTTTTTTTAGCTATTGGTAGGATCTCACCTCAGAGTCTCTAAGGTGTTAGTATCACTAAGCAGATCAGTGACTTTGCTGTGGTAGTCCGCTGTGTTTAGCACCACCTCCCTTTATCTGCTGGCCAGATGGTGATGTTCCGGTCTCTCTTGAGTGATGCCAGGGCCTTCCTTTCCTCAATGGCAAGGTTGGAAGGGGGTGCTTTTGCATTAGTAAAGGCAGCCAATACCTTCAGCCGTAGTTGTTCTGCCTCTGTGTCTGCCAGCTTGTTGTTTCTGATGGCTGATTCTGTTGCTGTGATGAGATCTACTTCTGGCATCTGCTCTGGAGTTACTGCAAAGTTCAGTCCCTTGGCAAGGATATCCTTCTCCGGTTGGGTGAGCTCTCTGTTTTTCACCCACTTCTCTTGTATGACCAGATGTGTTGTGTTGTTAAAATACACAGTTTCGTTCAGGTTTCGTCCAAATCCAATGAAATGCGGGCCACATGGTGGTGCTACAATTAACATCCAAAAATGCACTTTTGGAAAGGCCACGCCCCAAACACAGCAAGTCTGATTGACTTGAAATTTGACACACGCTTCCAACTTGAAGTGCTCTACAAAATATCCTTGTGGACCATATAGTTCTACAATGATGGATTTGGTGCTAATTAGCATAAACTCAAAAGCAGAAAACAGCAAAAACAGCTTGAATCCACCTAATAGCTGCATGGAGCTATATATTTTTTATGTTTTTGTATATTTGTCTGTTTTTGTTGCTAGTATTTTTTTGAGTGAATGTGCTTGTGTTACTCTGTTTTGTGTTTTATGTCTACAGGTCTTATTGTGCCACACACACACACACACACACACACACACACACAGATATCCATATTAATGTCAGACTCACATTATTCCTTTTAAAATGTCATCACTCAAATTTGCAACCTAACACCAGATCTCTTCTCAAAGATCCCTATTTTGACAGCCTTACTGAAAGGACATGAGCATCCTTCCTAGAAATAAATGATTCCCCAATGTCATCAACAACTCTTTTATGAGGAGCAGGAAAAGCTGTTTTAAGAGGAATAATAATTTATATTATTATCCTATTAAAAAATAAAAAATAAAAATAAAAAAATAAACAAAAAGAACAAGAAGCTGAACTGGACCAAAAAGTCCAATAACATGAAAACATTAATGCAAGTAACCCAACAGAAGAAAACCCAGAACAAATGAAGAAAGTACAAATTCCAAATGAATGAAATCATAAATAAGACAACTCAATTCCTGATTCCATCATCATAGCAAATCTGGTAAATACTTGGCAAATCAAATTAAACAAAATGAAAAAAAAAAAAAACTCAAGAGGACATCCACTCAATTCTTATCAGCATTCATTTATCGCAACTTGACATGACCGACTCACCAATAACAGAGATCGAACTTTCGAATGCCCTCAAGCTCATGCCCAACAACAAAGCACAAAGACCTTCCCTGCTGAGTTCTAAGAACACTTATGGTTGATTTTAGTTCTGATCTTCAACAGATTAATAACTTAAGTAAAACAAAATTCAAGTATGCCAGCATACATGAACACAGCCACAATTTCACTCCTCCTAAAACCCAACAAAGATCCCACACTACCATCACGTTACAACCCCATTTCTCTACTCAATGTGGACATTAAAATAAATTAAAATCAATCCACCTAGATCAAACCAGGTTTATCAAAGGCAGACATTCACGAGTAACACACACAGACTTTTTAATTTAATGGATTATTCATCACAACAACAAGAACCATCATTGTCTCATGGGATGCAGAGAAAGCTTTTGACATTAAACTGGTCATTCTTCATATCCACAATGCAAAAAATTGGCTTTGGGGAATCATTTATTAACTGGGTTAACATTCTATAAACTGCACCTTCAGCAGCTGTAATCACCAATAGACTAGCATTACAATGCTTCACACTGCATAGGACTAGGGACTAGGCGAGGCTGCCCACTATCTCCCTTCCTTTTCACTACTTTCTTCGAACAGCTAGCTGCAGCCATTTGTCAGAACACAGACAATTAAGCTCATAGAAACATACTCCAACATCTCTAATTACTCCATCAACTGTCATAAATGTGGAAACAGTGTCAAAATGATATGAAAGACACTAAAACCCTCTATAGAGATGGGTTGCGGTGGGTCTGTGGGTTGCTCACCATAAGCCACCATGCAACCATTGCCGCTACCCAGGCCTCAATGCTGCCTCGAAGCTGCAAACATATCACTCCGGCTAAGGTAAAGATACTCCAACATAAAGACATCAATCTAGTCAGTCTCATCCCGCCTTTCCCCACGTGTGATAAAGCCATCACCACTGGGGAAAATATCGCAGCAATTTTTACGTCTGTAGATCCCCAGCTAAACAGAGACTCATCTATCAGGCAGTTTCTTTGCTTTCAGCGTTTACTGCGACATCATCTGCTCTGTTTACCCCGAAAGAAGGCATGAACTAGATGCCTATTTGGCCCTCACTGGCAACCTTAACCTCAAATACAGCAGGAACATATTCTACCTGTACCATAAAGCCTTCTCCAGCAAAGCCACGCTCAACATCGTCCAATCCAACATCCACCTAAGCTGGTCCATACTAGACACCAAACTGCAGGTGATGATTGCAGGAAGCAGACCTATAACTTCCTGCAACACCTGCAGAAATCCAGGCCACACTGCTTCCCTCTGCCCCACAGTACAGTTCCAGCCTACAACCACCAGGATTCCTTTACTACCCCATCCTCAGCCTGCCTCTGACAAGCAAGGCTGCCAGTGCATCTTTTCAACAACTTGATGCAATAATCATCTGACAACATCAACTTGATGCAATAATTAAAACAAAAATGTTTGCACATACCATAACTGCCATTTCTCCAAGTCATTTCTGCAGCCACTGCAAAAATTGTAGGTGGGCATGATGACCACCCACCATCTGTCATGGAAACTGTCAGATTTCGCAGCCTGATGGAGCACTTAGAGCCCAGGTATAGTCTTCCATCCAGAAAAGACATTTCACAGACTGCTATATCCAAACTTTACAACCAAGTGTCATCGCAGTTAGCTGCACAGTTAGAAGATGTTAAAGCCATGAGCTTGCTTGAAGGTTATTTTGATCATGTAGATATTTATTTCTCTACAGCTTTGCATATCACGTATTTAATTTGAATGAGAATGTTACAGTGGTTGCTGCTTCCTGTTTCAATGTGAAGCCTAACATAAATAAATTCCTTTGGAATACATTTAAATTCAGTGCATTTGTGTATTTTTTTTGTGCTGTGTGGTTTATTTCAGCCTCATGATGTAACCTTAAACACAATACCAATAATAATAATGATAATATTAAAATAAAATGAGCCCTTGTATGGGGATCTGTATCGGTATCAGCGGTTGTGGATCGGAATATCGGATCGGAACTGAAAAAATGTGGTTCGGCCCATCTCTAGCAAAGATGCCCATCAGCATTGGAAACGCAAACACATCTCAGTCTTATGTGATAATAGAGGCCACTCTGCATCAAAGGATATCATTCCTCTCATGAGAAGCATCACGTGGTCATCCAACACTCACAACTTCATCATCACAGCCCTTCACGTGCCTGTTCACACATTAGCTGACTCACTCTCCCGTTTAAATTTTTAGGCCTTCTGGAGCATCTGTCCAGAGGCCTGCCAGTACCTATCCCAGTCCCTCTTTTCCACCTTCTAGCTCTGTACTAAATCAAAGTCCCCTGCTTAGATATTTGGAATCAGCCAGATATTATGAGAGGGTCTAGCAGCTTCTACCCTAGAAACCTATGATTTCGCTTGGAGTACTTTTGCAGTGTTCTGTGTCTCAATTTCTTTGCCACTTAAACACAGTATGTGCATTTATTTGCTATTGTATGGCTGTAAAGCATTTTAAACCACAGTATAGGGGTGTAACAATTCACCAATATGAATCGATATCGTTTTTAAAGTTAAAGATATGACTACACCGGTATGCAGACCTCTACTGTGAACCGGTCAATGGCCGGATTTTAAATAGGTGTGACCCATCTCCACCCTATCCACCTCCAGCTCTTCATATCCAGTTCTCCTCACCAGAATCAACTCCCCTGTCATCAGATCTCCAGGATCTTTCTTCCTCCATCACCACCACCAGTGTCTAGACTCCATCATTCTACACACAGCTTCATCACCTCCCCAAATATTACTAACCGTCTAACCACCAAACTTTCTCATTCTTTTTGTACACATGGCAATAAATCTTCATGTTCACTTGAAAAATGTGAGTCTATCCTAATTGAAATAGGCTTAAGTGGCTTGAATTTAACCATGTGTGGGACAGAAGATGCTAATTGCGTTTTCAATGCCCTGTACACTGTACATCCATCCACCTTAATATCCATCCATACAACCCTCTGGAGCTAAACCATCACACTTCCTGGATTAGAAAACACATCGCAAGTAAACCTAATTTAGGCAGATTAGATTTTTTCCACATCAAATTTGCAAGTTTTGCATTAGCTAATCCCCAGCGATTTCCATTCATCCATGAACAGCTGCAAAAGAGACCTACAGTGATTACCCAACAACTCTTAACCCCCCAAACCAGCACCCAACCCCAACCCACCCAGCCCGTCAAAGCTCTCAATGGATGCCTTGTCCTGCACATAGCACTTCACTGTTAGACAGGTCTGTGTGTCACAAAGAATCATTGATTTATAATACTTCAAACACTCAGTTCACTCCGTTAAACAAACCTGGCTGTGTTGATTTTTTTAGATCCCTGCAGTCACTGAGGTCAACCTTTCTACTGAAGCAATAAAGTGTGCTTACCGGAGTCACAAACATACAAACACACATACAAACACATACACACACACATGCATACAAGCAGATATGGGGTTAGGTTGCAGTGTAGATGTTATTTGCAAATTTGCGATTGAAATTCATATTTATCTTGATTAATTTGACAGTTTGACATTACAAGAAATGTGCCAATGTGCTAAATATGTAGCATATTCCAGGATGCCTTTAGCCTATTTTAACATGAGCTAGGAGCAGGGAGGAGCTGCTAGCCTAGTGATGTCCAAAGTTAAAAAAGAAGCCTTCTGACAACCCCACGTCTTAAAAACAAAGTGTTTTTTTAAACTTATAAAATGGCTCCATATAGCTTGTTTGGTGTCATGAAGCCCTGGGATCCCCCGATTTTTTTGAAAAGACGTCATGCATGCCCTTTTTGAGCAAAACTCTTCACTGTAGCTGTTAAGCTAAAAGTGTAAGTGCACCCCGTCTGGAGTGGGTGCAGAAGTTGGACTGCACGACAAGGGTGTAAATAACGTCTTTCAGATTAATTTGGGAACTGAGGGTTCTGGAGACTTGGACTATGCTGGGCAAGCTGTATGGAGCTATTCTGTTTTATTTCATCTTTTCTTTTTTTTTAGGCTAACTGAATTTTGGGGAGAACTTTACCTTTAATCTCTCTCAAGTTTAACAGTGGGTAAGGAGTTTTGAGATGCTAGCCTACGTAAAATGCTAATCCTCACCTTTGGTCAATTTATAGCTCAAAGGCTAACTGCTCCCTAAAACCACAATCTCTCATTTTTACATTTCTATTTCTACACAAGCAAATAAACAAGATGTGACGTGTAAATAAGACAGGTTTCAGACAGCACCTTTTCTCACTTTGTTATTTTTGGGTGAAATATTCCTTTAATGAATGATCTCCTTTGCCCCAGCAACCACTATCATGGTCCCATGCGCACGGTACTAAATGGCAATAGCTCATATGCCAACAACGGAGGACTGTGACTTTCTCCTGACTTTTCCGAAAAAAATTCATGAAGTTCTAACAACTTTCCCTGAATAAATAAAGGTTGAACACAGTTAAACACAGTCTCAGAGTCTGAATCCTGGGCTGTGTGAGAGAAGTAAACCTTAACACCTAGCCGCCTGTCCATCAGCCCCTTTAGCATTGAACTTGCTCTTTCTCCCCTCATCCATCTTTCTCTCATTTTCCACTTCAGCCTGACATCACATGAAACTCAGAGGTCTGTGGGTAACACATTTAGTCACCCAGTTTAATATTATAATGCCATTTCTATATAAGGGGTCATATATTAGCAGCAGTAAGTCCTTATACGTCCCTGTAGTCCCTGTTTACATTCAGCTCCATGGCAGATTTTAAGAGTTTATAAAAGTTGCAGAAAATAGCATTTAAGAAAAATCTACTGTTTGATCAGCTACAGTATATTTTCTAAATTAGTCCTGGTCTGTTTATAATGGCTTATAGCTACTTTTTAAAGGTTGGTTTTCCTTTTCTGAATGTGTTTTTCCTTTTTGGTTTTGTCTTCAGCATTTGCCTTCTATTCATTTTACTGTGGTATGAACAGTAGCATGACAGCCAAATAAGGAAATATGATGGATCATTGAAGTCAAACAAGGTGCAATTTGTTCATACCAGAGAAGAAATTAAACCTGTGGTGGTAACTTGATGTAACAAGTAAGAATACCTTGATAAGATTTAAGCAAATGTTTATCAGATATGTAAATATTGAATTTGTGATTGTGATTTTAGTAAACATACTAAATCATCTAAAAAACCAGTAGTCTAGTCCTCCATCAACTCTGAAATCATGATTTAGTAGGCTAGTGTTTGGAGGTTTTGGGTGCACCATTTGTTATGTGTGTCTCATGGTTGAGGTGGAAGCAGAAAGACAGATGAAAGAGAGAAAGAATTTCAGATAAAAGGTTTAAATCTCAAGAAAAGCTATTGTTGTCTGTCTAATTAAATACTGAGACTGAGAAATGCCATGGCAGAGCATAAAATGTGACAAGGTGGTTTAGGCTGCACCAGTTTTGTTGCACAGCCTATTATTTTTTGTCTGTATGAGCTGACAACTTAAAAGCACCCATCAGGACACATATTGTGGGCAAGGAATGAGAATGGAGAGAATTTAGTTTTAGTTTAGTAATGATGAACTGACTTCTATCAATTCAATATAAAGCAGCATACATTTTGATTTTCAGAATGCATTTTGGTTTAGACTAACTTTCCTCCACCATGAATCAGATTAAAAAGCAAATTCAGCATTGATTGGTCAACCACAGCTTCTATGTCATTCAGAATTAACCAGAAGAACTGAACAAATATTGGGAGTAGCCTATAGCTATTTTGTCAGTTAGATATATAGCCATAAAGATTGCACATCAGCCAGCCATGGATACAATAGCATACAGTATATACGTTATGTTAAACAGGTTAAAACTCACTTGTATACCGACGGGCCTCACTATATGGCCTATCGTGACCCATCACACTGAGTGATTAGGACATCCAGGGGTAGGGGGCCAACAGTGGGCTATTGGTTCACACAGAGTGATGGGTTACAGAATCCAATGTAACTGCGGCAGACTCAGACTCTTTTTGTGTACCCCACTTAAGTTAAAGGTTTTAGAAATCTGGTCAGTGCTGCCAGGCAACCTCAGTGCCCGTGTCTACAATGTCATTTTAACAGGCAGTCAATTTCAAAAATGTCTTTCTGCTGCCTGCATCAAACACTCGTTTTTCAGAAATAAATCTTACAGCAGTGACTGCTGCTCGGTGGACTGGCGCCGAATTGGAGAGTGAACCCTACTTATATGTTTGTTAAACGTTTTAAGTTGAAATCTTTGTCGGAAAGCTCTGCAACAATAAAACCTTCTTTTTTAAAAAGGAGTTTGGTGTTAAGTATTTCAATGCCGGAGCAAAATGGAACAAAAAGCGATAATGGTTACCGTCTTTTAAGCTTATTCATGAATGAAAGTTAATGCGATTAAATGAATGTCAGGCTTACCTTTCACTTGGGATCCATCGCGGGACTCCTGCTGCTGCGGCTCCAGTGGCAGAGAGAGAGATGATGCAGATTCACGGCAGCCTGCTCCTCAGGTCTGAACTCTCTGTGGCTCTGTGAACGGTGCGAAGTTACAGGTTAGTTCAGACCAGTAGGGGTGCTGTCCTGTCCAACTCGTCCTGTCAGAAGCCACATTGGACCAAAGGTGTAATAAGCACTGTCGTGATAGCTGTTCGAATAGGACCCAGTCTTAACTGTAAGCCCCCATTATATTTGACAGTATTTAATGAGTCTCTGTTGTAGAACGATCAGTTTTTTTAAAAAAAAACTGATTTGCTACCATTGACACAAATCTATAGCCTTGTACCCTATGCATCACTGGTAAAAGTTTTATAATTGACACTTTAATGCCTTAGAAAGAATTCTTCAGTAGCCTACCCTAAGTGAACTAGGTTGCAAAACACAAAATGATTTCACTGGCATGGGTTTCCTGGTTCCACTGGCTTGGCTTTGCTGCCATCTACTGGGTCATTGCCCTATACATTCCAGTGATTCAGTGCAGCTTTGAACACAACTTGTTTTAATCATATAAATCACACTTTCAATAAAAAACAAAACAAAACAAAAAAACGCTTAGGCTGTGTACAAAGAATCTGGTTTGGCATTCCATACTAAAGCTCCCAAACATAACAAATATGTCAGGGTTATATTGAAATGTGAAATATTTCCACTGACATAATATTACAGCAAAACAAAATCATAACATCTTTGGGTTTAAATATTTCAGTCAATGTAGACATAATATAGATTCAATTAGTTGATGGAACAAACATATAATATATATATATGATTATCGACAATTGTCTTTTATTTGACTCACCATTTTTCTTTTGAAAGAGAAACGCTTTTTTCTGTAGCCTATTCAAAACTCAATCAGAACTAATTCCAAAATATAAGGTGCTTAAAAAGAAAACATTCAAACTGAGGAATGCTCTGCTGTATTTAAGTTTTAAAATGTTCAATTTAGCTTTTACGGAGCCCACCTAGGGCCACATGGTAGGGAAAAAATGGATGTGGAAATCCGTGCTCTCGGATTCACAATCAGTGAACGGAGTTTGCCCTCTCCCCATTGATCAGCTGGAGGCACCATGGATACAAACAACCCAGCACAGCTACTGGCAGTCCTATTTTTCTACATGGAGTTTGCCTTTGACAGTGATCAATAATAAATAAAGATGATGACAACAACTCCGTTCAACTGTATACGCGCAAAATGCTCTATTTAACTGGGGGAGGAGGAGCGCTGCGGCGTGTCTCTGTGTGCGTAATGTGGTGCGCGGATCTCAGCCCTCTGATCGGACAGGACATGCAGACTATCATTCTGATTGATAGGGATGGGGTGTGGGTGGGTGAAATAGTTATATGACATTACATATTATTATTACTGGGTGAAATCTTTGATGAGAAACATATTTATAACATAACCTGCAATTGACTCCAGCAGCAGAAACATTAAGCGCGTCTCCCCCTTAGGAGAGACGATGCCTGCTTTTACGCACGAGACAGAGTTTAACTTCATTGATTACTGAAGTCCCCCAACTCCTGAGCTCCATCACTGCTGTTTCCTCTGGAGAGTATCCCCTGTATCCTTCTGTTTATAGTACAGATTTTAGTTTTGCTGCTTAAATGAGCCATGATGTTTGCTACAGTGACATTACTACGTGCATGGGGTCTCATATTAGAGAACATATTTCTCCCGTATTAGCCTCTCTGCACTGGCCCTCTTTAAAATCCAGAATTGAATTTAAAATCCTCCTCCTCACATACAATGCCTTATGGCCAGGCAATGTCATATCTTAAAAACCTATTAGTACCCTATTACCCCACCGAACACTGCACTCTCAGGATGCAGGGTTACTTGTGGTTCTTAGAGTCTCCAAAAGTAGAATGGGAGGCAAAGCCTTTAGCCAGCAACCATCTTCAAGAGTCGGTTCAGGAGGAAGACACCCTCTCTATGTTTAAGAGTAGGCTTAAAACTTTCCTTTTTTTCAATGCAGCCAGGACTGCACAGATTTGTACATTGGGGAGACAACCTCTCCATAAACGAATGGCACAACACAGGAGGACCAACTCCTCAGGTCAAGACTCTGCTGTCCACTTACATCTGAAGGAGGAAAATCATTCCTTTAAGGACAACAAAGTAAACATCTTATTACCATGGCGACACACACACACACACACACACACACAGACTCCCAAGGTGAAAACATAACCAGCTACCCTGTCATGTGTGCACAGTATCTGGGTACCTTGGGCAGACTTTCTAAAAATATCATGTCTGCATGCATGTTGTGTAGAACTTTTTGTGAATTAACCCAGACAACCCTTCAATTCAACATCAAACATGAATTTAGCAACTTAGTGGAAAGCACTACAAAAGACTTATTTTTTGTTGATTCTGGCCCCTGTGGATTGTTTGAGCTGTGTTGGACGGCTTCAGCAGGTTTTTAAAAAGGTACCCCCTCTCTCAATGTCTCATTGATTTAGGCCCATGAACCAGTGCCCTGGTACTGCCCCCACACTTCACCAATCAATGATGTTGTTAATATGACGATAGCAAAACACATTTTGTTTGTTGTTTGTTTGTTTAATTTACCATTGATATATATTACATGTAAGCCTGCAGCAAACAGATTGGGCTGCTTAGTAGTAGTCAGTTTGTTGAGAGAGCTGAAGTAGTCAACATTCCTGATCATATACTTGTCTCAGCAGAAGAGGGCTGATTCAGGATTGGTTTAGAATCCTTTCAAATCCTGCAACGCACAAACAAACTAGAAACCATCCTGTGACTGGATCACATCAGAACAAGGAATGTACAACATTAAACATGGTATAGCTCTCTAATGTAATCTATTCCACTGCACTATTCACATCACAGCAGGTGTGATCCCATTGCAAGATGGTCTCCAGTTTTACCAAACATAATTTTTATCTAAGCAACACACCTGTCACATGCACATTGCTTAGGTCATATTGGGGGCAGTGGCTGTCAAATACCCGGACCGTCAGCACTTGCCCCTCCCTCATTACCACTGACTACTCCAGTGGCCGACAGATGAGACTGTGGTTGTATTTTTGCAATGGCTACATATCTGAAAATGTTCAGGCCCCCAAACTGTACAAGTGTACCAAGTTTCATTGTACCCCATTACAAATACAAATCCTCCATTCAAAACCTTGAGTAAAAGTAGCGCAGTGAAAATGTCAACGCAAAATGTAGTCCTACTTGTTGTAAAAATACTTGTTCTAGAAAAATGCCCTCTGTGAGGTCCACATTACTTATTAGATTATTTTTTTTACAGATGAAGCTATGTGTACTAATTAACTGTTGTAACTAGTTGAGATGGAGCTGCGTTTGATCTGCAAAATATTGTATGAACTCATAATCTTTTGTGTAAAATTTTAATCTGAAAAGTAATCCAACTAAGTACTGAAATAGAAGTCTCAAGTAGCATAAAAAGCAATACTCCAATAAAGTGCAAATAGCTAGGCTTCGTCAGAAACTGTTCTTAAGGACAGTACTTGAGTAAATGTAGGCTACTAAGTTACTTTCCACTACTTGTAATACTTATGTATAATAACAATGCAAAGTTCCTATTTTCTAACGCTGATTAAGTTATTTCCCGCGCTTAACGGCTTCACTTTCCGGTGTAGATTCCATCCAATAGAAGATGAGGATCCGTGTGGTGCCTGGTGCCTGCTCCAATGACCGGCGTGTAGAGTTCCTAAATTAAGCCAATGGGACGATAGCAGCAGTGTGTGACCAAAGCAGGGTCTGCCGGGTTCATTACGCCGCTTCTCCACCCGGCTTGTCTTTTTGGCTCTCACTGCAATGGCGGAACAACAGCAGTTCTACCTCTTGCTGGGAAACCTGATGAGCCCTGACAACAACGTCAGGAAACAATCAGAGGTGAGAGAAGAAAACGTAGCTGTTTTTAGGGGTGACAAGTTCGGTGAGTGTAGAGAGCTAGGCGGTCAGATTAGCGAAAGCTAACAGTTTAGCTAGCCAGATTGGCCGCGCGCGCAGGGAGCTTCACGTCAAGCCCTATAGCCCCACGTGCAATGTGAAGCCGACACCGAGCGCCAGTCGGCTAACGCTAACTGCCCACCACCATGTTGCGTAGTTATTCGAACAAAATGTTAGATCTCACTGATACGAGCCCAGTTGTGACATTGTGTGGTTGTACGCGTATGTATTTGTTTGTGTCGCGCTCAGTGGATTTGATTCAAAGTGAAATATTCCATTTGTTGGGAAACGATCCTAAATTGTCCAGCTGACAGTGTAGCTAGTCATTTAGCTAGTCGAGTACAGGAAGTAGCATGGAGCTACTGTTGCTGGTTTCATTAGCTAGCAATGAAGCTAGTGCTGAACTGAGCGGGTTGCTAAAAGACGGAAAACTGGAATTCAGAAATGAAATACTGACATGCATATTACGTTATAGGTGCAATGATGAGCAACAAAACGACAATGGGTTACGTTACAGATGGAGTTAGAGAGCTGGTTCATTCAGAGGGCGAGCCATGTTAGCCGTGCTTATACAATGGCCTTCAGTTATTTTATCGAAGTCTTTCTAACAGAACTGTTTTAAACCTGCTGCTGTCGCTTTTTAGGTTTAATGTCACACATGAAGCACATTATCTCAGTTCCAGCACGTCACTATAAAAGGTCGTCTCAGGTCTTCCATCCCCTCGCACTGGATTAGTTTCCCTCGGAGGATTTGTTTGGACTCAGTCTATCTGGCCTATTCACACCATGATTCCACCATGCGACTCTTGTCGCAGCAAATCATTGTTACCCCGGTTTACCTCTTTAGCACCTGACTTTTGGATGGGGTGATTGAAACTTATCACATACACCCCCCTCACTGGCAGTCAGCGTTTCTCTTTGTACACTACAGACTGTTTGCCGCGATGCTAAGCTCAACGGGCTTCATCCTTTATTGAAACACTCCCTTTCTGTCTTGGCCACACAATAGGAATTGAGCTGTCTGTACAGAACTTTAAACCCATATTTTAACAGTTAGTCTGCAGCTTCTAAACAGTTGTCTAGATCCGCAGTTTACCCCATTCAAGCCATGAAGTACAATATTGTTGCACACTTTAAGTTGGGGAGTCGAGGTGCCATCTTTTTTTATTATGTTTTGAGGTTGAAGTAGTTTTCTTCTCATTAATATGAGGGAGCTTTTGTTATTGCTAATGGAAATATTTTAGTGCTCAGTATGTTTGTTAAAAATGTCAAGTTGTCCATATATGCTGGGAAGTAATTTTGGCAGTTTAGAGTGTGCTATGAAGTAATTGTTCATGAGTAAAAGCACTTTTATGTTAGTTGATATAAGGCAAAAGATGATACTGAGCCACTGGGAGCTAACAGCTGGTTTAGTAGGAAACTTTACCCCGAAAATGAAAATCTGTCATCATCTACTCATAAAATGCTGATGAAAAGTTTCATAGTCCCCAGCTACTTCAGTTGTTTAGGAGAAGGCTGCAATGCTGTTTTGCTGTGAATCCCCAGAAATGTTTTGTAGACTATGAAACATCACCTGACTTGTCACTGGCATGGGGGTGAATAGATGATTGAATTTTCATTTTTGGGTGAACATTTCCTTTTTATGGCAAGTTGTTTACATACACTGCAATAGTTGCTCACTTTAAACATGCAGTTTCTATTTTAAATTAATTTTGTCAATGATACTCCTCCCTGTTCTGGCTCTTTGTCATGCAAATAAATCCAGTTATGGTCAGATAATCACGTTTCTCCATTTGGAAAGCTTATCACTCAGTGTGTCTCCTAGGATGGAGTTGTGGAGGTGTCACACGTGCATATGGATGGGACAAAATAACGATTTGGCAATATATTGTGATGCTCACAGACTAGCAGTTGGTTTGTGTGACCTCATGACCCACTGACATCATGGATCTAACAGCTAGCTGGCTGTCATTCATTCTTCCAGTTTTTCATCTAAATTAGGCTATCCTTTTCCTACCATTAACTTGCATCAGCACACACAATGTACATCAGATCAACCAGGGTTGTTTATGTTAAGTCTACCCCTCTGGATCCCATGATGTGGGAAAGACATTGTGTTTCTTGAGAGTGATATGGTAAAATGTCATTATAAACTGTTAAGTTTATGTTTCCCATATACATATTTCTTTTACCAGTGAATATCAGGCCTACAGGATAAAGGGATATTGGTACAGGCCTTTGAGGCTTATTTTACCCACAAGCAATAAACATTCAGTTAATAAAACAAGTTAGGGCTGCAACGATTAAATGATTAGTTGTCAACTGTTAAAGTAACTAGTTTGATCGATTGAACTGTTTGAGTAATTGGTTAATAGGGTTGGATTGTGGACAAAACAACAAGAACTTAATATTGGGCTTTGGGAAACACTGAATGATATTTTTCAGCATTTTCTGAAATTTTATCAACTAAACAACTAATTGAATAATCAAGAAAATAATTGTTAGTTGCTCCAAAACAAGTTTTTGAATAGCCACATCCATGTTGATACTTTATCAATAAAAATTAAATTAACAATTATGAACCCACCTTGGCATGCGTTTTAGTCTGAAGTGTGCTATAGCATATGTGGAATTACAGGTATGTGCAAAATGCCATTACTTTGTGACTACAACAAAGCGAAAACAACACTGTTGCTGGTAGACATTTTTCACAGGGCTAAAATCGTGCATCTGTAAGCAAGCACCACATGGCATGTCTCATCCTCACCACTGTCCATTACTTTTCTTTGCAGGAGACCTATGACACTATCCCGGGTCAGAACAAGATCACATTCTTGCTGCAGGCCATCAGAGATGCAACTGCTGCAGAGGAGGTTTGTTCACTCAACACTGACATGTCTGTGTCCTGACACATCATGTCACCAATGAGAATCCCATCTGCATTTCTTCATAATCTTTGGAAATGTGCCACTTTGATGGCATTTTAAGAATGTAGTCGGGGCCTCACCCACAGCCTGACTTGAAGGCTTGTTATGAATCACGGTTTTGACATTTGGGCAGTCATGTTTACAGAGTCCACCAGCTGCTTGGTCCCTCATGCTTCCTCTCATTTCTTTACCTTGAGGCTGATATTTTTAGAGTCTTGAAATAAGAGCAGGCAGAGGTGCTTGGCCCAAGGAGAGTGACTCTGCCTTTCTGAGAGCTTCACATTTCGTCACTGTTATGACCACTGACTCTAAACATTTCCCTTTTTAATCCACTAAATGTCGAACCTGAACCTATTAATATCATTGTGGTATTTTTAAATTCTAAACTACCAAAGCCATTTTGGTATCGAAACAAACAAAATTCTCGTCTTGTCAAGTCCCATTGTTTCATGTTGGGTGATGCTGAGAAGCATGGCATGTTGGAATAGGCCCTTGATAATGCAGCGTGCTACGAGTGACACACAAACAGCCAATAATTTAGCAAACAAATCCCACGTGTGCTCCCTCCTTGGTTCATTTAAACACCCGGTCACATTCATAGGTGCTATGAGTGATACGCAAACAACTAATTGCACCATCACTATGTGACTGACAACAGTAGAGCAGAGCATGGAGTGAGGCGTTATTATCCACATGTAAAACTGTCACTCACAGTAGCTCTGGTAATATCTGCCTTTCTTCTGGTCTGATTCGACAGGTTATGATCCATAGTTTCTCTGGTAAACACACCAAACTTATTGGCCTCTGTCCGTGTTCTCCATTAACATAAAAATGATAACCTGTGTACCTTGTTAAAGCGGGTAAATTCAAGCCCTTTTTTTTTTGCATGGTCTTTACAATTTATTTATTTTTTTTTAATGGGACGGGTCATTAAAAATGATAAATAATTGTCTTTATTGACTGATTATGAAAATTCCTTATCGTGATGGATTTATCAACCATATCGCCGAGGCCGATGCTGAAACCAGTGTTTTGTCCACTCAGGTCAAACAAATGGCAGCAGTGCTCCTGCGGCGGCTGTTGTCATCGTCCTTTGAGGAGATCTACCCAGGCCTGACCCTGGAGATGCAGACGGCCATCAAGACAGAGTTGCTGACCAGCATCCAACAGGAGAGCACGCCAAACATCCGCAAAAAGGTCTGCGACATCGCAGCTGAGCTCTCCCGCAACCTAATCGGTAATGCTGCTGTGGAAATGTGAAGCCAATATTATGTTTCCTCATTGTATGATTGTGTTGTGACAGAATTGTCAAATAGGGTAATCATTTCACTCACACTTACAGTCATGGAAAAAATTATTAGACCACCCTTGTTTTCTTCAATTTCTTGTTCATTTTAATGCCTGGTTCAACTAAAGGTACATTTGTTTGGACAAATATAATGATAACAACAAAAATAGCTCGTAAGAGTTTAATTTAAGAGCTGATATCTAGCCATTTTCCATGGTTTTCTTGATAGTAACCAAAATCACTTAAGTTCTTACATCAATAGCTATGGCACTGTACTGCCAAAAACACTGCTTTTAAGCATTCCATGTTTTCTTTTCTGTTTGCTTTAAACACATGATACACACAGGAGTTAGTACTTGATTGCGTAACCATTGTTTTTGATGACTGAAGCCATGCGTCTTGGCATGCTCTCCACCAGCTTCTGACATTGTTCTGCTGTCACAGCAGCCCATTCCTGTTGCACAAATTCAAACAAATTTGCTTTGTTTTTGGGCTTGTGGTTCTCCATTTTGAGTTTGATGATTTTCCATAGGTTTTCAACTGGATTCAGATCTGGTGATTGAGCAGGCCAAGGCATGGTGCGAATGTTGTGGTTCTCCATCCAGGCTTTAACTGACCTTGCTGTGTGGCAAGGGGCATTGTCTTGTTGGAAAATCCAGTCATTCGAGGCAGGAAAGAGTTTTCCAGCTGATGGAAGAAGACTGTTTTCAAGAGTAGCCCTGTACATGACCTGGTTCATTCGCCCTTCACACAATTGCATTTGCCCTGTTCCACTCATACTGAAACAACCCCAGATCATCACTGATCCACCCCCATGTTTTACTGTAGGGGCAAGACAGTCTGGTTTGTAGGCTTCTCCAGGCCTCCTCCTAACCAGTAAGTTAGCTGGAGTGGGCATCAACTCAAAATTGGATTCATCACTGAAGAGAACCTTAGCCCAATCATCAACAGTCCAATCCTTGTGATCCCTAGCAAAGAGTAACCGGGCCTTCCTGTGCCTTTCGTTGATGAAGGGCTTCTTCCGTGCTCTGTGTGACTTCAGACCAGCTTCAACAAGTCGGTTTCGAACTGTCCTTGCCGAACAAGTCACATTTCTCGACAGTGCCCACTCATTTTTAAGGTCCCTGGAGGTCTGACGACGATTCCTGACACAGGAACGGACGAGTGCACGGTCATCTCGTGGGGTAGAGAGACGTTTCCTCGCGGCCAGGTAGCAATTTGGTAGTGCCGTGTTCGGCTTGTTTTTTCTTGTTGTAATGAACAGCTGTCTTGGAGATCTTTAGTTTTTTTGCTACCTGTCTCTCACTCATGCCAATTTCCAGCAGTGCCAAGATGGCTGCCTTTGTGGCTTCACATAATTCTTTTGTTTTAGGCATTATGTGAGAGCTGACAACTTCTGAGTTGTGCTATGGCTTGAATGTAAGCAGGAAACCACTCTAAGCCTTTGCATGTGCAGTGCTGCTTATGACATGAAATGGCCTCTTATATACCCTGGGAATACAATTAAGCTTAAGAATGTCAAATAGGACATAAAGTATTATGTGATCAGCTGCATTTTTTGTCGTGTTCATTGTATTATACCTTTAGTGGTACCAGGTATTAAAATGAACAAGAAATTGAAGAAAACAAGGGTGGTCTAATATTTTTTTCCATGACTGTATGTTGTTCAGATCTTTTTAATTGTGTTGTCTCTCCTAGATGATGATGGGAACAACCAGTGGCCGGAGCTGCTCAAGTTTTTGTTTGACTCTGTCAATTCTGACAATGTCGGCCTGCGAGAAGCTGCTCTGCACATATTCTGGTGGGTTCACTTCATCCTAAAAAATGTATTTAGGCTATATACTGTAGTTCAATCATTTAAGTCAAACTAGTTTCAAGTTGAGATGAAAGACCTGGTGGCTAAAAGTTGCGTTTCTTGACCTCTGTAGGAATTTCCCAGGAATCTTTGGCAACCAGCAGCAGCATTATATGGAGGTTATCAAACGTATGTTGGTTCAGTGCATGCAGGACCAGGCAAACCCACAGGTAAGATCTCAAAAGTTGATTTTGGCCATTTCGTGCAGGCAGCTGTGGCTCAGGGGTAGAGCCAGTGTCTTGTAATCGGAAGGTCGCTGGTTTGATTCCCCTGGTCTGCATGTCGAAGTGTCCTTGGTCAAGATACTGAACCCCAAACTGCTCCTGATGTGCTGGTTGGCACCTTGCATAGCAGCCACCGCCATCAGTGTATGAATGTATGAATTACTGTAAGTCACTTTGGACAAAAGTGTCTGCTTAATGCCCTGAATGTAATTTCATTTCCTGTTTGTTTCATTCATTTATATTAATTTCTGTCAAATTCTCCTTCAGATTCGTACCCTGGCAGCTCGGGCTGCAGCCTCCTTTGTTCTGTCAAATGAAAGCAACACAGCACTGCTGAAGCACTTTGCTGACCTGCTGCCGGGCATCCTGCAGGTGAGATAACATAACCCCTGTCTGACACGTGACCTTTGGCTTTCTTACATTGACCCTTGTGTTTATTAAATTTGGTAGGGATGCAAAATATCAGTTATCGGTGTCGGCTGAAATACACCAGTACCTGCTTCTCGAGAAAACTGTTTAGTAGTAGTAATTTTCTACCAACAAAAGATATTAATTGATTCCTGAATCGATAATATAACAAGTGCTTAGCTTGCTAGGTCGATGCTAACACATAATGGGTATTCACATTAACGAGCTAACGGGGGGGTTACCATCGCAACCGCGATAAAAATATATTTACAAACGTTACGTTCAATTCACATACATCACATAAAGCATGTGTGTTTATATTTATAGGCATGTACAGTATTTCATATGCTCTGGAAACTAAATTATAACTGCAGACTTTACATTGCTAACTCAATCTGCTACTCTGTAGCTTCAACACTGACCAGCTACAGCAAGCTCAAGGGTTCAAAATGCAAACTCAAAAATTCCAAATCGGTTTAAAAATACAGCCACCACTAGTGAAGATGTTGTATGCCAGGAGAGGGCAGCACACATACATCTTGATGTTTTCTATTGTAATTATTCTTATAGCACCAGGTTGATGAACAGGAACAGCCAAATGTAGCAGGTCACTTCGTAAAGTATATATTTTATTCTATTGTACATTTTATTTTCCAGTTTTGAGGTCTGGTACATGATTTTAAAGGACAGTTTTCAAGATAAATTTTATGTGAAAAATGTTTAAAGGCTCACATTTGTGCTGTGTCCAATTTTCAGGGCTCTATTAAGGCATAACATCTTACTTTATTTTATTAATGCAGTAGGAACGGCAAAATGTAGCAGTTTACTTCATAAAGTATTTTATGTACCAGATTTATATGCAGTATTGCAAGATGCAACTGAAATAAAACCTAGAAAGTTTGACATGTGATGTGCTTGTTACTGGCATGACTCGAGATATATTGACTCTAGAAGTAAATAATTTAACTTGTTAGAACTGAAATTACATTTTTTGTTATTACAGAGTAAAGTACAGAAAAAAAATCCAGGTATTGGTTCAAATGTGAATGGTACCAAACCCTAATCCTCAATAAGCTCTACTGCAGCAGTGTTTAGTGAGTATTTTTCTGTCAGTGGTGGTAGAGATGGAGGTTAAGCTCTAAGAAAACCTAGCCTTATGTATTCAAAAGTTTTTCTCACCTTTTCCCCCCGTTGTACCGACAATCTTACCGATCGTGACCCCTGTACCAAGGTACGTACCAGATCGTGACTTCTGTGTCCTGTTACACCCCTACTGACCCCAGCTCCTGCTGTTTTTAATCAGGCAGTGAACGAGTCGTGCTACCAGGGAGATGACTCTGTACTCAAGTCCTTGGTGGAAATTGCAGACACTGCACCCAAATACCTGAGGCCCAACCTGGAGGCGACTCTGCAGCTCTGTCTGAAAGTGAGTCAAAAGCAAATTAAATTTGCTTTAGATGCATATCTGTAGAATTTAAGAAAAAATGTTTCAGTTTGACTGTAAGCCTCTGTTTGTAAAATGTTGTCTCTTTAGCTGTGTGCTGACACCAACCTGACAAACATGCAGAGGCAATTGGCACTGGAGGTCATCGTCACCTTATCAGAGACTGCAGCAGCCATGCTGCGAAAACACACGGCCATCGTGGCTCAGAGTGGTGAGAATTCGGTCCACCATCAATTTACCAAACTTTGTTGCTCTAAATTTTGGACAATATTTAGACAATATTAATATTTGTTTGTGTTGTTTTTAGTGCCCCAGATGCTAGCTATGATGGTGGACCTGGAGGATGATGATGAGTGGGCCATGGCTGATGAACTGGAGGATGATGACTTTGACAGGTAAGACCTGTTGTTACACCAAGAATCCACAGTACCGTCCTCACCACTGACTGGTCAAGCAGAAATGTCCAACTGTGTGTCATGGAGGATTACTTTAATGCAAAAGACCTCAGGGCTGATTAGTTGCTGTGTCTAAAAAATGGTAAATGGTTTTGGTATAATATCCTCATGGTTTCGGAGAAAACTTTTCACGTTCTAAAGAGCCTCTGTAAGAGTTGCATCTTTTGTCAGATATCTTACAGATAAAACATCATCTGCACTTGCATACAAATGAATAATATTGCCATCTTAATTTAGAAGACAACAAAAGGATCAGAATGTGACATGTTTTATATAAACAGAAAAGGTAGCTAGTATAGCAAAGCTACATTAAAATATGATATATAAAATGTATATGGTGAGAGTTTTAAAGCAGAGTTTATCGCTGGACTGTGTTCTTTTTGACGGACAGTTTGGCCTTTTTAATATTACAGAGGGTAGACACCAGACGCTGTGCCACAAGAGAACAATGGAGAACTAAGATCACTGGGGTGATGTGCTTTTTCACTGAGAGAAAATGCTGCACATGACTACCCAGTTAATCTCTTCCATGTCTTAACAGTGGCAAAGGCAAACATGCATTATATATATTTAAGTTGCCTTGGCAACATCTTCCTGGTCCCACACTATTAGATTATTCAATAGGCTATTAATGAATTCATTTATTTGGTATATTTCCCACCAGACATTTTGGCCCTTGATATATTTATCTGCTTGACAACTACAGCTGATACTGGCAAAAAAAGCTGGCACATGCTGGCTAACGTTAACCCTGGTTTGGAAAATGTGTTCATACACTTGTTGTGTGTTGAGTGCTTTGTTCCTTGTCACCCTCCAGTAATGCTGTTGCTGGTGAGAGCGCTCTCGACCGAATCGCCTGTGGTCTGGGAGGAAAGATCATTTTGCCCATGATCAAACAGCACATCATGCAGATGCTGCAGAACCGTAAGTAAACCATTAAGTAATCTTAACAGTAAATATTATGTTTACTTTTAATTTCATTACTTTGTTTTCAAACTAAGGAAACAAATAGCTGCTTAGAAAGTCGTTAAACCTTTCAGTTAGACTTAATTACTTGTGTAGCATGAAATGAACCCAGTGTGTTTGTCACTAGCTGACTGGAAGTACCGCCATGCTGGGTTGATGGCGCTGTCAGCCATTGGTGAGGGCTGCCACCAGCAGATGGAGGCCATCCTTCAAGAGATCGTCAGCTTTGTCCTACTTTTCTGCTCTGACCCAGTAAGAACCACACAACCTGGAACTTGATTAGTGAGCAAAATGTGATGGATGGAGTTTTCTCTTGTTTCAAATTTTCACTTATTGGTTACTAATGAACACATCAGATTATGGCTGGGTATTGGCAAGGACTTCATGATATCATATGGGTCACGATACATTGCAATACAATGCATATTGCAATATTCCACATAGAACGGTATTGGCATATTTGCACAGTTGCACACTGTTACCGAACACACTGATGTAGCTACCATGGGGTGGTTCCTCATATGGGCAATATGGGCAGCTGCCCAGGGGCGGCTTTTGTCGAGGGGCGGCATGAGCGCCCGCAGTAACTGGCTCTGGAAATTTGTGCTTCACAACAGCCAAAGGACAGTTCAATATAACGATAAGCAATAAAAAATAGTAAAAAATAAACAATGTAATAAAAAGGTAAGAAGAGCTAGAGCAGAAATAGAATTATATAAACATAATATGTACAAATAAACAGTGTAATTATAAACAGTGTGGGCAGTGTATTGTTAATAAATAATAAGGTGGCGCTGAAGGTGAGGTTCATGCAAGCTAGGACCGCTACTGGTAACTACCATAACAATTTAAGTGCACCCTCGTACTTTAATTTGACACACTGAAACAGTGGAAACACTGAAATTGGAAAAAAAAAACATTAAAATAAAGTCTAGATGCTGTATTGTAGGCAACTGGACTTGTTTCAGTTTTCTTGAAGACGTTTCATCTCTCATCCAAGAGGCTTCTTCAGTTCTAACTAACTGGAGGTGGAGTTTGCAGTAGGAGTAGCACCTGGCAATTCAAGGCAACTAACCATACTGCAACATCTACAGGAGCGGAGGTTGTAGGCTATTGACAACCTGTTTGAAACATGAATAATTTCTTAAAAGTATGATTTTTGGAGCTGGATATTGATGCAGTATATTGCGAAAATATACAATGTGATATATCGCTGTATCGATTTTATTTATTTTGCACAGCCATTCATCAGATTCTGTATTGCATTGTGATTGACACTGGCTTGGTTTTCTCACCTCAGCACCCAAGGGTACGCTATGCTGCCTGCAACGCTATTGGACAAATGGCCACAGACTTCGCCCCAACCTTCCAAAAGAAATTCCACGATAAGGTAACTACACTGATATGTACAGCTTCGAACACTTTAACATGTCCCAGTGTTTACACGATCACATCATGTAGATGATCAGATTTTATAAATATGGTTGTTCAACAATTATCTTCGCTTGAGTGTAAAAATTGCACTCTGCAGCCCCCAGTCAATGTAGACATTTTCATATGCATATTTGCTGAAGCGTTTAGATATAATTCATTTATTGCCAAGTTGAAATTAAAATGGTTTGTAACTGAATTGGCGAAGCCATTTTGTTAGCGGTGATTTTTGGATAGTACTGGATCGAGACAAGCACAATCACTGGTTTAAGACACACCTTCAAGCCGGTAGCCTAGTTGTGGTGGAAATGTAAATCCCGGAGGCGCTGGGCTGCATGCCAAACGTAGTAGAGCTAGGCCAGCAGATGTAATGGAAAAATGGCATTACAGTATTCACTGACTTAATTTACTATGACTTTGCAGATGCAATGCATGTTAAACCACCTGCATACAAAACGATACAAAATTGGCTCCATTTCAACCAGCTACAACATTAAAATCCAAATGTTCATGTTACTGTATAGATTTAGTAATCTAATGATAAATTCACCTAAGATTTTGAATGTAGGACTTTGATTTTAACCCTCTAGGCGCCAGAGTTTATTTAGGAAAATATTCCGTTTGGATTGTAAGATTTCAAAAGGCTGTAGCTTGGAAGTGGTGAGAGATAAATTCATAGTGTAAATGAGAAAAATATTCATAATGACCTAAAGTTTGTGATGGGAGTAAATTTAATCATCTAATTTGCATATTGTGACGTCACCAGGTGACTGAAAGTAACTTTCAGTAAAACTGATTTTTGAACATATTTACACAGAAAAAAAATATTTATATTGTCATCTCATCCTCAAAATAAAGGAACAGGAGTTTGATTGGAGTAAATTTACTAATCTAATTTGTATGTCACCAGGTAAAATTCAGTAAAACGGAATTCTGAACATATTTACACATTAGATTTTTTTTTTTTCATCCTCTCATCCTCAGAGTAAATGAACAGGAATCTGATAGGAGTAAATGTCCTAATCTAACTTGTAAAAAGAAAAGAAAACTCTCGCAGTGATCAGCGTGTGCTGCTTGTGTGACAGTGTGCGCAGCTGCAGCATCGTCAGTCACTCGTCTCTGACGAGCGATCGTCATCAGAGGGAAAATCATCCCCTTCTGAATCGCGATCAGCAAAGATCTGTGCAAGCACCTCATCCGCACTGTAAAGTCTTTTGGGCATTTAGTTTTTTATTACAAAAATCGCTATCTGTCTCTCGATCTGTCCAGCACACTTCCGCCACCGCTCCGCGGATCTCTCCTCTCCCACTCTGCCCGCTTAGCCGCTGCCGCTCCAACAGCCGGTGTCGGGTTTCAAACTTTTTTTTCTCAGGTATTTTGCATAGAAACACACCCCCAAATGACGTCAGGATTGAAGCTGAATCTATTGGCTATCTAGTGGTAGCAAGCAGTAACAGCACAAGGCAGTAGATTTAAAGATATGGGCTGTTTTAATGAGCAATGTTGCCTGTCGCAATAATGCGACTTTGGCGCCTAGAGGGTTAACAAGATGTTTTATATCATTGTCCTACTTTTGATAAAAGACCTCAGTACTTCTTCCACCACTGTGGTTTGCCATTAAATTATTGATCTTCTCTGCAAAGCAACGAGAATGCCACTTGCTTTTACATATAATAAGGTTAAATGAATCATTTTAAATGAATCATTAAATCCTCCTGTACTGTACGTTTTTATATACAGCATACACACAGTATATCTGTTTACTGTTCAGTTTATTACAGGCATCTTGCAACTGGAGATTATTTTTAAGACCATTGCCTTCAGTTACAGTGTGGGTCACTCCATAGTTGTTTTCTATGTGAAGCTATATGGTACAACCTTGTAGGAAAATGCATGTCACCACCTAGCATGGAATGCTGGAGAGGAATCACAGCTGATTCCCAGCAGATGTTTTATTTCCCCAACTGTTCTGCAGTAGAAGATGGCGAGCATATAGTGATCTAGGCCCCTGCCTCCAGTAGATCCTTATACAGCGCTGGTGCAAGTGCGTTTAGGGCATGTCCAACTCCCTTTTGCTCATTTAATGGCGATAATCTGGGTGCAAAGTAAGGCACGTGGTGCAAAGGGGTTGTATTTAGATTCTGAAGTAGTCATTCCTGTGTTTTGGGTGTAACCTAAAATAAAACAACTTGAGTGTCGTCTTACATTCCTTTTGAGAGCCAGGTGTGCCAGGACCTGGAGCATTGCTATTTACAGTGGCACTCATCTTCACTAAGGGGGACAGGTGTGTGGTCTGTGGCTGTTGCACCCTGCCGTTTCATCTGCTCCATCAGCAACTGTCAGACTGGATATGAAAAAATACACTGATATTTAACTGCACGTCCCTCTTTGTAATAGTGATGGGACCTCCGACTGATGATCAGGCTGGACGGGTCATAAAAATTATCATTCTGATCAATATGGGTGGGATATGTAGGTCTGTGAAATACATCTTTTAATGAGGAAAATATTAATGACATTACCTGCAGCGATCCTCCAGCAGTAGAAATGATGTGTATATCTCCCTTAATGTGCACATTTGTGCACAGGGAACCACGGATGAACTTGATTGTTTAACCCCTGACTCACCAACAGGATCGGTTAGTATTTCTATGTTACAGTAAGGATGACTACAGTTAAGCACGTAGCTACATGTACATGGTTGTAAACAATACCGTTGATGACTGATGTGACGTTATGGTCTATCATTGTAATATTCTATTATTGAAGGAAAAGTGCATAGCACTGGAAATGTTTAGCCTAGCAAGAACACCTTAAATCCAGCAACTAAGGAGCATCTGTTGGGGTTAACTGTTAGCTAGCGCAACTAGCTGTTAAGATAAAAACAGCGTATCATCATGCTCACCTGGTATCCCAAGCTCCAAACTGATGTATCTCCAGTCATTGTTTCTCCTGTTCCTCCATCTTTGTTTTGGCTGTCCTTTCAACATGATGTTGTGAAAGAGAGGGTGTAGCAAGTTCTGTGTAGCGGATTGGTGTTTCAGTTACATGACCTGTGGTGCGCTTGCTGCGTTCAAAAAAGTTGGGGTTTTTTAATCTTGGCGCACTGTGGGCAGGCTTGTCATTTAAATGAATGCCAACACACTAAACACGCAGCATGTGAACGGCCCCTAAGAAGACTCTAACCCTGCCTCAACCCCACTAGGTGATTTCAGCCCTGCTTCAGACCATGGAGGATCAGAGTAACCCTCGAGTGCAGGCGCACGCTGCTGCTGCCCTCATCAACTTTACAGAGGACTGTCCGAAATCACTGCTGATCCCTTATCTGGACAGCTTGGTGCAGCACCTTCATGTCATCATGGTAGCAAAGCTGCAAGAGGTACAAATTAATCCTGAAATGTTGTTTTCTGTTTATTGCCATCTAGTTCAGGAAGTCTACGGGCTGTCATGAGTCTTAAGTGTGTGTGCTCTTCTGTCCTTCCAGTTGATCCAGAAGGGCACCAAACTGGTCCTGGAGCAGGTGGTGACGTCCATTGCCTCGGTGGCAGACACAGCTGAGGAGAAGTTTGTGCCATACTACGACCTGTTCATGCCCTCCCTCAAACACATTGTGGAGAATGCCGTGCAGAAAGAGCTCCGGCTGCTGCGTGGAAAGACCATCGAGTGCATCAGCCTCATCGGCTTGGCTGTGGGCAAGGAGAAGGTACATCTGCATAGGATGGTGTTAGACTATCCACTGAGCTCTGCCTATTTCACTGCATATATAGTCTTCAAATGTCTTCATATCTGTTTTTCTGTTCTAGTTCATGCCAGATGCCTCTGCAGTCATGCAGTTGCTTCTTAAAACTCAAACAGACTTCAATGACCTGGAAGATGACGATCCTCAGGTAGGAACACATAAACATAAAATTGATCGTCCAGTTTTCTTGATAATACCATTGCTGCATCGTCATCATGTTTGTTTTTGGTTAAGATCTCATACATGATCTCAGCCTGGGCCAGAATGTGCAAGATCCTGGGGAAGGAGTTTCAACAGTACCTGCCTGTGGTTATGGGTCCACTGATGAAGACTGCCTCTATCAAGCCAGAGGTGGCCCTGCTCGACAGTAAGTAACACAGCAGTCAGTAAAATCCTAAATTAACAGGTTTTCAAGGTTATAATGTGCAAGAATTAAAATTAGCAGAAATTGCTTCATTTTCAACATAATCAGTTGTGTCATGTAAACTGAAAATCTTTAGGTATTTGAAATAAAGCTATCCTGTCATATTTGTTTGTCTCCTGGCCTCAAAATGGCAAGAAATGAATAAGCACGATCAAAACATACAATGTTAATATAGACAATTTTAAAGCGGTTTAAAGGAATTCTGAGTGAAAAATATTTTATGAATCATTACTTTGGCAAGCCGTCAGAAACAATGTATTTATGAAAGTGTCTCTTGTCTTGTAGCCCAGGACATGGAGAACATATCAGAGGATGATGGCTGGGAGTTTGTCAACCTGGGAGACCAGCAGAGTTTTGGTATAAAGACGGCCGGTCTGGAAGAGAAAGCCACTGCCTGCCAGATGCTGGTGAGGGACCAACACTGAGACATAAAAATGTCTTACAAAACTGTCAGAATCCTGAGCGTGTCAGATTTGATAGAGCAACAGGTGGTAGTTCTGACATAAAAGCCATTCTTCCATCTATTCGTAGATTATTGATGTTACTGCTGTTGTGTTTGAACCATGTTAGTGGGACTGAGACATTGTGTGTTGTTGCAGGTGTGTTATGCCAAAGAGCTGAAGGAAGGTTTTGTCGAATACACGGAGCAGGTGGTGAAGCTGATGGTTCCTCTACTGAAGTTTTACTTCCATGATGATATCCTTTTAAGCCTTGGCCACACTACACAACTTCAGACGTCATCAGATCGCTGTACACTGCACAACTTTCTGTCTTGTAAATGGGAGTCGTGCTTTGTACATGACATGACTGATCAGTGCCTGGGGTCAAAAATGACAAGATTACGCACGTGGTCCAAGTTGTTCGTCTGCTGATTTGTAGTGGAAAAAATTAAGTGTGTGTCATCCCCCCTCTCTGTCATCCATTACTGTTGCTCTCCAGCTGTCCTGTCAAATAAAGCCATGAAAGGCCAACAGAATAATTACTAAGCAAAAACATAACAATCCATGGAAGAAAAACCCTAAGCACACATGTTAAAGTAATGAGGTGTCTTTTGCTCTGTGCATGCAGTTGAATAGATTTTAGCAGTCAGTCCTGGGAGAAGAGGGGATCTCAGGACTTGATGATGGTGTTTGATATTTCCTTAATTGGCTCACGTGTGCGGGTGGCAGCCGCTGAGTCCATGCCCCTGCTGCTGGAGTGTGCACGGGTTCGAGGCCCAGAGTACCTCACCCAGATGTGGCACTTCATGTGTGACGCTCTAATCAAGTCCATTGGCACTGAGCCAGACTCAGACGTCCTGTCGGAGATCATGCACTCTTTTGCCAAGGTAACTGTTTTTTTCCCGTTCCTTGTTAGCATTACCATTGTCATTGAATATTTGAATATATTTAAGGTCATTTAGAAACCAGGTCTGTGACTCATGGGACTTTGTCTTTCCTGTTAAAGTGCATTGAGTTGATGGGAGATGGCTGTCTGAGCAACGAACATTTTGAAGAGCTGGGTGGCATTTTAAAGGGAAAACTGGAGGAGCATTTTAAGAACCAGGAGCTCAGACAGGGTGAGTCTTTGATACCAATTTCCCCCCCAAAAAAACAAAAAAACACTCCTTAATTCTTTGATTTAAACCCGGGTGCTCTTCTCACATGAATCCAGCTTGGGCACAGTCAGTCATCCCAAACTCTTAAAGATTTGAATTGTCATCAGTAATAAATCTGCCCTCACACCTCATTCCTAACAACATTCTCTTTCCAATGCCTGCATGTGTTTCTTTGCATTACTTGAGGATGACGGGCTCAGTTAATACAAGGAAGTGTCTGTGTGTGGACACTTGTTTGTCTTTCACAGCTAAGAGACAGGATGAAGACTATGATGAGCAGGTGGAGGAAACATTACAGGATGAGGTAAATATTTTTACCTCAGTAGAAGAGCTTGAGCTAAAAACTCAAATTATGTTGGCCCATGATTGTTGAGGCGCAATTTTTTGAATAATACAATATGAGCCCACTTTCATCCTACAGGATGAGAACGACGTGTACATCCTGACCAAAGTGTCGGACATCTTGCACTCTGTGTTCAGTAGTTACAAAGAGAAGGTGCTGCCATGGTTTGAACAGCTGCTGCAGCTAATTGTTCAGCTAATAGTAAGTACTTCGTTTTTTTCACATCAGTCTTATTATACACATTTTTCTCTGTATTTTCACTAAAATTCAAAGGACAAAAATGTAAACTCACTAAAAGACCATTAGATGGTGTTAGTCATAATACTGATTATTCAATACACATTACATCACATATCCAGGAGTTTTAGAAACACATCTCACTCAAAAGAATGTATATTCTATAATAGGAAACCTTAACACAACTTCTGGAAGAACTGAGATTAAACACGAGTTACCAGCTACGAGCCAGGCTGAAGTATAGGCACTGGTTAACAAGGTATCAGCTAATATCAGTTTTAACATTACAAATTTTGATAACCCTCTGCTATCAGTGTATCAGGAGTGTGAAGTAGTTTGCTTTTGGTCACTACTTGAATGGGAACATTTTGAACAGGCACTGCACTAGTAATACACAAAAAAGCGTTGCATCCTTATTTGAGAAGCTGGAAACAGAATTATTTTATTTATTATCAAAATAGTTGCTGAAAACTATTAATCAATTCAAAATAGATGCTATTAGTCAGTGAGTAATTTTGTAAAAACAAAAAAGTGATTCCATCTTGTGATTATATTCTGGTTTCTTTCTTCCTCTAACGGTAAACTGAATATGTTTGGGTTGTGGACAAAACAAGACATTTGAAGTATTTATGTTGGAAAATCGTGAAAATGTCAATCAGTGGGTCCCGAAAACTGACCTTTTTATAGACCCAATAACTAATCAATGAATCAAGAAAGTAATCAACAGATTAATTGACAATGGAAAATATAAGAACTGCCACTAATGATTAGTCTATTCATTGGCTAATTGTGAAGTTTTTCTGAATGTCTGTTTTTCTTGTCTGTAGTGTCCCAACAGGCCGTGGGCTGACAGACAGTGGGGTCTCTGCATCTTTGACGATGTCGTAGAGCACTGCAGCCCCTTGTCTTTTAAATACGCCGAGTACTTCCTGCGACCAATGGTGCAGTCACTTGGAGACTCGAGCCCTGAGGTTCGGCAGGCAGCCGCCTATGGTGTTGGTGTCATGGCTCAGTATGGAGGAGAGAACTACCGCCCATTCTGTACAGGTATGGCATGGCATTGGCCTTTACTGGAGATGCAGATGTTGTTGCAGTTCATTGTCTTGGGTTAACTGGATGATGTCTTTGGCTGTTTCTTTGGTCCAGAGGCCATCCCCCTGCTGGTTAGAGTCATTCAAGCGGCTGACTCACGCTCCAAGGAGAACGTCAATGCTACAGAAAACTGCATCTCTGCAGTTGGAAAGGTCATGAGGTTTAGGCCAGAGTGTGTTAATGTCAACGAAATCCTTCCCCATTGGCTCAGCTGGCTACCACTCAACGAGGACAAAGAGGAGGCTGTCCACACATTTGACTTCCTGTGTGACCTCATTGAAAGGTACATCCACCTTATTTGCCCCCTTATTTGTTGAAGTGGAGATGCCTCTTATAAACTAGAGGATGACCAAACTGCTGTCTGTTTTTTTTCTCTACAGCAACAACCCCATTGTTCTCGGACCAGACAACTCCAACCTGCCTAAAATTTTCCTCATCATCGCAGACGGAGTTGCAAATGAATCAGTCAAGAGTGAAGATGCTTGCAGCAAACGGCTGGCAAATGTCATCCGTCAAGTACAGGTGAGCCATCACTGTCATTGTGCCATGAAACTACATCTGGATTTGGATTCCAGCTAGGGCTGTCCAAGGGTTGTGCCGATTTTTAAAATAAATAAATAAAAAAAATAAGATGAAAAAATTGCTACGAGTTGAAGACGGGTAATATTGAATTTCATCACTAGCTGCTGAGCTAGCATTGCAGACTAGGAGCTCAGAGCATTGGGGCAGTTTTAGTGTTTACTCAGTTAATGGGCTAGTTGGTTCTTCACATTCTGTTGATGGGTTTATTTAACATCTGAATGTTTCTAACTAAAAGTCTTACATATTGCACATTTTTAAATGGGTTACAAACTTGAAATGGCAGTTTTGGACAGAGGAAAGGGGAAAACCTCATCAGTTTGAATGAACAACAGTTATTTGCTATGTAAATATATAGTTTAGTAAAGATGTCCTGAGCAGAGAGCGATGTCAGACTCTCTCTGTGCGTTTTATTATTATTGAGCTTCTCTGTTTTTTTGTTTTGGATAGCCAGTCTGGCCACGCGAGAGTCAGACTGCCTTGTTTAGACACAGCGAGCAGGGTTGTGTATGGTCTGACTTTTAGGGGACAAATACCAGGGTCAAGACTGCATTTGCATGAAAATATGTCTAACCTTCAACACTTCAAAAGTGGCCCAATTCTGCAGGAAAACTGCAAAAGTCTGCAGGGGAAGACCGCAGACTTGGGCTACTAAGTATTTTAATGCAAATGCAGACTTGACTCTGGTGTTGTCCCCAAAAGTGGCATAAGTCAGAACACACACACACTTGACGTGCCTTTGCTCTCCGCCTGCCTCTTATTCACAACTCTGACAAATTGCAAGAAGTCGCATGTCTTTGCTTTTAAAGCCATGTTCAGACCAAAGATGAGGCAGAAGCAAGAACCATGTTTGCATTGTGTTTTAGAATAGAAAATACATTTCTGTTGAGTGGCCTGCCATAAATCAGTCTTTAACTGTATGAAGTGGTTTAGAGGTTTACCCTTTTGTCTTGTCCCTAGGTGTCAGCAGGATTATGGACACAGTGTGTATCAACACTGAACGAGACGCAGCAGAAAGCCATACAGGACCTACTTAATACTGCCTGAGCCTCGGCCCCATCACCTCCCCACTCTATTAAAAAGCCCATGAAGAAAAGTTGAGTTCCTGGATCTCCTCCATACACTCCCTCTTCTTCCTCCTGCTCTGATTTGTAGTGTGTAAGGACGCCGGCTTCACCCCCACCACCACCACCACCACCACCCCCCCACCCTACTATTATATAAGTCCACTTATATTCAGCTGACTGGGGGAGCAGGTTGGATATTTATGACAATGGAGGACATTGGCCATCCACCTCAAAGACTTAACCCTGTATCCAAGGAAATGGGAATGAGAGTAAAGTGTCAGTCATCCCCATCTTCTCACAGTTCCATGTCCTTTATCTGGATGTCTTGTTTCCAACCATTCCCTGATGTTTGACTTCGCATCCAGAGGGACTCATTCTCCTAGTCCCCCAACGCAAACTCATTGGACAGTCAGGCTCAAAGGGCCATCATGTGGGTAATGGGGACAGGACATTCTAATGGACTGAGCAATTGAGTGAGGTGGAAATGCACACTGGGTGATCGCTGCCCGTCTCCTGTGAATTTTTTTTTTTTATAAATATATTTTTACTTTTTTTCTTTTCTCGTTCAGTGTTCCCAGTGTTACCTGGGGGGAATTGGCCTCTGTCTGACTCAGAGGGTATGTTTCAAAAGGAATGGCATGTTAAGTGGCTAACTCTAGAAAATATAGATAGCTAGTAAATTTACATCTTCGTTGTCTAAGAGAGTTGACATTGATTTAAGCAGCTTTCCTCCATAGCCTTCCAGATAGCTGTTGAAAGGAAATGAAATGTTTGCTGAACGGTTCTTAGCCCTGAAGGTAGCAGTGTAAGGGGCTCTCAGAAAAGAGCAATAATCTGTAGTTGGTCATGGCCATATAGTGAGTGACAAGTTGAAGAAAGAACTGTTGAGGGAAGTGAATTGTAGAGTATTTGTAAAGTGCGTGCTACCATACTCTTAACTTTCTGGTTTTGACCCTTTGCAGTCCTGCAGGTATGTGATGGAATTCCAGAAACTACCAACAATAAAATTCCATTTGAGAATTCTGAGAAACATTTTTTTTCATTTGAATTACTAACCAAAGGGTATAGCTGTTTTGCACAGGAGTTGGATTAAAAGATTAATGCTCTCACATCTGTTTTTCTTTATCAAGCTAGACTCAAGAGATTGTTGGCTTACCATAAAGAGTCAAAGTGTGGGGGGAAACCAATAGTCTGGATCTTTCCAAACATCAAAAATGTGTCTAGCAGAGTTGAAATGATCAATCGATTGTTGATGCAAAGAAAATTAATTGCAAACTATTTTGATGATTGATTTAATCATTTAAAACAAACAAAAAAGACCTAAAGGAAAAATGTCAAACTTTTGCTTGTCTTGGCTTCTTAAATGGAGGATTTTCTGCTTGCCTTTGTCATTTATGATAGTAAATGAAGAGTCTTTGGGTTTTGGACTGTTTGTTAGACAAGAGAAGCAATTTGAAGATGTCACTTTGGGCTCTGGGACACTGATTAGCATTTTTTACAATAGAGTTCTAGGTGCAGGCTTTTAAACTGTGTGGGAGTGTCCTTACAGAGTCGTCAAGGACGTGTGAGCTCTGAGTTTCAGAGTCGTCAGGGCCACTTGTGGGTCATTGACTTAACCGGCCTTCATGTGGGTTGCTAGGGCTAGGTGAGCCCAGGTGTGAATGGTTAAGCTGTCTGGGGAGAGAACTCAGTACTGCACTGTAGGTGGGTGATAAGTAGGCCCAAATGTGGTCTGGGGTTAAGTTGGTTCTGCTGGACAGAGTCCTGTCCTGTAGCAGGCGTTTCTTCACCATCTTATTCGCTTCTTGAGTGGGAACACATGTAAAAAGGGATGCAACATCAGAAGATGCATTGTTTCATCTGGGTCTAGTGTTATTTCTCTCACCTTGTTGGCAAAATCCGGTGAGTTTTTGATGTGGTGTTGAGTGTTATGATTTTAGGATGGTGAAGAAACGCCTGCTACAGTACAGCCTACTGTCCAGCAGAACCAACTTCACCCCCAACCACATTTGAGCCTTACGTGACGTCTGTCTGACGACCACCTACTTCCAGTACAGTGACGGTTTCTACAGACAGGGACACCAGTGAGCCCATGGTACAGTCGTGCTAATAGTGGCCAACCTCTACATGGATGCTCAATAAACATCATATCCCAGTTGACTTTAAACCTACCAACACACTGAGGCAGAAACTTGTCCATCCTAAGGACCAAACACCCAGGCATAAACAGAGTAATGTAGTTTATGCTGTTCAATGCAGTCAGGACTGCACAGATTTGTATGTTGGGGAGACAAAACAACCTCTCCATAAACATCTGAAGGAGAAAAATCATTCCTTTGAGGACAACAATGTAAACATCTTGTCCAAAGAAGACGGTCGTTCCAGTTTGACATAGATGGATTCTTTTACTACTCCTTCAAAACAATCTGTCTTTGAACAGAGGAGGTGACCTGCGACATTACTTATCACCCACCTACAATGCAGTACTGAGTTCCCTCCCTGGCACTAGCAAACCACATGAAGGCCGTTTAAGTCGACAACCCACAAGTGGCCCTAACTACTCTAACTCCCACACAGTGTAAAAGCCTGCAGCTCCCCTCCAGTTAGTTAGAACTTAAGAAGCCTCCTGGATGAGAGGTGAATCGTCTTCAAGAAACTGAAACAAGTCCAGTTGTCTACAATACAGCACCTACAATTATCATGACCTGGATGACAGAGAACCTTCAACATGTTTATAATAGACATTTTTACACTTGCTCAACTATAATGGTACTCAGCTGAGTGCATACCTCTGCCAAGACCCAACAGTCTTTTGATTTAATCAAGCCTAATCCAAAACTGTAGCCCAGTATCACTTTACATTTTGAATGACCAATATCTGCTTAACCATAATTTAAAATCACCAGATTTAGGATATGCATCATATTGTACACACATTGTTCATCAATTTCTCTGGGAATAAGGCATGGATCTTTAGGGGGAAAAATCTGGCATATTTAGGTGTCTGGTATGTCAAAAAAATCCTCAACCTATCATGCAATGTTTAGAGAAAGTGATAAATTTCTGGATCCTTCCCTTTTATCTGGATCAGCACCAAAAGGTAATGGGGTCTGTTCTGGGCCAAGACCCATCCTTGATCCAGTTTTCTGAAAATCCACTCAGTAGTTTTGTGTGATCCTCTTGACAGACCAACTAACAAATGGACATGGGTTTAAAATTGAAGAAATAAGCTACAATATGTAAGCATCTTTTAAGTAGCTCAACAGGTCATTAGCTTAAAAATATATAGCATAAAAAACTCACTACTGGCACCATCAATGCTTATTGTTATTAAACCTTAATACAGGTTTTATGTCCTGTCTGAAAATAAGTCATAATTTACACATTTCAAGTTAATTTCAGGTGGGTTTCTTTTGTCCATTCGGTGAGGTTTGTGTAAAAATACTTTCTAATCGTCAACCTTATTAGAAAAGCTTTCTTGGCAGAAATCCCTGACGGGAACATTAACCTGAACACCACCCATAATTCTGTTCTGTGATGTCTAAGCTCAACCCAACCCTCAACCATATGCCATCATCATGCTAGTACTAATAGTCAAACGATTGATCAATGATTTATTAGTGGTGCTTTTATTCAAACAAGCTTTACAAATAATCCAGGTTCAAATTTAAATCACTACCCCAGGGAAATTATGGCTACCAGTTTATGTATGTGAAATGCTGTATGCATGGTTTATACATGTGGCCCCTTGGTATTTGTTGCCAGACATGAGTTGTTTGAGCAGCGCAGCCATGCTTTATTAGGAACATTGAGACTAACAGCAAAGAAAAGCTTTCAACTAAACACAAAAAGTCATGGATGGTGACCCTGGTGCATCATGTAGACATATCTAACCTTAACAAAACCCCTAAAATATACATATGCATGTTTATAGCCTAGAGGAAATGCACTCAGTTGTCAGTCTATAAGGTAGCTAAAACTATCTAATACAGCAGACTTGCAGCAAATCCTGTCTTCATAAAGTTTTTCACAGAAGTGTTTATGGTCAATTTTGGAGGTTGTAGCATGTAGTGCTATTGAAAAATAATAGAATCATGTTCATGTTTGAAGGCTGTTGAAGTTTGTTGTCATTCTGAGTTGGAAATTAAATAAAAACACTTCACAAAGGTAGGACACGGTGTAATACGGCAGTCCTGAAATAAGTTCTAACTGCATGCAACAAAATCATCTGATTCCATTGTTTCCAGTTTCAGCTGGGGGTATTATATAAACTGTCAACTGAGTATATTTCCACAACAAGTCACTTCATGAAAAACTTTTCTCTGTACAGATAAGGATAGTGTTTAATTCACTTTGAAAGTTGGGTGAACTGTTCCTTTAATCTACAAGCGAGTGAATAGATAATGACTGAATTTTCATTTTCGGGTTAACTTTGGTAGTCCACAAAACATTTCTGGCGCTCCACAGCAAAACATCGCTGCAGCATTTTCGTAAACAACTGACTTGTTTTAAAACGTCCCAGAACAACCCATTAAATTACTCCATACAGCTCGTCCGGCACAATAATCCAAGTCTCTGGAAGCCCCATGATCCCAAATTGATTTGAAAAGACATTATTCATATCTTTTTCTTTTTTTTTAAAAATAAATAAAACGGTAAAGACTGAGCTAAAAACTTCAGCACACATCCTGTCAAAAATGGGTGTTAAAGCTCAACTGCACGTCGATCTTTTCAAATCAATCTCTTATTTGGGTGCTACCAGAGACTTGGATTATGCCAGACTAGCTGTATGGAGCCATTTTATTTATTTTTAGATTTTAAATGCTTCAACTGTTTTGTAGTCCACAAAACATTTCTGAAGCTTCACAGCAAAACTTAACGTGACTTTCCACTGGCATTGGGGTGAGTAGATAATGTATGAATTTCCATTTCTGGGTGAGTTGTTCCTTTTTAATTCCAGTTAGGGCCATTTTCTGAAATTGGAGTTACCAGTTTAAGTCCCCAGACCAGCTGGGAGACACCTGGCTAGGGTCAAAGAATGAGAGGCTTGTCACTTCCCTGTCGCCTTTGAGCAGTGCTTTTGATACAAGGTCTGTCAATTGTGAAATGTAAAGCAGGACATTTCCGAATTACAACACTTATTTCCAAAGGACAAGTGTCCACTGGAAGGCTAAGTGCAATTTATTTGCCAAGACCAGCTTTTAAAAGTTTTGAGTTTTGAAGCTTTTGTCAAAGCCCATTACATATCAAGTGTTGGTTTGATTTCAGAGTCACATCACTGATCTTTCCCCTATAGGTTTCATCAGTCATAATGTTGGGGAACCCTTTAGAGAGAAGGAGGGCGGATGAATTATAGTGAGCTACAAGGTTCAGAGTTGCATGGCTGTGACCCCACGGTCATCTGATTTCATGATTAAACACTTAATGACAAGAGCAGATTTGTGCCAAATAGAAAATAAAGATTTTTAGTTTGAATTAACACCACGAGACCAGATGGGTGTATGCCAGTGTCAGAAGATGATACAGTATTTACAGTGGAGAGGACCATCTGTACAAGCTGGTAAGCGAGGTGAACGTGCTGGGTAGTAAGGTAAGCGAGGAAATGTCACATTACAACATGGTGATTTAGTCTGAGTGCTTCTCACAGAACAAATGACCACAGAGCCTCCAAGCTGCTTCTCCCTTCCATTTTTTTCCGTTTCCCATCATCCATTTAGTCTTTTCTCACATGTAGTCTTCTCCTTTTAGCCTTTTTCTTCACTCCTCCTTTATTGGAGCATGTCCACAAAAGCATCAAACTCGTCAATGTTTTTCTCATAAACAGCCAGTTTCTCTGGCAGTGAGTCCTGCACAAGAGAGTACAAATCACTGTTACTATGAACATAGTTGCAGAACTGTTTTTTTAACGTGAGAAGTTAAGATTTTTCAAATTAAAAGAAGCAGTTTACCAGGTCATCGGCCATTGACTGGGAGCTGATGTGTAGTGAGAGACTGGCCAGCTGAGGAGGGTTTTGAAACTCTCTGTAAAAAGTGCCCAGATCCATCGGCAACAAGTCGTCTTTAGAGAAGGCTGGACGCTAAACACAGAGGCAGACGGAGAGACATTGTGTACACTTTCACAAAGTTATTTTACATTTTTATACACATGTAAACTCCTTTATGATTTCTCTGGATAGAGGGTTTACCCGGGACAGATTTGAGAAACAGAACTTTGTATTAAACTACATTTCTATCTTTTGGTGTTTAAAGTTAAGTCCCTGAAGGGTGGTATTTTTGTTGAACTTTGGAATCTTTATTTTGAACAAAAGTCACAAATCGACCCAGTGGCAGGCCTTATGAATAACTCTAACAACCACACAGAAATAGCCAATCTTCTCACTGATGGTCTTGTTTGCTTATGTAGGTCATATAGAGGCATCAATATTAAATTGAGAGTGTTTCATAACCTGTTTAAAGTTACAGTACTTGTAGTATGTTTAAAATGCTTAGTGGAAAACATGTACAGTAGAGAGTGGGCAAAAGAGAATAGAGCAAATATCACGTACAAAGTCGACCATGACAAAGTCATCCTGCGGCCCGGATCCTTCTGAGCCCTGAGAGTGGAGGCTGGCCTGCAGGGGTGACGGGCAAGGAGGAGAGTCTGGTGGTTGCACCTGAACACACACATACAGATACTATCCCAACTGGAGAAAACTTGTGTCAGCCTAAAACGTCTTTATGTGCGAGACCAAACATTATTGTCAATTCATTTCAAGACAAACCAAAGTATTCTGCTGTATGAGGACAGTTACCATGGGGTCATTTTCCTCAGAGTCCAGGCCTCGAGGAGCAAATGCAGCAAAGGGCAGGTCCAGACTGGCTGCTGTTATCTACACATACACACAAAAGATTCATTTAAGTGACAAAAGCTGAACCTAGCTCCTCTTTTCCTCTATTCTGATCATTTTGGGTTTGTAGACATTTTATTGAATGTCACTTAACAATTGCAAGGATTACTGTAGCAGGAAGGAACAAACACTCCTGTGTGCGTGACATGTGTGATTTACCTGTGTGCTGGGTTTATTCACAAAGGCTCCAATTTTCCTTGTGAACGCATTAAGAGACTCCACAGGGTCAGAGGGAGAAACGCTCCTCCTGCCCTCATCCCTCCTTCCGTCTCCACTCTGTGACAGGCTGTCATCATCACCACTGGAAGGAGAGACAGGAAGTTGCATCAAGTTTAAATTCATACCTGAAGACAAAAGTCTTAGAGGTTTTAGTCAGGGATAAAATCATTGGCCAAAAGAAAAAAATAATCATAAAACATCACACCAAGTTTAGATATTCATATTCAAACTTGCTGTCAGGAGAGAATTACATGCTGCCAGGTGTGATAGGGGCGTGTTCTACTGTAAGATGGGCATCAACTCCATGAACTGGGTGGGTAGGAACCAATACAACCCCGCCTTCTTTCCCACCATGCAACATCTGAGGAAGAATAACAGAGCAGAGTTAAAAAGACTAGATAACTAAAACAGATTTTTAAAAATCTAGTTCTAAAAGACAAGCTTGATTATCCTATTGATAAATTGCTCTTGTGACCAATAGGATAAGGATTACACTTTACACATTAAAGTGTGTTTACAGGGCTCAAGGAAAACTGTTGCATATGTGAAAAGAAATCGTATAAAGCCTTGTATGGAAAATGCATGTAATCTAATAAATTGTCCCCAGTGATTTCACGTAGTCGCTAAGCTGTATTGTGGGTAACGTAGGTGCAAGGTTAGGTGTTTTTAAACTGTCCATAATCAGTCCAAGTCCAATCAGTTGTTACTGGCAGGCGTTTTCACTTTTCCAGCAGTTGGAAAACAACAGGGGAGACTTGTCTTAACTCTAAAAAGCTGCTGCATTTATTAACTGACACTGTGACCTGTACTCTACATTACTGGCAGATTAACAATTTATACAAACTGCAAACCTTTTTTTTCCTCTGCTCCACTTTGCTTTCATCATCTCTTTTCAGCTGCTCGCTTACTATTGCTCTACCACTTAGTCGTTATGCTTCAGCACACTCTCTTTTGCTCGACCACACAATTGCTACACTTTACTACAACAAGGAAACTAGCTTTACTTGAGAAAAGGCTGCAGGCAGCGAGACAGAAGACTGCTGAGAAGCCGGACGTGAATTCCTACTTCAGAGCGCAGACAACAAGAAGACTCTGGCTGTTTGGACTGATGTTGGCCATGATGTAGCATTTTTTCAATTCAGTTCACGTCACAGTTTTGCCAAAGGAGCAATTAGTCCAGATATTTGGACAGCAGGTGGACAGGATGGTGGACAAGATGGTGGACCTGCTCATGCATGCACTACACAGTAGGCAGCGACTTAGATCGGGTAGTGACAAGTTAGTTTACAATGAATGATAAAAGGTTTTTAATGTTCAATTTTGTAATTAGGGTCCAAGCACCAACCATACCTCGTGAAAATGTACATGTTTTATGGTTCTTGGCCATAGGCAGGGAAAATGGCTCGCTGTCTCCCCCTTAAGAGCAGTTCTGATGGCAAGTTTCACCTACACCTACAGTTTCACACACACCATGATGACCAGAGTCATAGAGTTATAGTCATTGCGCCACCTACTGGCCAAATGAAGTAATCTTTTCATTATGATAATCACTTGATTTCTACATTTTCATGGTGTGGTCTACCCTTGATATACAGTACTTGAACATAACATGTTATTAGTGAGTGTTCTCTAGTACCAAATAGTGAATACAGGCAATGACACTAACAGTTTGGCGACGACAGCAAGGGGAAGCTTTACTTAAATTCAAAATGACCAAACAATATTTATGTTTAAATATTTAATATTAAAGATATCAGGACTGATCAAACAAGGCAGTTAAATTCTGTGTCATTCTTTCTGTATCTGACTTATTTTTAATCTGGTGTTGTGTTGGAAGACTCATTGATATTTGTGCAACACTGGATGCAGGTTAAGGTCAGTAGGTGACATTGCAGGAAGCACAGTTCAAAAAGGAGGGCAACATTATTCAACCAGGGAATAGACTTTGCCACAACATCGGCACGTATCTTATATCTCATCAATAACGGGATCACAGTTGTGATTTAAAGTTTGGGCCCCAGAAGATTTTCCAATTTCAAATTGGGTCACGTCAATCCTAAATTTGGGAATGGCTGATTTACTAAAAGTTTCTCAGTTGATTTTTCCAAAAATGACAAATTATAATTAAAATGACAATTAAATGACAAACACTGTGATAGAGAATTTTACCCATTATGAAATATCGTCTTTAAAAGACTAAAACAAAAAAAAAATCATGGTCCCTAGGCTGCATTTTTTTTTAATACTTGTTGGTCAACATATCACAGGTATACTTGTATGTATCAGGGTATATGGCTGTACTGTGGATCTGGAAGTGAACTGACTGGTGTATCACCTGGTTTGGATTGGCAACAGGATGACAAAGCTCAGCAGCCCCGGCTGGAGCTGGAGGCTGGTATGATAACCTGGAAGTATACAGCTACAAAGAAACAGAAGGAAGAAGAGGAAATGTTAACCACAAAACATGGAGGCTTTTTAGGTTTAACACTGTTCTGTTAGAACATCAGTGCTCTTGAGATGGGTCAAAGATTATTGATTACTAAGATTACTACTGTGGTACATGTTATGGAAACAATAAACATTTTGATGAAACAGGTGGAACACAATAAAAAAGGATGATGTTAAAAAATGTTCCCTGATGCAACTGGCAAACAGGGTTCAAACAGCTTTTTTAGCGTAAAATTCATGCACTTTCCAGGTTTCCAGGTTACTAAATCAAAAATTTCCAGACTCTCAAAGCCTTTATTATTGGGATGGTTTTGCTTACGCAAATCGAGAGTCTAAGGACAGAGGATGTTCACTGTAGCGATCGCAAAGCCCACTGAGGCAATGTGATTGGGATTTTGGGCTATAAAAATAAAATTGATTTCATCTGATTATTATCACATCTAAATTTTAATGAGATTGTGAAAAACAAAGTTTACAATTGACTTTATACCCACAGCAATAAATGTCATTATCATTTTGTTTTGTTTTTAAACCAGCTTTTCATGTTAAGTTTGACTGTATGTTTTGATCATGATTGCATGCAATTTTTAACACCAGTGGACAACAAATGTGACGACAGGATCCTTTCATTTAAAATAATAAAAGAATTTTCAATTACATGAGTGATTATGGAGATGAATCACCAGATTATGTTGACATTCTCTCCTGCAGTATGTTCAAATTCAAGCATATTCCTAACCTTGAAAACATTATGTTGTAAATAAAGCATTTTCCAAACTTTTGAGACTTTCTACAAAACCTGGATACAACAAGAAGCAACACACAACCCAAAACAAATTAGAGATCTGAGTGATCAACAGTGCTGTTCAGTTGAAGGTGTCTCACACACAGTCGCACTCTCAGTGGCCAGTATAAACTCACAGTGTGAGTGACAAGTCCAGGAGCCAATGGGAGCTGCACATTGTCCAGGGGGACGGGCTTAGACAGCTTTGAGGGCGAAGGACTCAGAGTACACACACACTGAGATAATGCAAAATGCACACGCACATACACACACACACACACACACATAAACATAGAATAAAAGAAAACAGGAAAGAAGACAGACAAAGAGAGAAGAAAAAATTGAAATGAAAAATAGGTATGAAAATGAAGAGGGCCACAGGATAAAGAGACAGTAAAAAAGAGCAGGTGAGTGTGTCCTCTTACCTGAGAGGGAGGGGAGGTGGAGAAGGAGGTAGTGCAGACCTCCTGTGAATCCTGAACCCCTACAAATGGTCCTCCGTCCTCGTCATCTGGAGCTCTGGACGCATACACACAAAACACATGTTGTAATTTAAATCATTCATGTCTTTGACACCGTTCTGGATGCTAAAAGCTCCAGTAGGAAGGCAGAAATGTTATAAACTAAACAGAATCTCCCTTTAGATTTAGTCTTTAAAACCTATATACACTGTTTTTGTTTTATATATTATGGAGAGAAAAAGATCTCAGGAAGGGTCTTTGTACTAAATGGAGTTGAAAATGAAACATGCTTCAAAATGCAGACCCAAAAACTGATGCATCATGTGTGACCTCCAAAGGATGAATTACATCACCAAAAGCTCTTAAGGGCCATAAGCACTGAAAGCATCTGATGTGCGCATTTTGAAGCACATCTATTGTTTTAAATGGCCAAACATTCATCAAAAGCATTTTGAGGCACGTAAAACTGCCTTGACGCTTGTATTTTGGAGCATCAGATGAAGACTCAGTAAGTAAGCTGCTTTTCTGCAGCCACGGTGCCCGTTTGGAGAGATGGAAAAAACATAAGGAGAGAAAGTGGGAGGGACACAGAGAGGAAGAGATATCACAGCTGACATGCACCGCTGCGCCCTGTGAGGACACACGGCTATGAAATCTCTCATCAGTCACAACCAATATCAGCTATTATAAGTATTTATTCCGTAGTACTGAGGTAAATGTAATAATTCTCTGTGGGGAGTGTGAGGAGACAGGTGGAGCTAGGAGACTATTAGTGATCTAAAGACAGAGGGGTTAGGTGGTTATGCATACACGCACGTGTATGTTTTTTGGGGGGGATCCTTGCGGACACTGAGGTCACTATAGAGGAATATGAGTAATACATATAAATAGCAACTTTTCCCCAAAAGAGCAACAGTACAACAATAGCTTATTCTATGGTGTTGGCACTTCAAATCTGATTCCTGCAGTGCACAATAAGAGCGTTAAATAGCACATCTCAATTGAGGCACATCAATTATGGCTTTCAGTGTGTCTTGGCCTTCAATTGTTTGTGAGGGGCCAGAGCAGCAGCAGCAGCTACATATCTGTGTATTTGCTGGTTGTAAGACTTTGAATGAAGTTGTGTCGATAAGTATAGCATTTTAATTTCAAAATGAATGTTTGATGTCATCTCCAGAGCTTTGCATAGCTACCTGTAGTTGCAGGGCTGTCCCATGTTTGCAGGACGTTGGCTGCCGCAGGGAGGATCCACAAAGTGATCCACAATGATCCCCATGATAGGAGCAGACCGCTCAAACTGTCTGCAGAAGACACAGATCAACAGTTGACTAGTTATTCTTATTTTCGACTTGTCTCGACCACAGAGCTGTGAAGCAATGAACCACAATGTTAATACCTTCAAATTCATAAAAGTAGAGTTGCTGCAACAAATAACTGATTAATCAATTAGTTGTTATCCATCAAATTTACTGCCAACTATTTTGATAATCGCTTAATTGGTCCGAGTCATATTTTAAATTCTCTGGTTCCAGCTTCTTAAACGTGACTGTTTTCTGCTTTCTATCCTCCTTGATGACAGTAACTGAGTATCTTTGGGCTGGGGACAAAAAAAAAAACATTTGAGGGCATCATTGAGCATTGGAAAACACTGATCGACATTTTCTGACATTTCTATAGATAAAACAACTAATCGATAAAGTTAGATAAAATTAATCGGTAGTTGCAGCCTTACATAAAAGGGTCAAAAATTAGAATTAAATAGGTTTCCAATTAAAATAAGAAGACTGTGTTGTTTCTCATGAAGTGTGTTAATTACCTGTTGGACATGAACGCCAGGTTGGTGCGGTAAGCACATGAAAGTGTGACTGTGCCAACAGGGGTGCCAACGACACCAACACGTACTGTCTGAAACCCTTCAAAACAAACAACAACCTATTACTATTACAAAGGCTGTAGAGTATATTTGTACAGTATTTTTTGTTTGATTTAATGTTTAGATGTGACTTGCATCCAAGATTATCAAAAGTGAAAGTTATTTCATTTGGTTCCTGGCCAGTTTCGGGTATTTCTTTATGTAACGAGCCCCATAGGGGAAAAACATTTTTTTAGTTTACAGTTACCTTCTCCTAATCCACTCAGCTGGACTTCCCCAAAGTAAATCCTGGACATGAGAGAGGCAGAAACAGATGCCAACATGTGTCATACATTAACTGAATGTTAACAGACTATTCAAGTATTTAGAATGAAAACCAAGGCAACATTTTCCAGATTTTAAAAACTGTAGACCTGATAAAGAAGGAGCTTAAGTTGACTGACTGTTAACAGGCAAAAACAGCTCAAATGAAACCAGTTCAGCTGTGTGCAGACACACAGGAAATAGATGAAAACATTAAACCAGCCGTTTACCCAACAGGTGGATTCCACTCACCTGTATAATATTACGTAGTCGTGTCCCTGCTTTCTAGACAGTTTATAGGCCGGTGTTACTCTGGTAATAGCCAGCAGAGACTTCAGAAGGACAGACAGACGATTGTAGACTGTATATGACACCTTGATGTCCTTATCACACCTACAGTAGAGACAGACAACACATCGACTCATTATAGTTCAGCAGGTGGTGGTAATTCAGTGAAGCCCACAGCAACAATATGGCACAGAGAAGCATTGATCACATGTGCTTCAGATGATGAAACAACCACTACAGGACAGTGTAGGGGTCCATTAGCTCAGGTAAGGATTTGCGGTCCTCCAGGCTTATCCACCCTTGACCATTTGCACAGTGAAACAATTAAAAACACAAATAAATCCACTCACTTTTCATTCATCTCTAGGCACCAAGTCTCTAGCTCCATTGAGTCACCCTGGGTGAGAAAGACAGGAAAGCAAAAATTGTTATTATTATAATAATGTTTTTAAACATACAAGAGTAATGAGTGACTGTTTACAGTGTATGTTTCAGACTCATACAGCAACAAAGACCTCACCGTCCTCTCATACTGTAGTTTATAAAGCAGATAGCTGCAGTCATTACTGGTTAACCCATATTTCAACAGAGCTTCTGTTACATTTTCTGCATGGTTTGAGGTTCTCTGGCTAAAGAGTCATTTTTACAAAAGAAGAAAATTATGAGGAATATTTTACCTCTGATGTCTTCAGGGAGATCTCGACACACATGGAGCGCCCAATGCCTGGGAGTTGGCCAGCCAGTGCCCTCTTGGCTTCATGAGTCACCTCAGGAATGTCTTTGATGGCCAAATTAAACTAGAAGAAAAAATGATAAACTAAATGATATATTCTTTAAAGAAGAAACCAATAATGTAAACCATATAGACATATCGATGTGAAGATCTATTTTGAACTGTAAATCCAATCAATCATTACAACAGCAAATATTAAAAGAATGACTTAATTATTTTACCCAATCGGAGCCGGTAGGTGATGAGGACGATCGAGTGCAGATCTTCTCTCCAAGACGAGCCTGGACAATCACCTGGACAGTCTACAAGAAACCAACCAAAACTGTTTTGACAGCCATATCCAGAGTAACATTACTTGTGGAAAGACATATTTGCTGTTGAATATTTTTAGACATAATTTTCAGTTTGCACCAAAAATAAAATATATCTCCATTGAATTGGTGTAGAGGCAGAAATATCTGTGATACGTATCACACAACAAAACAAAAATTAAAAATGTTGCTTCATGAATGTTGCATATATTGATGAAATAAAATTATAGATCCACTGGAGATTGAAACTTTTATGTGGTGTCATGCTTTAATTGAATGTTAATATGGCATGGCAAATAAAAAAATGAAAAATGGCACATCATATCAAAAAGGTTGAGAAGATGTTTTTTATGAATCAACCTTTTAAGAAGAAGAAAATATCCCTTCAGAGAGCTACAATTGCCAATGCTACAACCAAGTCTGGAAACATTAGCATACTGGCTATTTACCTTCAAGGCAAAGAACTTAATGAACTTGTCCAAGTCTTTTTTATCCTGGGGACTCAGGCCACTGTCCATGTTGTCACGACCCTGCAATAAAACAAAATAACCGATTGGAGATGAGCACTACTCCCCACTGTGATTCTGATCCATTCAAGCTGTAAACACGTTTAGTAGCAGTAATTTGAGTAATTATTATTTCAGCTTGCCATTCAACCAAAAGAATAAGATTATTATTCCAGTTGAGGAATGTTTTCAGCAGTTTAACATTATGAACACAGATTTATTTTGCCAATAAAACCCAAATTGTCAAAAAAAAAAAACCTGCCGCGAAAAAGGGACTTTCAACCACAATACATTTACTCCTACGTGTCTTAAACAAAATACAGATGTCAATTATTATTATAATTAAGCTCAATTTTGCCATAACAAACTATTTTGACTACATAAAAACAATGTTTTGCTAAATACCAATTTAACAATTGCTAACTGGAAGCAATGTAACGTTACAATATAACGAGAATGTCCCTTCTACATTAACAGAAAATAAATTCCGTATATCACAATTGATTTTAAACCCCATATGACAACTGTTTGTGCTACTAGTTAGCAAGTGAGGCCTCCATGTTTACATGAATGTTCCGAATAAGGTTTGGAGGTCATAATAAACTAGACACTGACAGTCACCTCATATATTACACTATACAGCCAGGTAAATTAAAAACGTACAATAGCGCAGTTTTATAGACAATAACTTAACGTTTATGCTTCTCAAATGGGAGGCAATGGAAAGGTGACTCACTCAACAATGATTAGCCTATGGCTAATGTTAGCTAGATAGCTAAATACCACGCACTTTCGCGTAATCACAAAACAGTAAAACTTACATTAGCTTGTCTCTCAACAGCGTACCTTCTATGAAACACAAATTAATTACTAACGATGACATGCAAGGCCGAGTTTCACAAACATTTACACGCCCAATACAGATGTATACAACGTCAACAGCGGCTGTGCGACTTCACTGTTTATTTTCTCCATGTCGACATATTTAGATAGAGGCACTTTCACAAAGGCACTTTCGTTCATTTTTTATGCCTGTAAAATGTACAGTCAAAATAATACTTGACCTTACACGTTTAACAATAAAATACAAGACAAATTTGACCATGTGTGCACCAAACTATAATTTATAAAACAAACGCATAGCACCATTTCTGGTGTCGAATGTGCGAATGCGCGTGGCAAGTTGGGTATTCATCAGGATTGTTTTGGTCGAGAAATGCTGCATGACTTCCAAAGGTAATAGCGTTTTCCTTTATAATAACGACAACAACGACAACAACAATGATAACAATAATAATAGCAGCCATAAAGCTACTCGTTAAAGCTCAAATGCAAGGTAGCTAGCTAGCTAATTAGCACGTAGGCTTGACTGATGCAGATAGACCTGTGGACAGGTTTTCCATGCTAATAATAACTTTCTACAATTGTTCAGTCAGCGAGGGCTGTATAGGCATTCTGAAAAATAAAACAAAACAGTAACACTCACTATGGGAAATATATAATTATAAAAGAGAACTAAACTAAATCTAATACCTGGAGGAGGTGGCGGAGGACAGGATGCTGGCAAAACTGCTGGCTATCATGGACAATGTCTCTCACCCCCTCCACAAAACTCTGGACAAGCTTAAGAGCAGCTTCAGCTACAGACTCACTCAACCTGCTGCCTAAAGGAACAGCACAGGGAATCATTCCTACCTGGTGCCAGCAGACTTTTGCGCTTTAAATTATTATTACTGTCAATAAAACTGCACCTAATGCTCCTGCACCTTATGTTCCACTTACCTTTACTCCTCCATACCTCAGCATTTGATTTTATTTACCTCAGCATTTTCATTTATCTTATTTTATATTTTATATTTTGTATAAAGTATTTTATTGTTTTTGTATATTGTATATAGTACTTTAGTGTTTCTATATTTGTCCTATTTTGATTGTATTTGTACGTGAATGTACCAGCTGCTATGATAACCTAATTTCCCCTCGGGGATTAATAAAGTTATCTATCTATCTGTCTATCTATCTGTCTATCTGTCTATCTATCTAATAGAGCAATGTATACAAAGTATTTGGGTTACAGCATTAATAGGTTGTCAAAGTCATACAAGCACATCCACAGTATTTGTGGAAGAGAATGGAATCTTTGTATATATAAAGTGTAGACATATGCTACTATAATTGTTAAATAAGAATATAAAAAGAAGCTTGTGATGAATTTATATTATGTATTAATGTAAGTGTATTATTACTCACAGCATGGCGATTCCTATAGCCATCTTGGACTGTGATCTACTCTTACATGGCCGAGGCCACAAGACCCTGGACCGCTTTAACCTGGACTCTGTCTCAGACAATTTCCTACTCACACAATTTGGCTTCCCCAGAGAGTTTATCCTGTATCTGGTGGAATTACTCAGAGAGGTGAGTATGCGCCAGCTACCTATCCCTTAAAACGTGTGTGTCTACAAATCTACAGGTTCTCTGTACTATGAATTTCTGTGTTAGGCTCTCTGTAGACGTACCCAGCGGTCCAGAGCCATCAGTCCTGAGGTTCAGGTGTTGGCTGCTTTGGGCTTCTACACATCTGGCTCATTTCAGACATCTATGGGAGATACTATAGGGATCAGCCAGGCGTCAATGTCAAGATGTGTATCCAATGTGACCAGGGCCCTGGTGGAGAAAGCTCCCCAGTTCATCACGTTTAACAGGTATAATACCATGCTTCTGGGTATCTTTTGTTATCATATCACGCTGCATATTAAAAACAATAAGACAAGGAAGAAAAAATACAGTTACAGCAATAATGTTTCCCAAACAGAGACCCCTCCAGCAGAGAGCAGTCCTTCCAGGAGTTTCAGAGGGTGGCAGGATTCCCAGGGGTTCTGGGGGTGCTGGATTGTGTTCAGGTTCATAATAATACATATTATTAACATTTTTGAAGACTATAGTTTGCAGGTACCAGCCTAGCTGATCAGTCCTTTTCCTTATCCTTTTCCCTTCACCTGCAGGTCACCATCAAAGCTCCAAACAGTGAAGACTCATCATATGTGAACAAGAAGGGCTTTCACTCTGTGGGCTGTCAGCTGGTCTGTGATGCCAGAGGGTTGTTACTCAGTGCAGAAACCCACTGGCCAGGTGGACTCAAAGACACAGATGTTCTAGAAAAATCTGCTCTCCACAAACAGCTGCTGGACACAGAGGAAGGCTGGTTGCTGGGTGAGACAGGGACTTCACACTGCCTACATCATTTTGCTGAGTCTGAAAATGTCAAAAAAAGGAATAAACCCCTTTTCTGTTTTCTGTTTCTTAGGTGACTGTCGCTATCCGCTGAGGAAGTGGTTGATGACCCCGGTCGACTGCCCAACATCCCCTGCAGAGATTAGATACAATCTGGCCCATACTACTACACACGAGATAGTGGACAGAACCTTCAGAGCCATTCAGACCAGATTCAGATGTTTGGACGGCACAAAAGGATACCTACAGGTATTCTATTCTATCCTTCTCTAGCCCTCCATATTGTAATCTATCATATTCTATACTAATGTGTATCATTCTATTTGATTTTATCCTGTTCAGAAAATCCCTAAACTTAACTTTAAAAAGAAAGAAAAAGATGACTTATTGTCTTTTTTTCCTACAGAAATGATTTGACATTCATTCATGTATAACTATCTTTATTATTATATTCTCAGGGCAGACTGATTATGACTGTCTTGCAAACTGATTCCTCAACATGATCAGATGTGTAAAAGCTTAGCTAACCTCACCCTTCCAAAAAACCTAATATGAAAGTTATATTTTGCTTTTTGAGACTATAAATGGAATAATAAACGGAATGGTATTTTTGTCTGATAGAATTAAACCAGCATCGGACTAACAGCAGTGTCATCCGTCTCTGTTGCCATCTCTGCCCTGCTTTCCACAGTATTCTCCAGAGAGGAGTTCGTCCATCCTGCTGGCCTGCTGTGTTCTCCACAACGCCTCCCTGCAGTCTGGATTAGACGCCTGGACTCTGGAGAGAACAGACCCTCTGGAGCAGCCCGAGAGCCTCGAGCAAAGGCCTGAGGACCGCGACAGCCAGGCAGAGGAGCTCCGAAAACAGCTTATACTCAAACACTTCAGCTGAGATGTTGGCGAACTCTGGAGTTCTCCTTTGTTGTTGTCAAAGGGGGTCAAGAGTGAATTAAAGGTTTCATATTATGCTGATTTCATGGTTAATTTTTAAATGCTTTAATGTTGAAAAACTGTATTTTCACATCAGCTCTGTCTGTGTTTTTGCCCCAACTACCATGCTGGGGGTGTGGCTGTATAGTTGTGACATTACAACCTTACAGAAGTCCTGACAGCTCATATGAAGGCTCAGAATACAGGCTGGATACCTTCACAATACATAACCTAGCCCTGCCTTATAATCAGAAAGGGGAAGGAAATCGTACTTCCTACAATATGGGACCTTTAAGACTGGGACCAGAACCAACCAATGCTTGACATAAAGGCCACATTTAAATCAAGAAATTGCACAGACACAGTGTTGCTGATGCAGTTTTTTTATATTTTGCTGGTTTCTACTCTACAAACTACACTAAGATAACATAGTTATATATGGAGTAAACATGCAAGATGCTATACAACAAACCAAGACAACATTTTACCAAAACACATTTCAAGTAACTCCCTGGAAAGTTTGGAAGGAATAATCAAGGTTGGAATAATCAAGCACCTCCTGGTCTTTTACAACTACTCAAACTGTGTGCAGCTGCTGTGTTGTCAAGGTTTCATTACAAGTGAAAAAAGTCACCCTCTTTTTTTAAAATCTCTCCCACTTTCCATCTTCCTTTCCCAAAATATCGGCTGATTTTCTCCCATTCTCCTTTTCCACATGAATTCCACAGGTTAAAACCTTGGACTATGTCACAATACAAAAACAAGGCCCTTATTTACAACAACTGCACACCATGTGTCATTATTTATGTACATCGGTGCATTAGGACTGTTAAAGGTGAGAATGACAGGATGTTTGTGCAATGGGCTGCAGTCACATACATGATGTTTTTGTGTTCGCTTAGCATGAGGGACACAAAATGAAATAGATAAAGAGACGAGTAAGAAAATCTGTGTTCATGGTGATGTTTTGGGGATCAAATTCTGTGTTTGACTATTTCTTCAGGGATGTGGACTGGGCAGTGAAATGTCTGTTTTCATAGCTTCATTTGAAGGAATATCATGACAGTTAAAACAAATGTTTCAAGGATGATAATGGTCATGATCATGTGGTGAAGAAATATTGACTTGTTGTAAATGTCCTGGTGTTCCTTTAAATTGTGATGATAACAAAGCTAGTGGTGTTTTACTTCCTGCAATGTATTAGTCCCCTGATTGACTTCATCAATATATACACACTCTCTCACACACAGTTTTCAATGTTTCCTCCACTGCTTGGTTTAAGGTTATAGGATGCATTTATGACAAAATATTATCTACATTAAAGGTGCAATATGTAAGAATTGGCCACCTGTATTTCAGTGAAAAAAGTTTTTTTCAAGTAAGTTTTCTACCCAGGAATGTTTGAAGTTGGATAAATATTATGACAAACATGGTTTCAATTATGTTCCACTTCATGTTTTGTGTAGAAGACAGTCATGTCAATTAAGTCAAATGTCAAAATAAGTGAGGCGCCTGGACAGTGCACTAAATTAAGTTATATTTCAGTGAAAAAGTATTTCCAGCAAGATTCCTACCAAGGAATGTTTGAAGTTATATCAATATTATGGCAAACATGGTTTCAATTGTGTTTCAAAACTCACTTATGACCATTGTGAGCATCTCAGCGAAAGAAGTGTCTTTTTGCACAAGTAAATTAAGATCTATTTCAGTGAAAATTGGTATATATCAATATTCAATCAGGATATTGTTTTCAAACCATTTCACATTTTTTGTTAAAATAACAGATGTCCACTTTGCAAAAAAGATCAAAGGAACTCCCATGTCTGACTTAAAGCATTTGAAAACAGTTCAAAATTGACCAGAGGTCATCAGAAGTGCTCCTCACTCTGTAACAAGCACATTTTTGCCCCTTATTATAAATAATGCTGCATGTCAGTAATTGAAGTTTGTTCAAGCAGGTTACTGCCAAGAGAAGTATAAAGTTATGAAGCTCAGCTCAAATTCAATCAGGAAGACTCTCTTTTCATTCACCTCTCTCCCTGCTCCCTCCATTCACCTCACATGGGTGTTTCTTCATATATTCTCTCTCTGATTGGTTAAATGGAGACATTTAACAAACCAGATTATGTCACAAACACTATCAGCCAATCATGTCTCTGCTGTCAAACTTTAAACTGCTCTCCTCTGCTGTCAGTTGTAATTTCTGGCATTCGCGCGACCCTCCTCCAGCTCTTCATCCAGTGGCTAGGTTCTACTCACCAAATTCAACTCCCCGTCATCAAATCTCCAGGATCCTGCTTCCTCCATCACCACCACCAGTGTCTAGTCTGCATCGGAGTGTTTCCTATTCTATGCACAGCCTCATCACCTCCCCAAAAATATACTTCATAATGATAGAGTCTAACCACCACAGACTTCCTCATTCTCTTTGTATAAATGGCAATACATCTTCTTGTTCACGCAAAGAAATTATGAGTCTCTCCTGTTTGAAATATATATAATACCAAATATGGGTTCAGTTGAGTTCCACTTCATATTTTGTGTACAAGTCAGGAATGCCCATTTTCATTTATTTCTCTGGAAGATGAGCACTTTCAAACCCTTATTTTTAATTCAGCTGTATTTCAGAGACAGACACTCTAAAAAGCAATTTTCTGGCAAAGACATGCGTCAATTTATTGATTGATAAATATAATGGGAAACATGGTTTCCATTAAGGTCCACTTCATATGTGATGTCCAAGTCAGGGAAGTCAATTTTGAGATTTTCTCTGCAACATAAGCGACAAAAGCTGTGTTTCAGTGACTTGAGCTTTTTCAAGTAAAAATTTCTGCCAAGAACCGTGTAAAGTAGGGTCAATATGATGGCAAACATGGTCTCCACTGTGGGCTATCATGTGCCTTTTACTGAGGAGTGACTTCCGTCTGGCCACTCTACCATACAGGCCTGATTGGTGGAGTGCTACAGAGATGGTTGTCCTTCTGGAAGGTTCTCCTCTCTCCACAGAGAGGCTGGAGCTCTGTCAGAGTGACCATCGGGTTCTTGGTCACCTCCCTGACTAAGGCCCTTCTCCCTCGATTGCTCAGTTTGGCCGGGCGGCCAGCTCTAGGAAGAGTCCTGGTGGTTCCAAACTTCTTCCATCCTTCAATGCTGCAGAAATTTTTCTGTACTCTGTGCCTCGATACCATCCTGTCTCGGAGGTCTACAGATAATTCCTTGGACTTCATGGCTTGGTTTGTGCTCTGACATGCACTGTCAACTGTGGGACCTTATATAGACAGGTGTGTGCCTCTCCAAATCATGTCCAATCAACTCAATTTACCACAGGTGGACTCCAGTCAAGTTGTAGAAACATCTCAAGGATGATCAGTGGAAACAGGGTGCACCTGAGCTCAATGTTGAGTGTCATGGCAAAGGCTGTGAATACTTACTGTATGTACATGTGATTTTTTCATTTTTTATTTTTAATAAAGTTGCAACAATTTCAAACAAACTTCTTTCATGTTGTCATTATGGGGTATTTTGTGTAGACTTTTGAGGAAAATAATGAATTTAATCCATTTTGGAATAAGGCTGTAACATGACAAAATGTGGAAAAAGTGAATTCTGAATGAAGTGAATATATTTCACATGCACTGTATCTACCAATTTTCACTGAAATAGAGCTTAATTTACTTTACTGTGCAAAAAGATGCTTGTTTCGCTGAGAGATGCTCCAAATGGCCATAAGTGAGATTTGACCACAAAAGACTTGAAACATAATCAATGTTCATCATGTTTGCCATAACAATTATCCAAATTCAAACATTCCTTGGTAGGAAACTTGCTGGAAATACTTGTTTCTGATATTTAGCATACTGTGCAAAAAGACGCTTATTTCGCAGTGAAACGTTCAAAATGGGAATAAAGGACTTTTGACACAAAATGAAGTGGAACTCAATTGAAACCATGTGTGCCTTAATATCTTCCTTGGAAAACTTTTTTTTCCACTGAAATGCAGCTTAATCTTCTATACAGGGCAAAAAATGCTTATTTTGCAGCGAAACACTATGAAAGTTTCTTAGTAGGAAACATGCTTGAAAAAGCTTATTTCGCAGCAGTTTCTGTTATCATTACAGAAATATGCAACATTATTTCACTTCGTCAAAATTCTAATTCAGGTCATCTATTATTCCATTGACTAGACAGAATCAAAGTTCAAGATATCTCCAACTTGAGAGAGGCTGTCTCCAATCAAAATCAATTTCAAGATACTGTATGTATAACTTGATAACAGATATCTACAATCAAATATTAACTATTATTTCTCGTCTGAGATATGTACAATTTTTTGACTGGTAATAATTTCAGGTCAAGATTAAGTCATTCTGAATAGTCAAAACTTAATTTAAGATATCTAAAAAGGTCTGAAGATATCTTAAATTCAAGGGAACTAAAGATATCTAGAACAGGAATAACTGATAAGCAGAAATCAATAAGGGATATCTGAAAGTAAAATTATGACTCCTCATTCGTATTGTACTACACATATGTAATGATAAACTATAAACTATGAATGTCATTAGTCTTAGGAAGACTGAACTTGTGGATATCTGAAATGAAAATTGTGGATAGGAAAAATGTCACTGGATATCTAAATGTTCTTTTTGACAGGAAGAATTAAATTACGGATATCTGCAATATATATCCAGTGTAGCTATTACGCGTTTAAACGTATGTGTGCATCTTTCAGACAGTTAGCCTACTCTTCAGACTAAATTTAGCCCCCCGGTCTAAAATAGTTCCTTCCATCAGTGAGAGACATCTGAGTGGCGCGAGCATCAGCAGTGTGCATGCTCAGTCTCCCAGTGCGCGCAGCGGGACCAGACTGACAACCAGTCTCGAGGCGGACAGTCTACAGAGCAGCCAGCGCTCATGTTCTGCTGTGTGGCGTGAAGCTGGAGCACGCAGCCCGGAACCCGCCACCCCTCCGCTGGGCTGGACCGGAGCAGCCAGCCCTCTGGACCGATGTCCTGGCCGAAATGTCCCGACACATTTATATACGGAACAAGATTGGCGAGGGCATCCAAGCGCCCATATTTCAGGTATGTCATTTATTTTACCTCCTTAAAAAATGAAACTAAAAAAATAACAAATAAATAAAAACACTGTAACAACGTGCAAGGATTCTTAGCAGGGGTTGGAGTTGTTTCATTCATTGTTTCAATCACAAACTCTCATAACTTCTGTTGCAAATATCTACTTTTGATCATGGACACAATTTGCCTACAGAGGAGCAGGGAGGGACACTTTGACACTTTATAATGGGTGTAAAATTTGCATTGTCAAGCAGAGAAACACTTTTCCTAACTTTGTAAGCCTAAGTAGGCTATTAAAATAATAAAATTAATTAGCTTAATCAACAGCTTTCATTTGAATAAAAATAGGCTACTACTAAAATGTAAGGTTGAGGAAGTTCATCCCGTGATGTGAAGACTACTCCTCAATTCTGTTGTAATTCTTCATTCGCCTCATTGATAAATATGTAAAATTACAGTTTGACGTGTAAAACAGCAGCTGGACTCACATGCTGTAATTCAAGAAATTATTTTATTGTGACTGCCCTGGTCACCAGGATAAAATGTGAGCAGTAAACGTTTCTGCAAACATTTCTGGTGAGCTACCGTATTTACATTTCCATAAAATGTGTCATATCAGGTTCACATTACACGTTTATTACCTGAAATTCATTTCAGGAGATGGACTGGTGGTGGTGGAGTTACAGGCGAGAAGGTTATTACGCTTGTGATCATAGTTCAAGTCTGCATTACAACATTTGTAAGTGTGAAACCACTAGATATATCTGATGAAGGGCATGGTGTTCCAACATGTGTAATCATGACGTCAATGGATATTTTTAATGAGGCCTCAGGACACTTCCTGTTTCCACATTGCCGTGTTTGTGGCAATCAAAATGGATAGTTTGAGCCAAAACATGATGTTTTTTGCCTTAACCTCACCAGCGCATAAGCACAGCATTGTGAGAAAAATTGAAAATTGGACCCAAAGAAACCTAAAGCTGTAACATAAAGAAATCTAAAGGCTTTACTTATCTGTGAAATGTACTGGTAAATGTACAACAATTATTCTGGTGATTTGGTTGATTGTAAATATTTTATGGATTTATGTTGTGCAATTTCATAACCGAAGGAATGTGTAGACATGTAAAGTAAAGTAAACATGTGTGCATTTTCAACCTAAAAAACAAGACTGTCTCAGTCTTCTGAGTCATTTATTCAATCAGTGACATGATACTTACATACATATATACATACTACTTCACCTCATTATTAAAAAGAAATCTCTGGCATATGCAACACTGAACCATATAAACTTAATAGGTTATCATGCATAGGGCTGCATGATAAGATCCAAAATCCATTGTGATTATTTTTAAAGTTATTGTGATATGATTCACAATTAGTGGGAATAAGCATTTGTTCATCGCGATTGTCATTTTCACAGAAAAAACACAGGGACAATGCACAATACGTATATTGTATCAGATGTAGCTAAAAGCTATTTTCTATCTGTGGTCCCTGGGTGGAGACTGCCACTGCTGTACAGGTTACAGATAATAGGGTTCAATTATAGTAAACCAAAAACCTTACAGTTAATACAATCGGTAAAAACAAGCGAATAAGACAAAACCAAAAGAACCAGACAGAACACATTCAGTGCTAGTACTAGCTCTATTCGCTGTCTTTTAAGTTAATGTCTACAGACCTGGTTGTCCTTTAGCCATGTTTTCAGACATACTTTTAAATGTTTAAAAGTACTGCACTCTTTACTCTGATGCTCAGTGGTAAAGAGTTCCACATCCCACCTGCATTTACTGAGAAGCAGCTTTGACCAAATGTTGTTTTTCTGAAAGCAACATGACAGTCCCCTCTAGGCTTGTTCTTGAGCCTGCCTTGTTACAAACTGTTTAAGCAGTTGTGGTGCTAAATTGTGGGTGATCTTATAAACCAACATTTGCAATAAACGAGATTCAAATTTCTGACTATATTGCAATAATGATGAGAGTTGTTTTTTTATTCATGATTTTTAACATTTGCTTATATAGACTAAGAAGAGGCTGTAATAATGTAGTACTTGTACTACTACTAACGACCAGACTGTATAGTGAGAAATGTGAAAATATCTTGGCATGCATGTACATCTTTGCTGCATCTGTACTCATTTGATTTCTTATGAATCTAAAATGAGAAAGGTTATGTTTTATGGTTTTTGAATTTTTTTTTTTTTTAAGGTTAGATTGCTGTCCATAATCACACCTAGATATTTAACGTGCTGAACAATCTGTACCCTCTGTCCTTTCACAATGATTTCAGGAGGAGGGGAATTGCTTCCTAATACATCCTAACTGTTTTGGACAAATTCAATGTCAAGCATGAATATGTCATCCTATCTGCTAATTTTTTCATGACACCAGGATGATCTGACATTTACTGGGCTTTCACACATCTGGTGAACAAAGTTTGTTGGCCAGGGCATCTCTGCAGCACTACAATCCTTCATTATAATGCTGTTTGTCACAGATTTTACCTTTACCTAAAAATTACACTTGGTTATATTGCTAATCGTAAACAGCCCTAATACTATACATAAAAAAACACCCATTACTCTTTGTAAGATGTTTTCATTTATAATCTCACATTTCATTTGAACTGAAATACAGTACTCTCCTGGTACCTGTGTATACATCAGGCTCTTAAAATCCTGTAAACCAGCCCTGGTCTCCCCGTCCATGTATATTATTTAAATAGGTTATTATTATTATTATTTTTATTATTATTGTTACAGTTGGTTCAATAGTGACAGTCTCCTTCCTCAGAAGCAGCCCCATGGTGGGCTTCAGTGACAATAATCAGCTGTAAAAATGTAACATTTAAAATCCTAAATGGGCTTGTTTTTTTTGCAGCCTACTGACCACTCAAAGCACTTTCACCCATTCACACACACATTCATACACTGACAGCAGAGACTGCCATGCAATGTACCAACCAGGATTTTTGGCAAAATACCAATGGGGGCTTTTCGGGTTCAATATCACGTTTGAGGGTACTTTGACATGCAGCCGGAGGATCAGAGGATTGAACCACTGACCTTCTGATTAGTGTGCCACACTCTCTAGCTCCTGAACCACAGTCACCCCATTTTATTGAAATAAAATGCTGCTTGGTGGTTCACAGTTTATACTAAATATAACAGATAATAACATTTTTTATTTCAAGGAGTTAATGTTGTTTCATGTGTCAACACCTCATTTAATTATCATATTTTGTCACAGGTTCTATAAAGAGAAGGAAATGTATCAGCCCCAGTTAGATACCTGATAACTCATTTTTCTTCAGCTTAATTGATCATTGGAGGCTACAGGCTGATATTAATAGCAGGATATTTATTGACCTAGCTAACTATTATCCTTTCTTGTCTATTTGTTGCTTTTGGCTGTTGGCTTGAATTGAGAGACAGAAGAGCGATGGTGACCCAGATTAATGGCCCTGTTTTATGAATTCAAGGAAGTAGGTTCTGACTTTTTAACGGTGACATTGTCATTAACTCTGGAGACTTGAGCAGAAATGGGGCAAATAACTGGCAGATAATTAATTTAGATCCCTGGAGATCGACTCTGCTGGTATATTTGGACCTTTTGGAAGAAGAAAAGAAAGAAAGAAAGTCAGGAGGAGCAGAAAAAAGTAGATTAGTATAGGTAGTATAAGGCAAATGTGATCAAATGTCATGCAGATACATACAGTATAAGATACATTTGGTTGTGTCACATGAGTCTTCTGGGTGCTGTGGAATTCATGGTTGGCTGCTAAATAACCGCTGAAAAGAGACTGCAGGAGAAATAAAAGGAGATGGAAAAAGACAGGCTTACACGTGTTTTATGAGACTTGGAAAGATGCCATGCTAAGCTACCAAAACGCAGTTAAGGAAGCAAGAACAACCTTCTTCTCCAACTTAATTTGAGCAAATCACTCCAACCCCAGAATTGTATTTAAAGTCATAGAGTCAGTAATCACCCCCCCTCCTTTTATTGATGACTCTCAAGAAAGGTGTGAGGACTTTTTAAACTATTTCAAAAACAGAGTCAACAATATCAGGCAAAACATTACCCCCCTGGACCAAATTTTACAGACCAGTAGGGACATCCATAGTCATTTTAGCTGTTTTGAACGAGTTTTATTGCCCTTTTTAACTAAACTCATATCACACATGAAACCAACTACTTGCAGCCTTGATTTTATCCTCACCAAGTTTCTTAAAGAGGTTATTGACACTGTTGGACCCAGTATTTTATTAATTATTAACAGCTCCCTAAAAAGTTTTCCACCCTCCTTTAAACATGCTGTGGTCCAACCTCTTTTAAAGAAACCAAACCTTGACCCTTCGGTTCTTAACAATTTTTGGCCAATCTCTAAGCTGCCATTTTTATCCAAGGTTTTAGAGAAAGTAGTTTCTACTCAACTTTTAACTTTTATGTCCCACAATAATATCTTTGAGAAGTTCCAGTCTGGTTTTAGAGCTCTACACAGCACAGAAACTGCCCTCCTCAAGGTCACAAATGACCTTCTTTTAGCAGCCGACAGGGGAGAGAGCGCAATTTTAATCCTTTTAGATCTAAGTGCAGCTTTTGACACTGTCGATCATGCCATTTTACTAGACCGCCTGAAAACCTGGGTTGGCATCAAGGGTACTGCTTACCTTTTAGATAGAACCTTGTTGGTCACCACAGGTAATTACTCTTCAACCACAACGCCCATCACCTGTGGGTTCTATTTTAGGTCCGATTTTAGGTCCGATTTTATTTTCTATTTATATGCTCCCACTCAGCCAGATTATCAGACAACATAATGTTTCCTTCCACTGCTATGCAGACAACACAAATATACCTACCGCTGAGGCCCGGTGACCCAGGAAGCCTAGCTGCTGTCTTAGACTGTCTTACAGATATCAAACATTGGATGGCTTTAAATTTCTTACAACTCAATAGCTCGAAAACTGAAATCATACTGTTCAGCCCCCCAAACCATACCAGCCTTCTTCAGCAAGCCCTTGGTCCCCTGTCCGCCAACATAAAACCCACTGCACAAAATCTTGGTGTCCAATTTGATTCAGAGCTCACTTTCATCCCGCACGTCCGCAAACTGGTCCAGGCCTGTTTTTACCAATTAAGATCCATTTCTAAAATCAAACATATGCTCTCATGCCCCAACCTGGAAAAAATCATTCATGCCTTCATCTTTTCCAGGTTAGACTACTGTAACTCCCTTCTCTCCGGTATCAACCAAAAATCACTCTCTCGCCTCCAACTAGTACAAAATTCAGCAGCTAGGCTTCTAACCGGTTTTAACAGACGACATCACATTTCCCCAGTCCTAGCTTCCCTTCATTGGCTCCCCGTCCGTTTTAGAATTGATTTTAAGATTTTACTGATCACTTTTAAAGCACTTTTGGGGCTGGCCCCGAGCTACATAAGACATTTTAATTCCTTATGAGCCAGCGCACAGCCTTAGAGCCTCGGGCGGGGCCCTTCTAACCGTTCCGAAGTCGAGGTTAAAAACCAAAGGTGATCGGGCCTTCGCCATCAGGGCCCCTCGGCTTTAGAACGCCCTGCCTGAGGAGATAAGGCTCGCAGGATTGGTAACTTCTTTTAAATCACTTCTTAAAACCCATTTTTATAGACTTGCTTTTATGTGATGTCGTCCTTTTACATTTGCTCCTACCGTTTGAGTTGACTATATTGATCTAATTGTTTTGTTTAGGTAACCCATATCTCCCCCCCCCCCCCCCCCCCTTATTCTTTTTCTTATTCTTTACTTTTGTTCTTCAATTACTTCTCTCGAATCTGTTTGTCCTCTACAATTTTGCTTTGTCTTTGTCAAAGCACTTTGTAAAACTCTGTTTTTAAAAAGTGCTACATAAATAAAGTTTATTATTATTATTATTATTATTGTTATTATTATTATAAAGTTGACTTTATTGTACTGTTGACATCAGAACCATTTAAGTCCATGTGGAAAAGAACGTCAGTCAGATGTCTAAAGTGGATGTGCATAAATGTTGCCTTGTACTGAGTATTAGTCGTGGCTTTACTGAATGTTTTACTCGCATAATAAAATCATAAAACATACGGATGTAACAGATGGTCATGATGAAAACTTGAAGACATATAGATAAAAGTATTTCTGCTGGTTAAGATCTTGTCTTTCCCATACAGGTGAATCGAGGGACTTATTCCAGGAGGAGCCGTCTCAAGAGGTCTGATGGCAGCACCACCTCCACCAGCTTTATCCTCAGACAGGTACTGGAATGCAAACAGAGGCATAGTATGTAGAAGAGAAATCAGTGAATGTTACTGGCTGTATTAGTATGGATTGTCACCAACTTTTCTGACTTTTTATTCGATTTAAGGATTTGATCCATACATTGCTTCTCTTTCGAGATTATTACATATAACATACTGTATGTTGCATCATGCATCAGGTGGTTTCCTGCTGAGATGGTAACAAGGTTCTACAGTCCTTATGAATGATGTCATTCATATATATATGTATATATGCAGATTTAGATGTGCACACCTGACCTGAAAATGGTGAAATTATGTCCACCTGATTTTCAGATATGTGTTTGTGGCATTTGCGGTGTTCCCTATGGGTCATGCCTGAAGATTTCTATAGTTTTATGATGATTGGACCAGTTGTAATTGAGCTATGGCTAGTTTATTCTAAGCCCTGCCCTTTGTGAGAATATTTTGACTGATAGCAAGCCATGTGTTTTGACCGATCGTACTCGTTTATGATAGAAATGTATATCTCTGACCCATGATGCTGTATACCAAATCTGATGCTGATTGAGTTAAATTTGAAAAAGATGTCACCTTACTGTTTTGCAATAGGACTTGCTGTGTTTGGGCTGTGGCCTTTTGAAAATTGCATTTGTAATAGAGCGGGACAGAGGTCGAAAGGGTGGGTGTGTATTACGCCGGGGCTGCAGCTCGTAGGCCGCTGTATCGGACTGCAACAAAAGCAGACACTGGTGGCAGGCTCAGGAGCACTTGGATGATCACTTGCTTAAAGAAAAAACACTGAACGCTGGTTTCGACTGACGTCTTCTAACACTATGGTAACAGAGGCCTGACCACACAGCTAATAATGACTATACTGCACATGTAATGAAATGCACACGTACAGTCCTGTCATTTACTCGTGTGCCAGGGCCGAGGGGCTGTACTGCACCTGACCTACACACTCAAAACAAGAAATTAGGCTACGAGTTACACCACAGGGACAGAACTCACAAATTATAAATCTATATTAATTTATATGTGATGTGTGACGTGTGACGTGTCAAAACTCTTGCACACAGAGTCAGTTGGGAGTATAATCGAGGACAGTATTTCAGGAGCTTCTACTTCTACTACTTCTACATTTTCAGTTACAAAAATATTCACAGTAGAAAATACATTATAACAGTTACAGTGCACAGCAGCAGCTTTGAATAAACAACCAGTCTACCTGCTGCAGTTACGCTGTCTGTTATCATCTGCTCAAAAAGTGACCCGTGCTATGCACGAGGTTCACGAAAGATCGCACCAGGGCAATAAATATGTTCACGTATGTATGAGACACAATTCAGTCTCTACTGGGTCAATGTGCTGCTAAAGATTTTGTAATGACAAGATGTTCTCATTTATTTTGCTCTCTGTGCTACTCCTTCATGCATCAGAATCTCTGCAGACACAAAATGAGGCACAGAAAGAGAGTTGTGTATCCAGTGACCTCATTATAACTATCCCATTGATCAGTAATGAGAAATACCACTTCTTTAAATTGTTTTGCAAATAAGAACTACATTTACAGCATCTTCTTATTTTAAAGGGCATATTATTGGTATATCCAACATTGAATCTGTGGAACATGAAGCATTTTTTTCAAAGAAATACATTTAAATCAAACTGCAATTTTCTAAGTTGAAACAATTCCAGCTCCTCCTCCTTCCCTGTGCAACCAACCACCAACATTTCAACTGCATTTCAGGGAATGTGTTCCACCTTTTTTGCTGTCTGCATGGATTGTTGTATCTGTATGCTGCCGAACTACAAACAAAATCTTGTCCCTAACACTACAGTGTTAATTACCATTCTCTTACTGGACCCATCATACACACAGGTGATTCTCCTGGAAACCCCCTTTCCCAACTCTGGGAACCTGGCACATTAGACTGGGATCAAAAATCTGCCTGTGTAGCAACAGTGACTTGAAACCAATTCTTCTATCCTTGCAGCAACCTCTGAACAAGACTTTTGACTGAATGTGATGAGCATAATGGCAAATGAATTACAAAGTTACATAGTTACCAAGTGTAGAACATTCCATTTTTCTAACACTTTCCACCCTTGAGTTATTAATTTGAGCTTTATATTGGATTTCTAACATGTTACAATACTGCCATCTACTGATCATGTATGGTTAATTATTTCCAGTAATAATACGTATTTAGACTTAGTTACAAAGATATATTTATATCAATTAGTAAAGGAATTGTTGTGGAATCTCCATTTATTTAGAAGTAGTGTCAGAAATGATAGTCTGATGCATAATGATAATATGTTTCTGCATGATAAATTGCCCCAAAAGAGTAAATCATGGATTAATTTATTGTTCCGTCTCCCTTTCACTGCCAGTTTCACATCTAGATTATGTAAAATATTTTAATGGGTCATATGGATGACATATATATGATTTTTTTTGCACATAAAACTTCATGTTTTAAAAATGTAAAGTTTCTGAGAGTTTCTGGCCTTTTCACCGTCTGTCTAATCCCTAACCCTCAGATAAAGAAAGGAGAGGACAGAGTGAAATTAGTGAAATGACCAAAACCACAGTCCTCCAAGGATAAAATCAACTGGAAAACGGGGGGTTTTCTTTTTTTGTGCTGTTTAGCGTTTACTGCTTTTTGCTTCTGTTGGGTTTTGGTATTTCTCTTTTCCTTGTTTTTTGTTTTTCTGCACTTCTACCACCTACACGACCCACCACTAAGCTGCCTCTACTGGAAAAGTCTGCTGGCAGGCTTCCCTCGCCAAACAGCTGAAGAGAGTCTCCGGTAAAACTTGTCACCCAGCCACCACAGGGCACCACAAGGGGAAACACCGCCGGTAGTCCATTATGATGAGGTTTCTGGCCACAACGTTCAGCACTATGGGCTCAGAGCTCATCTACTCTCTCTTCTACAACGGCCTTCACAGTTCCAAGTAGGCACTGTAACTGCCGCAGAAAAATGTACAGTGTTTGCCAACAATTATAACTTCTTAATGACACTTTATATTAGTTCAGCTGTATTTTATCATATTGTCATTTATGTGCTGTTTTCCAGAGATATTAATGCTGTTTTTTTTGTTGTTGTTGTTGTTTTGTTTTTTTTGAAAATGACTTGTTTTTCAGAGTTTAATTGGGTTTTAGGGTATGTTGGCCCCACCCACTGTTTAGCCAGTGAACTACACTGAATGGACAACATGTGGTGTCCACATGGTCAATTAGAGAATACCTGTGATGCCAGAAGCTAACAACAGAAGCTAGATGCAGGAAAAAGTTTGGCAGGGAGAATAAGGGGACATTAAAAGACTAACAACTCCTAAATTATAATATTATAATAAAGAGCCAATAAATTAGTTAATTCCCAATCTGATTTAACACTTAAACAGGTACCGTCCAGAAAGAACAGGACGAGAGGCTGAGGACTCACGAGAAACAATTTATTCATAGAATTGTAGAGGGTTAAAAATAAAAAAAACATTTGTAAAAAGGGGGTCCTAAAGCTACATGATAGCAATATTAAAACAATGAGTTGTGCAGTTAGCTAGACACTGATATAGTCACTTGATATAGATAGCAAAGATACACTGGGGGAAATTTAGGTGCTACCAATATATTTTACTCCATAGGGCAAAACACGTTAAGAATCACAACACACAGGGAATATCAGGCACATTAACACCACCGTTACACTACTACCTATTTAGTAATGCTTACTATGTGCTCTTCAGGGACATGGTATAATAATGTCTTTAAGTAATGCCTGGCGTCCCTTCACACTGTGCCTGCCCTTCCGTGTCCTGCAGAGTTAAGAGTCCTAAAGGCATCCCCGTTACAGTGGCCCCCATTTTAAAAGGTGACAAATTACAGCCACGTTCTAAACACTGTTTGAACTACTTGGTTATTCGCAGTGTGGGGCAGCTGTGAGTTTCTAGCTGAGGTAGCAAGGGTTAAATTTACTGACTTTGGAAAGTGAAAGGGATTAGTGTGATGCATTGCTGTGCTTCTTTTGGGCCGCCTTTGACTATGTTAGGCTCTCCTGTTGATGATCTAAAGTCGATGGTGGGGTGCCAGGACTATTTAATTCGGTGCTCATGGTTTGACTAGCTGGCTCAGGGACAGTGGAGGAGGGGGCCTGAAGTCTCAACTGGTCGGGCTCGATGGTGATTACAACTCCCTCTGAGTCACTGTCATCATCACCCATGTTATAATTTGACTGTCGAGGTGGGTCGTCTGTCCGGCCAGGGTCAGGTAAAGGTTGCTTTTGTGTCATAGGCATGCTTTGGTAACAGTTGGCAACACTCTGAGCTCTGACCTTTTATGATTCTGTTCTGGACCAGCACCATCTCTGGGGCATATTTTGTAGACTCTTCCTTCGTCATCCAGGTTATTCACAACCACAACTGGGTCCAAGGAATCCTGAATTTTGGGACATCCTGTGGGGTGACTTTTCGAGAAGGGAAGTTGCTGTTGGCTGGTAGTGTCTATTTCTCCACTCTGCAGCCTGCTGGAGCTGCTCCTTCACACAAAGATAGACTGAACTGAGATGATTTTGGTGTTCATCCACCCAATCCTGTGTTGACCTGGACATAGGTTCTTCCTGAGATACATCCAACAAAAAAATCCATGGGCAGCTGGGTCATCTGACCAAACATGAGCTTGTATGGCAAATAACCAGTAGATTGGTGTCCCATGGTGTTAAAAGCATAGAGCACCTGAGGTAGGTTTTGTGGCCATTTTCTTTTATTCTCTTGGGGGAGGGTGCACAACAAGTCGTGCAATGTTAGATTAAATCTTTCACATGAAACGTGAAGTAATCCAGCAGTAGAAACAGTGACCAGAGAGAAAACACAAAGAAAGAACAACAAACAATGGCGGAGCCGGCGAAGACGCTCACGTGAGTTTGAAAGTTTAAAAGAAGAGAAAAAAGACAACCAGACGCCGCTAACCCAGCTGGTTGGTGTCTAGCGCGGCAGACAACATGTACGTCCACAGATGAACGAAAAAACACATGCGAATATTACACATAATATACAAAACCGTACATATATGTATAGTTTTAAATGCATTTAATTGTGATGTTTAGAAAAACATATAACTTGTGACTTTGCTTCAGATAGTTTTAAAGCCCATTTACTTGCCCAATCCTCCACTTTAACGACTGCATTTTGTTTTGTAAATACTTTAAATTACGCCCGCTTATCCATAAGGCCCCGTCATCTGCAAATAACGATTTCCCTATCCCTCTATCAATATGCTCAAACACATCATTAATCATAATATTAAACAACACTGGACTGCAGACACTACCCTGTAGGGTTCTATTCTGTACTTGATGAACTTTAGAATGCTCTGTCCCTACCCTTACCTCTATTGTCCTTCCAAATAGAAAGTCCAATACCAGTTATATAACCTGCCACCAACTCCTAACTCTTCAAATTTAATCAACATTTTAAGTTGGGGTTTTTCAGTAGACCATAATGCAGAGACTGGAGACAGACTTCAGGGAGCAAAAGGTTTATTTGCAATAGTGAGTTCAGGAGGTAATGTGGGTGAGATGACCAGGCTGGCAGGTAGCAACCGGAAGGCAGGCAGGGTTTTCAGGAGCTGGCGTGGAAGAACGCAGATGGGCTGGTAAGCAGGAAACAGAGCAGAGAGGCACTTAATGTTTCTGCAGAAGAGGCCAACAAAACAAGAGCATTAGCAGAAGAGCAAAAACACAGGAACATGGAATACTTAGAGTTTCGAGAAACAACTAAATCTGTGGCACAGTGTAGTCACCAAACAGGACAGAATAATCTGGCACCGAAGTGGTGGAGAGGTCAGGGTAATATAGCCGGAGGAATGATGAGTAGATGAGAAGCAGGTGTGTCGCTCTGCTGCTGCTGCTGCCGCCACACCCACAGACACACACACAGGGAAAGGAGCAGGTGAGGGGGAAAAGGTAGACGTGGGGGAAAAAAACACAGCAGGCAGAACAAAAACAACCAGGCTGCCACAGTAGAACCGTGACACAACAGACCTTCCTTCCATAATATGTCATATGCTTTTTCATTAGCTTTCAAGCATAAGATGGGGTCCATTTTATTTCTTCCTTTTCGAAATCCGCTCTGAAAAGGAGAGAAAAGTTCTTTGCTTTCAAGATAAATTGTTAATCTTTCAGTTATCGTAGTAGTTCCATAGTTCTTCCTAATTGTGAGGTAAGTGCTATTAGTTTATAACTTGAAGGATCTGATGGGTCTAATGGGTTTAAGATAGGCACGATGATTGATTGTTTCCAAGTTGCTGGAATTTTCCGCGTCCCAAATTTTTATTGAATAACGCTAATACTGTGCACTGTCTTCCATGTGAGCTAACATACTATAACAAATACCATATTTCCCTGGTGATGATTGTCGTGAATTTAAAATTGCCCTCTTTAATTCTGTCAAACTGAATGGCAGATCTAAGCATTTTGTTGTTCTGGCTTTCCTTACATTCACACCTGGGTTCTCCAAAAGAGTGTTGTACCTACAGAGCCTGGTGTTAGCTGACAGATTTGATGAGCTATGAACCTTCACCCATGTTTCCGCCAGGAATTCTGCCTTTTTTTTATTGCTGATCGCTACTTTCTTATTGCTTGCTAATACTGAGATTGATATGTCAATTTTGATTCCACTCATCCTTCTGATCCACCAATTGTGTCTCTTAATATAGTATTGCAATATTGTCTCCAAAAAAGTATTAATGAATGATGTTTTTTTTAACTGTCTAAAAGCCCTATTCCTTCTTTTAATAGCATCTCTACAATTCCCGTACCCACAATGGTACACTTTTTTTCCTTCTTCATCCTACACCGTTTGGTATTGTTTCTTCAGCTGATTGTATTATGGCTGCAACCAACCCTTTATTGAACTCATCCCCTTCTACTATATCTTCTCTTCTCAGCCATTCACAGCTTATCTTATTTAATATCTGAACAGTATCCCAATTAGCTTTGTCTAATTTCCATCTTGGTATCCTTATTTCCTCCTCTTGCTGCACTTCCGCTCCCACCTTAGTTCTAATTGGATAATGATCACTCCCCAATGGTGACTTATTAAACACCTCCCATGTTGTGATGCCTGCAATTCCATTTGATACCAGAGTCAAGTCGATTGCACTTTCTGTGTTTAGAGTATTATTATACCTGGTGCCTCTTCCATCATTCACACATACTAAACCGCTATCCTCTATGAATTCTTCTATAACTAAGCCGTTCACATCTGTTCTATCACACCCCCATAATGTGCAATGCCCATTGAAGTCCCCACACCACACCTCTTTACCCTGTGTTTCCCCACCCACAACCTCTGATGTGTCAATGCTCAATCTATTGCATGGATTATAATAGTTGACTATTTTTAACTCACCTGTCCCTGTCCAGATCTTGAGAACTACAGACCCATGTTCTCAACAGACCCAAGTGTAAACCTCATCCCATCCCGCACAAATGTTGCTACACCCCCACCTCTTCCAGTTTCCCTATCATTCCTAATTGCTGTATGACCCTGAATCACTGTGGTCTCAACCAAGTCTCTTGTATGCATATTACATTAGGTTTATCTTGTAATTCTGATACATATATTTTTACTTCCTGACTGTTAGCTATAAGGCTCCTTGCATTCCACTGTAGGATAAATAATCCCATGAGGAACCACCACCCCATGATTGTGGCTATAAGCTGGATATCCCTCCACTCAACATTTCCTCAACTGTTTCCCACCCCAGGTCTTTGACGCCGAGATACTTTTCTGCAGCTTTAACTATGATTTAGATTTTTTCATTTTTCTTGTCTGTTTGCGCAGAGCAGTTTATAACATCAACCATGAACAGTAGCAATTAAATTCTCCCCACGATCAGAGTATCCTGCTTAACTTTGCTGCAGCCGTCACACAGTCTCACTTTGTTGTTTTCAACACTCACTACTTTAGTGCCATCTTTATCTTGTTGCGCCAGTACTCTCTTGGCTGCTTCTGCGTAGGGTAATCCCTTGGGAAACCTTGGGAAGCAGCACTGTTCCCACACATAGTTTAATTAAACACTTAAGCTCCTCTTTCACACTTTCCATAGTCATGCTCACCGCCACATCTTCCACATGTCTGTCTGCCTTTGCATACTGCAGCAACATGTCCATACTTTTGGTATTTGAGGCACCTCAATGGCAGGGGATGCAGGGCCTGATACTCAATATAGATTTTGGATGGCATTCTCTCTTCATCAAAGTCCAGCATTACTGCTGTCACACTTGTTGCCATTACGACTGGTTTTTAGGCATTTTGCCTCTTCCACCTTTGCACCTACCACATTCTCTTTAATTTGACCAACAGATACTTTTGTGGGTATTCCCAAGATTACGCCTCTGACTTTATTTGCATTTGTTACAAGTGTTTCTTGCACTCTTTTACCTTCAATCTTATTTAGCCTTACCTTCTTGGACACTGTCCCTGCAAAGAACCCATTCCGAAGAATTTTCGCACTCTTAATTTCCCCGATCAATTTATTAAGTGCTGAACTGGGTTCCACTCACCGAATGAAGCCCCTTCCTCCATCAGTTTGATGATTACTTTGTACTTTTTGTCTTGATCTCACAACGTAGCAATGGCCTGTCTATTCACAGCCCGGTCATGCTACCGCCACTCTCCCTCGGCCCCTCCCCCATCTTGCAGGCCATCCAAATTCTCTTATTTGTGCACTATGGAGGAGTGAGGATCGATGAGCGAGGACACACCGGAGCTGCCTTCACGGAAGTCTTTTACCAGCCAACACCCCCCCTTAGTTATTAATAGCAGCAGATCGTTTTATATTGTTTGTTTTCTGTTTCACCACTGAGTTAAAATGTGTCAGCCTGACTGTTGGAGAACAAAAGGACCACAAACAACTTTCTTCATTTATTAGAAAAGTTTTTCTTTTCATGGTCTGTTTTAAACACATCAGGCTGATCATTCCTGGGCTTCGGGTTTCTTATGTTACATCATTTCAGTTTTAGAAACATTTAGCCCAAAAATAGTTTCCAGTGTCCAGAAGGCACCATAATCACATTCTGGATTATTAAATGATGATTTCACAATCAGAATATCACTGAATGCAGAGGCAAATAATGAACAAATATATGAGAGCATTCTGTCAGTTGAAACTGTGCCTCCGTGTAGACACATCACACAGTGGAAATACACATTACACTTATAAATAGACGGTAGAAATACACATCACGCAGTAGAAATAGACAGTAGAAACACACAACACACAGTAGAAATAGACAGCAAACAGTAGAAATAGACAGTAGAAACACAAAGCACACAGTAGAAATATACAGTAGAAGTACACAGTAGAAATACACAGTAGAAATACACAGTGGAAATATACAGTAGAAATATACAGTAGAAATACACAGCAGACAGTAGAAATACACAACACAAAATAGAAATACACAATAGAAATAGACAGTAGAAATACACAGCACACAGTATAAATATACAGTAGACATACACAGCACACAGTAGAAATACACAGTAGAAATACACACAGTAGAAATATACAGTAGAAATACACAGCACACAGTAGAAATACACAGTAGAAATACACAACCCAAAATAGAAAAACACAACAGAAATACACAATAGAAATATACAGTAGAAATACAGAGCACACAGTAGAAATACACAGTAGACATACACAGCACACAGTACAAATACACAGTGGAAATACACAGCACACAGTAGAAATATACAGTAGAAATACACAGCACACAGTAGAAATACACAGTAGAAATATACAGTAGAAATACACGGTAGAAATATACAGTAGAAATACACAGCACACAGTAGAAATACACAGTAGAAATATACAGTAGAAATACACAGTAGAAGTACACAATAGAAATATACAGTAGAAATACACAGCACACAGTAGAAATAGACAGTAGAAATATACAGTAGACATACATGGTAGAAATACACAGTAGAAACATACAGTAGAAATACACAGCACACAGTAGAAATACACAGTAGAAATACACAGCACACAGTAGAAATACACAGTAGAAATACATGGCACAGAGGAGAAATACACAGTAGAAATATAGAGTAGAAATACACAGCACACAGTAGAAATATAGAGTAGAAATACACAGCACACAGTAGAAATATACAATAGAAATACACAGCACACAGTAGAAATACACAGTAGAAATATACAGTTGTAATACACAGTAGAAATATACAGTAGAAATATACAGTTGTAATACACAGCAGAAATATACAGTGGAAATATACAGTAGAAATATACAGTAGAAATACACAGCAGACAGTAGAAATACACAGTAGAAATACACAGCACACAGTAGAAATACACAGTAGACATACACAGTAGAAATGTACAGTAGAAACACACAGCACACAGTAGAAATACACAGTGGAAATATACAGTAGAAATGTACAGTAGAAACACACAGCACACAGTAGAAATACACAGTGGAAATATACAGTAGAAATATAAAGTAGAAATACACAGTAGAAACATACAGTAGAAATACACAGTAGAAATATACAGTAGAAATACACAGCACACAGTACAAATACACAGTGGAAATACACAGCACACAGTAGAAATATACAGCACACAGTAGAAATACACAGTAGAAATACACAGCACACAGTAGAAATACACAGTAGAAATACATGGCACAGAGGAGAAATACACAGTAGAAATATAGAGTAGAAATACACAGCACACAGTAGAAATATAGAGTAGAAATACACAGCACACAGTAGAAATATACAATAGAAATACACAGCACACAGTAGAAATACACAGTAGAAATATACAGTTGTAATACACAGTAGAAATATACAGTAGAAATATACAGTTGTAATACACAGCAGAAATATACAGTGGAAATATACAGTAGAAATATACAGTAGAAATACACAGCAGACAGTAGAAATACACAGTAGAAATACACAGCACACAGTAGAAATACACAGTAGACATACACAGTAGAAATGTACAGTAGAAACACACAGCACACAGTAGAAATACACAGTGGAAATATACAGTAGAAATGTACAGTAGAAACACACAGCACACAGTAGAAATACACAGTGGAAATATACAGTAGAAATATAAAGTAGAAATACACAGTAGAAACATACAGTAGAAATACACAGTAGAAATATACAGTAGAAATACACAGCACACAGTACAAATACACAGTGGAAATACACAGCACACAGTAGAAATATACAGTAGAAATACACAGCACACAGTAGAAATACACAGTAGAAATATACAGTAGAAATACACGGTAGAAATATACAGTAGAAATACACAGCACACAGTAGAAATACACAGTAGAAATATACAGTAGAAATACACAGTAGAAGTACACAATAGAAATATACAGTAGAAATACACAGCACACAGTAGAAATAGACAGTAGAAATATACAGTAGACATACATGGTAGAAATACACAGTAGAAACATACAGTAGAAATACACAGCACACAGTAGAAATACACAGTAGAAATACACAGCACACAGTAGAAATACACAGTAGAAATACATGGCACAGAGGAGAAATACACAGTAGAAATATAGAGTAGAAATACACAGCACACAGTAGAAATATAGAGTAGAAATACACAGCACACAGTAGAAATATACAATAGAAATACACAGCACACAGTAGAAATACACAGTAGAAATATACAGTTGTAATACACAGTAGAAATATACAGTAGAAATATACAGTTGTAATACACAGCAGAAATATACAGTGGGAATATACAGTGGAAATATACAGTAGAAATATACAGTAGAAATACACAGCAGACAGTAGAAATACACAGTAGAAATACACAGTAGACATACACAGTAGAAATGTACAGTAGAAACACACAGCACACAGTAGAAATACACAGTGGAAATATACAGTAGAAATGTACAGTAGAAACACACAGCACACAGTAGAAATACACAGTGGAAATATACAGTAGAAATATAAAGTAGAAATACACAGTAGAAACATACAGTAGAAATACACAGTAGAAATATACAGTAGAAATACACAGCACACAGTAGAAATACACAGTGGGAATATACAGCACACAGTAGAAATTTACAATAGAAATACACAGCACACAGAAGAAATACACAGTAGAAATACACAGTGGAAATATACTAGCTGTGTACAAATTCAGGGGCTGCATCCTTCGAAGGGCGCATTTGAAGGCCAATTACGTCAATTACACAACGCAGTGCGAAGGCTGTCCAAATTCGAAGGCTCCTTCAAATGCACCCCACAAATGCAGCCTTCTTTACCCTCTTTTTGAAGGACGCACTGCTACTATCCTTCGCTGCCTCACATATCCCAAGATTCTTTGCGCGCCGCTGCTCAGTCCTGAAAAAGAAGAGGGAAAAGAGAACAATGGCGACATCAAGTGGCGTGGACATGACATTTAAATGCAAGTATTGGGTTTATACTCGGTTTTTACTCATTTGAACATCCAACGCCAGATACGTTAAACTTAAGGGGACTTGGAAAACCTCCAAATTTTAACTTTCAGTTAAAATATGTGACACTGGTAATGCATTAGCATACGGCCTACATTAGCATTATGCGGTTGGAAGTAAAGCCTTAAAAGCCTTCACTTACAAAATATTAGACGTTCAGAGGTTGACTTATATCTTATTGTGACAAGACTATTTTTACTTCATGTACATAAATGGACCAAGATGAACAATTTTAGATTAGGCTGTGATCCCTGCTTTATTTCTAGACTGTAAAACTGTAAAGTCTAGTTAAATATTTGGATTGAATAAAGAGCTAAGTTTAGGATTATCATCATCATTATTATTATTATATTTTTGCTATATTAGAAACCTTTTGTCTGTTGGCATAACACAACACGTGTTTTACTTTTCATTTTGTTTTAGGGAGCAAGGAGCAAACAGAGGAGTTCATCAGGGTCAGTGGTCAGAACGACCACTTATTTACAGGGGTGAAGCATTCGGCCACTGTTGGATCGAGGTAAGGCAATAATAAATAGCCCATTTGTCAGTGTCCTGATGTCACTTTTTGTAAATCTTTGCATCCCTGTGTTAATGTGATCCTGTGTTTACCTTTTCTCTTGCTTCTCTCTGTGTTTAGAACAATTCTGGAAAAAATGGGCCTGCAGGGGAGGTCGAGCCCCAACAGGCAAAAAAAAAATGGGACAATCTAAAAAAAAAATACAAAGTAGGTGCAGGTGTGAATGATGATGTGGAAACTACATTTTATTTGTTTTACCCATGCAAGTCAATAAATACTTTGTTGAAAATTGCTGATGTGATTGATTTCCACTGCCTTAGGATTGCAAATATCCAGGGACAGGAGAGGGGGTCAGCAGGAACTCCACCGCTGCTACTTGGCCCTGGTTTGTCCTCATGGATGAGGTTTTAGGACAGAGGGCTTCCATTGCCCCCCCTGTCCTAATTGCCTCCACGCCTGAGGACACACCAGGGCCAAGTGCCACGGTTGACCAGGCTGTTGACCCTGGTGACCAGGAGGATGAGGCAGAGAGCCAGCCAGGGCCCAGTAGAAAGAGGAGGAAGGAGGATGAACTCCTTGAGCTCATCAGGGAGGATATGAGGCTGCAGAGGGAGGCAGAGGAGAGGAGGGAGCGAGAGAGCAGAGAGAGAATGGACAGGCTGTTCTCTCTGCTTGAGAGGAGGGCTGATCGCTGAATTTTTTTTGTTTGGTCATCACTGTTCATTAATTTTGTTCATTTATGAGTTCTATTTGTTCACTTCAATCATTGTTTACATGTTATTTATTTCATTAATTAAATTATTGTCACTTGTCACATGTTGTCTTTTCCATTTAGTATTCACAGTGTTTATAATATGAACATAATATTTACAAGTCAAAACATCAAACCTTTCTTCTTTCACTTTCTGTCCCATATTGCACCTTCAGCATACTAAATATAGTTGTTATTCACCAATGGGTCAATGTTGATAATTCAATTTAGATTTGAGACATTTTGTTGTTAATTTTTGTAACACACAAATGAATGTACACGTTTGATAGATTTGAACCAAAACAGACTTTAATGCATCCCTTAATTTAAACTTAAACATAAAAACATTAAACATTAAACAATTATCAACCAAATCATTTACAATAGGCTGAGCAGGAGTCCCTGGCAGTGCTGCTGGGCTGGATGGGATGCCACAATAAAGACCCTGGTGTCAGTGGGACATCATCTGGGGTGGTATTCAGGGTGTTTGGGGGTGTAGTCTCCACTGTCCACCACGTCGTCCATCAACAGGGTTTGCAGGGCTGACTAGATCGTACGTGTCTACAAAGCAGCCCTGATGGTCACAAACTGCCTGCAGGATGATGGAGATGAGCAGTTTCCTGTTCTTGTAGCAGTGACCATCAGGGCCGCTTGGTGGCTTGATACTAACATGGCAGCCATCGATCGCTCCAGCAGCTTTTAAAAAAGCTCTGTGTCTTGCCAGCCCTGCAAACCCACGAGTTACTGCCGCCAGGTCTTCAGCGGCCTTGGGAGGTAGATGACCTTGTGGCGAATGGCCACCACCTCCCCAGTAACTCGGTGGACGATCCAGTGGACAGTGGAGCAAGGCATCCCAAACACCCTTGAGACCACCCTGTAGAAATATACAGTAGAAATACACAGTAGAAATATACAGTAGCAATACACAGTAGAAATATACAGTAGCAATACACAGTGGAAATATACAGTAGAAATACACAGCACTCAGTAGAAATACACAGTAGAAATACACAGCACACAGTAGAAATACAAAGTAGAAATACAAAGCACTCAGTAGAAATACACAGTAGAAATATACAGTAGAAATACACGGTAGAAATACACAGCACACAGTAGAAATACACAGTAGAAATACACAGTGGAAATAAACAGTAGAAATATACAGTCGAAATACACAGCACACAGTAGAAATACACACTAGAAATACACGGTACACAGTAGAAATACACAATAGAAACACACTGCACACAGTAGAAACACACAGTAGAAATACACAGTGGAAATATACGGTAGAAATACACAGCACACAGTATAAATACACAATAGAAACACACTGCACACAGTAGAAATACACAATAGAAATACACAGTAGAAACACACAACACACAGTAGAAATACACAGTGGAAATATACGGTAGAAATACACAGCACACAGTATAAATACACAATAGAAACACACTGCACACAGTAGAAATACACAATAGAAATACACAGTAGAAACACACAACACACAGTAGAAATACACAGTGGAAATATACAGTAGAAATACACAGTAGAAATACACAACACTCAGTAGAAATACGCAGTAGAAATATACAGTGGAAATACACAGCACACAGTAGAAATACACAGTAGAAATACACAGCACACAGTAGAAATACACAGTGGAAATATACAGTAGAAATACACAGTAGAAATACACAGCACACAGTACAAATACACAGTAGAAATATACAGTAGCAATACGCAGTAGAAATATACAGTAGAAATACACAGTGGAAATATACAGTAGAAATATACAGTAGAAATACACAGTGGAAATATACAATAGAAATATACAGTAGAAATACACAGCACACAGTAGAAATACACAGTAGAAATATACAGTAGAAATACACAGCACACAGTAGAAATACACAGTAAAAATACACATTGGAAATATACAGTAGGAATATACTGTAGAAACATACAGTAGAAATACACAGTAGAAATATACAGTAGAAATATACAGTAGAAAAACAGTAGAAATGCACAGCACAGTAGAAATACACAATAGAAACACACAGCACACAGTAGAAATACACAATAGAAATACACAGTAGAAACAGACAGTAGAAATACACAGTGGAAATATACGGTAAAAATAAACAGTAGAAATATACAGTAGCAATACAGAGTAAAAATATACAGTAGAAATACACAGTGGAAATACACAACACACAGTAGAAACACACAGTAGAAATACACAGTGGAAATATACAGTAGAAATACACAGTAGAAATACACAGCACACAGTAGAAATACACAGTAGAAATATACAGTAGCAATACACAGTAGAAATATACAGTAGAAATACACAGTGGAAATATACAATAGAAATATACAGTAGCAATACACAGCACACAGTAGAAACACACAGTAGAAATATACAGTAGAAATACACAGCACACAGTAGAAATACACAGTAAAAATACACAGTGGAAATATACAGTAGGAATACACTGTAGAAACATACAGTAGAAATACACAGTAGAAATATACAGTAGAAATACACAGTAGAAATATACAGTAGAAAAACACAGTAGAAATGCACAGCACACAGTAGAAATACACAATAGAAACACACAGCACACAGTAGAAATACACAATAGAAATACACAGTAGAAACAGACAGTAGAAATACACAGTGGAAATATACGGTAGAAATAAACAGTAGAAATATACAGTAGCAATACAGAGTAGAAATATACAGTAGAAATACACAGCACACAGTAGAAATACACAGTAGAAATATACAGTAGCAATACACAGTAGAAACAGACAGTAGAAATACACAGTGGAAATATACGGTAGAAATAAACAGTAGAAATATACAGTAGCAATATACAGTAGAAATATACAGTAGAAATACACAGTGGAAATACACAGCACACAGTAGAAATACACAGTAGAAATACACAGCACACAGTAGAAATACACAGTGGAAATATACAGTAGAAATACACAGTGGAAATACACAGCACACAGTAGAAATACACAGTAGAAATACACAGCACACAGTAGAAATACACAGCACACAGTAGAAATACACAGTGGAAATATACAGTAGAAATACACAGCACACAGTAGAAATACACAGTAGAAATATACAGTAGCAATACACAGTAGAAATATACAGTAGAAATACACAGTGGAAATATACAATAGAAATATACAGTAGAAATACACAGCACACAGTAGAAATACACAGTAGAAATATACAGTAGAAATACACAGCACACAGTAGAAATACACAGTAAAAATACACAGTGGAAATATACAGTAGGAATACACTGTAGAAACATACAATAAAAATACACAGTAGAAATATACAGTAGAAATACACAGTAGAAATATACAGTAGAAATACACAGTGGAAATACACAGCACATAGTAGAAACACACAACACACGGTTATAATACACAGCAGAAATACACAGTCGAAAAACACAGTATACAGTAGAAATACACAGTAGAAACACACAACACACGGTAAAAATACACAGTAGAAACACACAACAGAAATACACAGTAGAAAAACACAGTAGAAATGCACAGTACACAGTAGAAATACACAGCAGAAATACACAGTCGAAAAACACAACAGAAATACACAGTAGAAATACACTGTACACAGTAGAAATACACAGTAGAAATACACCGTGGAAATATACAGTAGAAATACACAGTGGAAATATACGGTAGAAATATACAGTAGAAATACACAGCACACAGTAGAAATATACAGTAGAAATACACAGTGGAAATATACAGTAGAAATACACAGTGGAAATATACAGTAGAAATATACAGTAGAAATACACAGTGGAAATACACAGCACACAGTAGAAATACACAGTGGAAATATACAGTAGAAATACACAGTAGAAATACATAGCACACAGTAGAAATACACAGTAGAAATATACAGTAGCAATACACAGTAGAAATATATAGTAGAAATACACAGTGGAAATACACAGCACACAGTAGAAACACACAACACACGGTAATAATACACAGCAGAAATACACAGTAGAAAAACACAGTATACAGTAGAAATACACAGTAGAAACACACAACACATGGTAAAAATACACAGTAGAAACACACAACAGAAATACACAGTAGAAAAACACAGTAGAAATGCACAGTACACAGTAGAAATACACAGCAGAAATACACAGTCGAAAAACACAACAGAAATACACAGTAGAAATACACTGTACGCAGTAGAAATACACAGTAGAAATACACAGTAGAAATACACAGTGGAAATATACAGTAGAAATACACAGTAAAAATACACAGTAGAAACACACAACACATCGTAATAATACACAGTAGAAAAACACAGCATACAGTAGAAATACACAGTAGAAACACACAACACACGGTAAAAATACACAGTAGAAACACACAACAGAAATACACAGTAGAAAAATGCAGTAGAAATGCACAGTACACAGTAGAAATGCACAGTACACAGTAGAAATACACAGTAGAAACACACAACAGAAATACACAGTGGAAAAACACAGTCGAAATGCACAGTACACAGTAGAAATACACTGTACAAAGTAGAAATACACAATAGACATAAACAACACACAGTAGAAATACAAGGTAGAAACACGCAGCACATAGTATAAATACACAGTACACTGTATAAATCAGACTGCAGCTTGTTCTTCATGTGCAGCTGTTTGTTAAACAGGTAACAGACAGGAAATCACAGGCACAGTTTGAACTTTAAGGTTGTGGGTTCACAAAAACAATCCAGAATAAGTTTAATGTGTATAACAGAAGCTTTCTTTGCATGAAAATGAATAATCAGGATATCTGCAGGAGCATCACATCCCGACATTTCCAAAGCCTGATACAACTGTGATCACGAAACAGAACTGAACTCGTACAAACCACAAAACCAGACAGCAAAGCAGATGCAGATCCAGCTGTTAGTTTCTCCAGAGATCAGCCTTTTGAAAAAATAAAGTGATCATCCAGCAAAAGTGTTTGCCGTCCGCTTCAAAGATATTTAAACAGGTATAAAGGATAGGATTGGTTATAATGTAGGACACAGACAGCAGCTGAAATAATGCACAGTACTAACTGCAAAATAAATCATATCTTAATTTTAAGCCATCCATTAATCAAGTTCATCACAATCTAATTTCCAAGTGTAGGTCTAAACTATATTTACTATAACTTTAATCACGTGTCGCACCCGTCCCATGTAGCTATATGGTTAACCTATTAGTTAAGGGCGTTGTAGTACTACTTATGTTGCAGTACGATTTAAACACATGACAAAACAAAAAACACACTTCATTTCAAATCAGGTTTCACCAATAGGTATCCTTTAAGTTCAGATTTGAGTTATGAACTTGTTCTCAAATGCACACCCCCACACACACTCACTCAATATGCAACCACATTAAAATAGTGTCCTTTAAACCCCAACAGTTGCCGGCCTGAGTGGTGGCTTTGGAGCGTTGTGACCAAAAACAGATGGCGGTTCTTGCTACTGCAAGCCAAGAAAATAAAATGCACACGCACTGGTTAGTTTTTACTCACGAACCCCTCAGTTCTTATCTGCAGCATGGGTGAAAAGTGAAGAGCAGGGCGATGGATGACAAGGCGAACAGTCAGTCAGTGAGGTTACAGGCTGGCGGCAACAGTCCAGTGACAGTCCAAAGTGATAGCTGAGTGGGACTTTTACTCGTCCAGCGGGTCCAAAGAGCCTGGTCCACTGTGTACATTAACAGTTCTCTTAGTCTCATCAATTCATCCACAAGCTCATTTACTTCTCATACCAAGTCTGTGAGCGTTAAACTAGCTGGTAACATTAGCACATACTAACAACACAAGGTAACATTAGCTGCTACTACATTGCAATAGATGCTAATACTGCTAACGTGCTGATGCACTAATCAACCTTAGCATCTCCATTTTATCATACTACATCTTGCTGAAGTACAAAACATACACACAAAAGCATTTACCTTATACGTGCTTCTTAATGTCTGTTACTCTTTGGTAAACTACATCCACCACAGTACTGGACTTCATTACTGCCTGCAGCTTTAAACTTGTGGCTCCTCTGTGAGTTATCTCTCATTAATGTCAATCTACGAGTTTGTTATGAATTCCCCTTTTGCAATAGGGCTGACAAGATCGTAACAACCAATGCAATTAACAAAAACTATAGATGGACAAGTTAATGCCCTGAGGTTAGGTTGTTTCATGAACTTTATTAACACAATGACAAGGATTTATTACTCTGTTAAAGCTGTTTTTAATCCATAATGAACTGTTTTTAACACTTATATGAACCCATTTTAATGTAACATTTGATCTCTTTTTATGAACATCTGATCTTATTTATTTGTAAACATTTGTCAGTCTGAAATGACATTTTAACGAATTTATTAGTCTGAAATTACGTATTTTAGACGGGGCTACACACGTAAATGTCTGAACTGATTATACTTTAAACTGCAGACACACGTTTGATTTTTTTTACAGTTATGATGCGCGGATCACAGGTAGGCCTGTATCCATGGACACCGCGGGAAATCTGTGGATTAGGCGGTCCAGGTCATGAAACTGAACATTGTGATTAATATCAGATGGGCTGCTGGTGGGTGAAATAATACATCTTATTAATGAGGAAAACATCACATTACCTGCACTATAAAAAACGATACAAGTGCGTTTCTCCATAAACAGAGCTGTGCGCAATTACGCACGCGGCACACCAGCGGGGAGACCACTCGCGTGTCTCCCCGAACCCTCGGTGGGCGGGACTAAGACGCAAGGAATGGACGCAAGTGAGGGAAACGTGGAAACAATTTAAGAGACATGAGAAGTACCCAGTGAGTCCACCTGGTGGTAAACCTGCAGCAGGACATCTCTCTGACCACCGAGCCTGTTCCAGAGGAGGAGAGGAGACGAACCTACCTGATGAAAACTGTAACCAAAGAATTACAGATGGTTCACAGCCTCACACCAGCAGCAGCAACAGAATAATCCGCCTCAGCTTCATAGAGTGACTTTGAAAACACCAAATGACTTGCTTTAACGAATTTCGTTTGTTTATACAATGACGATTTTTAAAATATAATTTCCATGAGGCTCTTCTTCTCAGCATACAAACCACAGGCAATAAACTTGGCCTATAATATTCCTCATACTCGCAGCTGTATAGTGACGTTAGCGAGCTACATGTTGAGTCATCGAATTATTATTTGATCGTTATTTTAAATCATTATTAATACCACAAGATAACACACAGAGCGGTCAGCTGGTGCGCATTTCTCCTTGCTCCTCCAGCAGCAGTAATACTCCATAATGTGTGAAAAGGTCCATTCTAACATACAATTTCACATGCCCCAATTCCCTCACCTTGAAACATTACTCACATTTAAATGACTCTTTCATTATTCTTTACGCAACCTTTTTTTCTTCACAAACAGATTTTAACCAAGAAAACCAGAAAACCTGAAAAAAATCCTTAACCAACATCTGATATGTTCTCCTTGGACTGACTCTGTATTTCAATCCTTCAGTTTATTAAAAAAAGGAAAAGAAAAGAAAAAGCTTTTGTCATATGTTTTTATTTGTACTAATTTGTACTCCTGGTTTTGTTTATCTTATAAGGCTATGAATTTTAAAATATAAAATAAAAAGTCCTAAACCAGTGAAATGTCACAAAGTGCTGTCCCATTTCTATCAGACCATCGCCCCCTGCAGATTCTCAAACACGTAACAGGACTTAAGGCTTCAGGGGGCCATTGGGATTGGACCTTACTACCAGTTATGGATGGGATTTCTTTCCGTCACTGATATATATCAAAGCATCAAATTTAAAGGTCCAATAAGTCTCTCTCAGAAGCAAATTGCTCAGCCAATCACCTCCTGTATTAGACTTCTCCATATGCTCAATACCCTCCACTTTCAAAAACCTATCCTTGTCTTTATGACATTTGTAGAAACGGCATCCCATTGGGTAACTTAAATTATTAGTTTTTATGGCATATTTATGTTCCGCAACTCTATCTTTCAAACACCTTTTAGTACGCCCAATGTAAACACAATCATATGTAAAGATGAGGCAGAGCACAATGTATGTGGAGTCACGATTAACAAACTGTTGATTTTTATATACCTCCCTTGACTTGCAATCTACAAATTATTTCTGTTGCAGGATATCAGAATCAGAATCAGAAATACTTTACTTTTAATAATATAATACTTTTTTATAATATTCAAACAATGATTATAAGTAGTTTGCATGCATTTAAAAGTCCCAACAGGTCTCTTGAGCTAGTGGACTCCCCTCCTACCTGGAAGATAACTATAAGTAAGTCGAGTAAGGATGTTGAAAAGTGTCCTTCAAGTAAGGATTACTCCTGAGAATATCCCAATTTGACTGAATGATCAGCTTGATCTGCTGAGCCTAATTACTGAAACATGTGACAGAATGTATACTGGGAGAGTGTCTTTTTTTCTGTCTGTTTGATTTTTGTAAAATGGGATGATGTTCAATGGATGCTGCTTTAGGTCGAGCCATAGAGATAGTTACATTTTTGTATGCTTTGCTCAAAAAACGGTTTGTCATATATTTGCACATGAAAATCGGTGTCGCAGATTCTTCATAATCTTGCCTATTGCCTTTATGCGATATAACCATAAGGTGATGGGGGTTATAATGCAGTAGAGAATCACGGTCAGTAGGTTTTCTAAAGAGTGTAGTGTGTAATTTATGGTCATCCCCTCTATAAATTGTCAAATTTTGGAAGTGGATCTCATCTTTAAAATATTTGTTAGATGGTAAATGGACTTGCATTTCTATAGTGCTTTTCCAGTCTACTGACCGCTCAAAGCGCTTTACAACACTTGTCACTGATGATGTCAGTCTCTCCTGAAAAAGAAACACATTGTTATTCAAAATCTACTCAGTCAGTTCAACAATTAAACAAGTACATGTATCTGTCCCTCTCTATCTAATAAATTAACTGCTCTGAGGCCGTCGGAGTGATCAATATTCGTGCATAGCCCTTCTATGTCAAAAGTAACCATGTAATCCCAAACAGTGTCATTGACCCCATGAATTTTTTTTGAAAAAATCCTTAGTGTCCCAAACATATGAAGGCAGTTTTTAAACAGAGGGTTTTAAATAACAGTCTATAAACTGTGATGCTGGTTCCATGAGGGTTCCATTAGAGGCCACAATGGGCCTGCCTGGGGGATTGTCATTATTTGTGAACCTTACCTTACAGTATGACCCAGGGCCTCTTCTAAGCAACCAGGGGGCCATGGAGGACCAGACTGCAGGTGGAAATGATAGCGGTCCTCGCAGTCTTGATTAAGAGGCTTTGATTAAATAAAATCAAATTAATCTTATTTATAAAGCCCAATATCACAATCACATTGCCTCAGTGGGCTTTAAAATCTGTACAGTGAATGACATCCTCTGTCCTTAGATCCTCGATTCGAGTGAGGAAAAACGAGGAGGGGAGAGGAGGGATCCCTCTCCCAGGACATACAGACATGCAATAGATGTCCGTTCGGGGGAGACTCCCAGGGAGCTTTACCACCAACTTAAAGACCTCTAAAAGAAATGCGTGAAAACAGCACAAAAGACAGTCAAAGAAGTGGGAGAGGACCTGATACTGGAGCAGGTCCTCTGCACTTTATCACCTGAAGAGAGAGTGTGGGTGAAGAACACAATCCTCTGAATGACCTTCCTGTCACAGGAACAAAAGTTTTCCGACTTACCACACTCAAGGGTAACTCTGTGGGGTTTGGGGGGTGGTCAAAATCCTAGTGAGGAGAGCAGATTCTGTTTGACTGTATATGAAAAAATACACTGATATTTAATTGAGGAGGAGGACTGCTGCGTGTCCCTCTGTGTGTGCATGGATCTCAGTCTGTGGATCAGGCGGGACAGGTCATAAAAAGTATCATCCAGAAATGATGTCTATCTCTACATTAACATGCGCATTTGCGCACGAGGAACAGCCGATAACCTTTATTGATTATTTAAAACTTGAGACTCCCCAACAGGATCGGTCAGTATTTTGTGGTATTTAATGTCCTGTGTTCCTCTACACACTGAAAGGTCATGCACACATAGTCCAGATTCATACAATAAAATAGTTTGGCGTGAAGCAGACGTCATCATAGTTTATAACTACAGCTTTTGGTGATTAAATGTGCCACGATATTTGCTGACACTACTGTGTTCACAGAAATGTTTAAAATAACTGAAAGCAGCCACTCAAATCAGAGCGTGTATGCGCATCCTATGACGTTTTTCAATTACATCGCTCTACTCGGCTTGACCTGGCCCGGCGCGGCCAGGATTTTGCATTTCCATCACAACTGGGCTACCTGCTTGAAGGTGTGTCTTAAACCAATGACACACAAGTCCCAATCCCTGCAGTACTATCGAAGAATCACGGCTAACAAAATATTCAGTTACAAACACGTTTCATTTTCTATAACTTCTTCACAATAAAAGCCCTCTGTCATTTAAAAGCTTTTATTATGAAGCAGCAATACAGAAAATGTTGTGTTTTCACCAGCAGTAACTCATCATGACTCCTGAAACAGCTGAAAGGGAAAACGAGAAACATTAAAACACAGCAGATGTTTTAAAGTACAAACAGGACGAGAGAAACTAAAGATTCATTTAGAAGCAACAAAAGTACTGAGAGCTCAACACAGACTTTTAAAAACGTCTCTCTCTTAATTTTCCTGCACGGACATGAATTGAGTATGGATTTTAGCGAGAGATGGGTGCTTGTTACGGGTTGGCTGCAGTTGCGAGATGTCACCATGACCTGCTTGGAGGTGGTGTGCCACTTTGCGCCAAGCGTAAGATAGAGCCCTATGTGTTGTGTTCCCAGACCCACTCAAAAGAAATAAAGTGTTCAGGAAGTCAGGGGTGAAATGCAAATTGCAACTGTTCCTGTTAATAGCACGCCTGCCACTGCATTGTCAGACTCAGCCAGCACACAGACGTTGGTCATGCCCTATCTAGTTCAGCAGCAGCAGATTGGTGATAGGGAGGTAGATGTTTGTTGTGTGCATGGTGACAAATGTGCTTATCTCACAGTGCATGTTTATCTTTAAGTGCAAGGTCAGCCCTACTTTTTGGAGGTTGGGGTAGTCCCAGGTTTGCGTCACCCAGGGCTGCTAGGCCAAGCTATACAGATCCTATCTAGGTTATTGCAGGACAGTAACCAGTTAACATGGTGGTAACACCAGCCAAAGCCAGAGATGTGCCCATTGCCCACTGAAACTGGTTAGGGCAGCTGCCCTTCAGCCAGGTAGAGCTCCCTAGTGAAAGCAATGGCAAGGTTAAAAAAGTAGGCAGCTAATAAGGATGAAGAAGTTTCTGGTTCACACTACTAGATTTTTGCCCCAATCTTGCTGTCCTGGACAGTTTTGGAGCTTGCGTACAAAAGCCCTAGATCAGAGGCAGGTCAGCACGCGCTCCCAGGAATGGCGGTCACCGGTCGGTATGCGTGAACTGTTTGGGGACAGCTTGCCATCGTGTTGCAGATGTCTGCTGGATATCTGGCTAAATATCTGGCTGAGTTGCAGATGGATCAGGGAACCAGAAATGGCTACAGCCAATGAAAGCAGACAATCCTCTTCTTTCTCTCTCGCTCCCTTGCTCCTTCGCTATCATCTGCAGCAGCTGTCTAAACCACGTCTCATCTTGCATTTGTTTGTATGGAGCTGGCGAGATAACATCTTAATAATAATTGCAATAATAACTTGTTTCAGAATACATATACACACACAAGTGTTTCAATATATGTAACTGTGAATACTTGCAGAAGCACAATACCAGTGGGCAGTTTACATTTTCAGTACGTATTTATCCTGTCTGTGCATCATAAACCAGCCTCTCACCCGAATCATTTTCTTTTTCTTCCTGTTTTTTTTTTCACTGTAAATCAGCACACAGATAACTTGGACTGTCATTCCTGTGTCATGCCTTGCATGGGTGATCTTGTAGTGTGTGAGTCCCTGTTGCTGATCAGTCATGTAGTGTGAAGGACTCCTGACTACAAGGCAGAAAGTTGTGTAGTTTGAACAGGATAGTTATCTGATGTCTTGAAAGTCGTGTAGTGTGTTCAAGCCATAAAGCAGCAGCCGCCACAGACCCGAGAGCCAGAGCAGTCGGCGGGAGACAGTTGATGGGAGGTCCCTGGGGATCTTAGCCAGCTACACAGGGAGGATACCACTCTAGAGACTGCCTTTAGCAAGGTCACTGAGATAGATGGGGTGAGCACAAGGGTAGCCCCCTCCCTAACAGGGGTGGGTTATTTGTTTTACGAAATGGATTGTTTAACAATCAGCCAGAATGGGGAGCCACTGAACACCTTGTACTGCCACAAAGCTTGAGAGATGTTAGTTCTGATGGCAGTGTTAAAATCATTGATCACATTGCCAGTAAATTCCTTTGGCCAGGGTTGTACATTGAGTGAGGTGGCCAGTCACAAGAAAGTCCATTGCAGCCAATGTCAATAATTGATGTCCTATTTTCCAGGATTGGCATGGACATTTTAGGTCCACTGGAGAGGTCTAGGTCAGGGTTACGGTACATACTAAGTATTATGTGACTATGCCACTCGCTACCCAGAAACTTTCCCTCTGAGGCAAATTACTGCAAGGGCCACAACTCCTGTCCTCTTACAAATCTTTTCCAGGGGTAGGAATTACCCAAGAGATAGTGACAGACCATGGCACTGCTTTTCTATCCCAGACCTTACACCAAGGCCTGTATTCACAAACATTCTGAGAATTCTCTCAGAGAGCTACTACCTTACCCCATAAAGTTCTAGCAAGGAGTGAGTGATTTAGGAAACTTCTTAGAGCAACTCTGAGCAAGGAAGAGATAGAAACTTTTATCTTAATGAAGAGGCGCAACTCTTATGAGATCAACCACAAACGTTATTCCTACATTATCTAAACTGGAGCATTTCATTTATGCACTCTCATTCAGCGTTTGGAGAATATTTCTCCTTCCTCTTTCCACCATTTTCTCTTCTGCTTAAAAAACTCCTCCTCCATTTATAATTTGGCCGTTTAATCTGCTGGCACATCATCTCAACAGTCAATTCCTTTTCAAGCTCCAACTTGTTTAACTAAGATTTGTCATGCTCAAGCTGTAACATGAGTTTTGTGAGCTGTAACAAGTCTTTTTCTGACCAAATTTTAAACCTATTGACATTAAAGGTGGAGACAATGCGACACCAGGATAAAAACAGAGATAATCAGTCAAAACTTTCTTTTCAAACAAATTTGATTTCAAAATTACCTTTGCTATCTCTTTCAAACGTTTGTTACCAATGTCAATATCATAATGTTCTGCTATTTTAATTTGTTGCTCTTTGTGCACAGAAAATCATCTGTGAGTGAAGCAAAGCAGACTAAAAACAAGGTAATTTATTTACTTTTATTTATTTATTTATTTTTAGACCCACGACCATGAGATGTCAGGCTTTTATAGTGAACGCGCCAGGCCCAGGTGATTCAAACTATGGGATCGCTTCACCTCCCAGGCAGGCTACCGGCTGCATAATAGAGACAGAACAGGATAAGTGACACACCAGGGAACCATCACAACTCTTTCTCCCTCACTCAGAGTAGTGGAAAGGTCTAGGCTCAATAAATACAAATAAATAAATTGTTCCAAGTGGTGGTATTTATTGTTGAATGGCAGCAAAAGAAGTTTGAACATTTCAACAAGTTTAAACTTGTCTTGTCTGAACACAGACTCTGCCTCTCGTTTCTCTTTCTCACAAACAAAAGAATAAGGCATTCTTCCCATCGTAACGGTGAACAATGACCAAATAGTTATGTGTCTGTCTACTCACAGTGTTTTAGCCAAGTGTTTGTGTAGAAAAAGAACGGTCCACAGTTCCAGGATTTTACCTATTTCGAGCACCGAGCACACAGCAAGCTGAGCTGAATGAACCTTCGCTGGATATGCTTGCTGCGTTATGCAAAGCCGCACTCAAGCCAGCATGGAGAGGAGAGGGTTTGTGCAACAGCGATCTCTCCAGAAGGCGAGGACCTCTTCCTGGCACTGCCCTGATTCTTTTCTTGTAAGTTGACTCAACCCACCATAGCTACCGGTCAGTTGGTGGCTCCCTCGGGTTATGGGTCGACCCGTGCATCACTACACCACAGACAACAAGCTGCTAGCCAAGTGGCATGGGGCATTTAAAGTTCTCAGAAAGATTGGTCCTGCTATGTACAAGCTTGACATGCCACACCATCAGAGGAAGAAACAGATCTACCATGTCAGTCTCCTCAAGGAAAGATCAATCAATCAATATTTGTATAGTGTCAATTCACAACAACAAAAGTCATCTCATGACACTTTCCAAAGTCTAAACCATACTCCTGTGAGATGGCTTGGCTGGTGACTGAGTCAAGAGAGGCTGGGCGGCAGGGTGGTGGAGGTGCTGGAGCTTGGTTTAAGCAGGCTCTAGGAATGGCGAAAAGAGGTAAATGTTAGTCTCAGAAAGAACAAGTTAAATCACAAGAGGGGTTGCTAGAGGTAACATAGACAGTGAAGCCATCAATATCACAATGTGGAGTGAAAAACGATCTGGCAACCAGAGAAGAGAAGACCAGGTCTTTTGAGCTGGCACTGATCAGTAGATGGGCGGCAGGTGCATTAGCCGCAGGAGCTCCCACAAATCATACAGCACAGAGTCCATAATGACACATGACTGTGTTACTAATAGACATATAAGTATTATTATACTATAAGTATATTAGTACTATGTTGATGAAGGTTGTCACTCATCCAGGTCATGGTTATTCTAAGTGCTATATCATAGGCAATATATATAGCACTTAGAATATATAAGTACTACTATTATTACTACTACTACTACTTGCAATAATAATAATGATGATGATGATGATAGTAGAAGTCAAGCAGGACCACAGCAGCATGGTCAACCATCATCCACAGGAACCTGTGAGACGAGAGAGCACAGAGACTCCAGGAAGGAACCAAGTCAGTCACATGCATTAATGAGACATGAATATGTGCAGACAGAGAGAAAGAGAGAGGAGCTCAGTGCATCATGGAAAATTCCCCAGCAGTCTAAACCTGTGGCAGCATAGCTTATAACCTGTGTTGGCCCTAACTATAAACTTTATCAAAAAGAAATGCTTTAAGCCAACTGTTAAACGTAGAGCAAGTGTCCGCCTCCTGAACCGACACTGGAAGATGGTTCCACTGGAAAGGAGCTTGATGGCTAAAGGCGCTGCCTCCCATTCTACTTTTGGAGACTCTAGGAACCACAAGTCACCCTGCATCCTGTGAGCGCAGCATTTGAGTGGGCTAATAGGGTACTGTAAGTTCTTGAAAATATGCCGGTGCCTGACCAGTAAGGACTTTGTATGTGAGGAGGAGGATTTTAAATTCTATTCTGGATTTTACAGGAAGCCAGTGCAGAGAGGCTAATATGGGAGAAATATGTTCTCTAATATGACTTGTCATGTCAATACAGCTGCAGCAGCATTCTGGATCAGCTGGAGAGTCTTTAGAGAATTATTGGGGCAGCTTGATAAAAGGGAATTACGATTATCCAACCCTGAGGTAACAAAAGTGTGGACTAATATCTCTGCATCTTTTTGCGACAGGATGTTCGTGATTTTTGCAATGTTCCGCTGGTGGAAGAAGGCAGTCCTTGAAATTTGCTTCATGTGGGAGTTAAAGGACAAATCCTGGTCAAGGATTCCTAGCTGTGATGCAGGAGGCCAGAGTAATGCTGTCCCAAGTAGCTATATTATTAGATAATGTGTCTCTAAGATGTTTAGGGCTCAGCACAATAACTTCTGTTTTGTCTGAGTTTAGAAGCAGATCAACTTGCAGGTCATCCAGAGTTTAACTTTGGTCTGAGTACAGAACCTTGTGGAACTCCATGACTAACTTTGGTATGCAGTGAGGACTTGTACAAACTGAGATCGGTCTGATAAATAGGACTCAAGTAGAGGAGTGGTAGAGGAGCTGGTCCACAGGAATGGTCTGGCCACACTGGAAGAGGAGGAAGGCAGGATTAAAGCACTGGCGAGTCAACAAAAGAAAGCTTTCCAAATACATAAACTCTAGAGACACAGAGAGCGATCAAGTACCACTAGAGCTGGCAACAATAATCTGGCACTGTGCAGAGGGAAGGTCTGGGTATAAGAGCAGGTGCTGATTATGCATGACGCCCTGGGCGTCATTCAAGCTAGGACTGCCACTGGCTATGATACACTCTAAAACCTGATTAGAAATTCTCATATAAAGAAAGTCACATAGATAATTGGCAACTGTTTTCTCAAGAATCTTAGACAAAAAGAAAGGGTTAGATATGGATCTATCTTTGGCTAAAACCTCTGGATCAAGTGTCGGCTATTAAGGAAGGGGTTTAATTACAGCTACTTTAAAGGACTGTGGTACATATCCTGTTAATAGGGACAGATTGATCATGTCAAGTATAGAAATGCTAAGTAAAGGTAGAACTTCTTTAAGCAATTAAGTTGGGATTGGGTCTAACAGACACTTTGGTAGTTTAGATAAAGAGATTATTGAAGTTGCTGGTGAAGGTCAATGGTAGAAATGAATTCTAGATACTATATATCTGGTTTTACAGCTGTTTCTAAGGTTTCTGTGTTAGAGGCTAAATTGGTACCATCTAAGGTCAGAAGATGATGAATTTTGTCTCTAATAGTAGAATTTAGCCCATAAAGCCATTACTGTTGAGTGTTATAGGAATACAAAGATCAATAGAGAGGGCCAATAGAGTCAAGTGTAATTCGCAGAGAGCCTGCAACACTATCAACAAGTGCCTTTTGCTCCAGAAGCCTGACAGTAAACTACCTTTAGAACTCTTCAGGGCCTCTTGGAGGGAACAGAACCCTTTGCAGCTGCCTACCTGGATGACATCGTCATTTTTAGCCTCACAAGAGAGGACCACATCTGAGAGAAATTCTGCAGCGGTTTCAGCAAGGTGGTTTGACTGTTCAGCCCAAAAAATGTGCCCTAGGCCAAGTGCCTGGGCTATTTGCTGGGCCGTGTAGTTATATGACCCCAACAAGGCAAGGTGCAAGAACTTGTGACATAAAGTGGGCCCTGGAAAACCTCAAATTCTATCTGATTTAAAGGATCACTTTTTTTTTCTATCTGTTTCCTCGTGATTTTTGGTTAATAAAACAATTGACACTGTATCCCGAGCCCTTCTTTAATTCATCATCTTTTCCACTGACCTCCAGTGCCAGACATGACACTAAAACCCCTCATCTATGTAGAGTTACTGCCAGTAATGCTACAGTGCGATTCCCTTAATTTTCCCAGCACTATGAAGGATTCAGTATTTCTCCAGTACAATTTTGGCTGACAACTTTGAAACAGCATTTAGCATTTCATATTGGGAAGTATAATTTACACGCTGTGCATTCATTTTCCCAATTATTTCCCACAATATTCAAACCTAGAGTAATCTGTGATTTTACTCAAAATAATGATCGTTTCATTTGGTCACCTGTTGCTATAACTTCTGGCTAAACATCTCAACATGTGTCATAGTCAGGAAGGAAGTCGGCGAACGTTTTATAAATTCAATTTGAATAAAACTTTCATAAATGACCTTGTCCATGAACATTCCTGCATGAGTCAAGTCAGACAGATAATATGTTTATTTGAATTTCAATGTTTATTTCTGCTCCCTGTGGAAAATAAAGAAACAGTGAGAGTGAGCGGTAAGCAGAGGGTGCTGCTCCCCTCTTTCACTCCACCGTCCCCCGATCCCCGCTACCGCCCCACACTTAAAAATAAATAAAATAAAAACAGAGGAGAGGAGAGGAGAGCGCTCATCCAAGCTGAGTGGACAAGCAGCCAGCCAATCAGCTCCTTGCACATTGGCTCTGTCATCAGGCTTGGATATTGAGGAAGGATCCACTGCTCTGCTGCTGCAGCTACCTCGGCTCCTCGTTATGTATATGTATATTCGTGTGTCTCTCGCTCTCGCTCTCTCTCTCTCTCTGTGTGTGTAAGCCTGATGAAATGAAATGCCAGGATTGGGCTACCTCCAGGGAGAACCTCTCCATCCTATAATGTGAGGCAGCCAGCAGCACTGTGGGATCAGGAAGAAGCCGCATCCATCAAGGGACGGGCCAGGCGGACCAGGCGTGATCCAACGGGAGGGGAGATTTTTTTAAAATAAATTATTCTTCTCTGCTGGGGAGAGAAGGGATTGTCGTCATCCCCCCATCCATCCTTTTTTTTCTCTGTGGTGCCCCATCCTTCCTCCTTCATCCTCCGCCTCCACTCTCATTCCCCCCCCTCATTCTTCTAGAGGCGCTGGTTGGAATATCAAACCTCCATGTATGACAATTTGTACCTACATGGATTTGAAGACTCGGAGGCGGTGAGTGCTTGGATGCGTGTGTGAATCTGCTTATGCGCTTTTTTGCTTTTTGTTTATTGGCTCAGCTGTACACACACACACACACACACACACACACACACACACACACACACACACACACACGGGAGGCCTTTGATGGGTTAGCCAACAGTACACAGTAGCGTGATCGTGGGCTATGCTTGGCTGGAAGGGGGCTGGGTAGGTGGGTGTTGGTGTGTGTGTGTGAAGGGTGTAGGCAGATGGCTTCTTATGTGTTACATTCACACAGTTCTGTATGTATTTGTTAGTATGTGCGTGTGGTGTGTTGTTCTGTATGTATTCCTGATATCTGCCTCTTAATCTGTAAAGAATGGAGCCAGTAGGAGCCATTTAGCGTTCATCACACTCTCATTGATGGCCCGAGCCGTGATTCCAAGAGCCAGATGGAAAGATGTTAATTCCCCATTTCTCCCCTAAGGCCACACTCAAATGATAAATTCTCAGGTGTCACATTTCTTTAAAAAAAAAAAAAAAAAAAAATGCAGCCGAGAATGTCTTGCGTGTTGTATAGGCTCTGCTGACGCTCAGAGAAACATGCATCGTGATGTCATTAAGTGGATTCTGATGTTGATGAGTCACATGCTGAAGCGACTCCATTGGACAATAGCTCGGATGCTACAGTGCAACCTCAAAGCTACTATACGGATACATGAATGACTTATTAATGTGGGAGTGAAGGACTGAAGGCCAAATGGTCTTGTGAAAAAATACATTAACTATTGTATGGTCAAATTATTTGCATGTGTGTATGTAGTATCATAAACAGGAATGTGTTGTATTAAGCAGTATTGTAAAAGTACTTATTTTCATGAAGTTGGTGGACCTGTGAGCCAGGGCTGGATAATATTTCATGTCATGATACACAATATAGTGCTTCATAAGCACCTCATAATGCTAGGACTGGATAACAAACACAAATATTGTGCAAGTTCTCCTTGTGTCGCCAAAACAGCTGAAACACACTGAGGCAGAGAAACAAGACTTCTAGGGGTGTCCTGTGGTGTCTTGCATTGGGACATTGACAGTGGATCCTATGGGTCCTGTGGGCTGGGGAGTGGGGCCTCCATGGATCGGGCTTGCTCCTGCACATTCCACAGATGCTTATCAGATTGGGGTGTGGGGAATTTGGGGATCGGATCAATGCCTTGGATTCTTTGTCACGTCCCTTGGGTCATTCCCGATAAGTTTTTGTGGTCTGGCAGGGCACATTGTCCTACTGGGGTGGCACTGCCATCGGGGAGTACTGTTGTCAGGAGGTTGTTTATGTGTTCTAAATCTGTGTTTGGGTGAGTGGTACATGTCAAGTGGCATCCACATGAATGTCAGGACCCAAGGTTTCCCATCAGAACATTGCATTGTAACGAGATGAACAACGTTAGTCACTTCACCTGTCAGTGGTTTTAATGTTGGGACTGATGACAACCCCTGATGACATCAATGTGACATCACCAGGGGTTACTTTCTTGGACTTCACAAAGCTCCTCCAGAGCCACAGAAGACATTATACAACAGTTTTCACAATCTCGAGTAATTACTATTACCAATTATTAAATTGGTGGAATGACCCTTTATGAAAACAACTGAAGAAATCCTGAATATCCCAGCAGAAACATTTGCCATTTTTCCTGTCACAGTGATGTATCTGTTACTCCTTGATCTGTTCATTCTTGGAAATCATACAAATCCAGTTAGATTCCTAGAGTTAAGAAACCATTTAAGTTTCCCAAATGTGCCAGTTTTTGATTGGATGCACACACTCAAGATGAGGAGTGTGCTGAAGTCAGGCCCTGCTACTGCAGACTTGTAAAAAACAAAAAGTGCTTAGCTGTGATGACTAGCTTGATTGATCTTTTTAAGACTAATGGTCTTTCTTAATTGAATCATCATTAGTGGCTGATTGTTTAGATTCACACAGCAGAAAGAAGCACTTGGTCCAGCTATGCCCCAGCAAAAAATGTTGCATTACTGGAATTCTAACAGTGTGGCAGAATGAACTGCTGCACGTCAGGCATGTGTCAAAGCACTGAAATAATTAGAATCCCTGACAGTGTGTAAGATTACCTCCCTGAGTACAAACTGGGATTTCTGGTTGAAACCTGGGTGATTTCTGTTCTGAATGTCTAAGACCTCTTGTTATGGTCTTTTCAACTGTGTGGTTACAACATTAATGGGTCACAAAATACAAATTTGTGTCATTATTTTGAAAATGTGTTAATTTCTAGCTAACAAAAAGCTTCAGGACATGCTGAGCAAACATGCAAAGCAGTTATGGAAAATAAGACATACCGCTTACTCCGCATATGCGCATTGAGCGTTACAGCTGTGACCACTCCACATCATAAGTTATGAGGCAAACTTCACAGAGAAGAGGTAAACGGGAGACGTCACCCATATTATCCGTAGCAGTGCTTGCCAGCCATTCAGAAGATTGCTGGTTCGTCCCTTGTTCATGTCAATATGGTTCTTATTGCTTCAAAAACATATTTTATCATCTATCTTGGAGTCTGACTAAAAGAAAACTCATTCAAATTTCTTTGCACATTTGATTATTGTCTTCAAATAGCCAGTGAAAAAACATTCACTTTTGAACCAGTTGTGAACATCTTTTCAGTGGTGACAATAGACATTTTTTAAACGTCTTTTAAACAGAAAAATGCTCACTGGGCTTATTGAGCAAACTGGGGAGATAATTGAATGAAAAAAGTACCAGTTCATTTACAGTATTTGTCCAATTCAAAAGTACAGATAAGTCCTGCTGCTATCCCTGCTTCTGTAATCATACCAAACATAAACTGTGTCGTGATTTTTTAAACTGTAACATTTTACTGAGTGGCTTGAAAGAAACTTAACCACTAGGTTACTGTTTAGTTAATGTCCATTATTCATTCAGAAAAGCCTAATACCTTGATGTTGTTTTCTTTTGGTGTGAAATCTTGCTGCTGATCATTGAAATCATTTTTCATGTTTCTATTTGGTGCCACCAAGCTCAAATGGCAGAGGAGGTGGTCAAACTTTGTAATAGAGATGGAGGAACATCAGTTAATTGAAAAAGCTGACAAATGAGTGTCAGCCTTCAAAGACATGATCAACGACTTCCATGTAGCAGCAACATTAAGAATCCAACTGACTGACTTCTAAAGCCGTTACAGTGATCATGGCATACTTGCATCGTTTGTTAAATACTCTAAATTCTCCAAAAATAAAGCCAGAATTCAAGTATTGATTGGGACTCTATTGGTTCTGCAGAAGGTGCAACCACTGGTTGTGTTTTAATGCGAAAATGTCATGTTCACATTAACAACACATTTCTCACTGAAATATGAGCAAATATACTGATTAAACAGAATAAATTTCAAACTCATCTCCCTTCAGTATGTACAGTTTTTTTTATCCATATATCATCATGCTTTCAGTTACCTGCACCTTTTCATCAAAATGCAGCAGAACAGGGGTCACTGTCTGTTATGGTTAGCAGGAAAACATCTAAAACCCACAAGTGTATGATTTTTAAAGTGTTCATGCTAAGAACACCTGCATTGTGTGACCAGATAAACTAAAATACAAAATAACTAGTACTTTACCATGTCTTTCAATGAGTGGTCAATTGTTTTAGAAGGGAATACAGGGGTAGTATAAAAAGTTCACTAGAGTGATACCTGAATCACTCTATGGAAGCCCACTTCTGCCAAGAAAAGAAAAAAAGAAAAAGTACAACCAAGTTTAAAAATGAGTCAAAATTTTTACTAAGCCAGATGTTTGATTTATCTCATAATTTTGCTTTGTGATCCCATAATTAGACTTAGTAAATCAGAATGTTGACTTACCATAGATTGCACCGATGTGGCAGTGTCACGTTTCATAACCATTTGGAATGTTTGTATGACACAAATTAAAGAAAAATGAAACTCCTGGTCCAAACAAAATCCATCTGCCTGTTTCTGGGAGCAGGGATCAAATCTATCACCATGCAGAATTGTCTGATAGTGTGAAATTGGCTGTGTGGTCATACAAACTGCTGATAGCACAGGAATGGAAATTCCACTTTGCCTGAGATGCTCCTGGCTGTCTGCTCTTTTCTACATCATCCATTTCACCTGTTCTACATTCAGAGTGCCAAGCCATCACTCTGGAATTGGCACTCCCAATGCAAGTTGGTATGAGCCACGAAACTTGGTCACATGATTCTTTTTAAAGTGGACCTCATTTGCTTTCCAATTATAAATTGTTTGGCCAACATGTCCAACGTCATCGTATGTCTGTCTAAACCTCAGAGCCTATAGGTGTTTTTTTTCTCTCTCTCTCAAATCAAACATATTTGGTCATTTGGGTGCATCTGCCTACACCTTTTCTGGCTTCAGGTGTGATATTGGAACAGTGTCTCACTGTATGGAGAGGTTAGTTTTTCCTCATAATTCTTGATTGCTCTCTGAAAAGGGCTTCCAACAGTGAATCAACCCTATTAGGGTCATCTGTGTTAGCTACGGCTTCTTGACACTTTTAGAGCTCTGTTTCCTAAAATTTATACAGCGACTCTGGCTGACAGGAAAACCTAGATTATTTTTAACTGCCTTTAGCAGGGCTATTAGTGCTTGAGGCAGCTTTCTGTCATGAGAAGTTTTCCCATTGTTTCAGACTTTGGTTGAGACCAAATTCCTCCAATACCCCCCACACGATTGATAGTCTGTACTCTATATTGACAGATGATAATGCTAACATTGCCAGTTTGTATCGCTGCTGTACAGTTCCACTAACCTACTGTGGGATTTTTGTTTGCAGGGCTCAGCTGATTCATATACTAGCAGACCATCAGACTCAGATGTCTCTCTGGAGGAGGAGCGGGAGGTGCAGGCCCAGGTCCAGAGCCAGAGCCCAAGCCAGAGCCAAGGACCGGGACAGAGCCGCCAGGAGAGGGAGCAGCAGGCCACCATTCAACTGGAGAGAGCCAAGGTAGCCAACCAGTGACGCTACTTGGCCAAATTCATCTGTGGCTGTTGATATACAGATGTTATTGTTAATGTTTTCTCAAGCCATTAAGTCAGTAAAATGAATTTGAACTGATTTGTAATAGTTGCATATGTATATTGTCTATTACTCACTGAGTTTGTGTTTCAATCCTCCAGACTAAACCTGTTGCATTTGCTGTAAGGACCAATGTCAGCTATTGTGGTGCACTGGATGAGGATGTTCCAGTACCAGCCACAGCCATCTCCTTTGATGCTAAGGATTTCCTCCACATAAAAGAGGTACATGTGTACTTTTTGATTAAACACAACACCTACTATATACTTCTCTCTGAATGTTTTTTGATACAAAAATCTGCAAAACATCAACTTACTTAATTTCCATTTTTCCTAACTCCTTTTTTATGTCACTGTCCTCAGAAGTTCAACAATGACTGGTGGATCGGACGGTTAGTGAAAGAGGGCTGTGAGATTGGCTTCATCCCCAGCCCTCTGAAGCTAGAGAACATCCGGCTGCAGCAGGAACAAAAGAGAGGACGAGTCCAAGGGTAAGTAACAGAAAAACACAGTCATCTCACTGTTTGTCTCATTAAGTAAAGTAAACACTGCATGAAAACAAATTTTTGTTCCTGTGAATGCCCACAAAACTTCACTAATTCCCTGCAATTAACGGCCACGTCTGCTGTGCCATTGACTGTTGGGACTTTACCCAACAATCATCATGAATTTTGTTAATTTTAAGCTATGTGTACAATTTCAAAATGCTGCAGTTACTGAAAACAATATATATATATGTGTGTGTGTGTGTGTGTGTGTGTGTGTGTGTATACATATATACATATATATATATATATATATGTGTATATATTTGAGAATATTAAATGGGAAAAAAAACATTTGCAACATATTGTAAGTACAAGCTTTATTGTAAAAATAACAACACTTTAAAAAAAGCAAATGTAAAAACAAAAACAAAAAAGAAAAGAGGAGATTTTAAGTTTGCAATAGTTGCAGTCAACAGCAGCTCCACACTGTGCTCTCACCTCTGTCTGCGTCTCCCGCTCTTGGCCTGTGTACATTAAGGCCCAATTCCAAACTGATCTCTACACTCTCCCACTTCACCACGAAGCAACTGTAACATGATCCAATTTCTCCCCTTGACCATATAGGGAGAAATATAAAAGTAGCCTATTTCAGATTCTAATTTCATAGTAAAAATTGTGAGATGAAAATTTTTAATCAAATGAATAAAACCTCACTCCCACCCATCTTTTGACAATTTTTTTTTGTTGGACATTCTTTTGTTTGCTCCTGGTTAGAAAGAATGAGTGCCACATGATCTACCCAGACATCCTGTCAAAAGTGCCATCCGCCTCATCAGACATCATATCAATCGTGATGTCCCTCCAGGAAATAGCTTTGCTAATTCACTGTAAAAGATCCACAGTAAAAGACAAATAATAATAATAACAACAACAATAATAATAATGATAATAATAATAATACTAATAATAATTGTATTGTTATTATTATTATTATTATTATTATTATTATTATTATTATTATTATTATTATTATTATCATCACAGTAAAAAATGACCTACATAGAGGGACATCATCATCTACATTGAGCAAATCAGACAATGTATAAATGTACTTTTATCCAGCAAGAAGCATGTAGTCTACTTTGTAATCTTAACCTTCTGAACTGTCAAGTCGAAGGACGGTTTTCTTTAAAATACAAGACAAAGTCACTTAAGTAAACAAATAAAGCATATATAAAGCATATATCGGACCACATACAGTATGTACCCCTGAGACTGCAAAGTTACTGTATTTTCTGGTTCACTAGCACATGAGAACACAAGTGTTTCAATTCCAACTAAATAAAAACAACCACATTACATGGCCCATAGAAATCACCTCTGCCCAGAGAAAGGTGTGACCTGTGTCGGTTGTTTCAGTGTAATTGTCATTTTCACTGCCCAGTTAATTTTGCTATATTCTTCCTGACACCAGCTTATTACTGTACGTTCAAACTTACTTAGTTTAAACTTAGTTCTGCTCAAGCACTCACAGCTCTCCCCCTCTTCAAGTGATTTTTTCACTAATCCCACAGTTGTTTACACACTGTTCAAGTCTGCTTTTAACATTAGGCTCGTTCGAGATGAACTGTGCCTCAGCTGGAGAGTGGACGAGTGCATGCAGACGCAGCAGGGGGCAGAGCCAAAAAGCTGCCATCAAGTCGGACAGTTTTCCAGCAGCCTTCAGTCTGTACAGGAAGTCACAAAAACATCCTCATCCCGTTAGATCGATTCCCATTTCTTAAAATGTCATCATACCATATATCAGTTTGCACGCAGTGCTACACAAGCGATATGTGATATCTGTTTTCAGATTTTCCTCAATTTTACATACATTTGCATCTAAATCAGTATCATATCAGTTTGCTGCTGTTTATTAATCATCTGAGCAGACCTGTCCCTCTCATGGCCACGCAAATAAATTAAAAACATTAATTGTCAACTACTAAAGAAAGAAATGCGAGACAATAGTTTTCATTATTGATCCGTCAGATATTTGTACTGCCAGGGCTTCACATCTGAATCCTCACATTCCATTTACCAGACATTGTTGTGTTGTCAAATACTTTCACAGGCAGAATTTTGTGTGCTGTTTATAATATGAATGTAGGCTATTTAGTCTCCACATAATCCAAAGCATGTATTAACTTAGCCTAAACCTTTAAAATCAGACAAATAAGATACACATTTCTCCAATTGAGCAAAAATAAGAGGTGTCTATAAAACATCATATAGTTGAGTCAACGTGTAAACCAATCAGCTGTTAGATCAGGGGACAGCCAGGTGTTTGCAGTCGGTGGACAGCAACTGCAGCGCCTGGCTCGAGAAACTGCAGCCGCCTTGATCCCGTGAGATTACTGTTTCCCACAGGTGCATGACATCAGAGCAAGTCGGGATCAAGTCAGACACAAATCTAACTGGCATGCATTGTGCGGTGAGAGGTTTTGAAAGTAGTTTTTCCTCATAATTCTTGATTGCTCTCTGAAAAGGGCTTCCAACAGTGAATCAACCCTATTAAGAGAAGAGTGTTCATCTGTGTTAGCTATGGCTTCTTGACACTTTTAGAGCTCTGTTTCCTATTTCCCGTTTCTCTAAATGAAGCTTTGCCTACTGTACTGGTTCGGCAGCGTAAAGTTTATACAGTGACTCGGGCTGACAGGAAAACCTAGATTATTTTTAACTGCCTTTAGCAGGGCTATTAGTGCTTGAGGCAGCTTTCTGTCATGAGATGTTTTCCCATTGTTTCAGACTTTGGTTGAGATGTATGCTGGCCTGCATTGTGCGGCGATTGCTGCTGATTGATTCTGCACAGGACTGGCTGATCTTGAACAAGCCTATTAGCAGTTAGCATGGCTTCTCTCTTTAGCTAAGCAGTTAGCAATGGCTAAAATGTTATTACCGCAACTGGGATTGGGATCTGGGATTGTACCCCCCTCTTTTCCTCTTCATCTCCTCGAAACTGGGTAAAGTGGAGACACAGTCCATGCATTGTTGAGGTAGAAATTATGTTACTCAAAAACAGCAAATACAGAATTTAAAAATAACCAAAACACTCTGCCTAGTCAAGTGCAGGCCCTCTCCACATGTAATAGAGAGCCAAAGTCACGCCCTTTCTGGTTTCCCTCATGGGACCTTATTTTGGAAAAAATAAGTATGTAAGTGAATGGAGAGAGACAAATCCTTTTTTGATCCCGTTTGAACTGTGCCATGAAGTATACAGACAAGGGCGTAGGTTTGGTTTTGATATTAGTGGGGTCAGAGGACATCACAGATGTGGAATTGCAAGGCGTTAGCAAAGCTTGCCCTGCCGGGAGGTTTCTAGGTATCCGCTGGCACCAGAAAGGCAGAAAGAGCGAGAGGAAAAAAATTCTATACACGTTTATCTAGAAATGTGCCGTTGCGACATCCGACTGGTTTTGATAGAGCACGTCACAAATATAGGCTACTGTGCCTGACTGAATCAATATAAAACGTACTTCTGATGTTATTTATCCCCAGGTGCACAGAACAGCTTTGGTGCAAATAAATAAAACCAGGATGTAGCTAGCTACTAAGGCCAGCCCACATTCATGAGCCAGCCTATCAGCCTAACCATTTGTGTACCAAATTATTGCAGGGGACAGTTTATTACTTCCTGGATATTGTGTCCCTACCCAATCGTATGTCCATTTATACAAATAATATTTGTCTATTTAAAAGATCATTTTTCAACTTGAGGAAGTCGCAGTTGGTCGACTGAATGAATGAAATATAAGACTGAAAATACCCACCCATACACCTAACAGTCGTGACAGTAACCTCGTCTAGGCCACAACTACGCTGTCACATTACTGCAGTTTTCAATATGACCAGTTTCATTGTGATTTTCACATTTGTAAATACTTTTTCTGTGTGGCGGCCATGTTGGTGTTAGTGATGTATGTTGAGCTCTAGACGATGTAGTTCACTGAGCAGTTTCACACAAAACTAGATGATATTTTACTATCTTAACAATAAACAGCAACTTAATTGACTTGAGAAATAATCTCTTTAATTCACAAACATCTTCATGGGTCCTATTTAGATAGTCTTTAGGGTATGGTCTAAAGCGCAAAGTGCTAGTTCCTTTAGGGCATGTCCAAGTCCACCGGATAACCTGGGTGCAAAGTGAGGCACACGGCGCAAAGGGGTGGTATTTAGATTCTGAATTGGGCATGGGTGTGTTTTGGGTGGAAGATAAATCAAACCAGTCCGAGTGTCATCTCCCATTCCCTGTAAGACCCAGGTGACAATAACAGTGACACTGACATCAACCAGTGGCACTTCGCTGGGAGAAAGGGATGTGATCCTCGGCTGCTGGACCCCTTCATTTCACAATTCTCTGTCCCATCAACAACTCTGTTTGACTGAGGAGGAGCGCTGCTGTGCGTCCCTGTGTGGGTGCGTGGATCTCAGTCCGTGGATCAGGCAGGAAGGGTCATAAAAAGTATCATCCTGATCAATAATGGGTGGGATGAGAGGGTGAAATACAATTCAATTAAATTAAATTCAACAAGCTTTATTGGCATGACTGTTTTACAATATTGCCAAAGCGTTAGCGTTAGTTACATCGTTAATGAGGTTCACTGGAAGTGGCTCTCTATGCAGGGCAAGTAACAGGAAATGCATCTTCTTCTTTGGTGTTTTACAACAGCTGGTTTCCTAAAGTTGCATTACTGCCGCCCTCTGGCTTCAGTCGTTCACTACGGTTCTATTCTATTACAGTCTTGCAATCAATCTGGTTGCTTTCAGAAACCTAAATATCAGTTTTTCCCCCTGCATCGTGCCCCCACACACAAGCTTTTGAACAACCAAATAAATTTGCTACAGTGTATGGGTCTACATTTATACTAAGCTTAATCTATTTGTATCAGAGGTTTTTTTAAAATGGAGCTAGTACCTTCTAGAAAAAGTTGAAACCTCTCCCCCTACTAGCCTGATTTCCATTTGTAAAGATGTCAGCATTTTCATTTACATGTCAATGCCCAACTTAGGCCAAGGGGCTGGGGCGTCAACTGTCAAGCTTTTCAAATGCCAGAGATTGAAAATCCATGTCAGTTCCAGGCAGTTCCTGGCAGTTTTCTGTGTTGCCTACAAATTCCTCTAAACAGCCATTAATCTAAACTTTCGCAGAAATTTACAGTGCCGCCTACTGTCAAAAGTCCCACTTTTCATGCAGTGTTTACAGTATTACTTTATGAAAGACAATGAATATTAGAGGTTATTGCTGTACATTATTCTTTAAAATAATTGGGAATGTGCCATACCAGGGCTGCCCAAAGTGAAGCATCTGGGCCAAAGTTGACCACCATAAGTTGTGATTTTGCCTGTCAGAAATGTTCTTTCTTTTAATTACAATAAATTATATAGATCCCTGTTAATTCTGTTACATTTTATGTGAGGTAAAAATGCATTCCAACTTTTAAAACATTTTCATAATCTGAGCATAGTGGGCAGAATTACACTTCGTGCAGGAAGTCAGTCAATTTGAATAATACAATACATTAGGTGTTTGGCCCGTGTCTCACCATTTGACTTCAGTTTGGACCCTCAAAGGTAAAAGTTTGGCAACCCTTATGCTATACTGCCAACTGTGCAACGAACTATAAAAGGCACTTTAGCGATGTAAAACTCTTTTCTATACAGAGGAGTTGGTTTACAGTTTTATATGTGCAGCACTACATACAAGATCAATTTCAAATCACCCAAAGTTAGGAAATAGATTACCCTGGCTAAATATTATTTTCTATGTTGCTTGCGTGCCAGTAATAAGCAGCCCTTAGGATTAGTTGAACAGGCTCGCTGGCTGAACTTGACCCTTTATGTAACAATTTTTTCATTGCATTTATTTTCATCATGCTATTATTTTATGTAGCTATTGTTTTACAGTTTTACCCCCACTACTAAAAGTGTACTATGCAGGATTTGTTTGTTGCTGTTGGTATACACACAATTTAAGGTTGACCCCCCCTCCCCGACTCAGTGGTTGAGACAGAGGGAAAGAGAGCAACAGTGGACGAAAAAGCTACAGAGTGGATGGGGGAGCAGTGTTAATGACAGAAAAGCAGTGAATCAGAGAAAAAAAACATAATTTTCTGATTTTTTTTTTTTTTTTTTACAGCGGTTACGTTCTAAAGCAAAAATAAACACTCCCACACTTCCATACAACCCTCCAGAATTTAATACAGTGTGTGTGTGTGTGTGTGTGTGTGTGTGTGTGTGTGTGTGTGTGTGTGTGTGTGTGTGTGTGACTCAGAGTAGAGGGGAGAGATGGGCAGAATAATATAACCTGGTTACAACATTTATATAGAGTCACAAACTCACGCCCTGTGCACTGTTATTGGCTGGGGTCCACCACCATTGCCCAAGGGTTGATGTGTAGAAATGTCCCAAACACAGCAAGATAGGCTTGGCACAATATCAATATTATATCCTTGTGATATTAGAATACTGTATATCCTCATAGATTTTGGATATCATCATATTGTGATAGATGGTGAAGTGTTGTCTTTTCCTGGTTCCAAAGGCTGCATTACCCTAAAGAGATGTTGTTTTCTGAACTTGCCAGACTGTTCTACTTCTAATACTTGCATTCAAAAATATCATGCTCAATTTATGAAATGCTGTTGAGGAGTCTTCAAAATCTCATATTGTGATATAGCCTAAAAAATTATAATATTATTTTAAAGCCATATCACACAGCCCTACAGCAAAATACTAAGAAAATAAGAGAATACATGTAGAGAGCAAGGTCTCCAAGATACAGACACTTCTCGTGGGTCAAAATTGATGATTTAGAGGGATATTTTTCTTGTAGTCTCGTCTAGTTTCTATTTTTTATAGTCTAGTCTTGTTTCTATTTTTCATTGTTTTTAGAAAAACCCTGCATAGTATTTTAAGTTATGAAAACTTTTTTCGCTCATCATGTAATTCCATGTGAGTTGTGAATGTTTTGACTGTCTGAAAAATGGCCAAATATGCCACCAATTGTTTGATTTTGTACAGGGCAATGGCCACCATTGGGCGCAATGAGGTCATGTCCTCTGTATTGTTTTGTGAAAGTTTGGGAGGTTTAATGATCTAAATTGGAGTTTAAATTGTACAGTAAAACAAAACGTATACTTTGTGAGGTGTTTATAAGCTGATTATTGGATATTCTAGTATTTGTGAGAACTGGTCTCTTTCATTTTGACAGTTTTGAGGGGAAAAAAACAACCTCAAACTAAAACTCAGTAATACTAGGAATGACAATAATTTATCTGGCAGCAAGGCAAAACCCCTAAAATCAACCACAGTTCTGACAATCGATTATTTATGTCAGTCTTTTTTTTCACATTTTTCACATTCTATCGACCAGATCAATGGAGAAAATAATCATCTGATTAACATAAAAAAGGAGAATGACCTTTATTTGCAGCCATAGTTTGAAAATAATTTGCACTATGGGAATTTGGACTCTTGACCTCAGCACGTCTATTCATTTACACTATGGAGGCTCTGTTTTGTTACCAATAACATTTTTGGTATCTATCTATACTGTTCCTGAGTAGACCTGGGTGGGACTGATAAAGACCACAGAATTAGTTAATCAGATAAAGTAGATTCTGTCCAGTAACTCCTTGATAAGCTCTCAAATTTTGAATCTTACTTTGATGTAGACTGTACCAGTGCAACAGTTTCAATAGCTGTAATTAGTAGTCCTATCAACCCCCTAGTTTCCTTGTGCGTCTCTTGAAGGTTCTGTCAGCCAGAGTTTTTAAAATTTTTTTTTTTACAGTAGCTCACTTGCACTTCCTCATGCCTCAAAGCAGAGTTTAATACTAATCTTACTAGACTAGAGTTCTTCAGCGCTTCACTTATTAGCTTGGCTTCTGTGGCTTTTTGTCACCATGTCTGGCAGAAAGGAAGAGACGTTTGAACCAGATTTGGACTACAGGACTACATTTTCCCTGTAACAAAAAATAGTAACCCTCTATGAGATATGCTGAATTCCAGAAATGCCAGAAAGTCTGAAATTCTGGAAAAACCCTTCTTTTTATTATTTTCTCTTTAGTTATTTTTATTTTCTTCAATTTTCTTTGTGTGTAAAATAACACTGTTTTCTGTCATGAAAGACTAGAAATCCATCCACATACAGCCAGTATGGCTTGAGGAAACCACATTATCAGTTCATAGTTAAACCTGAAATGTTTCAGCCATTATTATAGTATTTGTTGCAAGTGCTGTGTTCAAAGATGCATGTTTTAGAAGAAATGGGCTAAATTGACTGGAGTTCTCTTAATGAAGTTAATACTGTTCGTTACAGTCTTTGCTAACAATTCTGTTGAGAGCTCAGCTGTTGTCATCAGTTGACAGTTACTGCATAGGGAGCAAATTTTATATCATCCAAATGAAAATCTCATGGTTGCTTTTAACTCCTGGATTACGGTCTTCTGTAACTGTAAATGATCAGCTGAGAATTTGGGATTTCCAACTTCTGTATGGAACTCAGCCTTACATTTGGCATATTTCACCACGTGCTGCTCAGCCCAGGTGTCAGTCATGAACACATGTGGAGGATACACCTTATCAGACAGCCTAACAGTCTTTAAGAACTGGGCACCTGAAATCAAAGACTCAGAGCAAACATTCAACTTGCATGACTTTTGCCATGGGGAACATTTGTTGTTATTCGCCCTAAACAGCAGAAATAACCTACTGTACATTAGCCGTATGTTAGTGAGCGATGGCAGGCACCAAGGGTATGAGTGTGTGTGTATATATGTTAGTTTCAGCCTCTGATTGAATACAGCACTCACCAAAGACTCCAGTTCTTTTGTAATCACGCTCCAGTTTCTTTTTTATTACAGCAAATTACAAACAAATAAATACCCTACAGTGGAGGTCAGCAATTCTCTTACTCCTTGCAGCAGACAGGTTGAAGTGAGAGTGAAGATAAACCCATTTTTTTAATCCCAAAAGTTAGTAAAAATAAACTCTTCTTCCGCCAATAAATGGCTTTGGATCAGAGCAGAATCCAACGTGACACCGGTCGTTTATTCCTACAGAGCTCTCCAGGTCTGCCCCTGTGTCTGGTCAGGCCTCCTCACAAAACACTCTGGAAAGCCCTGTGACATATGCAATGTTTTTGCTCAAGTTGAATATTTTCACCTATTTGCATCATGTAATTTGCATTGCCTGGCTTTGCATTGACTTTGTATGTATTTGCACTGTGTGAAATAGAACCACCATAGCAGAGGTAATGTGACCTAGCTGGTTAGGCAGATGATTCCCAATACTTTGTGCACAAAATCAAAAGAATTGCTGTGACACACTGCTATGACATACACAATCAACTGTCATAGCAACCCCTTCCCTGAACTAGAGAATCTGTATTTTTACTTAAGTTCTTGATCGTAAATTTAAAATGATCACATGGGTTTATTTTATCACTGGAGTAATATGTAGTTATAATCACTGGTAAATGTATTTCTGCATCAGTGTGGGGCAAGGAAAATAATTGAAACAAATGGGCTGAAACAACAGTCACAGACTGTACAACAGACTGTAAGGTTATTTTAAGCCATTTTTGTTTCTCATACATGGCCGTTAAAATAAACAGAAGATATAAATCGGCCGAACAACAACTTTAAATAAAGCATGGTGTAACGTTATAGTAACAGCAGCAGTGGTGCATAAATTACTTTTAACATTGTGGTGATGAAGAAACATTTGACATTAGCAAGTCAGTACTAACAGAAAGACATTCCACTTGTTGATAAGTCTAATATATTATGCTCTGGTGTGGACAGAAAGTAAACACGACTTAATATACATGTGCACTGGCGTCTGTGTTGCTGGTAGTTGTGAACAGATTGCTGGCTGTACTTTCCCCTTTAAACACACAGACCCCTTCAACTCACTGAGTGGTAAGCTGGGTGTCTGCAGGGAGGGCTGCCTTTCTATACACACCAAGCTTGAATGTTACTTGGTTTTCGGCAGCGTTTGCTACCAAGCCGCTCATGGAGGGGCAGCTGGCCCTTCAGATATCTAGCCTGTCCATTTGCTTTCACCCAGAAGCTCTCCAGCAGCGAAGAGAGGGGTGGATAAGCATAGCCCAAGGTCAGGAGGGACTGCAACAGCTGAAGAGGACGGTGTGTTTACTGGGGAAACTACAGGTCACAATCCTCTGTGTAAACACCACCACTAAGCACCAGAGGAGAAGCTGGAAAGTGCAATGCTACCAAGCAGACCAATCAAAGTCATGTAGCCTGTGTCGCTGTGACGTGCAGTTACATGTCAGGGGAGATGCACATCAGGCTATGGTGTAGGCTATGGTGTAGAGCAGGGGTGTCAAACTCAATCACAGAGAGGGCCAACATTAAAAAACAGGACTATGTCGAGGGCCAAACAGAGTCAACAGGATAAACAGGCTATTGGATGCAAGTGCAGAAGGAAAACATATTTATGTGCTAGAGCCAGATGCTTTTGCACCTTTTCTTGGATGCCAGTTCATGTTTGGGGTTAGGTTTTGGGCTGTGGAAACCCTCAAGATGGTGTGAAGGTGTGCATCAGTGAGACGACTCCTTTGGGGGTTTTTGTTCATCTTCATCACAGAGAAAAGCTGCTCACATAGGTATGTGCTTCCAAACATGCAGAGCATTTGAGCAGCATGTAGATAGAGTAGAGGCATCGTTTCAGGGATGAAGCTTGGAAACTGTGCAGCGCCCACAGAGTCATACTTTGCCTTGAGTATATTATTACACTGGAGGTCTATCAGCTCCATTTGGAGGTTTATAGGTGTTCTTTCTACATCAACTGCAAATGGATTGCTGAACAGTTCAAATTTAAATTTTCTGAGCTGCAAAGTCGGAAAATCGCCCCATGAACTCTGTGCCAAGTGCGCTCAGTTTATCAGCAAATTGCGCTGTCGGCAGAGCGGTGTGTTTGGCAACACGGAAAGTGACTGACGTTTCCTTGCTGCATCTGAGTCTCCCACAGGCGCAGCTTTGCTTGGAAAGCTCTCATTGCATCATACATGTCTGTGATCACACGTCCTTGTCCCTGAAGCTGGAGGTTTAGTCGTTATGTCGCACAAAAACACCAGCTCACATCGCCACTTTTCCTCCCGGAGCTCTGTGGTGTCTTTCCCTTTGCTTTCCAAAAACTGGCAGATTTCCTCATGCAATTCAAAAAATCTATTAAGCACTTCCGCTCGACCTAGCCATTGCACCTCTGTGTGATAGGGCACAGTGCCACGTTCAGAATCTATCTCTTCAAGAAAAGACTGAAATTGGCGCTGATTTAAGCCTTTAGCTCTTATAAAGTTAACCGTAAGTGTTACGGTGCTTATTACATGTTCCATTTTGAGAGCTTTTCCACACAGCGCTTACCGGTGTATGATGTGGTGATAAACTGTCAGGTCACCTGCACATTTCTCCTGCTGCATCTTCTCCCACATCCTCCCCACTAATCCATTCTTTGCACCACACATCGCAGGCGCTCCCTCTGTCGTCAGTCCCGTCAGTTTGTCCCAGGGCAGTTTCATTTCATTCACACATTTACATACTTCCTCAAAGATCTTTGTCTTTTCCCGTGGTTGTGCCATGCATTGATTTAATTCCCAAAAGTTCCTCTGTAATGCATAAACTGGAGTCTACTCCAAGGATGAAGATTGACAGCTGTGCAGTATCAGTCATATCAGCGCTCTCATCCACAGCAAGGGAATATGCAATGAAGTCTTTTCCCTTTTTTCATCAACTGTTCTTGTAAATTGGTGGCAAGCTCACACACAAGATCAGCAACAGTATTTCTGCTTAAGCTTATATTTGAAAACGCTTGCTTTTTGTCTTGACACATGACGTCGCATACTTTAATCATGCACCGCTTTACAAACTCCTCCTCAGTAAAAGGCCGGGCTGACTCAGCAATTTCTTCGGCCACAACAAAACTAGCTTTCACGGCAGCCTCACTTTGTGATTTTGCCTTTGTGAACATAGTCTGCTGTGACACTAGAGTCCTTCTGCTGTCTGTCCACGTGCTTGTATTTGTCCTGGTTTTGTCTCATGGTGCCGTCTTATGTTATATTCTATAATTATGGCCACGCCAGCTCCACAAACAAGGCAAACTGGTTTACCGCTAATGTCTGTAAACAGATACTCTGCCTCCCACCTGTCTTGAAACCCCCTGTTTTCATAGTCCACTTTTTGTTTGGCCATTTCTTTGGGTGGCTTGTTTAATTGCATTTAAAAGTGATGAGCGCCGTTGACTTCTGACCTTGGATGGACAATAAAGTGGGGGGAAGGTGCAGGTGGGCTTGCTGGTCTAGGCATGCACGCTGTTGCAGTGCATTCTGGGACTTGTAGTATCAATGGTGTGCGTCTTATATACCGGTGAGCCAGATATGATGGACATGTGATATTTTATCGCGGGCCGGATATAATTGTACCACGGGCCGGATGTGGCCTTGAGTTTGACATGTCTGGTGGAGAGCATGCATCTATGCACGCAGAAGTATAAATCAAGCTTATGAATATAATAAGCTTATAAATATAAAGTAGGGCTGTCAATATCATGTGTTAATTTTGATGAATTCATTACAGAAAAAATAATGTGTTAAAAAAGATAATGCATATCAATCATGCTCTATGACACTCCTTGACTTGACGTCACTGAACACATTCCCCTCATAGCGATAGCCATAGCTGTCACTCAAACATGACGTCTACTTGTTTATTAAGGAGCTGCAGAGTTTATTCATGGGCAAACTGTATCGTGTACTGTACATTTACTGCCACAACTTCACTGCTAAACTTTCCATCTGCTCACTCTCAACTCACTTAATATAAACTGCCCTATTCTTTAAAGGAGCCACGCCACTCTTGAAACACCAGGGGCCAAGCTTGGTGGATGACATAAAATCCCCAGATTCTACTGTAGTCCATTCCATTTCAGGAACAGCTCAATTTTTTTCGTTAAGTTTAACACAAAATTAAGATATTTGTCAAAAATTATAATACATTGTCAGGGAATATATCACACACACAGGGGTGGGTGCTTCAAAAAATGCCCAGATGGAACTGTTGACAGGAGCAATCTATACAGCAAGGAATTTTTACATTTGAAATGCTTACAGTATATATTGGTATGTGAGAATATTTTTGACTAATTAATCATAAAGCTTGTTATTAATTAGATCATTTGTTTTAATTGCTTGCTTGCTATATAAAGTATAAAGCATGCAAATAAAGCATGATTTACTTTCTTGCGATGCACTTCATGCAAATTGATTTATTGACGTAAGTGATGACGACGACATGATATCCCAGCCCTAGACTTTATAATTACAGACAGAAGGTCTTCATGTACCTGTGAATGTAACTGAAAATATTTACTTATATGGCCACCGAGTGCTGACATCAGAGGAGTTGCTGCCTCTCTACCCTGTGTTGACACCAATGCAATTTGTGATGTCAAATGGAAGATTAAATCACCCAACAAAATAATAATTACAATGAATCAGATGTGAACATTTTGCAGTTGGTAGCTGATATACACAGACTGAGTTGAAGCACTATGTTTTTCCTACCTTTTTGTGGTCTTTCATAACTTGTAACACAAATGTACTCTTTTGCTGATCAACTTTTTTCTCCCATGTTTTGCACCTTTCCTCTTTCCACTGAATTGAACTTGAACTTTAAAAGTCTTAGCAATTTAATGTATTATTTTATATTTATTTTACTTTTCTGTCATTTTCCACATTAATACCTTGATGTGTTTCTGTCTTTCTTTATCCCCTCTTGTCTTTTCCAGTAAGTCTGGAGGGAACTCTTCTTCCAGTGTAGAGGATGAGGTATCAGCCTCTATCCGACCCCTCATATCCTCGGCAGGTGAGAACATCAGACAGGGGGAGAGGGCCAATAATAGCCAGCTGCCAACTTAGAGCCAAGCCTCCAGAATCTCAACATAGAGAGAATAAGCCTCTAAAGCCTTCCCATGTCTCTGCATAGAGCATAAGTTCACTGCGTAGAGTTGTTGGTACATTATCCCATGATCCTCCTCTTCCTCCAGTTGAGGACTGCAGGCGCTCTGAGACTGGGGCTTACCACAGTGTGAACCCAACGACAAGACAATGAACCCCCCTGAACTGCACTCATGTGACTTTGTGAATATAACCATAGGACAATAGAAATACTTTCTATATGTTTATAATGCCAGTTATCCTTGATAGGTTTCAATTGCTAAGAATTATGCTGTATGAAGCATGTTTGAATGTCTCTGAGATATTATGGCGATGCCTCCCCTTGCAGCAGATCCTGACGATGCTGTCACTGTTTTCTCTCCCCTCCTACAGGAAAGCAGAAACAGAAAGTGGTAAGTTGGTGACGGTAAAACCCACTCATTCACAATACACTAGACTCGTGTTACTACCATCATAAAACAGGACAGGAACTACAGGATGAATCCTCATATCACATCCCAGGGCACATAATACTTCAGCCCTATTGAAGTATACAGTGCCAAATCATCACCATTTCTGTGATGCCAACGTGCCATAGTGGCCAGTGTGATAACTGCAACTTCCTTTACACACAGTACTTTTGAGAATGTTTTGGGGAAAGAAGTAGGTATTTTACAACTTGTTTTATACATGTACTATGTACTAAAATGTACTATTACAGGAGCAAAAACAGGGGATAAAGCAAGTCTGGCAGTCCACAGGCAAAACAAATCTGCCTACCACAAACATGCCAGTTAGTGAGCTTTGGTAGGCATATTTTCTTTGGACAAAGCCAGGCTAGCGTTTTACCCAATTTCCGGTGTTAATGCAAAGTTGAGTTAACCGACCTAGTTTAGGTGGTTTCAATATCAATCACATCCTACAACTCAAAAAAGAGAAGAAGTTGATTTGCCAAAATGTGATTGTGTAATTAGGGGCAGAAAAAGTGACATACTAACATCATGTCTGCTATCTTTTAGCCTTGCCACAAGTGAGACAAAAATGTGTTTCCTGAGGGTGGTGCTAGAAGTCCATGGAGTAAATGCTTCCCTTTAAAGTATGACTGTTCATGACAAAAAAGTTTCCTTTAGCCACTATGGAAGCAAAGAAAGCAAATGAATCCTACACTTAACACTAAACGTTTAACGTGAAATACCATTCAGTTTACAGCATAGAAATAATTTACTTCAAAAACATCTATGTGATCTATTTATGTGGTGTTGATTCAGAGTTTCAGGTAAAAAATCCAAGTCCTTAATTACAACTAGAGTGGCACTCAGTAGAGGGAATACCTCTGCCAAGGCCCTACAGTCCCTTAACTCAATCAAGCCTCAATATCTCAATAACTCAATATCGAACTTGATAGCCCTGCATCACTCTAAATTTTGAACCACCCATATCCAGATCTCAGATCCGCATCAGTGTACTCACTCGTAGATACTAGTGACCTAGATACGCCTGATTTTTTCATCAAGATCCATGTATTATTCCTTGAGAAATTTATGAAAATGTTGGAAAAACTCCCTATCTAGCAACATTAAAGAAAATAATTCCTGGATCTGTCCTTTTTCCCACCAAAAGTCAATAGGATATATTCTTGGCCAAGACCCATTCTCCATCTAAGTTTTATGGAAATCTGTTCAGTAGTACTTCATAGCGAGCACTTCGCTCCACTACATCAGCTGGCTGGCCATCGCTGAGAGCAAACAAAGGTCGCTCAGCGAAGTCCCGACTCTTCTCTGTTCTGGCGCCTTCATTGGTGGAACGAACTCCTGACCAATGTCAGGACAGCAGAGTCACTCGCCATCTTCCGCAAAAGACTCAAGACTCACTTGTTCAGACTTCACCTCGACCCCGCATAGCATGACTCCAAAAAAAAAAAAACGTATATGCACTTGTATGTTCTTGCCCTTAGCACTTCAATCATAGCACTTATGAACTTAAGGTATCCTTGATTAATAGCAGCTACTTTGCTCAGATGAGGGCTTGAAAATTGTTTCTATTTTTTCATTCTTACTTTATCGACAGTGATATGTTGTGGATTCTTTCTTGTGACAAATGTACTTATTGTAAGTCAAAAGCATCTGCTAAACGCCCTAAATGTAAATGTAAATGTAATGTAAATGTAGTTTTTGTGTAATCCTGCTGACCAACCAACCAACAAATGGACATGGGCAAAAACATAATCTCCTTGGCAAATAATTAAGTTGTTTTTTGCTATAAGTTATTCATGTTTGGATCTAAAAGTTAAAGTAAGTTAAAGTATGTTAATGAATCGGTTTACATAAATATGTCCAGTATTACCACTTTGGCATGGTAGAGTGTCATGGTGTTACTTCTTATTGTGATGCTTGGTCTGGTATTGTGTTTGACTGGTTAGACTGTAGTTTTTTCAGTGTATTTTTCAGTGCCATCATATCCATCCATCTATGTAGCAAATGAGAATGTATTAGTTGGTCAAGATTAAATAACTTGTTCCTTTAAATGTGCTGGAAAATACAACAAAAGCTTCGAAGGAAGTAACTTGCCAGAACATGTATTAATTCCTTGATTGATTGAAAATATAGATACTATATGTTTATGTGATTCATTATCAGAAAAATATAACAACCTCTGTCAAAATATTTTGCAGGAATAATAATTACATCAATATTCATTTTTCTCATGTTGTTTTCATTACATTTTGACAAGTTACCGTATCGTTTGCTACATGCCTCACCACGACAAGACACCATTTAACACATCTGATTGTAATTCAAGGCCAGCTGACTCAGCAGTCCATTGCAGCTGTCTACTGTAACTGTCTAGTTTGTGATGAGTCTACTGCCACTGATGAAATGTGTTCGTGTTAACAGACGGAGCACATCCCCCCATATGACGTGGTTCCCTCCATGAGGCCTGTAGTGCTGGTGGGACCATCGCTCAAGGGTTATGAGGTGAGCTTTTGGTTGGAAAGAAAATCAAAAACATGCTTTTACTTTTGAAACTTTTTTAGTGTATTTATTTAAACACCATTAATAGCACGGATGCAGCATCCTTAAATGACACAAAATTAGAAAGGATTTCCTTGAATCCCCTAAAAAAATGTTTGCTGTTGGCGCAGCTACAGTAATTGTGATATGTCAGCACCCACTTAGCCAGACTGACAAAAAAACAAAAAACAGAGGTCAGGTAAAAATATGTGTAATTGGAAGATTTATTTGAAAAGTAAATGTCTGATTGCTACCATAACCATTTCTAAATGTATTCTGTACAAGGAATAACAAAATATTAGAAAAAAATTGCTATAGTTGTCATGATGTACACAGATGATGAGAGCAAGGCAAGAGCTTTTAATCCTCATTGGAGGAGGTGTAGATAAACTGATGCAGACACGTTAGATTTGGATTTCTAAATGTAGGAGACAATTAAGATGTGGATGTTACAGTTTGGAGTTTGACTTAGGACCCAAAAGCGGTCAACGAGACAGGGGAAATGGATAAAAGGAATTTAATGAATTGCTCAGGAGATAAGGTAGCTGGTGGTGGTTCAGGTGGGAGGCAAGGCTGGTGGTGCAGCTGGGGCTCACGGTACTGGGCGGTGGAAGCTGAGGTTGTGGCACTGGGAGTGAACAAGTGGATACAATCTGGCAGCAAGTGGACAGAAGACCACTATTCTTAAACTGAGACTGATGAGTAGATGAGCTGCAGGTGTGTGAGGAACAGGGGCTCCAGCCACGAGGATATCCATGGCCAGCCTCTGCAAAAAACACCTCAACCACATACAGGCAAAAACACAGGAAAAACACTACAAAAGAGTTGTGTACTAACATAATCCCAAATGTTTCCAAAAATGTTCAAACCAAGACAATTCTGTTATTTTATTCAAGATAACTGTGGGCTTCTGGTCGCTGTGACGATGGCAAGATAAGTATGGAAGTCAGTGAATGTGACTTAACCTAAAACATTACCTTGTCCATGAACTTTTCTCCCTGAGTCACGTCAGATAGATTTTCATCGTCAATGGTTGTTGTTTAACAATAAAAACAACAACTCCTATGCTATTTCACAGCATCATTAAGCTATGTCTTTTTGTCACTTCTTTAACTCAGAGACCCTGAATCACAGATATTACATTCTGTGCATTTTATACCAATATCAGCAACATATCCCTAATATTTTGGGCTTTTAATATTGATTGCTGCCACAGACAATTCCAACAATTCTAGAAAAAGGTTGCATCATTATTCAATCTATGATTTTAAAGCTGCAATAATTGATTTTATAACAAGCTGTAATCACAACATTGATCTAGGCATAATCACCATATTGTGTTCTTATAGCTCTCTTTGGTCCCCACCAATCCCTGAGGGGAATATCTGCCATGTTAGCTGCTAAATGCTCCAATGTATTCATTGGCTAGCTAGCTATCAGTTTTTGTTAATCTGTCATATGGTGCAGGGCAGGAGGGATAACATTTTCAAAACAGCTGCCTCAAAACAAAGCTGATGAGACCTGTGAGAAACCAAAATAATTTACTGATAGATGCTGAAATGCTCCATAGAGCTGAGAGGAATGGCAACATTTAATAATAATTCTCTTTACATTACACACGGATATTTCATTGTTAATATAACAATATTGTTTTAAACTTATTATAGGAATGTTATTTTCCTATATTTGAGTTTTAGAATATTTAAATTGTGTAAAATATTATGGAGTGTGTAGTTAATTTAATGTGTCCACTAATACTGCAATCTGATACAGATAAACAATTCTGTAAAGCGCTACAGTTTAGATCATGCATTGATAATGTTTGTGTCTGATCTCATAAAAGATACATGCACATCTCCCACCCAATGCAATAACTCCATAACTGCAGAAATTAAAGTGATCAAAACATGAAGATATTTGGTAAAAGTAAATAATTTAAATATGCAACAGTGTTACTATGAAACACTCCTTACCGGTGTGCTCCTTTGAAAATGATTTTACAATCATTAATTTCCAATAGATTAAATAAGCCTACTAACATTTCCAACATAAGTAAATATAACAGTTATCAGCATATGAAGAGGCTGGTGCCCAAGTAGGCCTGTGTTTTCCAACATTTTGTTAAATACTTTATGTATGACTTAAAATGTATTCAACAAAGATTTCATTACATAAAATGATAGTCATTTTTACTAGGCCTAGCCACCAAAACGCACAGCAATAACAGTTCATATAGACAAACAACTATAAGACAGATAACACTAAAATATGTCCCAAAATCAGGATTGAATAAAACTGTGATTTTAAAGCCATGAATAACATTTTTAATACAGTCATGTGAAAATTTTTATCATGAAGACAAGATTAATTGTTCTTCAGAACAACCCTATAACCATAAAAAAATAACAAAGACAAATTCAAAACGTAACTATTTCTTTACATCCTTATGTTTTTCTATGCAGGTAACAGACATGATGCAGAAAGCACTGTTCGACTTCCTCAAGCACAGATTTGATGGCAGGTAAGACAAATGTGGCAATTAATTATTGTGCCATGAAATTACCATATTTTGGTATTGGGAAAATGATGCATCTCACTGCTGCATTTTAGCAAGTTTAAATTACCTCCACCGCTCCCGAGGAAATCAGAAATACTACAGGTCACAATATCCTATTTTGAATAAAGCCGAGTGGCAATCCATGAGGTTCTGAAGATCGGTGTAGCCATATACCTAATTTGTCATTTAACCTCACACACCCTGCCATAATTGAGTAGGAGGCCTAAAAGGAATGTGCAAAAATTGTTGTTTTAAATAGCAGATATTTAGAAACTATTATTGTATTTGGCCAACCACAAGGAGATACTCAAGGCTAGAAGCCTACTTGGTAGCATGCATCCTGAGTGTGGTGATGTATTTTGTTCATATAATGGACATATTACATTTTCTCTGTCTGAATCTGTTTTCATGTTTTAAAATGTTTATTATTTCTCATCATTCTGCAGGATATCTATCACACGAGTGACGGCAGATATATCACTAGCCAAGAGGTCTGTTCTCAACAATCCCAGTAAGAGGGCCATCATAGAAAGATCCAACACTCGTTCCAGTTTAGGTAAGAATGTAACTACTTTTATACATTATTGGCACACATGGAGAAAACTTTTACTGGAGCTAATTCAACCAACTTTCCTAATTTTTAGAATATAATTAAATGAAAGTTTAGAAAGGCCTGTGTAAAGTCCTAACATATTCTTACATAAAGTACAACATGTTAAAACCTTGGGGCAGCAGAATGTCATTGGCATGTCATCATGTTTTATGTTCTATTGGTAATGTGTTAGCATGCAATTGGCTAGTTACACACCCACGTAGCAACAATAGCAGCAATATTAGCATTCATTTTAAATCATGCTTCTTACCCCCTTTGTCTGTCTGTTGTTTGGAAGCAGCGCTGATGAGAGCCATGAGACTGAACCAAAACAGTACATCTGTGGGCATAAAAAAAACATTTAGCATTTAGGCTTGGGTGTGAGGAGGCAGATCTGTATAGGCACTGCAGTGGTGTGTGTGTGTGACGACTCACAGCCAGTATCAGTATTGATACTGTTGAAATTGAGTAATGAAACAGTTTCAAATATTAGGCATTGATATTCATCTATATTTTGATATTTTTTAGAGCACTATGACACTTGACATATTATAAAGCATTTTATAATGATTTAAAAGGTGAAGTATCAATACTTCATAATTGCTGATAACTCACTACAGTTGTTATACATTATAATCATATTAAACACATTAAATCCACTATTATAATGCAGTATAATGTGATTATATATAAGTTACTGTAAGTGGCCATTAGGTGCTTTAAAGAAAGTAATGAAATCCCTTTGTTATAGGTTACTATAAATGGTCATTGTTAGATTAAATTAATGCAAGAATAGCATACAAAACACTGTGAAATGTATTTATTTTAACAGGTACTCACATGCAATTAATGGATTACTCAAATTTTACAATCCATTACATTTATGTTTATAATATAAACAAATGTTTATCATAACTCATTATTACAAGTGAGTTATGATTATTGCTATAACGCTTTATGAGTATCATAAGTGTTTATAACTATGATTATATGGTGCTGCAGTTTAAGTAGGTTCATGATTGGTTATTATTAGACTGATATCAGTTATTGGCCTATCACAGATACTGTATATCGGTATTGGTGTATATGTTGCCTGATATGTGCCAATATGAAAACTCTTTTCATAGAGATTATAATGCTGAAAAAGATGCTTGTATTCATTTTGAATTATTAAATTCCCATCAAATTTGCTGTTTTACTGCACTGACAAGATTTGAGACAGTCAGGTTTATTTTTAAATTGTAAAATATCCTGCTTCTGTCACATACACTTCTTAATATTGATAATGGACATAGACAAATTATGATATAATATAAAAAATGTAATATAATAAAATATATCATATCATATCATATCATATCATATCATGTAATATGAAAAAATTCAAGTACAATCTTAAACCTTTCTAGAAGTTCTTTCCACTTCACCATTTAAGAATTTCCCTCATGAGTACTGAATCTATGTAAATTATTTTGATTGTTAATGGAGAGCTGTGCAAATTAAAAATGAATGCATTTGTTTTGTGTATTGCTTCTTTTCTCATCAGCCGAGGTGCAAAGTGAGATTGAGAGGATCTTTGAGTTGGCCCGCTCCTTACAGCTGGTGGTGCTGGATGCTGACACCATAAACCACCCAGCCCAGCTCCTCAAGACCTCCCTGGCCCCCATTATAGTTCACGTTAAAGTCTCCTCGCCAAAGGTACTGAAAGCCGGGAGGGCACAGCAAAACAAGAAAAACACATCTCAAAGCAATAAGATAAGTTTAATTCTCTGTGACAGGCTCAGTAGGAGGTTTGCCAGAAATTTATTTTTGATGGCAAATACTAAAGCAACTGCTGGTTTTATTTGTTTTTATGGGTTCTACCTTTTTTTTTAGTGGGTTAATAGGAGCAATCAGTCTATTCATAATGTCAAGCCTGGACAAAACAAAACAAAGCGTAAGAAAATTAAGTGTGTGATATAATCCCCACAGCTACTGTCCCATGCAGTCATTCAGATGGTGAAGAAAAACAACAAGAACACGTAGACATGTTAAAGGTAACTGTTTCTATGTAAGGTTAATATTATTAACCTTCTACTGGTGTAGCAGCTCAGCACAAGCACAATGGATGTACCCTACAAAACCAGCATGAAATGCTGTACTTAAAAACCACATGCAAGGCTTTTTAATTTAGTGTGTGAAGTCAGTAGAGGCTCTTGCACCAAGTAATCTTCACAGTGGCACCTTTGCATGGAAGATTAGATCTGCTTCAGTTCTTCTCTCCACACTGGGAATACAGCAATGATTAGAGTAGTAGTTTGGGTGTGGCGTGCGAATGATCTCACCCTCCAAATGCTACAGAGATCAGCAAAGATGTGTCTTCGAAATGGTGCACTTGTCATATTCTGGTCACATTTGTTTTACACCACACCCTACTCGCATGCAAAATGCTCGCTTTGCTACAGTTGACCAGGAAAGCTTAGTGTTTTTGGTGATACCTCCAACCCTGATTCTGACCTGTAAGAGCAGTCTGCAGCAAAACGCATGTTTACTTTACTGTGCAAACTGGTACTTGTGTATATTTATATTGACAAACCTATGACTAGCACTATTAAATCCTTGCACACACAATAACATCCTCAGTTCTATGTGTAACAGAAAACATTGTCACCCACTTCCCATTGTGAACTAGAATCCTTCATTCTGGTGCCAGGTGACCGAAGACATGTGCACCCAAGGCTAGATACTTTTGCATCATTGTAACTGGAGCATAATGTACTTTCCTATCCTGTCCAGGTTCTGCAGAGGCTAGTCAAGTCCAGAGGGAAGTCCCAGAGCAAACACCTGAATGTGCAGCTTGTAGCAGCTGACAAACTGGCCCAGTGCCCTCCAGTAAGTGGCCTTCCTAATATAATGGCTAGTAGGGTTGGGCAATATATTGACATTTAATCATTACAATGATGTGAGACTATTTATTGTCTTAGATTTTGGATGTCGTCATATTGTGATATGACAGAAGTGCTGTCTATTTCCTGAATTTAAAGGCTACATTACAGAAAACTGATATAATTTTCAGAACCTACCGGACTGTTCTACTTGTTCTAATACTTGGTTTTACCCACTCAATCATTGCTGATGATTATTTAGCAATATCGATGTCAAGGTACTTACTCAAATATCTTTTGATATTTGGTTTTGTCGCCCAGTCTTAGCATTTATGAAGGGCGTTTGAGGAGATTTCAAAATATCAACATGAATGATGTCTCTTGATATAGCCTAAAGACACTGCAATATTATTTCAAGGCCATGTCACCCACAAACATGAAGCAACTTGTTCATAAATATGTTCTTGCACTCAGAGACACATCTCCTGAACTCAAATGAAATTATTTTTTGTATCTTAATACCAAAACACCACTACTTTGTAAATGTATTTTTGGATAAACAATTCACCTGTGTTCCGTGTTTTCACTATATATATATATATATATATATATATATATATATATATATATATATATATATATATATATATACATATACATATATATACATTTTCACTAGCTTCTTTTTGTACAATACAATACTGTATTATATATATTATAACATGCTTTCCAATGTTACTTCACATACAGTGCCATGTGTTGTGTTTCATCTCATTTTCATCTTGAGCTTCATACCTACTGTCCTCTCTCTGATCATCTGCTGCTTACAGGAAATGTTTGACATCATACTGGACGAAAACCAACTGGAAGACGCCTGCGAGCATCTCGCTGAATACCTCGAGGCCTACTGGAAAGCAACCCATACCTCTATGGCAACGCCCCTAAACCCTCTGCTGGGACGCAACCTGGGCCCTACCAACCTCACCCCCTACCCCACCACCATCTCTGGACTGCAGGTACACATCCACAAGCCTTCCCTTATGGAAATGATGAAATTATTATGGGTAGTTATTAAAGAAATAATATGATAATAAGAAAGAAACCCAGGAAGCACTTGAATGTGCAGCTTGTGGCTGCTGACAAACTGGCCCACTGTCCTCGGCAGAATATTTTATTTTTCAGTTAGGGATCTGTCAAACCTCCTAACTCTACAGTGTATTTGATTGAATGATGCAAAATAAGAGGAACAATTTGTTAGACTTAAAGCAGTTCCACACCATGTCTGAATCCTTGAGTTTCTGTTGCTTCTTGAGAACCAAATACTTATTTTTTAAGTGATGGAGAATTTTTTTTGAGTTCTTCCATTTCGTCAGTTTAAATGAGCAGTTGTATCTGCAATGACTAGGGGTGGGAATCACAGAGTAACTCATGAAATTATACAATTCACCATACACTGTCCACTGTCCACTATAACAATGGCATCAGACACAGACAGTCATCTAATGATGCATCACGGTATCTGTCTAACTGAAGAACTAAATACCCATCAAAAGGCAAAATGTAGAAACGACGTGTTAAAAAAATATAATGACACGTTAAAATAAATTAAATTAACATGCATAACCAACTAAACCTAGGAACATTTCAGTGCCAACCTTCGCGACAAGATCAGGATGACGATTTGCATGTTCATTGTGTTGCCCCTGTATGTTACATTGATTTACCAGACAGTTCTTGCATGTTGCACAGTCTTTACTGATTTTATTTGTCCCATCAGTGTTTCAAAGCTGAAGTGGGTCCAGACTTTTGACTTAAAGATAACTTGCTTTTACCCGCTGTCCACCATTATCCCTCTGTTAGTTTCTTCTTCACCACCAGTTTGTTAACTTCTGTTCACTTTACCTTTATTCATCTGGATGCCACCACTCAGAGTCATGAAGTAGTGATGCTTGTGAGTCAAACTGGCAGGGGAATCTGCTGGAATCGGCAAGAAAGCTATCAGTTTAAAGTCATTGGTGATGTGTGAATGCCTTCTAGTGGACAGAACGTATAACAACCACACATTGATAGTGGCATTGGCATTGCATAACCCTGTACATAAGAGGTACACTGCACATAAGAGGTACATTATAAATATTTCTAATTGCCTAAATTTGAGCATAAAAAATTTGAATGTAATTGCGAATATAGAAAAAATAAAGGAATTAAATTTGAATGTGATATTAAAGGAAGATTGACAGCACTATTATACAGTGCATCACCATGTACCTCAAGTACCCAGTCCAGCACTTTGATATAAGTTGTGTTTAAGTTCAGCGTTGTTGTCGTCTTTCGTGTTTAAGAGTGCAATAAATGAATCATGATCTTAAGTCTTTCGGAGAAAAATCATGATTCACATTTTAGCAAGAATCATGCAGCCCTTCTGTGGACAACCAGTGAAAGCTGGCCTGGGGAAAAAAATGCCAAAATATTCAACAAATTCAAGTTCTTGCCTTCTTGATCAGAAGTTACACAGTTACTAAAATAAATCAGGTTCAGTATTTTGGGATGTACTTTATGCTCATTAGCTTTCTTGCTGAGAGGCTAGCTCTTTCCACCTGTAGTTGTTATTGTCACTTGTTAATATTATATCTCATATTGAATTTAATTTAGGTAATCCGTAGTAGTAATTATTCTTGCGCTGTTGTTAACTTTATCACTTTACTTGCAATACTTGCACTGTTCACCTTACAGTTAATTACTTCAGTTTACATATTGTAATGACAGTTCTTTGTAGTAGATCTGGTGACAAGACTTCATTGCAGTGTTATATATCTTGTTTCTCTTTTATATTCCTATTTCCATTTGTGTTTTTATATGCTTGTGTGTATCTGTGACCTTTAAGCTACTAGATGGCTAAATTTTCCTCGGGATCAATAAAGGATATCCATACATCCATCCATACATCCATCCATCTTCCCAGTCTTTATATTGAGCTCACTTCCTCATCTTCTAATCTAAATCTCAGCAAGAAAGTGAATAAAACCCCTTCACACTGTCTGAGAAACCCAGTTACATGTGTTAACATTTAGCTTTTGTCTGCAATGTAAATGTATATTATCAGGATTGACTCCTTTGTCAATTGACCCTGCAGCAGTCACAGGTATTTATCACCTACAGCTTGGCTGTCTTTAAAAACAACAACCAGGTGAACGTGCGTTGAAGTTAAGGCTACTGGCAATATAATATATAAAAGAAGCGAGCTTTATAGCTCCTTAACTTCCGAATCAGGGACATGACCTGCTGGTTTCTACTGTTCCCTGTTTTTCTGGTACATTTGTTATGACGAACGTGACACACAAAGGAAAAAAAAACAGAAAGGCAGACTCGTCCACTGGCAATGTAAAAACAAGTTAATGGGCGATCATTAGTGGGTTTACCCGTGTTTAAAAATCCCACGTATACATGCTATTTTTGGTGTAAAAGTGGCATAAATGTATTTCCCAAAATAATGGATTATTCCTTTAGAAAATATTTGAATGAATTCCTACATTCAGTCAAGCTGCGATAAGCAGTCTGTGCTAGCCAATTGGGTATTGCTTTATACCGAAGAATAGCCAAATCCCAGAGGTTTGACTAAAGTGTCTCTACCCTGGAAATTCAATAAAATACCTCTTTATGGGCGGGGAGCGGTATGCAAGGTAGTACAATCATGTTTTCTCCAAATCAGGAACATTGCAAAAATGTAACAATTTTGTATCCCAGTCAGACCTTGTAAAAGTCATCCATGCTTTTATTTCATCACGTCTGGGCACCTCCCTGTATTCGGGGTCAGCCACAAGACCATCTCTCTCTCTGCTGCCACACTTTTAACAGATTCTAAGACATATGACCATAGTACTGCAATCCTTGCAATGCTTCATTGGCTACCAATACAGAGTTGATTTTAAACTTTTACTAGTTACTTTTAAAGCTCTACATGGCCTTGCTCCTGCCTACATCATTGATTTACTTGTGCCATATGAGCTGAGATGCAGCCTTCGATCCTCAGGCAAGACCGTCTTAACTGTCCCCTCAGTCCTACTTGCTACAAAAGGAAACCAGGCGTTTTTCATTAGAGCTCCACAACTTTGGAACTCCCTGCCTAAATAATTTAGGCTTGCGAAGTCAGTTAGGCTATCTCTTTTAAATCTTGCCTCAAACTTACTTTTATAGGAAGGCTTTTTTATAGTAAATCTCTTGTTGGTATGGCTTCTGTCCCTCTTGCCTTACTGTTATTTTACGTGGTTTTATTATAAAATCAATCAATTTTATTTATGGTGTGTTGTTTTTTTATCTTGTTTTTTTTTTAATCTTGTTTGTACCTTGTGCTATTTATATTTTTCACCTGTAAAACACTTTGTAAATTATGTGCTATACAAAAAGTTTATTAGTATTATTATTATATTAATATTTACTCCTCTATGCAGCCTCCCACAGCTGGTACACACATATACACATAATACACACACACATACATACAAGATACTTAGCTAGCATATAAGCAAGTTTGTTGCCACAAAACACGGAGATGGAGATGCCATGACTGCTGGTCAAAAACACCCTAACCCTCTCACTATGAAAGTCAGGTCATAAATATGTAGGCCGAATGTAATATGACAGTATGGTGTGAATGTGTCAGTGGTTTGCAGAAACGTTAACTGCCAATATTTTATCCTGGCAACTTGGCTGTTATCATAGGTATTTTTGTCTAACTACTCAATCACTTCTTCGCTGATACTCCTCTCCCACAATCTGCGTTAGTTTTATTAGAGGGGGGCGGGGATGGAGGGGAAGGGTGGCTGGTGATGAGACCAGTCACCTGCGATCCGCTAATAGCAAAATTAAATTGCAATAGCCAGGTTTCAACCTTCAACGTGCAGTCGCTATACATATTTATAACACATTAAGTCGAATTCAAATGCACTAAATATTGAGATATGGACCTGAGTCAATCAACAACACTAATAAACACCAATATACATTGTTTTTGAGCTGAAAATAGTGGTTTGGGGTTTTAGTTTTAGTTACTTTAGTTACTCTTGTTGTAGGAAGCATTTGTTAATAGATAATAAGGCCTTCATACACCCTTTTAAGATGCTTATTAACATTAATGAGACTATATAAGTGTTAATAATAGCAAGATAAACACTTATAGAAAACCTGTCAACAGTTTATAGACTGCTATGTGGTCTATATCCTTAACTGTGTCCTTGGTATTTCCATATGATTAGCAGAGCCAAAGAATGCGACAAAGCAACCACACAGGAGACCATTCTACCCCGAACGAACGACGCAACCTGATGACATCAGACGAAAACTACCACAATGAGCGGGCACACAAGGGACGCAACCGCATGTCTTCTGGCTCACAACATAGCCGGGAGCAGCAGGACCCCTACCAGGACTACCAGGACCCCTATCAGGATGCATACAAGCCACATCGCAATCGCAGTTCACCAGGCAGCTACAGCCATGACTCCCGACATCGGCTCTGAGCCCACTTGTATCATCACCAGGGCCAGGATTTCCCAGTTTCCACCCACAATGAACGCTGCAACAGATCCAAAACAGTCCCAAATTGTACTTTTTTCTTTTGGTTCACATTGATTTGTTGATTTGTTTTGTTGAACTGGTTGTTTTGTTCTTTAAAAGTCCAACAAAATTGTGTTCAGGTTTTTGTTTTTAATCAAGCTGCCAGGGCAACCCCTGCCAATTAACAACGCAAGTATCAAGAGGTCCAGGATGCCAACATTAACTAATGCTGTAGAATAAATTCCTTACATTTATGTTTGTGGGATCTTTGGGATTGTACTAACACAACGCTCAGCAGATGTGCAGCGCAGACAGTGCTTGTTGCCTGTGTCAACAGGCTAATTATGGATAATGGTCAGATGGTGATGGTGTATGGGCTTCTAAGTGCCTGGGACATTGCACCAAGTCAGAAGGAAATCCACTGACTGTTGAAGGCGGCTGACCCGTACCCTGGGCCATGTATAAATCCTCTCACCATTTAGCTTATTGCATGCTGGTAGATGATCAACCTCCGCATCCACATCATTGATATTTTGTACCGAGCATTCAGGATTTTCCAGTGATGAGGTGTAGATAGGGAGGTCCAATTTTCTAGATCACCTAATTGTGTGGATAGGTGGTGGGTTTGTGTGCGTGTGCAGATGATATCCGGCTGCTAGTTTCAAAAAGTGGTGCTTCACATTCCCAAAATATTTTGCTATTTGAAAGTCACTTTCAGCAAGGCCAGCTTTTCTGTAGCATAGCTTTAGGATTTAATTTTGGTGAAGACCTTCACCGTCATAAGCAGAGCAGATTCTGATGATGCTGGGATCAGATCTCAGTTAAACTATAGGAAAAGGCAATACTGCTTCTGTTCTGAACAGCTAGCACTTAGACTTAGAGAAGGCAATAGTTGTGATGGTCTGGACAGTATAATGAAATACAATAGCAAAATACTACATGAGGTGCCATTTGATATTCATGAGATATGGGCCAATGTAAAAAAAAACAATGCTGGGAAAACCTTTTGAGCAGTTTGGGATGTTCTGTCTGATATTTCTTACCCTGCCAGCCTGAAGAATAGGACTGGCATGAGTTTTTTCAATTTAATAGATCTAAAAGAGCATCTGCTACTGAAGCTACTGGTTGTTTGGCATTTATTAGCATTGCAATGAAAGTTGTATAGCGTTAAAACAAAAGTACAAATGTTGGTTAAGTCTTACAATTAGTTCATGGCCATCAAATGTCCTTCCTGTGGTCTTATGCGATTAAAGCATTAAAAATGTGACATTGCAGAATCAGTTGCATCATGTTCATTCTCTGCGTAGCTGGCATGTTGTCCTGACTGCAGAGCATGATTCCTCTAAACATAAGACACTACTATAATCCAGTTGTTTGTAGAAGTTTAGGGCAACTTTCTCCCAAAAAAGGAAAAAAAGACAAGCAAAGATGAAGATGACCTAAATTACAAATGAATGACTCTGAATCCCAGAGAATTGTAACTCAGTATACTAAAATGCCTAACAGGAAACTTAAAGTGTCGGTTTCAGTCATTCTGAATGTTTTAAAGAGTTTGACTGGGTTGCATGACTCAAAAGTGGAGCCACTACATGATAACAGCTTCTAGTAATTCAGAGTTATGTTTTAAGTTAGAAAGTGCACTGAAATAACTGTTTCACTGATAAAATGTGATAAAAGGTTCAGATAACAAAAACTTACCTAACCCACATGTTACGTATTTTATGGAAACATTTGCTGTGGTCAGTTTATTGTTTTTAAGACTTGTTATAATCCTCATATACTGTACATATCTTATTTTTTAAGATATCAAGTTATCTTGTGATAATGACATCTCATCTCCAGATGGCAAACAGTTCTACCCAGTCAATTTTAAGACTGAAAAAACACTTTAAATTTTCATTTAATCTATCTATTTATTAGGGTAAGTAGATCATTAAATTGAAAAGAACAGAATTAGTAATTATGAAAACCACAAAAACATAAGTTGTTATCTGAACAGTTTGTCATCTTGAGATAATGAACTGATACCACTTTTTGGCTTCTTTTGGCTTCCGTGGATTTGACAGGGAGATCTTTTTGGATGAAAAAAACTTAGTAAAGTGTGTCATTTGTTTCATGTGTTCTCTGGCAGTGTGTCTTTGATTATTGAGAGGTGAGAAGGACAATGTACTGTGTCATGATGAACAACCTTATGTTCAGTTCAGAAAGCTTGTTAGTTTTCTTTAACTAGAGTACAGAGATCCTTTCCAATGCCATAAAGTGTTCAAATGTTTGTTTTTTTTTGGACCAAACATGTTATTTTCTTTATTTGTATAGCAGATCAAACATACATTAATAAATAACCTGATAAGACTCAAAATTAAATGAATTGAGCCATAATTATTGAAAGCAAATGGACAAATAGATTATATTTAGTCAATAGACAATTCTCAAATCTATAATATGCACAAGCTAAGAAATGAGACCATACATTAAGTTATAGCCATGTCATTTTCATAAAAAATATTTCTTAGTATATTTAATATTTTGTTGTCCCACCACATTCTGGCCTCAACCAAGAAATACGCACCAAAAACACACTGCCGGGGATATCTATCTTTAAAGGAATAGAAATCACAATGAAACAAACGGTTGCTTTCATGATTTGCTGAATGATATCAGATATGTACAGTATAAGAGATTGTATTTGTCAGAAGAATTTACTTTGGCATGTTAAGACAAATGTTAAAGCTACTTTTATCATTTAGACCTCTTATCTGACTAAAATTATGTACAGTAGTAACTGCTGCAGCACCCCATTAGCTTGGTGCCATACAAATGAATGAACATCTAACAAAATGCTTAGAAAATAAATCTGGCTCAAAAGAGGATCAATTCCCTAAAATACAATGTGTGATGTTTTTTTGTCTTTAAATCTATACAGAGTAACTATCTGAAGATTTAAGATTTCTAATAACAAACGTAAAACTTCAAAAGATAGATTTGGAGATGCTGCTTTTAGGGGGATTTTTTATTTTTTAATACAAACTTCTTTAAATGTTATATCATAAATAAGTAGAAACTCACTCACAGTATTGTATGTTAAAAAACAACTGTACCTAGTTTTGAGGACAAACTACTGTGGTTTGTTGTATGTTTTGTTGGACCACAGCTAACTTGTAGTGTGGCATTGCTCAATAGTGCATTGTAAAGTGTGTTGCACTGTACAGGTTGTGGTCAGAACATTCAGGAACCAGTAGATGGCAGTGCAGGTGGGATTATTAACCTAGGTATGGTTATTCTTCAAATCAATCCTATCACTGGACAAGAACATTGAAATTGGACAATTCTGCAAAACCTTTGATTTTGTTTAATGACAAAAGTTTTAGATTTTTTTTTGAAATGATTGCTTTAATGAATCTTAAAGGTAGGTATGAATCTTCACAGGCCTCACCATTTGATACGAATGCACGATCCTCATCTTGTTGCATCTCAGTGTAGCGCATACGCAATTTGCCTAGATCACTGCGCATGGCTACTTTTTCATCAATTAATACAAGCAGCAAAATAATTCTTATATATACCTTTTTATTCATAACATTCTTAAAAAAAATCAGACTACAACAGCTGACAAGATTAAAAAAAACTGCATCTTTTCAATACCAGTATCTGTGTGAGCCACCTCAGTACATAAACATCACAAACACAACACCTAAATCCATCTGTGGTGCATGACATGCGTGCTTGTAGTCTACAAAAATATTGTCTTCAAATAGCAGCTCTAAGACAGGTTCACAAAATCCAAAATGTGCCCATATGTTAGCTTCCAAAATACTGGGTGTTTTTTTTTAATCACTCACTGCAGATATCTGCCCCTCTCTGACATATCTTCTAACATGAGCAAGGTTAGCATTATGTTCAGCCACAATTTAATACCAGTGAGCGGCATTGCGATGTCACTCCACAACTTTATTGTCCAGCTGGGGCCAGAAAATCAACAATCAACATAGGATGCAAACTCCAGATTATGCTCTGTCTTTGCTCTGCTCCAAAATCTACCAAGTCCGCATGATGCATCTTAGAATCGCAAAATTTTCACCTCTAGTGGTCGCCAGGCAACCAGCAGACTTCAGGAAGTTATTAGGGTAAAAGTAGTATTATTAGTAGTATTTATGGATCAAAATAATGGAGATATAAAGGTTTTATGTACGTACCCTCGTCGGTAGATTTCATTACCTTTGTACAGAGCCAGGCTAACTGTTTCCACACATTTCCAGACTTAATGCTAAGCTAAGCTAACCAGCAGCTGGCTTTAGCCATCTTTAGTATTTCCCAAAATTGGTCATTTGATCAAAGTTAGTGAAAGATTGTAGTTACGATTTTAAAAAAAGAAAGCCTTAATTGTAGGTTTGTGATATAGAACTACAAGAACTCTGCTCTCCCATATGAAAGTCGGAGGTGTACCACCATCTACCATCTACCACCCCGACCACCACGCCCTTATATTCTCTGAGACTACATATAGGACACGACTTCTGAGCGTAAATCAAGAGGTATAGAACTGTCAAGTTTGAATGTACTGGGGTTGCTAGTAAGACTTTAGACATAAATTATATATATATATATATATATATATATATATATATATATATATATATATATATATATATATATATATATATATATACACACACACACACATTCATACATACATACATACATAGATGTCTTGAAAGGACCTGCTTGGAAAGGCCTAAAATTAAAATAAAACTTTAAAAAGAGAGGTGGTCACCTCTGTACTACTGAGCACATGTTTAGGGTACTTTCTCTTGAAGATCACTTTGTAATGATCTGGACGAAGGGGGAAAAAATATTTTGAAAAACTTGTATAGCACAAAAGAATAAGCAAAAAACTGAGGTGAGTTTTGAGCAACTGTTCCTACAATGTGAATCTAGTTTAAGGGCACAGATTATTTCAAGAATCAGTTGATATCTTTGTCCACATTCCCCGTCTCTTTGTTGCGCTCTGGGTATTATTGGATTGAAACATCAAGACGGCAAATGAAAAAAGCAAAAATGTTTTTGCATAAAGCTGCTGTTTTTACAGGCACACTTATCTGTCTCATTCTGCCCCACAGCATACACCCCATTGGTTGATTGAACAGGGAGCCATTTTCCATTCTAAATCAAACCATGTTGAGTAGGGCTGTTTGAGACAATCAGAAGGGATATCCAGACCAGCGTCCCTCTCTTTGAGAATGTTGAGAGAGGTTTGCCTATTTGAGTTGTGGAATTAGATCAGAGCAGAGTAGCACCAAGCTCACTCACAGACCTAAAAAAACAAACTTTTCTTTTACTTTTGTTTGACCTTTACCTGTGGCCAAATTTTTATCTCACACTGAAACTCATTACTTGTTTTTTTTGTCATGGATTAAATCTCAAGGTGACCACAAAAGTCAGAACTTATGGGGAGGACTTTCTTTGGTAAACTGTAAAATAAAAGAGGAAAAAAACAAACAAAAAGAAGCAAATGAACAAATATTTATTCCAGTAGAAAAGTAATAGATGAATATTTGCTGTTGATTATTTTTATAACAAATGTACATAATGTCTTTGAGAAATGCTATTTGCTGTGTACATGTGCTGAAATAAAAATGAAGACCCATGCGGGACAGTCGGAACAACAGCAAGGTCCAGTATACAAAGTTTCAGTAATGTGCAATACAAAACGGCATGCTGTTTTAAAAGGAACTTCATGTACTGTACTATGCAACCGCAAACTGTGTACATCGCTTCATGCTGTGGCTTCTCCAACCACCCTTTTCCAAGCAGCTTCATCTGGACTTTTAAGGGATTTTTGTGTTTATTTTTTTTTTCTGTGAAAGATGAAAACCTAAACGGTTAATGCGGTATTGCATGCAGAATATACCACTCTAATTTATTAAAAGAAATTAAAGAAAAATACATGAAATTGGAGGTGATTATGTTCAAGGCAAAGCTAGTAAGTGAGTCATTCTAATGTCAACAGTATTTTTACTTGTTTCTAATATTGGTAATGTGTGTGTGTGTGTGTGTGTGTGTGTGTGTGTGTCTGTGTGTCTGTGTGTCCGTGTGTGTGTGTCTGTGGACCGATTTTTGACAGTCATGAAACTTACAGGTGTGTAGTTAATATCAAAATTAACACTGAGATCAAAGATGGGTGTGGTCCGAGCAAGGGTGCCAGAACTAGGGAGGTAGAAAGAAGGAAAGCGACCATTGGTTCCCCACTGTATGCCCCTGGCCCACATTTGTTGTAAGTTGTAGAACACAGTAATTTGTTATTCATTCTTAGGCCACTTTACAGATTCTACTTTTGTGTTACCTTGCAATATGTTTTGCGTTCCCTCACAATACTTTTTTCACTTCCATTTTTCCTGAGCTGCGTTATTATGGATCAACCACACCAACCTCTTTGGCCTCTGCCCCGGTCCTCTGCTTCTCCTGTTGGGGTCACTCATCCTCCAGAGCCACTCTCGACTGTCAGAGTATCTCTGGGCTTGTTAGGTAGAGCATGCGGGCATGGTTCAGAAAGTTCATGAAAAATATAGGCTATTAAACAACATAATATGATTTTAAGGAAAATGTTTATCTTTTTTATTTTCCCTGCTTGCAAGTTAGCTTAACTTTGTTTCAGGACAGTCACCCACCTTTATGCTATTAAATTCAACATGTTCATAGTAAAGTATATTGAAGTATATTGTTAAACAACTTTTTACCTATGAAATGTAATGTGCTGTTGCTTAGTTTTGGCATTCCTTTAATTAGTACACCTAATAGAAGCAGAAGACACCTGGCATTTATAACTGTGAGTCCACAGCAGGGTGACATGTTCAAATTTTCCTGCTGTTGCTGACTGCAGATGTGTGTGTGTGGATCCACACACCCTCCTATCTGTCCTCAGGTTGACATAAATTACTACTTAGGTTGGATGTGGATTTTTAACTTAATATTTATTTTGTAGTTCAAACATTTTTAACTAGTAATTTCATGAAAAACTTTTTAAGTTTTAACAACAGCTAAGGAACCACCAGCACCCTTTTCTACAAAGATTGGTAATGTTCAGCTGGGCTGTTGAACTTTGGTTGATATAATGCACATGTGCTGAATCTATGTGGTTTCTTCACTGTTTGGGTGTTACGTGATATTCAATTGAGAATCCAAAATAAGAAAATGAAAAAATTATGTGTTATTTCATCATTTGTTTGTGAATGTGATACAAAAACAAATAACACTTTGTTTTTCGTTCAATCAATTCTGTGCTTAGATCAAAAATAGGGAATTAAAAATAATTAATAATTAAATTAATAATAATAAAATAATAATACAATTATTATGGCTTTATTCAGCTACACCTGCTCACCTACTCACACAGTAAGTCTGGCTCATAAACTGCTCTGTTTAACAAGCCAGAGCCAGAGAGGGAGGGAGGTCAGTGTGCCACAGCTGCTCTGCCTCTCCTTGGATCACCATATCACCATAAACTGAGAGTGCTGCTGGGCCCCAGTGAAGAAGCTGTGTATTTGATTAACAATGTCAAAGAAGAAGCTAGCGTGTCGCTGTGTGCAGTTGGTTCAACACCGTCCCAGTGCTTTGCTGTCCGTGGTTGTCCCTGTATGACACCAGCTTAGTTTGCATAACAGCATGTGGCTTGCTGGGCTCATGTTTGTCGCAGGCCTCTCCAAGGCATTTCCAGTTTTGTAGCCATCTCTTATAAAAGTGTGTGTGCATCTCCTGAAAATGTCTCCACGCCTTACAAAACATTGCATCTTGTTCTTTACTCTATTCAATCCATCTGAACTTCCCATATCAGTTGCTGTTGGATGAGTGTGATTTCCAACCTATGGAACTTTTGTACTCCACTCCATTTGTGTTAGTCATTGTTAAGCTACTTTACACAGACTTTACAGTGAAAACATGAAATTCTTTAAATTACAGCCTGAAACTTACAGTGTAAGTACTCTGGAGGCATAGGGAATCTTTTCTACTATCGGTGTAGTACAGGTGTATATATCAATATATATATGTAGGTACTGGGGAACAAGATGTGAAAATAAGGGGGTAACAATTCGGGATTTTACAATGACCTTATTTTTTAAACTACTGTACCTATTCTATTATTACGGGGTATGTGTGACTACTGAGCAATAATCTGAATGTTTGGGACAGGGTGACCAGTTGCACTTTATTTTAGAGTACAGTAATAAGACACATTAAGCCATATTGTACATACATCACAGTGTCCCACTGCATGCTCTCATGGAAAAACAATGCAATCTTCCAATGGACTCAGTGTCAAGATGCATTCACATACCTGAAACATGCTCTCTCAAACCCTACAGTAGTTGCATTTCCTGTTTTTACATTGCCATTCACCCTCCATACAGACGCTTCAGGTTCAGCTGTTGGTGCTGTGCTAACTCAGTAACAGGATGCTAGCCATGTTCTCACAAAAGCAGAAAGAAAATGGTAAACTTACGATAGGGAACTATAGGGAATTTTCTTTCTCTTGGTTTAGCTAGCATTGGGGCAACAAATGAGCATGATCAGTCCCACAATGCTGTATACCAAATTTAGTGTTGATTAAGTCAAAATTGAAAAAGTAGGTTTTTGACCTAATGCTAATTAGCACAAATCCAATATGGCAGACCTATATGCTCCAAGGCGATTTTTTGTAGAGTTCCATCACCTGGACCTATGTGTCAAATTTCAAGTCAATTGGACTGACTTGTGGCAGATTTGGCTGATTATATGTTGAGAAGCATTTGCACACCATTTCTAGTTGTCTAGTTCAATGAGCGAGATTTGGTGAAATTTGTAAAATTCTGTTCACCAGGTTCTGAGGTGGAAAAATGTGGTATTTGTGGGGCCTTGGTAGACCTATTCCCAACCTCAGCCTGAAGGTATGTTTCAATTGTTATGATGGTGTAACCAAGTCAGCCTGAAGATGTTTCGATGTTTGTGTTGGTGAAATCACATTTATGTTTTAGTTTTTATGTTGGTGAAACCACTTTTTAAATTTTAAGTGAAAAACCACTCCCACTCACACCAATCCAAAAGGCACTTCAGATTTTGGTTAATACTCAACCCCAGAGTATGTATACTGAAAATGGTGAAATCATGTCGAGCATATTTGAAGAAACATGATTTTAGTATTTTTAGTGCCCCCTATGTGTTCTGCTAGACTTGCTTTTGTAGACCTTGGCTTGAAGATATCTACCAAGTTTCATCATGATTGGATTAATGGGTCATGAGCTATGGCCAATTTATTTTAAGCCACGCTTTTTGCCCTCTGGGCTTTTACCTGGCACAATTTCAAGATGAAAGCCCTTCTGGCTTGAACCCTAATAATAATAATAATAAACCGGCACAATTTCAATAGGGTTCTGAACCCTAATTATAGCCTGTCATAAAACCGATACAGATGTTTGAGTTTTAAAGAATGTGATACTGGTATATCAGTGTTGGGACCCACAGATGAAGTCGTTCACTGTGGATTTCAAAATGTCTTCACACCTAGGTGCAAATTCAGCTTAGAGCTACTATTGGTCAGGGTGACAGACCCCCCTATGACCAGATAGTCAAAACTCCAGCTCCTTCCTTTATTACCTCTCTTCTCCACCTCTCTCCCCACGGGGCTGCCTGACCTCAAGTTCTCTTCTCCTGGATTCTTCTGGGCCTAACAGCTGTTGAGAGCTGCAAGCTACATTTCCAGCAGGCCCAAAGAACATCTCCTCACTGCAGCGACACAAGATCCTGCTAGTATTCCAGATCAGTTAGCACCAGCAGCTGCGACGCAAAGCTTGCCAGCTAACTCCACAATCTGAGGAACACCAAGCAAGTTAGCACCGAGCTGCTATCCCTGCAAAGGAAAGGAGCGAACAGTTTCCTCCATCTGCTGTCTTTCATCAGATGTTGCACAGCAAGAACAGCATTGTTCAATATTGGAATCCCAACCTCCTCCTACAACCACCAGCACCTTTTCTTCAAAGACTGGTAACGTTGAACTGGGCCTAGATAGCATAGCATAGCACGGCTAAACACAGAACTGTTTAACCCTGGTTGATGTAATGTACATGTGTTCAATCTATGTGTTAGTTCACTGTTTTGGTGTTATTGTGATCTCAGGTCAGGTTATTGATAGTTTGCTTTGCTACACGGCATATTTGACGTTAGTTGAATTATGCTTCACACAGACTCAGGGTCTTTGCATGCAACTAACCATCTTCTCTAACCTGGCATCACACACACACACACACACACACCTGTATATAGTACATGTTAGTGTGTTTTCATCTTTGTGTTAAATAAAAGACTTTTGAACCTTCATGCTGTCCATTTAATATTGTACAAGAGTGAATGTTGCCAACCTCTACTCTGTCAAGAACTCCAAAATCCATCGACCATTACAGCTGTTGTGGTAATATTGGTTGTGGTTATTAAATTAATTACTGATCAGAGTTACAAACAGTTTAGTACCTTTTCTGAGACTGTTTTGGTGAATTGGCTATCTTTTCCCTTCTTCAAGGGTGGTGCCCCGAGGTGATCTAATGTAAATTGGATCTTATTATTAATCATAATTAATAATTATCCCTAATAATCATTAATTATTATTGATAGCCACATTTTACCACAAAACTCCCTATTAATGTTGCATGAAGCACTACATGATGGTACCTCGTGTGAAGTGAGCACAACATCAGCCAATATTCATGTCAACATTTTTGATAAGCATCCATCCCATAAATCTGTTTTTTAAAGAACTGTGACCAAGACACATACCGAGGTCTCCACTAACCATCACAGAATACATGACATCATGGAAATGTACCATTGATAAAGTGTTCCCTGACATGTACACAATCAGCCTTCGTCTCCACAGGCCTCTGGCTAAGAACTTAATGCAGCTTGACATGCAAAGCTTATACAGCAAGTTCTAAAATGAAGCAGCATGTTGTGGATTAAATGAATGTGTTCATGCATCATGAGATTCAGATGTCAAATTTTGTGATATTAGCTTTAAAATTGTCCTTTTATGATGCTTTGATAATGTTATTCTCCAGTCTAGTTCCCATCCACCATCTCATGGATGGATCTCATTTATTAAACAGCTTGTAAAATATTGTATATTCTGTTACATTCTTGTTCAATAAACAATTTATACACTTCAGTGCCGTGCAGGGACTTAACCAAAGGATCCAGTTTCTTGGATTTAACCCTCTCCAGATGGCTGTAACTCTATTTTACCCTCTAATGTTGGTGACATGATTCACTAGATTACATTTCTGGTTGTGGAAAATATGAAAAGTAAAATTACCCAAGAGCAGAACAGCTCTCTTAAAGCTTCTGGCCTGGCCTCATAACACAACCTCGTGACACAGAAATCTGCCTGCAGTGGCTCAGATTAGAAACTCAAGGTCAAGAGGCTTTAGTGTCAGCTTTGTGTGGATAAAGGGAGGCACATCACAGAGGTCACCATCTGCACTATGTTTTCACATCTCGTGCATTTGTGGTAGAACATAGACCAAAGATAAGCAATATATACAGAACATGACTGGAAAGTTCTAGCTGCGCCATTTCTGTAGTGAAGAAGCATTAGTATGATAAACACAACTCATTAAAAGGGGAAACACTCTACTAAACACCTAATAAGTGTGGTGCTGAGGAGACTTATTGTGTTAAAAACTACAGTGATTAGCTGCTTTGTGTCTGTGGTGGAAATTCTTATTTAGAAGTGAACAAATAATAGATGATTCACACAAGGTTGTCTTTGTGTAATTTAATAAAGTGGTTAAAGCAAAGAGTAAACAGAGTTAACCAATTTCAGTTGAAATGCCAGCCTCATCCACCAAGCAAACCCTGGCAGAGACTGACAAAGAGTCAGTTTATAGCACACTCAGAGATACTTTGATAAAGGGAGATTTCACAAAACAATATCCAGCTGGCCAGACGGCCTTGGATGTGCTCACAACACCTGACAAGCATAAAGTGCTATTGTGCACAAACACTTTCAGCGAGGTCACTGTTCAAAAGAAAGTCAAACAGTTCACACTTAGGCTAGGTCATAATTCACAGTGCTAAAAGGTGTAATAAACCGTGAGGTTATAGGTCAATACGTGAAATAAAACAGCACAAGGTAATGCAAGGTAACAACAATATGTGTGGTTAAATGCAAATGATAAATTCTGCTACTACGTCTTCCCCTTTGACCATTCTATGGTCATTTAGTATTTACAAAATGTGTTGCATAATATCAGTGAGAGCGCACATATACATGTTTAAGCAAACACATAATAAACTGACCAATCAAAAATTAGCGTTAGCTGTTTTTGTAGAACACAGACATTCTAGTGTGGATGAGCAAGCATGGGGAAAGTAACACTTTAAACACAAGAGTCAAAACCCTCTTCAGTGTTGTCATATTCATGATAAGGTGGAGTCCTTTTGAGTGGAGGAAAATGATGGGAAAATCTGTTATTAGGAAGGAAAATGTAGCCTCCAATAGAACTGAATAATCATCTGGAATAATCATCTGGAAAAATGTGCCATAAACTATCTTTGGATTTTTAAATAGGATTATTTTTTATTCTTACATTCATATATTCACAATCAATAGCCCTTCTTCATAGTTTTTAACCAAGACAGATCCCCCCCCCCCTTTTTTCTTTCAATAATGTGTTTTATTATTCCAAATAAGTTCAAGTTTAGTTGATTTACAGATTTTATAAAAGTTTTAAATATTTGATATTTTATAGTCTAGACATTTCTTCCTTATAGATTCTTGGTTACATATTTCCAAGTATTTTACCTTCATTTACACTGTGAATTGTGAATAATTTTGGTCCATTAATAATGTTGTGTCGCCTGGGTTATGAATGGATGTTCTATCATGTCAAATGCTTTCTGAAAGTCTAGGGTTAGAAATGCTTCAATATATATCAGACTATATTAAAGAAATTTGAACATTCAATTGGTGAAAAAACAGAATGTATATAATACTTTGTAAAAGGATGACATTTCTTCAATTATTGTATTGGGTTCAAAGCAATCTTTTTTGCTTATAAGTAATGTTGTAATACACTTTTTCTCTGGACTTTTCCCCCTCTCTCTCTTCTTTCTATCCATCTGGCTTTGGATCTGATAAAAGCTCCTACTTTGACTTGGAAGATGCAATCTACTTTATTTTGTAACTGTAAGATTATTTGTTATTTCTGTTTTTATTTTCTTCTGTCCTATGTATATTTGAAAAACACCATTCTGGCATACAGAATGCAATGGTTTCGCTCTGGGGTCCATCGCTGATCTCATGATGGTGACACAGAGATTCACTCTGCACGTCATTGTGTTGGAGCTTGGTTTGCTACTGTTGGAGGAGGGCACCTGGTTGCCCCTCACTCGTCAGGTTTGGTCGGAGATAGGCGGAGGGCCCCTCGTCGTCATACAACTCCAGAATGCGTTTGCAGTGGCTGACGTGGAGCCAAGTGGCCTTTCCAAGCCACCTTAACTTTAGCTTTTCACCTGTGAATGCAATGTTGACAGAGTAACAGACAAGTTGGCACAATATCTCAATATAGCATCTTCACATGCCTGTGGTAAGGGGAGGGTGTCTACCTGAACCTACACCTGTCTGAGGGCATCTACCGAAGAAGATTTTAAAGAGATTGAGACCATGTTCGTTTCTGATTTGCATGCGCTTGTGGTAAAGCACTAATGGAAGTGCTTTAACCCAGGAGAGACCAGATTCATCACAACATTTAGCAAGTTTTACACTAATGGTGACATTCTCGTGTACTACAGCACCTGCCTGTAGAAATGTGTTCAAGGTTGTTAGTGTAAGCATCATATTTCATGACAGAGATTCAGGCTGGTAGCAGAGTGGCATCCAGCTGGTCAGACACAAGTTTATGGTAGGCTATAGGTCAGTGTACATGTTCACAGTTTTACCCTTTACCCAGTTTACAGGCTTTTGTAATGGCACCCAGTTCAGCTGCTGAAGCAGAGTAATGAGAAGGCAATTTGCCACTGAGCAGGGTCTCATGTTGAGTGACCACCGCAAAGCCCACCATACTCATACAAGTGTAGGGTCAGCAAGACGCCGAAGCATCCACAAGTTCCATCTCTGCATTCAGAAGAGGAGAATCAGTGAGATCAGGTGTGGGTGTGCAAACTTGGTTAATGGAAGCAATACAGTCAAAAGGTTCACCATCTGCAGGTGTAGGAAACAAAGTAGCAGAGTTAGAACGGTACACCTTTACACTGTGATGATGATGTCATGTGATGCAACCACAGCTTTTTCTGCTGCAGCAACAGCACAAAGGAGACCAGCTGCAACAGGATCAAGTTTAGCTGAAAAAATAAGCAACAGGTCTTTGTTTATCACCATGTGATTGTGTCAAAAACAGATGTCATAAACCCGTCTTTTGGTCAACACACTGATTGAAAAGTAGGTCAGGTTTTGGCAGTCACAGCTTGAGAGCAGCCTGTAAAGAGCCTTTTTAAGTCAGTGAAGGCTTTTCTTGCTTTGTCAGTCCTGGTCAGTTTGTCATGCACGCTGAGATTTTTACCATGAATCATGGAAGAGAGGGGTGCCTCTCTTTCGGAATAATTTGGAATCCATTGTCTACAATATGACATCATTCCTAAAAAACTCATCATTTGTTTTTTTGGGTTTTGGTTATGGAACAGATTGTATAGCTTTTGTATACGTTTGGGAAAGAGGGATTTGCCCTCTGCTGTGATCACGTCCCAGATATGTTATACATGTTTGAGCAAACTGCAGTTTAGATAAGCTAGCTTTGTGTTCATTGTGAGCTAAATGTTTTAGCAACATGATGGTGTTGGTTTTGCATGCTTCTCGTGACTGGCCGTAGATCCATCCACGTACTGTAACAACACTGAGCCACTTGGGAGATGTAAATTTTGCAAATTGTCTTGCAACGCAACGTGGAATACACCTGGAGACTCACAATAGCCTTGTGGCCAGAGAGTCCAGCTGTCACTTGTTGACTCACCAAGGTGTCTGAAACTTCCAACATAGGAATAAACTCAACTAGAGCCTGCAAATATTGTCTTATATACATCACATATTGTCTTATATAATCACCCTCTTTGCTGTTCAGCGTCCCGTTTTACAGGACAGAAATCAGTCAGTTGCATGTGCCAGCAAACCCAGGGCCCAAATCCGTCCATGCCACCCAGTGACACGTGTGGACACGGTCCATCATACAGCTCATTCCGTGCATGAGACAAGAGATACAGAAACAGCAGCGGCTTCCTTTGTCCAGAAAACATGTTCAAACCTCAACTGTTCTACCTCATCACTTTCACCGCACCATACTTCCTCAAACCTGTTATCTGGCCCTTCTGATACATGTGCTGTGCAATGTAATGACTGTGCATGTAGGTTTGTGAGTCTGTGTGCATGGAACAGGATGCTTGTGTGCTGTGTGTCTATACAAATGAGGGTGGTTGTGATGCTTTTAAGACAGATAATGTAGCTTCTGAATCAGCTAAAAATCATTTCCTGCTATATTTTAAGTTAACTCTGGCAGTTTTCTAAATCCTCCATGTTCATCATTATACATCGCAAATGCAAATGTTTTTTTGTTTTTTTTTAACAGCTTCAACATAATCAAGTTCATATTGCAGTCATTATTTTATCATAGTCAGTTTGAAATTGTGACTCACCCAATGTAGTAAACATTAAAGGACCCTGTAGAAATCTACATATGATCACTGATGTTCCTGAGGCTCAAGCTGCCGGGGCCTCTCTACCATTCTGCAGTACAAATAGGACAGTACAGGACAAATATTTATCCTCTGATCCAAGTATACAGTACAGGAAAAGTGCCTAATACAACTCCACAAACAGGTACTACAGTCACATCTGATCATTGCTGCAACCATAAGTCAATTAATCAATTTGGATAGAAAGACAATTAGTTGCCTACTAATTTGATAATCGATTAATCGTTTCAATCATTTTTCAAACAAAACTGTCAAAGATCTGCTGGTTCCGGCTTCTTAAATGTGACGATTTACTGCTTGAGTCTTTGGGTGTTGGACTGTTGGCTGGACAAAAGACGCATTTTGATGACCTCACTTTGGGCTCTGGGAAAGAGTTTTCACAATTGTTTGACTTTTTAGACTAAACAACTAAATTGATAAATAATGAAAATAACTACAGCCCTATGATATGAAAATTCATCAATTATACATGAAACACATAAATAAGAATCAGAAACGTATTAGATTGTTGGTGTGGAGACTCAAAGTCAATCAGTCAATCTTTATTTGTACAGCGCTGATTCACAACAAGTCATCATGACACTTTCCAAATTGAGCAGGTCTAAACCATATGATTAATTTGTTTACAGGGACCCAGCATTTCCCCCAGAAGACTGTAATCAAAACTGAGTCCAACTGAACAATTTTACAATCCTTGTGACACATTTCTGTTTTAAATGTCCCATACACCATTTCCTGTCCTGTGGGAGAACTGATCTCACCCAAAGAAATGTGTCTTGGGTCTGGACCTAAAGGAATCTCGCAGTGACCCCTGCAGCTCCTCTGTTTCACGGAACGACACGCTGTGGACAATTTGTGATGTCCTCATGCGGAGCCTGTCCAGTTTGGGCTTCATCCCTCTGAATGATGACTTCCTCCTGACGGGTTTCTCTCTGTATCGAACCTCCCCATCCATAGAGTCACTGTCACTGGTGCTGAGGAGCCTGCTGGGCCTCAGGTTAGACTGTAGAACCTTAGAGAACCTCCAGCGACCACCCTTTCTACGGTCTGCATTCTCTGAGTCAGAACGCTCGTACGCTCCTATGATGTCCCGTATGTCCACACTCACATTGTCAGTGAGGTACTGGCAGGCCTTCCTCCCACTGTAGTCTCTGAGTTCCACATCTGCATTGTAGGCCCCCACGAGGAGCTTCACCACCTCCATGTGGTTGTGCATGGCAGCTATGTGCAGCGGTGTGTAGCCGGTGTTGGATCGAACATCAACACTGATGGGAACGTTGTGCTGTTTGGCAAAATTGATAATCAGTGCTATCAGCTCAGGCTTGCCATGCTTGGCTGCCCAGTGCAGGCAGGTGAAACCAGTGACAAAATCCTTCCTCAGGACGAGGCTGGGCTCAGTGGTAAGGAGGTGGCTCAAGCTTGCCCACTCGCCATCCGAGGCACACATCATCCACTCATGTTCCAGTGGGTCCAGCGTGACAGAGGCCCTGTCGTCATCCAGGGTGGAGACCAAGGACAGTGAGTCACTGTCACTTCTGTTGGACAGGCTGACTGAGCTGCATAACACCATGCTACGCCTCACCTGGGGGGAGCTGTTCATCATGACCTCGATGAAGTGTCTACGGCTGCCTTTGGGGGAGCCTTCACTCCCAGACAAACTCTGTGTATCCAACAGGTGTTCGTCCTCCCCTTTGTCTGACTGCAGCGGTCTGGTTCTGTGCTGGGATCCTTTCGACTGGTGCCTGATCACATTATTCTGTTCCATTTCCTGAAGGCCTTCAAGCAAAAAAGCCTGTCTGTCTCTGGGATTCAGTCCAGCCGCAGATGTGTCTACCTGTCCTGTAGTACCAGTTTGTACAGGCCCAGGCAGGGTGAACATAGATCCCTCTGCAGGGAGAGGTGAGGCTTCAATCACAGCAATATCTGGTATGTCAGGCGCTCTTCCACCCTGCTCCTTCTTGGACTCCCTACTCTCTCTTCGAAAGCTTTCTCTGTTTCCCATCTCACCTGAGTTGCTGTCCACCTCCTCAACTAGACAAACAAACTCGTGACTCTCCCTTTTGTCGCCTGTTTTCTTCGTTGCGGGAGAGGATTCAGGCGGAACTTCGCTCTCCTTGCTGTCATTTCCGTAACCTGAGCCAGGTGTTGGTTGTTGCAGCACACCGCCTGCTGAGCGAGGCAGGGCTGGATCCTCCACTGCGTCATCACCGCGGACCTGCCTGCAGTCTGCTCGGGGCGCTCCTGACGGATAACGGCACAACACTTTTTCTTCATTTGAAACTTGTTCTGGTTCCGTTTCTGTCCCATTAGTGTCACTGTTCACACTAGAGTTCTGTTGATCCTTTTCTGAACCGAGAAACTTTTTCTTCAGGCAGACGTATTTATCTCTACTCTCAGTTTTTACAAAAGCAACATTGTCCACGTAGTTTTTAAATCTGTTCCGGACAGCCGCCTTCTTCTCGCGCTCCTCCGGGAATACGGCCTTAAAGTGCTCAATTAAATCCGTGTTTTTCACTCTGCCTCCTTTCTCCTTCAGGAAGTCCAGAATCGCCTCTTGAGTAAAGTCGGCGGCCATTGTCAACAGTTTAACTCCGACAGCTCAGTCTGACGGTGAGATGACAGGAATGACACAACATGTAAATGGCTCTAAAGCTGTGTGATCCCGTACCGATAATCCACCGACGGGTCCTCTGGTACAGAGAGAGCCGGGTAGAACCGTTATCACTGCTGAGTGAGGACGGGTGTGTGAGGCAGAGCTGTTCTGTGCGCTGTATTTCTAGCGTCCAGGCGTTCACTGCCTCCTAGCAACCGCGGGCAGGACCGTACCATTTAGTCTGTGGGGGGGTTGAATGATTCAAATTCTTGTCGCTATACATTTCTAAAATGAAAAAAAGAAGAAAGTTTTATAATATACATTTTTAAACATTCACATTCTGATTTTTTGTCGCTTTTAAAGTGGTCCTCACTAGCTTAGCATCACGCCACCTGTTTGTGAAGAGTGCACGCTGCTACTTGAACAAATCAATTAAGAATGGACGTGAAGATGTTACTAAGAAGTAAGAAAAAAGATTGTTTTGGGTCACTGAGTTATTTTTACTGATCCATGTCTGTACAGCTTGTTATGGGGAATGTGGACTGGTTGCTGTGTTGCACAACATGACTGAACGTGTCTGGAATATTAACGCTCTGAGTCAGCCAAAACTGCACAGGTAGATTAATATTTCACTGTCATTTCAAGAGAAAGACATGATGTGTCAGATCATGTGAAGTATTCAGTAATACACATTTATCAAGGAGTTCTGAGGTTGATGGTCAACAGTCTTCTGGGGCCTCATCTATTTACTTACCAAAGTAACATACCAATGTAAATAGATGAGACATTTTACGAATCGTATAAAATAACTATAGCCTGAGAAAACCAGAATATCTATGTATATATATATATATATATATATATATATATATATATATATATATATATATATACATGTTTGCTCAACTCATTTATATAACTCGGTTAATCACAGTTCAGTTTCATTTGGCTCTAAGTTTAATTTATGATTAATTATTTAAGTTTTATTTCAAAATGCCACTTTTCATCTTTATCTGCAAGTCAAGACAAACAGCAGGCACGATCCACTTCTGTGATGGCTATGATATGAATGAACTGATGCCAATGTGTCCCTAAATAAATCAATTATTTGGGGGAAAAATGAACATTGCAAAAAAAGAAGGGTTTCAAAAAAACAGGATGAAAAAATATTTCATAAAAAATACTAATTATGTCACAATCAGGATTCATAGTTATATTAGCCAATTTATTGTGTCTGTTTTTATTGATATGATTAATAATTTCATAGTAAAAATATATTTTGAATGTTAACTGTAATTGAACAGTCAAAATGTTGCACTGGAATGTTTTATTACATTATATACTATATTATATTTATACATTACTACAGTATCATTACTTAATCATATTATATAGGATTCTGGTGTACACTGTTTACATATACATACATATCTATGTATATTGCTGCTACTAATCACATCAGTCACTATTGCTTTGTAATTTTTTTTACTTCAATTATTTTTTACATTTCATTTCTCTTCTTCTTAATTTTATATATTGATAATTATTTAATTTTCACTGTTATAAAAACTTATCTTATGATTTTCATAAACTCCAAACTATCAGAGGTAGCTAGCTTAGATAGTGAGCCAGCTTGAGTTTTGTAAAAGACAAGACTTCTAGCTCAGTCTACCACCAGACTACAGAGCAGCTTCATTCCTCAGCTCATCCTTAACACTCAATAAAAAACAGGTTTATTTCTTGTGTAGGCTAAATGGACTACACCTTACAATTCCTTACACAAGACTGTGTTGTAGAATGACAGTTAAATGAATATTTTAACCTTGATAAGTATTTTATAAGTGACTAAACTGTCCATAATGTATGTCAGAAAGGCAAACAAAACACAAATCAGTGGAGGTGTTTCCAGCATCATGACCTCATTCAATTATTAGTTATTGCACATACTGAAACAATTTACTATAACATAGCAAAACATTTTTTCACTATAAACATGACAAACCTCAAACCACAGTGTGGTTCCATGGCTCAGTAAAGAAACACTTGACTGTTTCACAGAACAACAAGTCCAGTTCTTGATAGGAAGTCTTTGTCAGCAGACTCTGATACATTAACAAATTAAAACACATTTCTGGACAAATAAAGGAGACAAAGTCAACAGGTGGTGCAGGAGGTGAGGATGCTTCTGCTCTTCAAAGGCTGTAATTTGTTGAGAGGGGCCAATATAAAGACTGCATACACAGTGCAGACAGTCTGTATTAGGACAGTGATATGTTTCTTCATATTTGGTTCTTTAAATGAAACAGTCACAACAACAGTGATTATAAAGGCCTATTAAATTCAGCATGGAGACCAGCCTTGTCTCAGCCTGGGATTAAAGAGGAATAAAAACTAAGTAACTCAGTAGACATGTTGCTAACTGTGTTGGATTACATAACACAGGCAAGTAAGTCCCTGCATGTTTCCTCATCCTGTATTAAGATGAATGAGAACCAGTACTGTTAGGAAAGTCTTAATAAACAAAGCCGGCTTCAGTAAATGATGTTTTTAATGTGAGCTGGTCTAATGCTGTCATGTACAGATGAATGCAGGTGGTGGTCTGTTAGCACCTCATCATTTCAGAGAGTAGCACACTGCAGGCACGATTTATTAAACAGGGTTATTAAATCTACTGAAGTAGGCGGTTTAAAGGGTCAGTTCACCCAAATTACAAAACATATTCTCCATACAGATAGTCTGCATTTATAAAAGGCAGGTAGATGTTCAAATCTGTTCACAAAGCTGCTGAGAAACTGCGACGGATGACATCAGAAGTCATGAATGAACTAACTGTCTGCAGTGATTGGTTGACAGGTGAATGTGTCTGTGCCAATGAATGTAAAGTAAAATATTCATTCATGGACAGTAGCATGACAAAGTACACTGGTAGGTTAAGGTCTCTTCATTGTGAAGCTTTGACCAAATATTCGGTTTGAATCAGAAACAAAATCACTCCACAATCATCACATAAAAAAAACCCCACAGCAGTCAGTTCAGTCAGAGCAACGTGTCACTGTGCTGTTTGTTTCAACGACTTCAGAGCTGGAAGGATGTCGTCCAGGTGACTCACTCCTGAAAAACACACACACACACACACACACACACACACACACACACACACACACACACACACACACACACACACACACACACACACTTTCAGTAACTCTTTTTCAGAGAGGAGGTTTAAATAAGTCTGACCTTAGTTACAATGGAAACTGATCCCTCCAAAATAAACCCATTCTTGTTAGGTGAGTTTTAAGGCGTAGCTTCCCCTCAGGCTGAACCAGTGTTTCAATCAATCTGACAGACTAAAACAGGAAGTGGCCCTGTTTTTGTACTAAAATGCTGATAGATCAAATCAAGTCAAAATTAGTAGAAGGCACAGCTATCATGGTGTGTTTATTGTGTCATATACCTAGAGTCTGTAAAATGTCCATGGTGAGGGCATGGAAAGCAGGGAAGAACTCGTCATGCTGCTTCACTTTGACGATGATGCTGCAAAGAGTGATAGGACATTTTTGGGTTTTTGTATCTCTGTACTAAAATAATTCAAACAATATATCTGTGTTGTGTTTGTGTGTACCTGTCAATGTCAGCCTCTCCTAGCAGCTGATGGAATCCAGCAGTGTGTTCAGTGGAGGAAACCAGTCTGGCCACCTGATTCACGACCTCAGCAGGAGGAACCCTGCTGTCTGACACAAAAGCACCAACACCAACTCAACATTTTTAGTCCAGTGTCCTGTCATTCCTGCTGGACTGCTGTTTAAATAAAGAACACATGAAGTTTGGCTTCTAGCTGAGGGTTACCTATCTCCAGAACGTCTCGGAGGTTCCTCATGGTGTTGGTCATCTCTCCCAGCCTGGTGTAGACCTCGTTCATACGTGGGTACACTCCGCTGAGGGAGGTGACGTCAAACAGCTTCTGGAAGTGGGACACCATGGAGCCCAGAGTGTATCGAGTTGGTCTCCTGAGCACCTGCAACACACACAGCAACACTTTCAACACTTCTATAGTCATTCATTCATAGTGTTTTATAATGCATTCATAATGCTTCATGACCACATCAAACTGCTATTACACATTATAGACGTGACTTTTAATTACTTATATATGAGACAGTGGCAGGTTTCATGTACAACCTTCAAGGCACCATTCAAAATAAAAAATGCAATCATGTAAACACTACCTTAAGCAAGTAGTACAAAAGTACTGCAGCGTTCTACCTTCTCATCATCAGTCGAGATGTTTTCCAGCATGGTGTCCACCAGCAACATCATGTCTTCCACTTTCACTGCTTCTGCTGCACCATGGTCATTATCAATCGACTGCCAGGGCATCAGTCTGCTAGTCAGTTTATTTAAACCCTGCTGCAGAGCCTGCCAACATTCCATACAAGAAATCTAGTTGAGAAAGTAGAGCAAGTGTAGAAGATTTGGACACTGAAGCCTGCAGGCAGGTGGTGTTTACCTTCACTAAGTGGAGCTGCTGGGCCCACACCTCCAGTGTGGGGACCAGGGTGTGAAACTCAGCCCGCTCCAAACCAACAGAGCAGTTTTTCTGCCTGTGCAGTTGAAGCGGAGCTCTGGGATTGGTCACTACAGAACTGATCTCATTCAACAGCTGGAATTCAGAAGACAAATCCTGTTAGTAATGTTTAGTTAAGAAATTAGATTTGAGAAAACAACAAGGACTAGACCCCAGGTGAAAGAAGATGGAAAATACTGAGCTAAGAAAACTTAACAGACCTTGTGGAATCAAACAATATACTAACATGATGATAGTGTGCACACAGACTGGCTTCTCTGGTTTGATCACTGATGTTCTCACTGATCTCAGTCGTCTTGCCTTCTTTCGGCAATCTGCAGAGATAAGTTAGATCGATACCTGGAGATTAGAACTCAGAGGTTTCTGTGGCAGTCTTCCCGTCACATAGTGACTGAAGGGCCAAGCTTCAGTGTTGATGACAGAACATCTATCCACCATGCTTAGTAAGACTTAAGGACAGTTGTTCCCAACCTTTCTGGCTTTCGCCCCCTTGCCACAGTTTATCAGCACTTGTAAGACAGATGATCCATCCTTCAATAACACTTTATTTCTAACTGTTTTAATGTTGCTGACTGATAATAGAATGTTACACTAATTAAAACATTTCAGAAATTATGACTACAAGAAAAATAAGCAATGGTTCAGTTAAGTGTAAGGGTGTAACAATTTCAATTCTAATTCCAAAAAAACGTCCAAATAAGCATTTAATTTCACTTTTTCAGTCAAAGAGTCACTAGATGGTGGAAGGGTACTTCAACAGCTTGACTTATTCACGTGCAAAAAACACTTTGCAGTGTGTCTGTGTGGGTGGGTGTACACACACGGTGAAATATTGTTATGACATTTAAATAAATTATTTAAATTTGACAATATAGAGGTGGTTTTGTCACAACTGAAACCATATAGCCTTTGTTTTTAAAGAAGAATTTGAAAATGTCAGTGAGATTTGTAGGGGAATGAAAGATCTATTTCTCTTTACAAATCCAGATTTGATACTGTGACAACGACACAGCAATGCTGAAAAAAAAATCAAATCAAATCAAAAATTGAATTGTATTGTGACCATGAAATTTTAAGTCAAATTGAATTATAAATTTGGAGAATGCAACACAGCAACTAAAATGTACGTCTTCACTCTTTAATGCTTATGCTAGCTACCTGCAGTACTTCGCTGTACTGCCTACTGAAGCCTGGTCCTATGCGACAGGGCAGCCTTTGAAAGAATATGTGTGTTCTTATTTTTGACATGCAAAGAAAGAAAAAAACAGATATAGCCTTGTTTGCTTAAAAACTGATAATTGTATTTTTAATCTTGGACAAAAAAACAAAAGGGAACTTCCAGTTATGAGAACATTTTCACTCACAACGTCATGAGTAGAACATCAGTGGACGGTTTAAATGGTTTTAACACACCTGAAGGCAGCGTAAGCATCAGATACACAGAGAGGACTTTGCTGTCAGTGTCCTCATCACACCTGTGGTACAGTGACCATCATCAGTGTTCCTACCTTGTGTTGTTGCATTTGTTCGACCCCTCCAAACAGCGGAGTTTGTGTTTGTAGAACTTTACGTCTTTGAGTGTTGGCCTGCACACAGAAACACAGTCAGCATGAACACTGATATGATAGCTCATGTGTTTGTTCCAAGATGGATGAACACACACACAAACCTTGCCTCCAACTCTTGCTTCAGGCACTCCACCTCCCTCTTTAGCTCTTCTATTTGACTTTTGCTTCCCTTTAGCTGGTCCTGGTACGCCTTGGAGGAAATTTAAGAGTATCAACTGCTGCTTTACGGAACGAACAATCTGAAAATGACTAAATGTTTGTCAGTAACCTTGAGAAGAGTTTTAGAAGATGGAGCAACATTGCTGGATGCCTTCTTGAGTCTTGTCTGATGAGCCATTTCAAATCTTTCTGCTTCTTTGACAGACCTGGAGTGAAAATGAACAGCTTAGTGCAGACAGAAGTAACAGTGCTCATCTGGGGGTTTCATCTCTACAGTTTTTGGGCGGCATGTGTTACCTGAGCTCATCCAGCAGCTGAGCCATTTTAGTCTCATAGAAGTCGATCACATCCAACACCCTGCAGACACAAGAACCAGGAGAGATGGAGCCATCAACTAACAGATCATTTCCTGTCTGAAGAAGACCACGAGATGCAACGGAAAGCTGTGGAAAGTCTAGATTCAAATATGATTTTTTTTTTTTGTATTGAAACACACAACGGCTGCTGCTAAGTTTCTATATTCCCTATCGCCATAGCCTAATGGAAGCTCACAAAATATGCTAATTAATATTTTAGTGAAAATCACAATGTGCTCATGTTTTACACCGTTCAGTTAATAAAAAGAATAAAAAGACAGTGGCTGCCTCTGTGAGTCAGTCATGTTCTTACTGCTGGTCTGCAGGAGACTCCTGCTTGATCACTTTGTTGCAGATGTGTTGGAACGTCTGACTCTGTCGAGCCGATCGCCGCTCTTCTTCTTTGATGGTGAAATAAAGTTTTTTTTCAAGCTGAGCTGCTTCCTCCCTCTGTTTGGACAGCTTCTGCTCCAGAACCTGACACACTTTCTAGAAAATAGGTTTTTTTTCCTCACTCAGAAGAAAATATTTTCCGACTGAAACTGATTAATAACAAATATACACAATCTATTAGCCTATTTTTTACATCATTATAAAAAATTAAAAAATCTGTATCTTCTGAAAAATATCTGTCAGGGTTGATTTTCTGAAAGCTATGGTAAAAATACAACAGTGATTTACCCACATTTCTAAATTATTAGATAATCACTCATGTATGTAAAACTGTGTGGTCTCTGAGCAGCATATCTCAGCCCGAAGTGGCTTGTTGTGGTAGTTTGTTAACATACCTGCGCTTCCTGTTTCTCCTGCTGCAGTTGTTGAGTGTGGCTGTGCTGTTGGACAGCCTTGCCAAGGTAGCGGTCCTCCAGGTCCTGGACTTTGGTCTTCACCACATCCAGTAGCTCCTCCAGCTCTGTGACCCTCTGAGACTGCTGAGCCGCTCTGCTCATGTGCTCATGAGCCTCCTCTCTAGAGACACACACAGAGAAGGTTCAATCTCAAAATGCAAAGTGCTTACCACACTGTAAGACACACAACATTTGCTCTACAAAAACTCAGATAAGGTTGGGGGTGACCAACATGATGACTGATTTCAGAACATATCTGATCAAAGAACAGGTCAGAGAGACTAACCATGCATTTAATGCACACCTTCACTATAAAGCAATCTAAAAGGATGCACCTGAGATTTAGTGATGCACTTCCATAAATATAAAGAGATTAAAAAAGACGTCAAAATGGAAGCAGCAGTGGCCGAGATATTCTGACTTTAAGTCCCTATTATGATTCAAGCTCCAAAATTGTTTTCCATAATGCAGCTTAATAGCACAGCCTCAACACTGAGGGTGCCACAGTTTCAATTCTAAATGAAAATTCTGTCAAAACGAGATTTCAATTTTGATCATCAAAATCAAAAACAGACTTGCTGATTCCACAATATCGGCCCACCTATTTGCATGTGTCCGACAAGTCCTTTGGAACAAAAGAAATCTCTTCAAAGATGACACATCTGGCTTAGCTTTAGCCTGCAGCATCAGAGATGTTGGTTTATTCTCCTTTTCAGAGATCCTTTATTAATATATTTGTGAAGAGGGTTCACTCTGGACAGATTTGAGAAACTGAACAAACTGAATCTTTTGTTCATTGTTGAATCACTGAAGGCTGGTAATTTTGGTTGAACTCTGGAATCTTTATTTTTAGTGAATATCATTTGAGCTAGTCAAACCCTAAAATAGCTGTCAGTGTTGAAATAAAATGTTTAAACTAATAAAATAAATAAAAAAAATTTGATTGAATTATGGATTTGGAGATTTGTGACACCTTCACTCAACACCCATACCTTTTAAACTCTACTTTTGTTGAGACCTTTGTTATTGAAATTGTTATTTTTAGTATTGTTAACTGTTATTACTAAATAGACAATAAACATAAGGAAAATGCTCATTTTTAGTCATTTCTGAAATATAGATATATATTTGAGGCTAGTAACATCTGATTTCATACAATTGATGAAACACAGCAGGCATAAAAATACAATATTTAAGATGTATGACCAGTATTACAGTCAGCTGGTTTCCCTGTCATCACTTCTCACTCTGCTGGCACCTACCCAGCCTGAGGCTGAGACTTCATACCTGCACTGAGCTGTAGGACTCAGGAGGAGCATTTCTCGTGTGGTGTTGATCAGATTAGATGACAGGAGGACAGGTGGTTGACACACACTGCAGATACATTATTGAATAGATACAGACCCACAGTAATACACACTGCAGGAATTTATACGCTGTCAAGACCCTCAGCTGTTCACCCACTGCTTTACTTTAGTCTGAGTCTTCACTGTAGGAGGAACACATAAATCTTACATACTGCCATATACTATATTTCCAATCATCTCTTTTGTGGTGGATTTCTTTGGTGTTGGATGGAGACATGAGACAATACAGTTTTCTGTTGTTTAATAGATTAACTTTGTTCTAATTGTGACATGTCTAAACTATGTCGAGACGTCCAGTCTGGAAAGCTAATTGAGGTTTAAAAAAATAAAAATAAATAAATAATACAACAATTTATCCAGATAAGAAATACGTCCTAGTACCAGTGACTGTAACTGTACAGTTACTTGATTGTTTTAGGATTTTTAGGCTTAATTCAGATAAAATAAATAAACATGTATGAAACCACATTTGGTTTCTGAATGCCATCCTAATATTGCTGCAGCAAACTAAACTAACTGCCATTGTAGGACTTTTGTATTTCACATCACACTCTCTAATGCATTTTAAAATTATTACATTTTTTTAATAAAACTCTCCTCCAGATGAAATAAGATGTTTGGTTTCCCCTCCAGTTTGTTAAGGTATCTGGTTTTCCTTAATGTATTCAGTCTTAAATGGTCAATATTTTCTTTTATTTTCATTATTTGCTTTGTCACTCCTCTCTGCCATAAAATAAAAACACAGGATGGGAAGATTTGAAATTTGTATTTGCATATCGAAAAAAGCCCAGAAAATGTCATGCTTTCATTTTTTAACTACTTTATTTTTGGGTTACATTACACTTGCTGCTTCTAGAACAGACGCATCACAGCAGGCTGCATGCACATCAACACATGCACTCTAATTTATCACTATTTCAATCCCAGTTTATCAACTGCTGGAAATCTCCCCGGCCCTACACTACAATTAAGACAATATAAGGTAGCTTTCTGCATGCATCCATCAAGATCTACATAGAGATCCAAACTCTCTAAAAACCTCCCATTTACTCTTCTGTCATTCAATGAGGCTGATGCTTACTGTAATACTTTACTGTTGGGATAAAATCTAAATTTCTGTGGTAAATACATCATTGTTTGACTGACTTGAGTTGGTTGTTGGACTTGATGAGCTCCTGGATGAGCGCCTGTCTTCTCTCTGAGTCTGTCAGCATCATCCTCAGAGTCGTCCTGATCTCACCAGCTGACTTCTTGTCCAGCAGAACCAAGTCTAAGAACACGTGGAGTCATGAGAGTATTTATACCGGACATTCCCAAAAACAACATATCTGCAAACCCCTCCGAAAAAAGAAAGCATCTGCAATCATTTTCTAACGTTTCTTCAAACTGGAATTTCATCGTGACAAGAATAAACTAGGCGGCAGGAGGCAACAGAAGCTACTAAAGTTAACTAATTTTGTATTAAAACAAAAAAAGACTTTAATATTCTGCTCAATGTAGCAATTCAATCAAACAACATGATTTACTTTTTTCAGACACATTAATTTAACTCAAACGTACTTTTATGTTGCTAAGAAATTTGACCATTGTTTCTTACCAGAAAGGTTTTTATTCTCGACAGGATCTGCAAAATACACTGATTTAAACCCATGACGTTGCAGGAGTTTATTCACATCATCCCATTCGACCTGCTCCTGCTGCAGAAAACAAGGACATGAAATCACATGAGTTCAACAAACATCACAAACAATGTGAACCTGATGAAGAAATCTGAGCTCTACCTGGAACTGCCCATTAGTCCACAGATACACATATGTCTTATTTCTTGACTGTAAAAAATTTGCTGTCCTGCTGTCCATACTTAAAAGTCCTTGATCACCTTCCTCCTGTCAAACCCACTAGTGATCAGGTTTCACAGTGCCTACAGCTGAGAGCTGCCACCACAGCACCTCAATAATGAATGAAAGGAGATCCACTCCCCCCTGATCTGTCAGACACACCTCCCCTCCACACACACACACACCTCTAATACATCTCTAGCATCTAGATGATTATAATGCTAGTTTGTTAATGAAGACTTACCAGTTCCATCGCTTCACCACACTGCAGGAAATAAAACACAGTGTAAGTCTTCAGACAGCTATGGTATGACTGACAATGACTGAATTCGGCGCCGATATAATACATTTCAGGAAATGTGTGATCATTCTGGTTAATTCTGCATACAAGGAACCTACTGAGCGAGAGTTGCATTTCACTAAATTAATAAACTAACGCATCCAAGTTAGCATTTTCAACTTGGCTCGGTTAGCTTCTGTAGCTAACAAGGTAACGCTGCAACGTATTAGCTGTGTATTTGTTCCTGTTAGCGGACTTACAAAGTGACAGACATGGCAGTAATAACTAGGTAAGTTACCAATTGTTTGTGTGTCTGTTGACAGCTGTCCAGTTTTCCGATAACACAAAGCAGCAGATAGTGTTTACTGTGAGCGACAAGCCTCTTCCGCAATTCAAACAATGGCGCCGTGACGTAATCGTACTAAACCAATGGGATGAGGCTCGTTGACTTCTTTGACCAATCGGTGTGTTTGCACTACTGTTATGGGTCAGATCTGATCTGACCCAAAATGTCCACTTACATCACAGTCAAGAGAATCATTTTGCATTTTCTGTCCGTCCTACATTACACTACACACACTCCGCTTTAATCGTACATTATGACACTAATTCACTTTATAGCTGATTCTCTCTCTCTCTATTCCCCATCCAGACACCTGTATCATATCATCAGTATCAGACTCAGAATTCCTTTGTTAGTCCCGCAAACGGGGAAATTTGTGCATCACAGCAGCCAAAGGACAGTTCAACATAACACTAAACAATAATAATAGTAAAAAATAAACAATATAATAAAAAGGTGTGAAGAAGAGCTAGAGCAGAAATAGAAATAGACTCGTATATAGGCTACATAATATGTACAAATATAAACAGTGTGGGCAGTGTATTGTTATTAATAAATAATAAATATGAGTATGAAAATTGCCCAGTTAGTGCAAACCAAAATGAGAAATGAGTTATGTATAGTTTTTATTGCACAGTGCACAGTGAGGTCTACTGGAAGCAGTGCTGGTTGTAGAGTCTGACAGCAGCAGGAAGGAAGGACCTGTGATACCTCTCCTTCAGTTTATCACTGAAGGAGCTGCCCAGTGCTGTGTGATAGTGTCCTGCAGGGACATACACACATATTCATACACATAAACTAGCTTCTGTCAATTTACAGACATTTCAAACATTCCCTGTTGGCTTACCTTAAGCTTACCTGTACAAAAGTTTACTCCTTGATTTCAGTATAACTCTAAATTATACCCCAAAAGTGAAACAATTGTGTTGGCATATGGCATTGCTGCTGTGTGATTTAAAATAAATTAAATCTTTCCTTTCCTTTAGGCGTTTTGTTTTCCTTCCGGAGAGAGATTGCTTCTGTTCAAACACATTGCTGTTGACTTTTCAAATATCATTTTTCAATGTTTAGAGCAAAACAAACAAAATCTGTTCTTCTGTCACGACTGTCTCTGCACATTAAGGCAGAAGTAGGGGTAGCTTAAGTCAGTGTTTGCCCTAGCTTTGTTGAAGACCTATGTCCATGATTTTGGTGGAGGGTTTGGGGTTACTCCCCCAAGAAAATAATACATTATCAGTCAATCAATCAATATAAAAACATATCAATTCATTCATTTATTTATGCATCTATTTATGTATTACCTTGCAAAATGCAAACAGAAAAGAATATAGAAATAAATGAACTTAAAAATAGATAAATGAATAAATAAAATAGAAAATTAAATGTGAAAGTAAATAAATAAATAAATCACATTATATACATTAATGTATGCTTACATTTATTTCTCATATAATTGTTGTTGCATTTAATTGCATGATAATTTATTTGTTGAATTATTTGTTTAGTTATTGTTAAGTTTGGCAGTTTCAGTCCTCCACACTAGCCTAATTAGCAGTACTGAAAGAAAAGCACTATCATTCTGCTTTATACAATAATGTATCCATTCAATAAAAATGAAATTTTCCTTCATGTGAATGTTAAAAAGACAGAGAGCAGGTCCCAGGAACACTGCTGCTGTACTGAACATAATTAACCACAAGATGGCAGATATGTCTCAGAACTTCTTTACAATGCAGCATTGTCTCCTTTAAACCAACATCTCACCAAAACAAATGTGTTTAAATCACTGACCAGTCTGAAACTGGGAAAAGACAGACGATACACTTCTAATACAAAGAATTTAAACAAATGACTATGTCTGAGACAAATGAGTACACAGCAGAGTAAAGTGGAAGCCAGTAAAAGCATCAAATGATATCAGAGGACACCCAACAGTCACACCAGGGCTCACACACCAGTTTGACACATAAGAGACTTGAACTGCCTTTTGTTCAACAGATAAAGAAACCATGCTGATTAAGTCATGTAATAAATTGGCTGTTGGATTAAAGGGTAATTTCACATTAAATTGTACACAGTGTACAAGAGTTCAATGCTAGACCAGTGGATTGCTTTTTCAAAACCTGCAGCCTTCATCACCCACAATGCTACTGAGTAACATCACTGGGGGTAATTTTTCAGATTACTTGCAGCTTCGTCTGGAGCCACAAAACACTTTTTTCACATATGCACCATACTCCCCAACACCTGTTAACAGACTTTAATGTGGAAAATGTAATGTGAAGTCACCCTTTAAATATCACACTTGTATGCCAATATGCATATTATTAATATTCATGTTTATAATAACACTGACTGAACTACAGATATTTCATTCATTTTCCCTCTTTCATTTTCAAATAAATACAAAATCTGTTGAGGTCATCCATACAGGGGATCCAGTGGTAGGTTAGGATCAGGTATTAAATATAATTATTTCACAAGAACGTATACTTAGACGTATTAAAACCTGTGGTTACCCAAACTGGACCTTTGTCAAAACCTCTAAAAGATCCAGAGCAGACAGAGAGGAGGAGATGAGAAAACATAACAACGTGGTCATTCCTTATGTTGCAGGAACATCTGAGAAACTCAGAGGACCTTCAATAAACATCATATCCCAGTTCACTTTAAACCTACCAACACACTGAGGCAGAAACTTGTCCATCCTAAGGACAAAACACCCAGGCATAAACAGAGTAATGTAGTTTATGCTGTTCAATGCAGTCAGGACTGCACAGATTTGTTACATTGGGGCTCAGACAAAACAACCTCTACATAAACGAATGGCACAACACAGGAGGACCAACTCCTCAGGTCAAGACTCTGCTGTCCACTTACATCTGAAGGAGGAAAATCATTCCTTTGAGGACAACAATGTAAACATCTTGTCTAGAGAAGACAGATGGTTTGAAAGAGGAGTGAAAGAATCCATCTATGTCAAACTGGAACGGTAGTGCTTCGTGCAACATTAATGGGGAGTTTTGGGTTAAATTTGGCTATCAATAACAATTATCAGGAATAATTATTAATTATGAGAAATAATAAGATCCAATTTTACATTAGATCACCTCGGGGCACCACCCTTAAAGAAGGGAAAAGATAGCCAATTCACCAAATCAGTCTCAGAAAAGGTACTAAGCTGTTTGTAACTCTGATTAATGATTAACTTAATTACTACAACCAATATTACCACAACAGCTGTAATGGTCGAAGGATTTTGGAGTTCTTGACAGAGTAGAGGTTGGCAACAGTCACTCCTGTACAGTATTAAATAGACAACATGAAGGTACAAAAATCTTTTATTTAACACAAAGATGATCTAACTAACATGTACTATATACAGGTACAAATAGGGTTTGAAATGTGTGTAATTTCTGTGCATATATTGGGATTTAAAAAATACTTTTACGGCAACTTTGACTCTTTGTGTACGTACATTTTGAAGGCAAGGGGAATTGGTGAAGCCGATGGTGAGGAGGTAAATAGAAGCCAGATTGTAGACATCTAATGTGAAAGGCATTATTCTACACTTAATGATGCATCTCACGCTTGATTTCACTGAATATCAAACTTTAATTATAGATCCATGTTATCATAAACATCAACAGCAGTGTCATTTGTGCTTGTAGTGAAGTATACTTATTCCATAAGCCCCTTTCAGTTGTAAAAGACAAAAGCTCAACTCAAATCTTACAATGAATCAATATTTTATCAGCTGTCTCAACATCACATTCACCCCCGGAACACAGCGGACTGTTTGGTACTTAACCGTTGAAATGATCATTGCTGTTGTAGAAATCCGAAGTAACATCAAATAGCATTAAAGAATGAATACTGTACAAATATTGACGAAGGTTCCCAGTCATCCCGGTCATGGTAATTCTAACTATATCGTAAGCAACTGGACTTGTTTCAGTGTCTTGAAGATGTTTCACCTCTCACCGCTTCTTCAGTTCTAACTAACTGGAGGGGAGTTGCAGGCTTTTAAACTCTGTGTGGGAGTGTCCTTACAGAGTCGTCAAGGACACTGTGAACTCAGATTTTTAGAGACATTAGGGCCACTTATGGGTCGTTGACCCAACCGGCCTTTATGTGGGTTGCTAGGGCTAGGTGAGCCCATGTGTTAATGGTTGTTAAGTTGTCTGGGAAGGTTAGTCATACTGCAATGTAGGTGGGTGATAGGTACATACTGTATATACCTCAGCTGGTACACCATAACCTCCTCCGCGTGGCAGGTTGAGTGCTGCTCCACCTCCACTCTCAGTTAACATCACCTGGGCCTGATTGCGCAGTGGTGCCACCTGCTTAATTGGTCATGCTTTCACTGGTGCGCACACTGTTGCCTGGCGTTCACCTGGCGAGGGCTCTTTCTGGTGCTCCGGTTGTTAGTACCGAGCAGTGATTTGTACGGTAGGCATGGGTGCTGCTATACTTTTATGCTATACTACTAATTTTATAGCGCATCATGGCGTGACAGCTGCCGTGATGTTGTCGCTTTACAGCGGTGTCGGCCGTGCTGTTTGTGTGCAGCTTCGTGGGGATTTTGAGGTGTGGCGTCTGCTCTCTGCCCTCACAGAGACGGTGTTTTGGGCTGGGTGTTAAGCTCTCTTCGCTCGGGTAAGCTTGCTCTTTTATAACTAACGTCTGCTAGCTTATTAGCCTTATGTTAAGTTATCCTACTCTCTGTCCTGCTATAGCTGCTGAGGCCACAGTTTGTGTCTTTTCTCTTCCTCCTGCGCTCTGTGTGGGGCTCGGTGACGTGGGCCGCCAGCTGGGCATCCCAAAGGACGGCTATCCACGGCCCCCAGCCCTGGTGCGGTCGCTCAGTGTTGGAGAAAGATCTCTCTCTCTCTCTCTCTCTCTCTCTCTCTCTCTCTCTCTCTCTGTGCAAATGTAGCACAATCAGAGCTGTAAATATTGTTAGAATTTATGAATGCCAAAATCAGCAGGTGGGGGGGGGGGGGGGCTATAGAATTTTGCTGCTGAACCCTAATAATCAAAAAACCTAGGGTTGAGATTTGTGTGTGTGGGTAACTTTTTTTCCCTGTTTGTTCTGTCAGTCTCAACAGCAGACACTATTTTTAGCTTTTTTTGTTCACTCTTTTTATTAATGTTGTTTTAAGCCTCTTCCTCTGTTTCCTCAAATCTGGCAAAAAACTTTGTAGTTTGCTGCATCCATAAGTTTTGCACAGAATTTGTTATAGTCCTCTCTTTTTTTCGAAGGCAAAAGTGAAGAATTCAGCTGGAGAATCCTCGTCACCATGGTCATTTCCCCAATTTTGCAGTGAACTGAGGATCTCCGCTTGTTCCACTTTGTCCATTGAAAGGACAGCAGGAAGTTTGAGTCTGCCTTGAAAATTTTCTTTGCTGCACCAGTCAGCTGCAGTCATGCAATCCCTCAAAAGAATATTTTCCTGCAGAAAACAAAAAATTCAGTGTGGTCAAAGTATATAGTAGGCTACATATTTGTACTGTTCTCAAATAATGCCTCAAAATGATTGAGCATTTGCAGTGCATAATTTTAAACAGAATACTGTTTTAATCAACATTTGTGTAATTCAAGACCTTACAGTTGTTAAATTCTGTATTTAAAACATCTACTTCATTCACCTCCCAGATTCAGCTTGCATATGAAATACTTAATCTGCCAACATATACAGGTGTCTATCTAAGCTTGAAGGTTCATAATGTCAAACTAATGTTCTCGTGATTGTGAACGTTATGTACAACTTCCGCCATCAGGTGTCGCCTTTGAGCAAGTGAAGTGGGCTCTGGCCACTGAACAGCTGTGATGGCAAAGCCTTAAAACCAGAACAACTTTGTTGTTGCTGTGTATTGCATTTAATAGTAAGAAGCAATTTAGTACTTTCAGCTTGCCTTTGATGCTCCGTATCTCCTGGCGTCTCTTTCTCAGAAATGTTATATACAGTAAACACAAATCTGGCAACCATTTAAAAAAAAACCCATTATTTTGTCAATAAACTGAAAAATGTAGGCCTATTAAAATTATTTATACTATGGTAATGAAATGTTTTTCAAAATTGTTAACATTTTATTGAGATTAAATATTGCGGGTGAGACATAGTAGACTCAAAATGAAGCCGTTGCTCATTAGTAACTTGCTATTATCTCGGTATATGCATCAGCAAATATCAGGTAATGGGTGTTGGTTGGCATTACACAAAAACAGAGAGATAAAGACAAACTAATAGTGACAGTATAAAAAGATTAAAAGAAAACAGTCAAAATTTAAACAATAGAGAAATTATTTTTATTGTATTTTTTTATACTTAATACAGTGAAAAACATGTATATCATATTATGTATGATAATAAAAAATGAATAGCACAAGGTTGAAACTCTTGTCTGTCTATTGATTTCAGATACAGTGATTACAAACAGCAGGTCAGTAAAAGCCATGGCGGATGAGTGGCAACTGCCTCAATCAGCTGTAGTTGTCACGGCAGGTCCGTAAAATCCGCGGCAAACAGCGGCTGCCAATTATACAGTAGGAAATGAATTCCCCACTTTGAGAACCACTGGGTATCCCTACAGACAGTGGCAAGTCCGTGGCAGGAGAGAGAGAGTTTCTACACACACATCCCCCGTGATTTTGGCATTCATAAATTCAACAAATATTTAGTGCTCTGATAATGCTACATTCTTATGTGCCAAGTCTTTATGGTTAAATCACTTTTTATTATCATTATTTTTTATTAAAAACTATCATTTAACAGCCCCACAGTCACTTCATCCTGTGGCAGCTGCTTCAAACAGCTGTAGTTGCCGTGGCAGGTCGGTAAATGCCGCGGCAAGTCAGTGGCACCTGAGGATGCCACCGGAAGTTGCCACAGCAAACAGCTGCCGCGGCACCTCACGTTGCCACCGGAAGTGCCACAGCTAGCTGCCGCTGCCACGATTTGTGCTTGCCCCTACTGGGCCGTCTTCTGCTGCTGCTGCTGCTGCATGTTCTACATGAACTGATTAAATTGCACAGTAATTCCGCCATGTGCTCACGCAGCTTCGGGTTCTCCATCCCACCACAACTCCTGTTGATTTGATTAATTTCTTTCTTTTTGCTTATTTGGTTTATTCGTTTGGGTTAAATTTTTTTTTTCTGTTTATTTAGTTTAATATCCAGCTGTTGGGTTTGCTTGTTACCTAATGGGACTATCACTACTCCTGGTCCCCGCCCACAGCTGAGTCTTGGTGTTAAGTTTGGGGACTATGAAATCATGCAAGCCCCGCATATTTCGCGCATTTTGCGCAGAAATCGGCGATTTATGCGGCCAAAGTGCGGCGTCTTTGAAAAAATGCGCCCGCATAAATGTGCGGACTCTGGCTGATTATGCGTTGAATTATGCGATCGCATAATCGCGTTTTTCTGGAGGGACTGTATAGGACTCCTGTTTTAACTGTACAATCCATCTGAGTGTCCCACCACAAGCGGGATTATATTTTTGTTTCTTTGTTTTCCAGGACAGCAGCTAGTGTAGTGTGCGGCAGACTCCCCCGGTGGTGGTTCCCCCCTCACTCCCCTGAATTTGGCGTGGCACGTGGTGGTTTGGTTTGTAGTGGTTTTCTTTGGTTTGAGTTGTCCCCCCCCCCCCCCTCCGCCAAGCTAAGCCTTAGCCCTGTTCTTGCCCTTTGTTTATTTATTTATTTATTTTTTTTACCGCAATTAACAGTGGTTCACTATGTCGACACCCAGGCCGTGTACTTGGCATCTTTGTGTTCTTTTAAACATAGTAAATTATTTTTATCAATAAACCTTTGTTATATTTGGAAGTCGTCTCCCGTCCTCTTTATATATTGGTGTAACGAATCTGTGTGACCTGTTAGTAAGGGTACTGGTTAGTGTATTTCCTGGTGAAGTGTATGGGCTGTCGTCCTCGAAAGGTGTCGGCATGTAGTATGTTGATAAAGGATTCTGCGGAGGCAAGGCTGGGTGGATTTGACAGAGCAATCTTTATTGAAACAGATTTCAAGCCAGCGTCCGAACCAGAGTGTGCACTCCCTGGTATTCTCAAATCTTGGCAAAGTGATGCCCAAAATACTTTGCCCTCTGCTCTATCAGAACTCCTCTCTGACCATCAGTCTTAGGAGATCAACCAAAATCACCCCCGTTCTCTGGTGTGTGTGTCTTTTTAGAGTCTATTCGCTCAGGTCCGCCTGTTTCTCTAATTGTTTCCTTTTTGGGGAACTGAGGGCCCATCTATCCTATTAGAAAAGGATGGGTCTGCATAACATCTCTCTTTCAAGGGAATATGTGTACATGGAGGTGTGTGCGTGACTATGTTGATGTTAGTCTCTATATACTTAAATGGAAATGTGTACATTAAATCAACCCTGAACCTCTTCCTATCCTTAGATGGAAATGTATACATTGAACCTCTGAATTCCTCAGTCCTTGGTGTGGGCCTCTTCCTTTAGCTATTCTCTGAAGCACACTACAGAACTAATGTGTTGTTATCCTGAACATGAGACCTCTACTGTGGCTGTGTCCAAATTCAGGGGCTGCAGCCCACGAAGGGTGCATTTGAAGGCCAATTACGTCACAACGCTGTGCGAAGGCTGTCCAAATTCGAAGGCTGCTCCACATGCAGCCCACACATGCAGCCTTCCCCACCCTCGTTTAGGAGGACACACCGCTACTGTCCTTCGCGGCCTCACATATCCCAAGATCCTTTGCGCACCGCTGCTCAGTCCCGAAACAGAAGAGGAAGCAAGAGAAAATGGCGACATCAACTGGCGCAGACATGACATTTAAATTTAAGTAATGGGTTTATACTCGGTTTTTACTCATTTGAACATCCAACGCCAGATATGTTAAACTTCAAGAGACTATAAAACCTCCAAAGTTTAACTTTCAGTTAAAATACGTGAAGCTGGTAATGCTATGGTAAACATAGTTGTTATTCACCAATGGGTTAATGTTTATTTTGTAATGTTGATAATTCAATTCAGATTTGACACATTGTACACACACAAATAAATGTACACGTTTGATAGATTTGAACCAAAACAGACTTTAATGCATGAACACCTGGTGACGCAACCAGGAAATACTCCGAAGGCTGGACCGTCCCATTTAACAGCGGTGGACGAGGCCTTCAAGGTCTCTCCGAAGGACCCGGCCCTCGTGGGCCGCAAAGGCCGCGTCCTTGAAGGCTGCAGCCCCTGAATTTGGACACAGCCATTGTCTCCTTCCCAAATATACTTAAAGGAAAGCATTTGATCCTGTCCTGTCACTCAGAGCTCAGAAGGTATAAGAAACACTCAGACACTACACTGGGGTGCAATTCCCCAGGTGGCGTTGTCAGGCAATTTTCTCTCTCCCCTCCATTTTGGCCACACACGCATGGATTGTATAAATTATCAAAGTCTGAAACTATAGCCATTAGCAGCTCTCACACAATCATAACACTCCATATCCTCATTATGAGTCCCTAATTGTAATGCAGGCCGAGTTCACGTAACAAAACTTAATAAATAGTGTTTACGTAGCAAACCTATAACACAGATGGTCAAGATCATTTTGGTAAGTGAAGCAGTCAGTCTGATCTCTAGTAAAAATATAAATACTGCAGTGCCACTCATGCGTAATGCTGCATGATGGATGCACAGTCTTTTACTGTCTTTGCACTGCGAGAGGACTAGTGAATGACAATGTGTTTTATAACCTCCACCTCACCCACAAGGGTTAAAAAAAAGTGCTTCACAGGCACACTGGATATCACACCGTTTGCCATAGGAATGAATGGACTTCTGGTTGACTTGCCTCCGTACACCTATGTATGTGGAAACGTGGTGTCACCCATGTGTATGAACATTTTGGAGGCAAGGGGAATTGGCGACACAAATGGTGAGCTGGTGAATTGAAGCAGACTGTAGAGATTAAACATGAGACATCATTGTCTGCATAATACATCTTACAATTGACTTCACTTCATATCAGATGTTAATCATACAATGATCCACATTATCATTAACATTCAAACCAGCTGTGTCATTTGTACTTGCACTTGTAGTGAAGTATAACCAGGGTTCCCATCTTTTTCTAGAAATCATTTTCCAGGACATTTTCAGTGACAATCTAGCTGGAACAACAGACAACAGAGCGTACCCATACACTAATATGTTCCTTAATACATTTGTAACCCCAATGCCTTTTCCTCTTGTGAATTATAGTGTATTATCCATTGCTGCCTGCACACCAATAACTGTATAGCATGAATGCCGATAACCAAGGATTGCTGGAAGTTTTGCTCTCATCAAGAGCAATATTAAATATACAAAAGAAAAAATAAGTGTTACAATTATGGTTAAACAAGGTGAGGACCCAAATGCAGACAACACACGGGAGGCAGGATTGGGGGAACAAACAAAGACGAACTGACAAAGACATGAGGGAGAACAAAGACTATATACAGACACAATAACAAGGGGATCAGATACAGGTGGAGTGAAAGGAACGGAAAAACACAGGAAGGAGGGAAAACCACAGAGATGGAGGAACTGAAAAGCAACACTTGAGACACAAGGGTAAAATTTCAAAATAAAGCAGGAAACACAAGAACAACAAGAACCAGGATCATGACAACAAGTCTCTTAAAACGAACAACTCCCTTGTTTCCTTTAAAGAAATATCTATGTTTTTTCTCACCAATCAGTTTGATTGATGAGCAGATCCAAACAATGCATAGTTAATGCAGTACGTAGCCTCTGTGACCTGTGGCTACCCAAAACACCCTTCTCTGCATAAGTTTGAGAAACATACATATTTTTGGATAAGCAAAACAGTAGCTTTAGTGAATGAGGGTGTGATTTTGTACACAGCCATGGCTTCTTGTGAACCAAATTCAGGACAGTTGGTTAATAAATATAACAGCATGTTGTGAATGTTAAAAAAAACATCTCTCTCCCAGTGTTCCCTTCATTCTCACCAAAGAGACATGCATTGTAGTTGTTGCAATTGTAGTTATTCAGCTTTAACATACAAAACTGCTGGTAATGGCCCTTTTAAGTCATCAGTCAGTGGTAGAATCCTCAATGCACACAACCACCGAACAGTTCAACACATTATTCCAAACCAACATGAATAAACATCAAAGCTGCAGCATATTAAATGAATTCGACATCTCACCCTACATGCTGTCTTGACATTTTCATCATTTGATGGGAAATGTCTGGTGTCGCTGTCGTACACACACCTGTCTCCTCATGTGTGAGTCTAGTTCTCAGAGATCCAGGAAGGAAAGGTCGTCATTAAATAATGGATAGAAGGGAGCGAAGAGCCTGGCTACTCACTGTGTCCCCACATACATCAACTCCACTGAGCAGAAAATTAAAATGGAAATTTAGGCCTTGAACGGAGTCCAGGGTCCCATTGACCTGTGCTGTATGATTTATGGCAGGTGATTACATCACCTCCATGCAACCTGGACCACTTGGCTCATTCAATGCTCCAACTCTTAACCAGAGTGTTTAAAACATCACTTAAGATACTTTTTATTGATTATAGTGTGTCCTCTTCTCCAATAGAGGGCACAACTCCAATGTATGTTCTTTATCACAAAACAAGCATGTCTTTGTACCAGATGATCCACTTTCCTTTATTCTATTTCAGGTTTCCATTTTTTCCACAGGTGAAAAAGCAGTTGCAAAGCTGCTCCTCTTCACCCCATAGTGAGGCTGTGATTGTGATCTTCCTGTCTCTTTTCCTGTTGGAGGCACAGAAGTATCCTTTATGTCACCAAACACCTGATCAGTTGCAAGTTTTACTTGCTTTTCAATAAAGCAGACGATATCTGCAAATGTAGCCCTGCAATTGTTCCTTTCCTGTAACTCAGGCTACGGCTCTCCATCTGTCCCTTAGCTTGTATGGCAGTTTCTTGATGACTGATCGCATATTGGCAGGCATGTCCAACTCATCCATGTACTTGACTTCTTCCATTGCATTACAGCATCCTCTCAGGAAGAGACTGTATACTTGTAGAGCTGTTGTGTTGTCAGATTTTATTGATGGCCATGAAAGAACCTTGTCCATATAAACTAAAGCAATTTTTTGTTCATTCCCAAAATGCTGTTGTCATAGAGCTTTGGCCTGGGCATGACCTCTTTCACGGGCCATATGCTGACAGCTTTTTACCGGTTCCCTTGGCCAGCCCCTGGTGTACTGCTTGAGGAAGTGCAAGCGGTCTCTTGGATTGTTGGTCTTTCTTTAAATGCTGTCTTCAGATGCACTTGGTTTAATTTCATCTTGATCAGAGCCATTCTCAATTTCACTCATATTTGCGTTTCACAGCATAGCAGTCATCACAGCACAATAAACAAATTAAAGCATCCAGCCACAAGAGAGTTTATACCACAGCACCGCAATATCATGAATCATGTTCGAAGCAGACAACCCATTATTTCCTTCAGCAACACGTGAATCCACGGCACCCGGCCCACAGCCACCGACAAACAATTTAACGCGGACCCAGCCACGGACAAAACACAACATCACAACAACTTCCGTCACCAATTGACAAGCGGCAGCAACAAACCACAAACTGTGTCCAAACAAACCAATACACAGCCGGAATCAAAACAACTCCTCCAGTTCATTCCTTCGGCCGTGGGGTTGCCGTGTCCAACAAAGGTTTTTGAATATATCAAAATAAGAAGGGACATTTGAGAATTTCTCTGACAATCTGGCAACCAATTCAGTTGTGTAGGCTAAACAGGTCCCCATCCACCCTCTAAAAACAACTAGTAGCATAAAATCTCATTGCCACCAGGTGTTGGAGCATTGTTGGTAAAGATTACCAGGTGAACCAAAAATTCATCATCATCATCATGTAACAGTCAGAGTTATTGAATGTAACGCCACTAGGTGCCGCCTCCTTTTGTTTAATGGGGAAGGTACCCTGTACCAAGAAGAAGACCAGGTATACTTCTGCTCCTCCAGGAGTAAAGATACCACCCACGGAGTAAAGACTCCCCTTTATGTTATTTTATTTTATGTTGTAATGTGTTTGGTGTAGGATCCTCGGCCTGTGTTCGTCCGTGCATGTATGCATGTAATAAATAGTGCCGTAGAGACCTGGCATGGTCAGTACAGTGTAATAAAAGTGCCGTGTGGAAAACCCCACTTGTTGCCTGCTATGTCTTTGAGCTAACCAGAGCTACCAGCACTAAAGCTGACCATAACCTACCCTTTCACCAGCCCACGTTACAATCATCATAAAACTCAAGTGGGTTGAGTCTGTCTCTTCAAGTTGGACCTTGATTATTTTGCTTAATCCATCTCAAAAAGGCATTGTAAAAGTTAAACCTCTTCAACTGAAGGTAAACGTTAAACCGAGTCTAAAGTTTCCAGAGGGTCCCAGCCTTTGCTGCCGGCCTCCAGTGGGTCCCGGCCCGGCCTTGTGTGTCGCATTGTGCTTTTCAGTTCCTCTTGTGTGTTTTTCCCTCCTTCTAGTGTTTTTCCGTTCGTTCCCTCACCTGTTCCTCTTCCTTCCTCACTCCACCTGTTGCTGATCCCCTCGTTAGTGCGTCCGTGTATATAGTCTTTGTTCTCCCTCATGTCTTCATCAGTTTGTTCCGTTTCTGTCTGTGACATTTCGTTTCCCATCCGTGATGTCCCGTTCCCGTTTCCGACTTCGCCTGACTTAGCCTGTGTTAGCCTGTGTCTGTCTTTGTCCGTCATCCTCCGTCTTGGTCTGTCTTCCCGTGTGAGGCCTCCAGTGTTTTCCTCCAGTGTCTCCTTGTGTTCTCCCATTTGGTATGTTTCTGGTTTTGGTTTCTTGTTTCTCTTTTGATTTGTACTTTGCTTTTGTTTGCACTTTGTGTTAGCTTTTTGTTGCTACTTTGTTTTTGTCTTCGTGACTCATTTTGGTTATCTGTATTCCTTGTGTTTTGTATTTCGGCTTTGGTCAATAAAGCTCGCTTTTTGTTTCCCCCACTCCTGCCTCAAATGTGTGTCTGCATTTGGGTCCTCATCTCTCGTGTAACCTTAAAACATAACAATATATATTTTTTTGGCATAACAGACACGATCTATTATGCACATACACACAATTTGCTTATTTATTTTCCAGATCGTAATATAATATAAGAGACAACAAGCAAACAATATCAGTATAACCTAATAGATGTTAATAATAATGTAATATTTCATTCACACTTGAGAGATACAAACTGGGAATATTGTCCTGATGTATTTGTGGCATTTGATCTAATCAGATGATAATTTGTCATTTCATCACAAATAAATACAGACGTCTGTTCACCTGTTTACCTTTACCCATCGAAGATCACCTGTGGTTAAAATAATCAGATCAGTCAGATTCACATCTAGCCAAAAAAAAGCCACACACTCATGCATGCACCGTGGCATCATTTTGATAAGCTTATTTCCGTCTATAGTTGCATTAATTTTTTGCCAAGATGATGAGAAAGTCAGCTGCTGCTGAAGTCTTCTCCAGCACATCCCAAATAATCTCAGTGGGGTTAAGGTCCGGACTCTGGTGGCCAATCTATGTATGAAAATGATGTCTCATGCTCCCTGAACCCTTCTTTCACAATTTGAGCCCGATGAATAGTGGCATTGTCATCTTGGAATATGCCCATGCCATCTTGGAAGAAAAAACCCATTGATGGAAAAATCTGGTCATTCAGTATATTCAGGGAGTCAGCTGACCTCATTTTTTGGGCACATAACGTTGCTGAAGCTAGACCTGACCAACTGAATCAACCCCAGATCATAACACTGCCCCCACAGGCTTGTACAGTAGGCATTCGCACATTATGGGTGCATCACTTCATCCACCTCTCTTCTTACCCTGCTGCGCCCATTGCTCTGAAACAGGGTAAATCTGGACTCATCAGACCACATGACCTTTTTCCATTGCTAGTCCAATCTTTATGCTCCATAGCAAACTGAAGCCTTTTTTTTCGATTAGCCTCACTGATAATTGGTTTTCTTAATGCTACACAGCTGTTTAGTCCCAATCCCTCAAGTTCTCTTCACATTGTGCATGTGGAGAGGCTCTCCACTGTTGATTTTTTACCATTTGATTTCATCAAACTTTTAAGCGACTTCCATTCACGATCATTCAAGATTTTTTTCTGGCCACATTTCTTCCTCGAATATGATGGTTCACCACTATCGTTCCAGGTTTTAATAATGCGTCAGACAGTTCTGAATCCAACTTTAGTAGATGTAGCAATCTCCTTAATTGTTTTCCTTGCTTGATGCAGGCCAATAATTTGACCCTTCTGAAACAGAGTAACTGTATTCCAACATGGTTGTTTAAGAAACTCACTGCATCAGTAAGGGTTAAATAACTTGTTGTCAGCTGAAACATATTAATCACTGCAGTAATTATTGAATGCTTGAATGCTATTTGCTTAGTTAAATCCAGGTGGTGACTTTTGTTTTTGCCAGGCGGTGTATTTTGATCACTACCTACTTGAGTAGGCCTACTTGTTATTGCAAAGTAATAGTAATAGTAATCTCTCAATAAGAGAGCTAACTGTGTGGGAGAGACTGAATGTATAACAGAGATGAGGAAAACGTGACTGTGGTTTTCTTTTTCACTAAAGTATAAGACAACAGAGTCGTAACAGGTATTAACAGATAACAGCTCCATAAAAAAAACACAGCTCCATAAATGTTGTTGTTTTTTTTTTAAATAGAAAAAGAAAAAATCTGGACCTCACGAATTTCTAAACCCTTGGCTGTTCTGTCAAGCTACATGTAATACAATGTTTTACTGTAGTCCACTTCTTTTAATTGGAGTAAGATTTTACTCTGTAGAAAAAAGTTAAAACAAAACATAGCATTCAAAAACAACCTGGTCATGTAATTAGAAATGATTTTCATAAGAAATAAGAAATAAAGTTTTTTGAGCCTTTACCTGCTTTAAGGGCCTTTGGATGTTCAATTCTGATATCAAAGCAATCAATAATGGACATTTTTGGCCTTCATCACTGGTGGTATGGTTTGTGTCGTGCACTCCCTGTCAGGCCAGTGAATAAGAAAGGTGATCTTTGCAGTTGGAATACGTTATGGATGGTAGACTGTCGTTGGTCCAGTTTTTGGCTCAGCAAAGCAGCTGATGTATTCTGGCGTAGCTTGACACAGGAAAAGCTGGTCCTCAGTAGACAATCAACCTTAGGTGGTGACTTGATGAACTGAACAAAGGTAGTGATGTAGCCTTCACTTCACTGTGGTGCTCAGTCATGGCCCTGCATGCACTGTCTTCTCCTTGAGCAGCATTCACAGACAATCACTCCTTAGACTAGTTCTGTAGCGCAGCATCTCGTTCTCTTCTGGCCTCATCTTTCTACCCTCTTGCCCCGTATATCTCTCCCCTGAAATTGGCTACCTCTAAGGCAATTGCGACCTGCTCCCTGAGGAAAACTGGCCTGTCACTCCATGCAGCATCTTCAGTGGGCTCAGTAAGAGAAGCTTCATTCATTGAGTGAGTTTTTAGTCATGGGAGAAGCTTCTGTAGGTGCCCTTGTAAGACTTCTTTTGGCTGAGAGCACCTTATTATCAACATCAGTGTCTCTTTTCCTGACACTTTTGTTGCACTTTAACCTTTCTGGGCCTTTCCAGATGCTTACAGTCATTCAAATGGAATCCTGAAACCAGTAGGGTTAAATACATTCAAGACAGATGCAGATACAAAAGGACTTTATACTTTGGTTAAATGCACTTGTCAAATATGTAGCCATAAAGTAACTAAGTTACTTTCAAAATGCAATATATTACATATTACAAGTTACCTTAATTTTAAAGTAATATACTACGTGATGTGACGCAATTGCTCGCTTGAAGCTAAAAATTGCATCAAGTGAGCATATCGCTGTTGGCGTTCTTATTGATGTCATGACCTTCACGTCACTGATGTCCGGACATTGAACATGAACAACAATGGAGGAGAGGATAATAATCACTAATCCTGGCCATTTGTGGACACCCAGAGAGAGCTGTATAATAACTCATACTCCATTCGGGGGACAAGCACTTTAAAAGTTGTTTGCATTGTCTGGCCAGCAGACCTGACAAAGCATGAATTCGCAAGACGGCATTATGATGTTGTTATTTCGGCATCCTTCTGATCCATTTATTGCAGTCAGATCACAGAGAAATCTTACAGATGCGGTTATTTTTATTCGCATTACTTTACTTTTACATTCGGGTGAGTAGATGTGATTAAAAATGATTAACCCTGCGATCAAACATGCATGAGTAACGCGGCGTGGATATTTTCTTCGCGTTTGGTCTGAATGCGGTGTCAGGCATGATATCCAGATTTTTTTCTATCTGGCGCCAGCACTTTCACTGTTTGTTTTTACCCCAAAGGCTTTGTGTTTGTTTTGATTCAGGGAAGTGACATATGACTGCTCTCTTCTAATGTGACACACTATGTCGCACTCCTGACTCTTGAATTTACAGTAAATTAAACTATTACAATTACCATAAACTAACAGCTTCAGAGTCATGTTGGTGGCACGTGTCTTGTAACAGGGTGAATGGTGACTCTGTCACTTGTTTCTGCACTATGTAACTTCAGTGAGAGGGTAGGATCACAGCGTTACATACACGTTTACTTCACCTACATTACATCTGACAGACTGTTACACACCTGGGATTTGTATTTGCCACAGAAACTGTGGGGGGCATCAAATCGCACAAAATGCCAATTTCAACATAATGTTGCTTTAAGTAAATTTGACCTTTGTTCAGTTCAGTGACCTTTTTTGACAGAGGTGAGCTCCAAACATAGACAGAAAAACATTTTCATCATTATTTTAGATATCTGAGGTCTGTTTCATACACTTCACAGATGGTGTGAAAGCAATCCACCCCACATTGGGGGAACACAACATTTCAGGGCATCGTTTCTTTCTGCTATATTATGAAACAGTTCTTCTGGGAACAGTAGAAACCAAATATGATGTAGTGGCAAAGTATAATGAGCTCAGATACCGGCTCTCTCTTCTTTACTGTTGGTTCATGTAATGTCCACAGCTACTGAAAGTTTGCTACATTTTTAATATTGAACTGTTTATCCCTTTATTAATTCATCATCGTTAACAAATAAAAATGTCCAATTTTGGGAAATACACACATCTCAGGCCCTATCATGCGCCTGGTGATAGGGCCATTGCTAGTTCCCAACAGATGCTGTTGTCATTGTCACCCCCAGCGCACACAATGTCTAAGTAGCAAATGTACATTACATGTGCCCATCTGACACTTTATGTCAAAAAAACATTGATAAGATGGCGGCAGCATGGAGATTGGCAGGTGCTGCGGATCTACATTTTTTATTCCACCAAGAAGGCTGCCTATCTTGTGTCAAAAAATCTAAGGTTCTAAACTGTTCTTCACAACTCCACAATTATGACAAGATCTGGCCTGAGATTCACAGTGTGCTTTTCACACTTTTGCCGCTGCACATTGTTGCCCTACCTGTGTGCGTCTGCTTGTTCAGAACAATTCATGCTGATCACCAGTGTCATACACCTCTGCGGGATCACCACCGGGTGAAAACTGTCCATATGCCGACAGATCATCTAAATCCTGGTACGGGAGTGCAATATGATTCCAGTGCTGAGCTTCATCTGAGTCAGTCACCTGGGGAGGTGAGTGAGCCAACACTTTCTCTATCTGGTTTCTCTGTTAACAGACCAAACTTGATGATGCGGGGACTGATTATCTACTCAAAAACATACCACCGCTACTCTCTGGGAATCTAAACAGGCCTGTTGACTGTCTCATAAAATCCCCTACACGTACGTCTGTGTGTCGGAACCCTGCAGTAAGGAAGCAGAGATTATCTAAAACTTTCCAAGCTGTCAATCATGCGAAGGTCCTCTGGGAGACAAAGCTAAAACTGAGAGGACTTTTTGGTGGATATTTGAACATTAGAAGTATTGTTGCAAAGAGTGATCAGTTCATTCATCTTTTGTGGTACTCAGATCTGGACTTTCTCTGCATTTCTGAAACATGGTTACAACCATCCACTCCTGTTCACGTATTTATGGTGCCTGGGTATCAGTGCTTTAGACAGGACAGAGCTGTGGGAAGGCGAGGTGGTGGTGGGGGTGTGCTTAGATATGTAAAAAAAATGGCATTAAATGTGAACGTGTTGTGTTCAAAGCTGTTAACACTCTTGAGTATGTGGGGTTAAAAATAATTTTGTCCCAACTAATGCCATTTACTATTATTGGACTATACGGCCCCCCTTCTGCAAATGACACATTTTATAATCACCTCACAGAAATCCTGAAAAGAGTGCAATCACAACAAAGAGTTAATCATCATGGGGAGACAAGTTGAAGAGGAAAAAGATAAAAAGTAAATAAAATTCAGGAATTCAGATTAGCCAAATCCCGTTTTTATCTTCATATAATGGATGATGCTAAAGACAATAGTAAATTAATCTTGCAAAATATTAGCAATCTTACAAGGAAGGAACCAACTTTTGTAGGAGACCTTCAGCTCAAAGCTAAGGGAAAATTAATTGTTGACAAGCCTTCTGTTGCTGATACTTTTTTTAAAAACTTTTGATTTGTATCGTGCATTTCATGTATTCATTTCAATTCTTAATTCATGTACAATTCATAACAGCCGAAAACTGCAGAGAAAACAAGCAATAAACTAGAAGAAGGACACACACCAATGATAACAAAGAAAAAAAAACAAAAAGCAAAAAACAAAAAACATACTCTCATGAGACATAGCAGTCATAATCTAACATTTTGTTTTAGGTATGGCTAACATCATGGTGTCCAGACATCAACAAAAGCATTCATTTTCAACTGTATTTTAGTTGTAACTTTTTCCATTATGAAAACCTCGTTCACCCTTTGTTGCCATTGTATGATATTGGGGGGTTGTGGCTGCAACCATAAGGTTGTGATGTTTTTTCTAGCTATCAGGAGAAGGATCCGTAGTAAGTATAATTTATTTTTCTCAATTTGGATTCCAATTGGGATGCCTAATACAAATAAGTCTTTCCTGTTCTTTATTATACCCAGAATTTGATCTATTTCCTTCTGAACATCCTCCCAGAACCCCTGTATATTTGGACAAGCCCATAGTATGTGTGTAAGGTCACCTTGTTGGCCACAACCCCTCCAACATAACCCTGTCGATTTTCCATATTTGGCCATTATAACTGGAGTCCTAAAATACCCAGTTTTTACCTTCCAGTCAAACCTCCCTCCAATTTGGACTATTTGTTAATTTATGACCAAGCAAGCAAGTTTCACTCCATTCATTTTCAGCAATTACAGTATTCAGTTCAAGTTCCCACCTTCTTTACTCTCTAAATGCTTATTTTTAAGATCATGTTATAATGCTCCATAAAATCTTGAGATCATTTCCTTTTTATACTTTCTTTGTTCACAAATTATAAAAAGCTGCTCAATGCGAGAGGGATCCCTTAGAATCTATTCCCGATCTTTATTTTTCTGAAGATAATGTCTGACTTGTAGAAATGTATAGTGATCATGTATAGATAAATTTGGCCAATATATACCAGCCCCTTTTCTGTCCATTTTTTAAACCCAATATCCATACTAGATGGATGGCAATCTGGATTCATGGCAATCTTAGTAGCTCTTGATATTGTTTTGTTTCGCCAAATAAAGTTGGAAATCATTTTATCCGAAGATTTGAAAGTGGTTTTTAAAATAATCAATGGAAGTGACTGAAACATAAAAAGCAGGCAATGGTAAAATATTCATTCGTACAGTTTCTACTCTACCCATTAATGACAGAGGTAAGATCTCCCACTTTTTCAGATCCTGTCTTATTTCCCTATCAGTTTTTCATAGTTGGCTGTAAATAATTGGGATGGTAATGGTGTTATTACCACTCCCAAGTATTTAAACACATTCTTGGTCCATTGAAACTTTACTTTTTCCTCTAGTTCAACTGACTTCTCTCCATAAAGTATCATTGCAATAGTTTTTGTTTCATTAATCAAAAATCCTGAAATTGTTCCATAGTCATTTAAATCCTTCATTAAAGCGGGGATGGATAATGAAGGATTACTAATTAGTGCAAGTATATCATCCGCAAAAAGCGATAGTTTATGTTCTTTATATCCATCATCAGCTATTCCCCTTAATCTTTATTGTTCCTTATGGTCTCAGCTCAAGGCTCTATACTAATTGCTAATAATAAGGGACTAAGACAGTCGCCCTGTCTAACCCCTCTTTCAAAGGGGAAAAAGTTTGAGCAGCACCCATTCACTCTAATGCAGGATTTTGGGTTGTTATAAATAGTTTTTATCCACTTAATGAAGATGGAATTGAATCCAAATACTTTAAGTGTTTCATGTAGGAAGCCCCATTTGACTCTGTCAAATGCTTTTGTGCATCAAGACTGAGCAAGAGAGATATTTGTTTGTTCTTCTGGGCACTTGATATGATATTAATAGTTCTTCTAATATTATTTGCCCCCTGCCAAAATGGAATGAACCCTGTTTGATCAGGTTTAATCAATTTTGCAGCCTTTTTTTGTATTCTTTGTGCCATAATATTGGTTAGTATTTTCAGATTATTACACAACAGGCTAATCGGTCTGTACCCATCACATTTAGTTGGATCTTTATACCTTCTTTATATAATACAGAAATAATAGCTTCAGACCACGTTTGTTGGGCATCTCCTTTAGAAAGTGCAAAGTTAAAAACTTTCATTAATGCAGGTGTAGTCTGTTTTGCAAAAGCTTTGTAGAATTCGCCAGGCAAGGCCGTCTGTTCCTGGTGATTTATTATTTTTCAGAGTCTTTATAGTATTTAGTACCTCCTGTTCTGTGATTGGTTTTATCATATCAAGAGCCTCTTCCTCAGTCAATGATGGTAGTTTTATTTTTGAAAAAAAATTCTTATATTCATTCTTCAGTGGAATTTGTTCTGGGTCTGCATACAGATCTTTAAAATACTCTGCAAAAGCTCCAGCTATATCTGTTGGTGATTTCATCATTTCTTCAGATTTCGGATGACTAATCTTTGCCACTTATCTGCTAGATTGTGCCTTATGTAATTGAAATGCTAGCACCTGACTTGCTCTATTACCCATTTCATAAAACCTTTGTTTTGAGAAGCGTATACTTCTACCTCATATGTCAAAAGTTCATCCAATTTCTGTTTAGTTTCTTTTAATTCCAAGAGTTTCTTTATTGAATGTCATTTTATGTTCAGTTCAGTTCAGTTCATTATCTTGACCGCTTTTCCGTGAGGGTCGCGGAGATGTTGCTGCTTTACCCCCCCCCCCCCCCCCCCCCCCCCCCCCCCCACCCGTTTTTTCATTCTTATTTTTTTCAGCCTTGAAGATATTTCTGTCATCTTCCCCGTATAACTGCTTTACAACCTTTCCCAAAGAATTGAGGGTGTTACTTCATTATTGTCATTCAGCAGGAAATATTCTTCTAAATTTTTCTAAGTTCATTCAATACTTCTTGATCTGCTAGAATTGATGTATTAAGTCTCCAATATTTAAAAGTGTTTCTCCTCCTATGTCTAGAGTAAGGATAACTGGTGCATGGTCACTTATTGTTATAGCTTCATTTTTGCAATCCAAAACGTTATGCAGATGTTGCTTTGAAATGATAAAGAAATCAATCCTTGAATAACTTTAGTGTGGATTGGAATAGAATGTATAATCTCTTTTTTGGGTTTTTTTTGTATCTCCATGGATCTGCTAGTCCTGCTTCTTGAATCATATTACTAACCCTAACCCTAACCCTCACCTTCAGCCCCCCCCAATTCGTGATGTGATTGACTTTAGCCTACTGATTGCATTAGTTGTGCACTATTAGATGATCATTTCTCATTTTGGTTTGCACTAACTGGGCAATTTTCATACTTGTATTTATCATTTATTAATAACAACACACTGCCCACACTGTTTATAATTAAACTGTTTATATTTGTACATATTATGTTTATACGATTCTTTTTCTATTTCTGCTCTAGCTCTACTTCTTACCTTTTTATTATATTGTTTATTTTCTAGTATTTTTATTGCTTATTGTTATATTGAACTGTCCTTTGGCTGCTGTGACGCACAAATTTCCCCATTTGTGGGACTAATAAAGGAATTCTGATTCTGATTCTGAATCCCCTGCTTCACCACTCCCCCGCTCCAGAGGTGAACCTATCCGCCGCCCCCTCCCCTTCTTCCTCAACCTCTGTATATGAGACTTTCTCAGCAGCAGCAGACGCACCTTACGAAACAGAGGGTGCCCAGCCGCCCACTCCCCACACAGCAACATGACGTAATTGACTTGACGTGTAAATGAGCAAAACAAAAACCGGAGGAAATTAATGCAAACAAATTTAAGGCAGCCGGTACGGGTCGGCACCAGGGGGAATTCGCCGAGATGAGATAAGCCCAGAGGTGGCTGCTACAGCGCCGGTTACTGTGGGCGACTGTCTGCTCTCGCTTTTTTTTTTGCGGGCGCTCATGCCGCCCCTCCACAAATGCCACTCATATGAGGAACCGCCCTGGTGCCATGGGATAGATATACCAATGTATGCCGATAACACTGCTTTATATACACATGTAAAAACAGCAGAGCTTGCTGCTGGGAAGTTGATGATTGCTACGGAAAGTATCACAAAGTGGATTGACCAGTCATGTCTTAGCTTTAACATACGCAAAACAAAGGGAATGCTCTTTTCCAAAACCAAACAGCACATTGATGCTGACATTTTCATTAAGACTGAGAAGAATTAAATGTAAATGAGTTTAAATATCTTGGCGTAATGCTCGATTCAAATCTCAAGTTTCAGTCACAATTCAAAAAAATTATACAAATCATCAAGTACAAAATGGCAAGTTTTAGACACATTAGAGACTGTCTTTCAAAGGATGCTGCCAAGACCTTCATGCACATTATGATTCTTTCACATATCTCATATTGCATCACATGTTGGAGTCAAGCTGGGGAAATAAACTACTGGAGTCTCTGTATAAACAAACCTTGAAGGTTTTGGACAAAAAATCTTATCTTATTAATTTAATTTTAAATGGTTCGGCACCACCTCCATTACATCATTTTATGAGCCTTCGCTCAGAGGATTCCATAAAATCCACAAGAATATCTTTGACAAGAGATTGTTCTGTACCCTTCCATCACACTGCCCTTGGACAGTCAGCTTTCTCTGTGTCAGTGGAAGACTCTGCCAGATGACATGAATAACTGTCAGCAGCTTAAAAACAAACTGAAAACCTGCTGAAAGACACTCCATTTTGTAACCACTGATCTTATATCACTGCATTTAACTTGAATAACATATTTTGTGTGTGAGTGTGTGTGTGTGTGTGTGTATTTTGTGCTTGTGATGTACTGATCTGTGTAACTGTGCTATGTTTGCCATGTTTCTTTTTTTTTTCTATGTTACTATTTTACTATGTGAAGTTTTAATTATAACCTGACTGCGGATGTAAATTAGCTGTAGGCTAACTCTGGTACAATGCATCAAATGGCAACATGTATGTTTAATATTTTACATGGTCCCGCTGCAAATAAAGATTAATTAAATAAATAAATAAATCTGTGCACCCATGGACATGTTGTTTTTAAATGGGTCGTGGTCAGGCGCATTGCAGGCACATTGTTAGCTGCGTCTACGAGGGCAGGTTCACAATGCATGTACATACTGCTTTAATGATTAGAAAGGCTGCTTTGTCGTTTTAAATGGTTCCATGTGTACAGTAATGTCACTGCAGCAAATATCGTAGCACATTTATGCTGCAAAACTAAAAGCTTCAGTTATAAACTCGACAGGACAGAGGAAACGATGTGAAGATGTGAAGAGCACAGAACATTGTTGATGAAGGTTCTCAGTCATCCATCTCATGGTAATTCTAAGTGCTGTATCGTAGGCAACTGGACTTGTTTCAGTTCCTTGAAGACGTTTCACCTCTCATCCAAGAGGCTTCTTCAGTTCTAACTAACTGTAGCTGAACAACCATTCACACCTGGGCTAACCTAGCCCTAGCAACCTACATGAAGGCCGGTTGGGTCAACGACCAACAAGTGGCCCTAACGACTAGTGATGTGCGAGTCATGAACAAATCGTTCAAAACTCGAGATTCTTTTTACTGACTCGGGAGTTACCAGTCATTGTCTCCATTAACTCGTTCACTGACTCACCGCTGCTACCGCCAGCTAACTGCAAAGAGGAGACATGCCACACAACTGTTATTCTAACTGCAATTGCGTAAATGTATCAAGCTAGCTCACAGCTCACTCGCTCTCCCTCCCAGCTCGTAGAGCCCCTCCCTTACCTGAGAAACTCGCATTCCGTGGCGTACACTCTGGGTGACTGACTCAAGTGACTCAAGTGACTCAAGTGACCCGATTCACTTTAGTGAGTGACTCATACAAACTCGAGTCAGTAAAAGGAATCGAGTATACCATCACTACTAACGACTCTGAAACTCAGAGTTCACACGTGTCCTTAACGACTCTGTAAGGACACTCCCACACAGAGTTTAAAAGCCTGCAACTCTCCTCCAGTTAGTTAGAACTGAAGAAGCCTCTTGGATGATGAGGTGAAACATCTTCAAGAAACTGAAACAAGTCCAGTTGCCTACGATACAGAACCTAGAACATTAATTAACACTAGATCCCGACTGATCCTGTCAACTAGTCAGGAGATTTAAATAATCAATGACGTTAAGCTGATGTGCCTCGTGTGTAATGTGCACTCTGGATTTCTTATTGGAGAGACACACAGACTCATTTCTGCTGCTCGAGGATCACTGCAGGTAATTGTAATTAATATTTTCCTCATTAAAGATGTCTTATTTAACCCATCCACATTCCATCTGCTATTGATCATCAGTTATCAGTTTTTAAAAGGAAGAAGAATAAAAATGCGATATACTGTATCTGGTTCTGCTGTACCATTCAACAGTTGTATAGGAATGCAATGCTGCTTTTCAAAACCTGGTGCCTACATTACCCACAAAGTAACTCAGCCAATGAGTGACATCACTGAAGGTAATTTATCAGATTACCTGCAGTAGTACTCTTCAAAACCTGAAAACATACTTTAATGTGTACAATAGGTGGAATTACCCTTTAATTCAACCACAAAACCAGCATGTTGTGAGTTAATGAAACCACTCAAAGTGCTTTACAACACATTCACATTCACTCATTCACACACACATTCATATGCCAACTGCTCATCAGGAGCAATTTGGGGTTCAGTATCTCGCTCAAGGATGCTTCAACATGCAGCTGGGGGAGCCAGGGATTCGAACCAGTGACACTCCGATTAATAGAAATCGTGAAATGTGTGAAATGGTGTTGCTGTAGAAGTTAGATAAAGTTATAAATGATTGGTGTATTTTTATAACTCCACTGTGGTTTTTCATCTCAGAGGAAAAGCAAACTGTGGTCAGGGCATTTTTCCGACATCTGCTGAGTGCTGCTGTACTGTATGTACATTAAGTTCATGCAGAGGTCCATTAAGTGGCTAATGGGGTTTTGATTGCCTGGGAAATGAGCCGTGACAAATGAGGAGATGTCCTAATGGATGGACAACTTCGGCTAGTGAGCCAGAGTATTTGATGGAGGGGGACGGACTCTCAGGCTCTGCTCCAGATTTGCTTCTTCAGCTGCAATATTCTGTTTACAAAGAGAAAGATTCATCGCACAGAAATACAGTCAGTTCTCCACTTAAAGTGAAACTCTCGCCAAAATGCAACCTAGGCTTTTTTTGTGAAGGAACCCAAGTCAAACCTTTGTGTAAAAGCATAATTACGATGAAAAAGCCACTTTTAAGATTTACTGTAGTTTCGTTTTCGGGTCAAAATCATTTTCAATGGCGTGCTAGGGGCAACTTTACGGTAGCATTAAAATCGCTATTTTTAAAACGCTAAGAAGACTCGACACAACATGAAACTGTGCTCGTAGCATCACCAGGGTCTCTACACATGAACACGAGCATTGAGAACATTGTTTGTGTACACAGAGTTTACTAAAAAGAAGGTTTTTGAACAACTCACGCTAGCAGTAGCTTGTTCTGCTCGCCGCCGTCCTGCCAGTCGAGATGCGTCGATCCCCGAGTGCGACGTAACATGGAGGAGAGTAAAGGTGGAAAGCTCCTAAAGCTTAATTCGTTGTTTTGTCGTTAACAAAAATACGTTTAATCTTAAACGTGGCTTTTTCGTCGTAATTATGCTTTTACACGAAGGTTTGACTCGGGTTCCTTCACAAAAAAAGCCTAGGTTGCATTTTGGCGAGAGTTTACTTTAAACCTGACTGAGTTCTCAGAACAAAAGCAACAGTTAAACTGGAAATAGAAAACTTTTATGCTTTAACTTGTCATTCTGGAGTTATTACTGACAGTGTAATAGCTGTAATTGAAAGGACACCATCCTTGATAGATTGGTTCCCTATAAGCCTTGCTTTCACAATGCTATTCAGCCTACCCACTGGGAAGGAAGCGCTTCTGCCATTGCACAAGGAAAACAGGAAGTGCATAGTTTTCCCCAGTCACTATCCCCAGCTAACAGTGGAACAACTGGAATAACTGTCAAAACAAAAAGAAGCCCGTTGATGGAGGAGGCAAAGAAGGTGAAGAGGGAGAGTGATAGAAACTGAGGTAAAACAAGAGTGAATGGACAGGCATTGACTGGATGAAGAGTGCTCTGGTGTTGTGTCAAAGTCTGTTCCCCTGTTGATATGTGTTTCCTCTTACCACCGAGACTTGAGACGCTTTAAAACCGGCATTCTTTCTACAAGATGCCTACTTATTAATACAACCGGTGGTTTTATGCTACCTCTTCACAGCTCTGAGATCAGGGTTTTTTTTGCTGGTAGCCAATTCTAACACATTGGAGGTTTAGGTCTCTTCATGAAATTTGCTGACAATAGCAACATATAATAATGCTAACCTTATCCTTTAAAGCTGCTGTAAGCATTGTCGTCATTATAGCTAACTTCCTGTCTGTTTTGCAGATCTAGATCACCACATGAATGCAGAGCGGTAATTGCCAGACATAGCAGCAAACAAGAGGATCCTGCTCTCTGCATGTTCATGAGCAGACAGGACCAACTCTTTATGGAGTTCTCTCCTGATTGGATAAAGTTGGCAGGGCTACCAGAAAATATCTTTTCTTTTACTGCACTAGCAGTGCAAGGAGAGACATGAATTACTGGCCAAACACTCTGTAACAGAGATTATTGTTGGATAGGGACCTATTTAACACTTAGATAAATTAATTAAAATGCTTATTTAGCTCTGATGCAGCATGTAATCTACAAAGTAACAAGAAACTAGAGTTATCAAATAAATGTAATGGAAGTATAAAGTATCATAAAATGGAAATACTAAGATTCCGTCACTGACTTTAAATTATAATTTTTAACAGAGTGATCAACTTTAATTACCAGTAACCTTTAGAAATATATTTTCAGGCAACAATACGCAGCAGTATTTTCATTGCCAACATCAGTTTAGGAATTCATAGTCGTAGCACTCACACTCACCACCTGGAGACCTGACAGATGGCTGTCAGAGGTTTGTTATGTGGTTTGTCAGGGAGAGAAGAGAGTTTGATCACCTTGGATTCACAGTAGCTGGGCTGTGATAGGGCAGTTCTGACCAATGGAAGAGCAGAAGGTGGGGACAGAATATCACTGAGACTATAATAGACCATATTCACACAGCGGCCATTTTCCTCTGACATCAGGCTCAGGGTGGGAAGCTTATGTGACACATGCTGCTGTGTTCCAAGCTGTACATCGTGTTAACGTAGAAGATCTTCCCATCCTGAGCCTGAAGTCAGAAGAAAATGGCCATCGTGTGAATATGGTCTACTACAGTCTCTCAGTGATATTCTATGTCCAAATCACACTGGTCTGATTTGTGGGCAGAGCGTGGGGCTATAGCACTTTAGAGCCTCGGCTCACTTCCGTCATAATTTAAGCATTTATGTAAGTTTTACTATCACTTGTTCAATTTTAAAATGTGAACTTTTTATGAAAAAATAAAATGTGGAACCATCTCCTCAGAGAAGGAGACAGGAGTGACACAGGCCGTGATATAAAGTACTAAATTGCAAAGAAATTACTATCCAAGTAATAGGAAGTAGGGAGGACTTAAAATTTGTGGAGGACGAGGTCCGCTTCACGTGGCCCCCGTAAGAGACTTAGCCTGGGAACATAATTTGCAGATAAATTGGGGAAGGTGGAGAAGTATGAAGAGTGGTTTTCACTAATCCCACTTCACCTTGAAGCTGTTTGACTTCTCTTTTCTCTCATTTTTAGCCACACTCTATCAGCTCAAATCCCACAGCTGGGAAATCATCTTCTTAACTGTGCTCTTGTATGTGGACGAGGTAGGGGAATGGAGCCAGAGGTCCTCGCAGGAACAAAATCTGTCAATATAGAAATGTCTGTGTTTTTACAGGAGGGCTGGCTGTCCCCTGGTAATGCAGAGATGACAGGTAATCCACAGTGAGATTATCAGTCTCCTTCATGTTGCACAGGTGTCAGTGGCTGATATGACGCAAAGTAATAGGCCTCTAACAGCCCATGTGGAGATGCAGTCAGGACAGCTTTAGATAGCAGCAGATAAACAGCAGCTGCCTGGCATTATGTCAACAACAACAAAAGCAGAGCAGCATTCACTAGATGTGACTCATTCTCACATCACACCTCCACCGTCATAAAAGGGTTACAAATGGATACAATGTCAGTCAAAGTAACAATACATTAATAAATTCCTTCTTTGCTTGTTTATTTTCTAATTATCCAAATTTGTCTGAAATTCCCTCTACAGTGGGAGGCTTATATGTGGATATATATATAAGTAGCTGAATATAGCTATGAATGTACATCATCAGTGACCACAATGAGACAATAAATGGAAATAGATCAAGAACTGTCATGGTAAGTAGGTGGAAATTACCAAGCAATGTATTTGAATTTCTGTAAAATCACCACAAAAATGACCTCAAAATCCATTGGAAATTATCCCCACATGATTTAATATTGATATTCTGCTATTTTCCAACAAACAATTAATACATAGCTGCTCATTTCTGCGTAACTTCTGCTGATAATACCATTTTAATATCCAGCTAGTTTCTGTGTAACTTCCCATCAGCAGGCCACTAAACTGAAGTAAGTTATTGCAGGAAACAATATGGCAGCCACTTCCAGTGCAGGCTCTTTCTCTGTTGCAGCTCAACAGTCCACTAACGTGTTTCTGAAAGTATTTTAGGCAGATACAGGAAGTGTAGTACCAGACTCTGTCGTTATAGTTTATCAGCACTGCTGAGTTTAGGCAGTTTGATCAGTATGGTGAGACGCCTCTCACTCGAAGTGAGAGAGAGAGTGTGGCAGCTCTCTCTCTCTCTTGCTCCAACAATGCTCTTTGTGTTTTAAACAAAAAATCTCACATGATGCACCTTTAAGTGTGACTTAAGCAGAAAACTTTTTTAATTTAATTTTAATAAGTTTATTTGTATCAGGGACAATGTACAAAATAACATTAGTCTCGAGATGAGAGAAGATGCTTTGTACCAGATTTAACTTACTAGCTACTTTCCATCCGAAGTCCCACTTATAAGTAGTGCTTTATGAAACCTTGCTTTGACGTGGAGATGATCTTATCTCTAAACAAAGTCTAGACTTGACGTATGGGATGTCCCTGCTGATTATGTATGGGTATTGCAGTTTGGGCCACAGCTCTGTGTGTTTCTGCTCCAACTCATTCACTGCAGCAGTGACACACTCCCAAACTACATTTGACTTAATTTGTCAACCAACTATTTAGTTTACTGAATACTGAGTGTTGCCTGGCTTCAGTCTCCACTACCATTGTTGTGATCTTGTCTTCCAAAATGTTTGATTTTCTCATTTGGTCCACGACTAAACCCTTATCTGTACTGTTTTATATAAGGAGAAATCACAAGACAGGTTTTGTCAATTTAAGTTGATTTAAGAGTTAGTAAGTTACAAATGGGATTCTTAGAACCTGCTTAAGGTTTTTATATTAAGCGTATTTTGAGTCAAACATAAGCACACCATCAGATTGACCTTAAGACCTGGTTCAAGTATAAATCTAAGAACATTTTATAAACTCTCTGGTCATCTGAGCAAATTCAACCTGCTTATTGAAATCTGGTTGAATGCGCCTTAATAACCAAGTTAGTAGACCTTGAGTAGGAATAGTTTTTACAAAATAACCAGTTCTGAGGTCAATAATGAACTTTAATGCTCAAAGCCAGGAGCTGGGAGAAGTTTCTCTGCCGCTTTTGATATGTTCTGACATATTTCTGTCTGTGACTTAGGGTCTCTATTTCAATCTGTTCTAACAGCTGGGCATCCAAGACAACTACAGCTTCCATCCTCAATGAGGAATACTGGAAACTTTTCAGAGGCAGGTTTCGAGCCACAGGGGTTGACTAGTGGATACAAAAAAGATCCAAGAGGATCATTATAACATTTGTTTCCAAGCATCACAGCCATAGTCCTTCTTTAAAATAAAGACAGACATACAAAAAGACTATAATAGCATTTTATTAAATATCTAGCTCAGTGACTTGACTCAGTTTCTACATATTTTATAATAATAGTTTCATGCTTAACAGGTAGAGCTCATGCATTAGCCCCCCCCCCCCCCCCAGTCTTGCTATTTTTTAATAGGGTAAATCAATAACCTAGTGCATGAACCCATTAGAACTGTAGAGGCTCACCACCACCAACATAGGGACATGGATGATCGACATATGGTGGACCATCTTATCCCATTCACCCATTTACTTGTACTCAAAGTCTATGGAAAAAGTTGTCCCTTTTTAAAAAGTGCATATCCTGTGGAGACATAATTGGCTGGCACCTCCAAAAACCCTGAGGGCCCGAGCCTGGAGCCAGGTATGCTGAGACAGGAACAGGTTTGCACGTGCTCAAAGTTAAGACATGTTTTCAGCTATTAAACAGAAGCAGGAAGATACACATTCAATCAAAATACAGAAAGAAAAGAACTGCACCCACATTAAAGTAAATAAGTTATATATGCTCTGTGTGCGTTTGAGGCTGGAGGTTTATATCCAGAGGGCGTTCACAGCGACAGAAAGAATTTAGAAAATAATTACAATTTAAAACTATCTCAAAGTTAAAATGTACAGTTGCTATAGAGGAAACATGTGATTTGGGTATTGTCTTGTTTGGTTTGAAAGAGTAGGACATCACGCAGAAAACAGCACGTCACACATCGTTACAAACACACATCTAAAGAAGCAGAATACAGTGATAAAAAACATCTGAGAGTGGAAAATAACACAGAAAATAACTCATTACAAAAGTTTGACAGATGCTGACATCATCTTTGGTGAGCTTTTAATGGCGGTAAAAGTAACTGAAGAGTTCACACCAACAACACGAGCAGGGTCTGGGTTCACTGGACTTACTGCATATGGACTATTACTGTAGGACAGATTCACACTCTGACATGTTTGCATAAGGGTTGTTACTCTGATGTAGTGCAACAAGGCTCATGTTAGGCAAGATGTTTTAGGGTGAGTTCACACCTGACATGTTTGTTCAATCTATAAGTGTCACTTCAGACTCAACTCTTTTCATCAGGATGCCTCAAAGTTTCCCTTATGTTGGTGCCATCTAACGAGCAAATGACCCAAAACTGCAAGGATTAAAGGCAGCAGTGCCCAAACTTTTTCTCTTGGAGGATCAAACTTAAACCTAATGACCAAAAGCAAGCATCTATTGTGTTGTATTGTCAAGAGATGGCACTATACAGAAGCTAAAGGTCAAAGGTCCTATTTGTGAGAAAATGAGATTTTTCTCATTCCCAAGTCATCAAATACTGACGCTCTGGTTTTTAGGGCGGTTCGGCCGACTTCCCAATGCGTCAGTTTGTGATGAGTTGTGAATGAGACTCAAAAATCAGTTTTCGTACAAAAAGCACCTTTAAGAACAGGTGAAAATGGGTTTTTTTGCAAGGATAATTTGTCTAAGTTCCCTTAATTGACTGCCTTGATGCACAAATCGGCAGATTAGGAGATAAAACAATTAGGAATTCTACATAGGCCTATTTAAAGTAAAACTCTTGCCAAAATGCAACCTTGGCTTTTTTTGTGAATGTGTTTGAGTCAAACCTTCATGTAAAAGCATAATTACGCCGAAAAAATCACTTTTAAGATTCACAGTAGTTTCGTTTCCGGGTCAAACTCATTTTCAATGGTGTGCAGGGGCAATTTTACGGTAGCATTAAAATCGCTATTTTTAAAACACTAAGAAGACTCGACACAACATGAAACTTTGCTCGTAGCATCACCAGGGTCTCTACACATGAACACGAGCATTGAGAACATTGTTTGTGTACACAGAGTTTACTAAAAAGAAGGTTTTTGAACAACTCACGTTAGCAGTAGCAGTAGCTGTCCGTTTCTCCTCCATGTTACGCCGCACTCGGGGATCGACGCATCTCGACTGGCAGGACGGCTACTGCTACTGCTAACGTGAGTTGTTCAAAAACCTTCTTTTTAGTAAACTCTGTGTACACAAACAATGTTCTCAATGCTCATGTTCATGTGTAGAGACCCTGGTGATGCTACGAGCAAAGTTTCATGTTGTGTTGAGTCTTCTTAGTGTTTTAAAAATAGCGATTTTGATGCTACCGTAAAGTTGCCCCTGCACACCATTGAAAATGAGTTTGACCCGGAAACGAAACTACGGTGAATCTTAAAAGTGGCTTTTTCATCGTAATTATGCTTTTACATGAAGGTTTGACTCAAACACATTCACAAAAAAAAGCCTAGGTTGCATTTTGGCGAGAGTTTCACTTTAAGGAGCATTTTTTCTTCTGATAGAAACATCTGGTGGGTCAACTTTGGCCAGTCCTGGTTAAAAGGTATGAGGAGACAAATTTGGACATCTGTCAGTCTGCTGAACTGAACTAATGGACCACCACCATGGCTGAGTGCTGAGGTCTGGCTGTAATTCCTCTAATGGCCACTAGATGCTAGCTATTGAGGTGCGTAGTACTTGTATGGAACTTTAAAGCTGCTGTAGGAATTCATCCTTTATAATTTTGGTTGAAGTAACACATTTTGACCACTGCATTTCACAAACTAAATTTAATGGAAGGCTTACTTTTAAAGATCTATGTCTGTCTACAGTCTGTGAGCATCCACCCTTTGTATTTAAACTGGGCCAGTCTGAATCAAACAACCAATCAGGGTTGGCTAACATCTAACTAGGCTACAAACAAGGGTCATCTGGGTTCTACGTGTTTTTCGTGTCAAGAGCTATGGCAACTTGTGCTTTTCGATACATCCTCTGCCATGACGGCATACCAAGCAAAACAAGACGAAAGAAGGAAGATGAAGAAGAGCATTAAACGAGGATGAACATCAGGGAGACATTTCTGAGATGAAGAGAGCTGCGGCTTACAACAGGCTAGTGACACAGCTAGCTATCTCATTCTGTTTGCTAACATTATGCTCCTGTAGCAGTTAGGACAAACTCACTTTTGAGCGGCTAATCAACATCTTTTCAGTTAATCCATGAATCTGTCCATCCAGGTCAGTCTAAACCCTCAAGCGAAGCACTCACCCATCACTGTCAACACCTCTGTATTGTCACAGTGGAGATTTACTCACTGGCGACTGAATGCAGCTCACCTCAGCTGTGATAAACAGCACAATACTAACTTCCTGGTCAAAGGCTGCATGAAAAACTGCTGCAGAAACCATCATGATGTGATAACTGAGTTGTATAGAAGTGTCCTTGCTTCACAATTTATTTTTTCCGGTAGCCGATGGATTTTTGCCAGTTTCGTGTTACTCATCTATTACTATTTAATTAAAAATGTATGCTTGGGATGTCTTTCAAAAAAAAAAGAAGAAAAAACCCAGGAAATATTAATATTTGATAAACCCAGAAGTAGTAGTAGAAGTAGTTTATTAAAAATGGCCACTGTGCTGAAGGTTTTTATTAACTGATCATTAAAGTTCTTATGAATTCACCATCTGGATGAAAAATCTGCTTCATCATTAACAAGATTTTCAACCTGTTTCCCAACTTTGCCACTCAATTATCCAAAGATGACATCTTAAATTAAATGTCATGGCTATGTAACCTTTAAGGGTTAAATAATATCTTCCTTTTCACAATGAAAACTGAATCCATAAATAATAAAACAACCCTGAGCTCGAATCAGTGCCTTGCTACAGCCTGACTGTACTGCACCAGATCTCGTCTGACCAGTAGCATTTAGCATGTTGACTAACGTTAGCTCATTGTAAGGTAACAAAAACACAATGAATCTTAGTTTCAGCTGATTATAAACTAATAAGAAACATAATTTTGAAGATCTTATTCCATTTCTGCCCCTAAATCTCCCTAAATTCTACACACTGGACTTATCTTTGATTGACTGGTGTCTCAGCCTATGACAGTCAGCCGTGGTGGTCTCCTGGTTTCTTTTAGCAGTGCAGCCTTTAAAACGTCACTTCAGAAACATGCTCAACTCCTCTGGACTGATGCTCATTTGCAGTACAGAAACTATTTTGAACAAGAACAGCATAGGCAGGTCCAGTACACTTAGCTAGAATCTAATGGAATCAAACCTGTGTTGCCCTCCCCCTACCTCACAGGGCAGGACTGTGAGTCCATCAAACTTTGTTTGTGGAGAGAAAATACGTCAGAGGAAGCTGTCTTTGAAATGGAGGCTGGAGCAGCAGATGACTATCTTCTAATATCAGACTGAAGTCATTTTTCGACATCAGAGTGTGCATATTTTTAGCTTCAAATCAAAGAAAACGTCCCTGTGGCCATAAATGTGCAGTCAAAGAAGTGCAAGAGAGCAGATCAAAGACAGTTTTACAAACTGCAGGAGGACATTCTGGAGTTATCACAACACTGATAATCTGAGATCACAACACTGAACATGAGAACAAACCTTTTACTGTCCACTTCCTATGAATTTGGTATAATCACACATGCAAAATCAATATATCACTACTCTTATATAAACATTTGAACTAACAATGCTGTTTACAAGTTTCCATTCCCAAAGTCTGTTTTTACATTTGTCCTGTGTAGAAAGTTGCATAACTGACTGAATAATCATCTTTTAGTGAATGTGTAGTGCTGGCTGAGAGGAGCATGAGGCTAGAAAATGAAGGAGGAATGTTAAATCCACGGGTCTGACATCCTCGGTCTTCCCACTAACACAGTCCAGTCCATGACAATCCAAAGGGAAAGGATTCCTCCACTGAAACACTTTCATAAAGTGAAGTCTGACATGTTTTCTGTCAAAGAACACCTGCAGCAGCAGCAGTCCAGCACTAGCTCAGGTGGTAAGTGCAAACTGGTCCTGCTCTATGGGTTTCTTCACCCAGGCACCCAGTCCGGCCTTGTGGAAGGCTCTAAAGAGCGTCTGCTTGGAGCTGTGGTACTCCACTGCCGCCTGCTTAGCCTCGTGGTAGCTGCTGGGCCTCACTGTTCTGATCCGCAGGGTGGAGGAGAGCTGCAGGGACACGGACACAAGAATGACATGGTGAAACAAAATGTTGATCTGTGTTCCACCCTCAAATGTCTTGTTTTGCCCCGTTTAAGAAGCTGAACTATAAAATGATCCTTCCTTAACCTGTAGAGAGTATATCTCTGCAGCTGCAAGGTCTGTCTGAAAAATAATAAAGGTAACACGTAGTGGTGTAAGCATCAGTACAGATCTCACTGGGTCTGCGTAAAATGAAAATAAAATATTTAATTTCCGCCTAACAAAATGTTGCTATGTTGCTACATGAGTAGCATGCCCTTTTATGGCGTGTTGTGTAATAAGACACCCTACCCCCCACACAGGGGGCGCTAATGATTGTAAATAGGAATAAATGTGTCGATCAATGTTTTCCTTCATTTTAATCACGGCACATGCAATAAACTGCGATAACCTCAATTTGTTTTTCTTTAATCAGACCTGCTAAATTTCAGGCACGCCGGTGCAATCACTTAAAATCTTTAGTCACAACTGACAGATTTTTGGTGTGTGTGAAGCAAAACAGTGAAGCCCTGGAGCCCTAGACTCCCTGAAAACAGTTTATTGATAATCAAAATAGTTAGTGATTGATTTAAAAGTCAACAGCAAATCGATTAATTGACTACTCGTTGCAGCCTAATTTGACTTTTTTAAGCTGTTTTGAATCGTGATGGGCAGTTGTAGGCTTATTTACTGAAGGCGTGACTGTCGAGCTAAATTTCCTTTTCAAGGCTTTATCGGGACAAGAAGAACTTCATTTAAAACCTGTGTTATCTTCCCTGGAATGAAATGTTCTTAATTATTACTCTAAAACATCTAATCATTAACATCACATTCGTTCAGTGTTATACCTTGCAGTGCAGGCGCATCCAGCGGCTGTAGAGAGCGTGTTTGCAGAGCCTCGAGGGTCGACCCAGGTCGTCTTTCCCCGTGGTGGCGTTGATCACCTCCAGGCCTTGGTCACCCACCGTCCAGTTCACACTGAAGTTGGGGGCTTTTCCGGGCTGACGAGCCTCTGCGTTGCTTATTCCTGTAGAACATGAAAACATGGAGACTCAAATATAAATATCAAACAGAGTATTAAAAAAGCTAAACCCTTGAATGAGATTTTGCTTCACTTTTATACTGTTTATAGATCAAATAGAAAATGTAGACTAAAAATAGAGATTGCATTGAAGGACACTGGGACAACAAATTTGAGTCCCAATCTCTTAAAATGCTTCTCTCCTGGTTTAGTAATGATGGTGAAAAAAACACGTTTCATATCCAGTTTGGTGATTCATTTAATAACATTAAAAAACATGTGAATTTTGCTGACAGGACACCATGATCTCTACAACTTTCACTGTAAGAACCCTGCTTTTCATACTCATGGAGGGCCCTACAGAAACCCTGGTGTACTCGAAAATGTCACATCTGTGCTGTCAGAGTCGCAAACAGGTGACAGATCAGTGGAAGTCAGTCACTTGTAAAAGAGCAGTGTGTTTCTCACCGCTGAGCAGTGGTCTGTTCAAGCTGAAGGACGGTGGCAGGTCCTCGATCTCAGTAATCCTCTGGTACATGGCTCTGGAGAGGTGGTCAGCGTGGTACAGGCTGCCCAGGATGATGCTGGAGAAGTAGATGGGCTCAGTGAAGTAGCTCATCAGACAGCCCTGGAATCCAACCACGTTCCACCTGAAGAAGGACAGAACAGATCTGCTTCAATCAGGCAAAGAAACATCTTATTTGTCAACAAGTGTATGACTTCGGGTCCTCTAGTCCTCTTTTTGTAAAGCAGAGATGAAGAAACAAACACTTTAGTTTTCCACTAATTCTCCTGAAAATACAAATGTGCTCCGGCTCAGAGGAGTCCTGAGCTGTTAGTGGCCTCCTGGAGTTTCATCAAAGAGTCTAATCAAAGCTCCAATAGCCTAATGACACCTGAGAGCTGCAGCTGACAGACAGAAATGGAGTGATTGCAGTGTGACACTGAGATAATTCACCCTCTTTACACATGCACATAATCATCAGGGCTCCTGCTGGTCGGCTCAGAAACACCCTTCAGCACGTCGAGAGGGTCTGCAGGGATGAGTTTAATATTTTGACAACTAGAGTGTGTGCTACAGCTAGATTATAGCTATGTTGATTCATTTACTCAGACTATATCCGATATATTCATTGTATGTTTCTCCTTTACTCATATATTTTAAAGGTGTATGGGGTGAATGTATGGAAAACATACTCTTAGGTCATAAAGAGTGGCTGCAAAAGCAATGAGTGGTTCAATACACAGCCTGTAGACAGAGGTTTGTATCATGCTGCCTTTTAACAACTCTGTAGTTTCTGACTGTACAAACCGGTGATTTAACTAACATTAACATTAACAATGTGTGTGAAGAGGCAGTGAAACAAACCTGGCAATCTTGTCACTGCAGGACATGGTGAGCAGCCTCTCCCCCTGAAGAACCCCGTCCCATGTCTGGATGGTGTTACTGGAGCGGACTGGGATGGTTCCCTCACCAGACTCGATCTTAGTGCGGAGCTGCCCGCGGGCCTTTCTGTTCGGGTGTCTGTCTCCCTGATCTGAGACAGGAAGGAACACAAGCACAGACACTCTAAGGATCTTACAGTCAAATATGCATTCTAATGCAAAAAAACCCTCTTTCTAATCTCAGTCAAATCTTCATCAGGTCATACTGAACATGAACAGTATGTCTTTATCTTTATCTGCTCACCCTCCACTCCAGCCTCATGAGGAGAGAAGATGCGGGCGTCTCCACAGGGGGAGGTGCTGATGTACAGGTGGAACTGGACGTTTTCCTTCAGTCTGAAGCCTTGTCTGTTGTCACATCTGGTGAAGATGGATCTGTGGTGGTCCTCTTCGTGGTTACTGGGGACACAAATGTGAAATCAAGACAACACATTTTAATTCTACAGGTGTTTAACTTGATATGTTTGATGTTTAAGGACCTGTAGCTAACCTTGTAAACTACAGGAAAGACACAGGGTGCATGTTAAAAGGAGATTATAAAACAAACTTGCACAGCCATCGGCTCTGTGCTTCACTGTGACTCACCTGAGGAAATGCTCCAGCTGGCAATACAGGTACCTGATGAGCGACCGCCGAGCCACAATCTCAGCGTGGCAGTCGTTGAGGGCCAAGCCTCTGTCGCTCATGTATTCACCATTGATGCACTTTGTCCCTGTAGACACACAGATGACCTCAGCCTCCTTCACATCAGTACCTGAACAAGAAGGGACACAATTTACATCGATCAGCCACAACATTAAAATCATGTGAATAAAGTTAATAACACTAAGGACAATGCACCCTACCACACCGCAAAAAACTGCTGAGGAATGACCTGAACACAACAAAGAGCTCAAGGCGTCAATCCGGCCTCTAATTTCTCCACATCCCAATCTGATTGAGTATCCGTGGAAGGCTCTAGAACAAGTCCGGTCCATGGAGGCTGCACAGTGGATCGGACTTGACTTGATGCATGGACACAGGACCTCTTGTGGGCGTTGGTCGTGGATTCGTTCTTGTTTGTGTGGCTTCATTATTGTCAGTTATTTCTCTTTCTAGCCTGAATCTTTCATTCATGGAGGTTTTATGTTTCTTAAACCTTGTCAAGGCCTTCAAAACTTATTTTTATTGTCTTTATTACTATATCAACAGAATGTGAACAACCGTTCTGACATTATGACATCTTTGTCTTGTGTTACAAAGATATCTACTGTAGTTATCATGCTAACCAACTAGCACCTACCTGTTCCAGTCCAAAGCTCCTGTACTATGGGTGTATACACCACACCTCACTTGGTGCCGGACTGCTAGCTGCACAGCTAACTGCGGTTCACTATAGTTGCCATTAGCTGCTCAGCTTAGTTAGCAGTTCCTGTGGTGATATGCTGCCCTCCCTTTGTTTGACTATGAATTTGACAGGTGGTCAATTCTTACATATTAATCCATACCCAAATTTTACCCCCTTGGATTATTGGATACACATCATGTTTCATGTTTTAGACTTTTTTCAGAAATCAAAGGAACTCACTGAGAACCAAAAGTTAATGGAGCAGAAGCTAACCTGGACATGGGGCACAACACTATGCTCTCTAACTGGAAATCTATTTAAAAAAAAAAAAGTTATTTGATACACAGCGTTTCTTTGAAAATATGTAGAAAAAGATGCATTTTTTGAGCATTAGTCTGTTTTAAGTGAGAGACTGTTTCACTCTAAACACTGAGGCTAAAACTGAAGTGGAGACTGACAGAATGTGTTTATAGTCTCTACAGATGTGTTAGAAAAGCTGGGGTCAGAGTCATGGTTAGCTTTAATAGTTTACATAAAAATAGTCGAAGAATAAAAGCTTGGAGCTGACTCGGGTCCCTGCTGAAACATGAAAAACATCTTTAATCACTTGACTCTATGTAAATGCTGATCTGCAGTGTCCCAGCATCCACTCCCGCTGATATTCAGTGCTGCAGCTTCAAACACTGACACACTAAGAGCTTCTAAAATCCTCTTGGATGATGGTTAAAAGTCTACTGAAGCAGCTGACTGAAAGAAATAAATTACCTGTTGTCATGACGACACCTGCCAATACTTTCCGCCGAGCGTGTGGAGACGTGAAGTTGTCCGTCAGTTCACTGAACTTGTCGACGACCAGACGAGAGACGGCATCTGCCAGGACCTGAGGGGAAAAGAAAAGGAAGAAATATGAAAAAAGAATAATAAAGATGAAGCTTAATGCAGGAATGACATAAAATACAGTCTTTGAACAAAATGTGGGCCACTTTAACTCTCTCATTTGATCTGATGTACAAGATTTCTTAAACAGCAGAAGGCAACAAAGCCAAAGTGATGAAAAGAAGTGAAAGCTCTTCTTATCTGCACTCAAACTGTTACTGAATATCTCAATTAGGAATGCTGCACTGGTGTGAATGACAGGCAGGGATCTTAGCAGCTTAAAACAGTCAAATCCTTTGCTTCACTGACTGTTATGTGAGTGAAGAGTGCCTTGGAAAGGCTGGTATAATGAACAGCAGTGTTTGAATAGCACTCAGAGGGTGATTATAATTAAGATAGCAGCTTTGTTATCGCTGTGCAGGGATTACAGACAGGGATTAGTTTATGTGTAAATAGATTTCCAGTGTATTGAACTTGTCTCTCCTGAAGTCGTCTCCATCTTCAATCAGACTTTGTCAGGCTGGTCATGAGCGGTGACACTTGTAGATGAGTCTTTAGTTAGATGAGATCTAAACAACGAAGTGTTGACGGTGTACAACAAAACAGGCCGCTGCCTCTCTTACTACAGCTTTTGTTAAAAAACTGATCTCAACATGTGACAATTCTCAAGCTTTTCTCTTGTAATGCTGATTTTGGAATGGCTCACTTTTGCTCTGCTGTTATCACATGCTATAATTGTATAGCTTGGTCCGTGGCCTTAGCTTCAAACTACTACCCGTTTTCAACCTAAGCGAGTACTGGTCCGGAGCTGGTTCAACCTGTGAACCACTGTTCCACTGTACAGTCACATTATTCAGTCACTGTATACATGTCCAGTTTCCCAGCATTGCTGGGAACAACTATGATGGACTACATCGTGTTGCTCCTGTCTCTGTATGCCTATATTGGCATCCCATCTATTGATTATTTTGTTACAGATGCTTTTTTGATAACATACTTACTTTTTCAGAATATATCCAATGTTTTCATTTTGTTTTATAATGTAAAAAATGTTATCCTCAGGTTCATGATAACTGAACCACCTGAGGGAGAACTACATGACACTGTCAACTGTTCCCTGCTCGTTTAAACATGCCGTTGGCTAGTGGTCCCCGGTAAATAATTTTAGTAATATTACATCAAAGTTGCATTAAGCTTTCCTCCAAAAGGGGAAAGAAAGCAAGCAAAGATTATCAGACGATGTCACAACAAGAGTTCTACAATATATCCTGTCAAGGAGTGTTACAGTAGGTGCAGACTGGTGTCAGTCTAAGTGAGCTAACGTTAACACTACTCCCATCAACAAAAGCAGCTGTCTATAGTTATAATGTTAACTTTAACTTCAACTGTCTGTAAAAGGAACACATTTTATTTATTTTTTTATTTACCTTTCGTGGCCTCTGGATTTGTGAGATTGTGTGATAATGTTATCTGGTATTCCTTTCTTGCCCATATGGCTGGACACACCAAATAAGCATCCTTTGATGAACTACTGACAGTTACGTGCATTGTAAAGGTGTGATAACCAGTAATGGAAGCGACTGTCTGTTTGAAAACACCCATGGCAGCTAGCTGCTAGGTTTACGTAGCTGCTATAGCATCAGTTCTATCAGAACTGGAGAGTTTATTTAATTGAAAGAAGAGCAAAGAAGGACACTGAAGACTTTTCTCCGTGGAAAACATGTTTTTGTGCTTCTTTCTACAAGCCTTGGTAAGAATTTGATTTACCAACTAGCTCCACTGGTAATAGTGCTCTCCTACTGCTGATCTGATTGGCTGAAGTCAGCTAGTTAACTGATAGGAAAATGATTTGTCCAATCACATGCTAACTATTTTATGAAAGCGCCTGCCCTTTTCCAAACGGCAGTGCCATTTGGTTCTGTGTCACAAACTATCAGGCGTTCAGGGTAAGCTAATGTTAGCACTACTCCCATCAACAAAAGCACCAACTGTGGCTACCAGAGCCAGTTATGATGTTAACAATAACTTCAACTGTTGATCACATTTTGTATTTTTGTACCCAACAACCTCTTTTCATGCTAGCACACTAGAAAACTCACACTCAAATAAAGGTGGCAACAAACTGATACCAAATGGGACACTTGGCCTGAGGGAACATAGCAAGCACTTCTGACTTTTCTGACTCTTCAAGACCTGCTGGAACTGACAGAAAGACTTAAATGTGTGCGTGGACAGAGGATGACAGAGGATATCATGACAAAACCATTTTAAATAGGATGCCTCAATAAAAGGCAATACAGTTCCAATAGAGGTACTGGGAACTTATAAATGAAGTGATCTTGTTGTACCTGAATTCACATACATTTAGTTCCCTACTTTATTTCCTCTGCAAACTTACAATTTGTGCAACATTGGAGATGGAAACATACTCTAAGTCCAATCACTACCTCTCTGACTCCTGTGGTTCAGTAATGTGACCACTGAGACATCCACATGAACATCTCTGTTCTCCTTCTCACAGAAAAACAGATGGAACAAGAAAATAATGGACCATTACCTCATTCACCTCACTGTATGCTTACCTGTGGCAGGTGAAGCTGCAGTCCTTCTCTGGGTATAGGCTGTCTTGATGGAGCCTGATCCAGCTGCATGTTAAACAGAGCAGATAGAGCAGCCTGGGCAGCCCGGGCCTTGGCCAGCTTCTTGTTCCGCCCAGAACCCTGGAAGTTCTGAGCATCTACCGTCACTGACATGACAAAGTTCTTGGCATGACTCTCCCCGCTCTCTGACACAAAGTCATACTTGAGGCCCGGCCGTAACTCGTTGAGGATCATGACAGGATTCTTGCTGCTTGTAGGGGAGATGAAAGTGGAGGGGGCAGGAGGTAAGGGGGCCTGGACCAGGTTTGGAACAGGGGAGGGTAGCAACGGGTACTCTATTCCCAATGAACTGAAGGAACCATTACTGTTGGATCCGAGGTAAAAGGCGTCATCTACAGGAGTGGCTGTCTCAAAAGCATTAAAAAGCATGTCTGGAAAGTCTGCCTGGTCTGAGGTGAAGTCGGTATGAACAGACAAAGTCCGGCCCATGGCCATGTGGGCTTCAGATGCATTGGGGAACTGGACGAAGGAGCGCAGCGCCTTCTCTGCTGCGTTCAGTTTAGCTTTCTTCTTGGTCGGACCCGAACCCTCGAAGAGCTGCCCATTGACCTCCACAGTCATCACAAAGACGGGCGCATGGACTGGCCCCGTCTGAGAGAGCAGTTTGTACTGCAGCCCTGGCTTGATCTCATTCAGCTGCATCAGGGCATTCTTGGGCAGAATGGGCCCGGGGACTTTCTTACGCTTCTTGGGCCTGTACTTGGAATGTGTATGCCCATTATTGCCCTCCTCTAAGGGACGTTTCCTCCCACCCCCAGCACTCCCATTGGGGAGTTGAGCAGCTTCAGCTGCGACCCCCTCTTTGGAGAAGAGGTTGTCCAAGTTCCGATTTTCCTTAACATCTGTGCTGCATGAACCTGCGGTGCCCAGAAAGAGTAACTTACAATGCCTTCGTTGCAGGATCTTGTAAATGTAAAATTTAGAGATTCCTTTACCTCTCTTTGCAACTGAACAAGTGATGTGTGTTCCTTAATCATACTTATGTGGTGACATAAGTCATAAGTGTATTCTAAACACATTCATTTATAACCACAAAAATGTAAAACACAGTCAGGACCAAAATTTAGATGCAATAAATACTGTCAACATTTAATACATTTATTACTGAACTAACCAAAGTAAAGCATGACATTAACATAAAAAGTAAAACATTAATTTCAGATTTGTTTCAGAACTTAAATTTTACAAATTAAAGGACACATTGTAAATACATCATGTAATTATTTTTTAATTTATGTTTCTGGATGATGGTCTGTGTTTTGGGAACACATATCACCAGGCCCTGTTAACAAAGCAGATGGAACTTAATGTAAATTTCCATTTATAACATCCTCCAGCAAAAGCTCGATAGGTTACTCCTTTCGGTGCTCAGGACAGAAAACAATCCTATAAAATGCAGGTTGAGAGGGGTCGTGAGGAAAGATGGGGTGCAAACAAGGATGTCAACTTTTCCCAAAATTATTCTGAGCCTGAAGGAAAACACCAGAGAAATTATATCAATGTTTAGCATTGGTCTCATTAAATATGGCCACTTCAGACAGAAAACCAGCAGCTACTGTATATTACCATAAATGTGGGTATGAACACAAAATAGTACCTCATATTAATATGTACAGAAACATTAAAACAACCCGGCACTGTAGTGGTTTTCAACATGTAATCTTACACAAATATGTGCCAGCTGTAGGGATGGTTCTGATTACCGGTTCAACTTTGAATCTGGTTCCAAATTGGTAAAATAACATCTAAGCGCTGTGGTCAACGCATCCCTTATGGAATCTTTCATTCACAATAAATCATATTTACGCCATTTGTCCTCTGATGTCATGGTCAGGGTGGGAAGTTCAAATGCTAGGATAACATTATGCTGCTGTGTGGCAGGATGCAATCTGAAAAATTGGGATCATTTCACTACTTCCCAATTGATCAACAAACTGAAAAGATGATGGATAGTGAAGATCAGGAGGGACATTGGGATATTAGCATTCAAACACTTCCAAGCTAACATTACTGTTAGAGCACATCCAGTGTGTTTCCCTTCCAAGATTGAATAACTGTGTCCATGTGCATTCTTATTTTAGAGTTAAGTGAAGCATTTCCTACTGTGTCATGTAAGATAGAAAGTGGCTGAATGCTAACGTTAGCCATTGTCTAACTGAAGCTAATTGGTTGTCTTTTCAGTTGCTGATCAATCTGAAGGCAGTGAAATGATAATGAAACGAAAGGCATAAAATAACTTTTAATAACAACGCACACCATGGACACATTTATTTAAGGCTGGGAGTGATGAAGCAATGGATGTAATCAAACGGTGATGTTAGCTAGGAAGTGGTTTAAAGCTAATATTAGCTCATGAGTTACCAAATATGTTGTTTTACCTGGAAATATGGCCAGATAGCCCTCCAGATTTTCACTTTCCACCATTTTTTCAGTTGCAGATCTGTGAAACTTTTTCATATTCCCTACATTTATATGACTTGCAACCGGGAGCACAGCAGTACAACATTTGAGCTACCCACGCTGAATGTCATGTTAGAGGAAGATGGCCACCGTATGAGAAACAAATGCTGCTTTCCCTTGCAGCAAAAGGAAATTGGTCAGGACAGGGTTAATGATTGTGGGTGCAGTGACATAATATGTGGTGAAAGCTCTACACCCTTTGAACTCAGTTTTAATCTCTGTGGTTCACGTATATTGAGTGAAATAAAATAAGAATAATACGATTTCAGACCAAACAAATAAGCTAAAAAGATTCGATAAGGGATTCGGAAGTGGATTCTCTTCAGATAAGACGTAGTAGAACCCTATCCCACTATCTGTATAAGCCAAGTTTAGCTCTATACATTCAAAAATTAATCGTGAGTCATTTTCTCCACAACAGAAGTGTACAGTGCCTGAAAAGAGGTGAGTGTGGCACTGAGTCACAGCCAGTTGACAACTGTAGGCAAAGTAAATAACAAGCATGCAAAAGGGGGAATGGAAATCAAACATGGAAACACAATAGCAGATAATGCCCTGAGCAACAAGAGGGGGGCAGTGATTATAGGTCTGTGGGGGAAGAGGGAACATATTGTTATTGTCACTCCAGTGAAACAGCCAGCACTGCAGCTCAGCAAGCAGAAACAGAAACTCATTAGATTGGGGGAGACATGTATACATTGGGCTTGTCAAACTGCAAGGTCAACTGTCCAGTGGTCTAAATGTTACCTGGCAACTTATATTTGATTCCTTTGACTTACTGTTCATTATTTAACAAAAAGCCCTTGAACAACCTTGACCACTTCCATCATCAGCCCACGACCAACACTGACTACACTGTCAGGCGTAATCCACATGCTGTCCCCACTGGTTTCTCTTTGGCTTACCCAGGACAGGGACAGGATTACTGCTGTCTGAACACAAATAAAAAGTGTTTAAAGAGGCCACATCAGTTAGCGTTGGGGCGAAGCATCAGCAGGCCGGATCACAATGCAAAATTGGCTATCTGGTCCACGTCTTCAAGCACACTGACTCCTTTCAGTCAACCTGATTTGCTCGCTCTTGAAAATGTCGTCTCAGCCTGATGCTTGATCGTATCATGGTGTCAGACAAAAGTAAAGCTTTGTGTTAACGTAATTTGCTTTGCCTTTCATATTAACTTCACTTAGAAAGTGATAAATCAATCTTTACCATAAAATCCTATTGAGGCTTATCATTGTTAAGATGGTTTAAGGGCTGAAACAGGCCAACGTTCCAAATCTAGGGGGGCTTCATGGAGCTTTTTTGTTGGGAGCAAGAGGACAAGCTCAGAATTTGCCATCAAATGGACTGAAATCTCACAGTAGATACACCCTGACCCTGGGTTTAAGCTTTGATCCTGCCTCCTGAGCTGGCAAAAACTAATTGAATAGTACATTTTCAAGGACAGTCTGAGAGGTGCACCAGCCATCACAACCCAGAGATAACCAAAGATCCAGCATCATTCTCAGGGATTGAAAAAGTTAATAAAAAATATTTATATCTGGAGCTGAAAGAGACTGAGGCAAGTTTTATAAATGCAACAGATATGGATATCTTGTTTAGACTTGAAATGGAAAGTTGACTCACTCATGCTTTCTACCTCCTCCCCCTCGATGGTGAGCTGCCTCTGTTGGTTTCGAAGTAGCCGAGCTCCCACTCGACCTGGAGGAAACACACAAAGTTGACAAAGCAAATGGATATTATCATTATTATTATTATTATTATTATTATTATTGTTATTATTATAGGATGAATGTTAAAGAAATCAATAAAGCAAACAATAAATACATAGAGAGGAAGTTGCAGTGGTGGAGGAACAGCACTGGCATGAGTTTCTCAGCAAAATAAAGTATCAGGTAAAGTTATAATAGCTGAGCTGTACACCTGCATGGATATTACTGGATGTTGCTAATCAGCTGCTGGTCGAGTCAAGTGTGACTTACTGTCTGTGATCTGCTTTACCAACACTATGTTTCATTTTGTTTGGTTTGTTTCTTTCTTTTTTTTTTGCATTTCCTAATCCATTTACTGGATGGATTACCATTCATGGGGCCCAGATAATGAATCTTTATGACTTTGGTGATTGTCCTTGTAATGCTTATCAGCTGTATATCTAAAACTTAAAAACTGAAAATGTTATTTAATAATATACTGACAATAATATATTTTCATTTCTGTTCATTCCAAGATTACCTGAGAGCCACTGAGTCAACCGCTACATTGGTTACATTTTTTTCCCATCAAATCAATGTTTAAATTTCTCCCCATAATCCCCATCCGGCTCACCTACACTTTGTTAAGTACTAATTAGCATGCAAACACACTATAAACTAACATACAGTACATGTTATACCTGATGAAGGTCCTATTTGTAAGAAAAGTTGATTTTTGAGTCTCATTCCCAACTCGTCAAATAATGATTGGGATTGAAGGTCGGGTTGGTTGCCATCTTAAAGCGTCATTTTTTTAAAGTGGAATACTAAATCACTGAAGAACTGAAGTTCATCTTGTTTTGACTGCGTAATCGAAATGTAAAAAAGTAGTATAGCTTTGCTTATTCTGATGAACACACAAGATGCAGAGGTCAACATTTCTGATTTCCTTTCGTGTTTGTTGCTTATTAGCAAACATCAGCATGCTAACGAACTTAACCAAAATGGTGAGCACTGCTAAACAACAGTGTTTTAGCTTTGTCATTATGAGCTGGTAAGCATACTGACATTAGCATTTAGCTCAAAGCTCAACTGTGTCTAAGTACAGCTCACAGAGCGTATAGCGTCTTGTTACAGGAACACTTTTCTTGTTCCCCATCACTGTTTCATACTTTAAACTGATCTTTTAAAAGATGTTTGTCATTGTTAAGCTCTTCATAACTTAGTTTGGAATAGCGATAAAATAATGAAAAACATCAACATTCACTGCTAACCACAAACAGTAAGTGGCAGCAGGTGAGACAGAGATCCTGATGAAAACATTAACATTCAGCAGACAGCACCCATAAAGCCTGAGCAGCCTCTTGAGACTGACACATTTGACTAACCTTCGTTTTCAAACAGCTCTATATTAATTCCAAATTACATGCTGAACCTTTGAAAATGAAACTTTTTCAAGCATTTCCACTTTATTTGATTTCACATAGTTTAGGAAATGAGAGATAAAAACACGAAGCATCATCACAGTCAAGCTGATGGGCCAAATCTGAAGGTAGAAAAGGTTCCAAGTATTGTATGAAAGTGTGTCCACACAGAATTTGTGTTTCCAAAGCTGTATGAGCTGTGCAGTAAAATACAATGTAAGTGAGGCCTTATGGACACAATGTCTTCTGCTGGCAGAGACAAAAAATCAAGCCTGACCCTACCCGAACCTGTGCACGTTGTGTCCGAGCCCGGCCCGGCCCGACACATTAACTGTAATTATGAGCCCGAGCCCGATTTAAAACCGACAATTTTTTAATATGTGGTGTAACAGTCAGAGTTATTCAAAGTAGTGCCACTAGGTGGCGCCTCCTTTTGTTTAGTGGGTAATGTAACCTGTACAATGAAGAAGAGCAGGTGTACTTCCGCTCCCCATGAGAAAGGATACTGCCGACAGAGCGAAGACTCCCCATTTTATTTTGTCTTTATTTTGTAAAGTGTTGGTGCAAGAACCTCGGCCTGTGTTCGTTTGCATGTATGCCTGTAACATCTAGTGCCGTAGAGACCTGGCATGGTGTGGTCAGTATTATGAATAAAAGTGCCGTGCAGAAACCCCCACATGTTGCTTGCCGTCTCTTGAGTAACTGGAGACACCCGCACTAAAGTGGACCATCACCTTCCCCTTCACCAGCCCACGTTACAGTGGGCTGTTATAACTGACGCTCTCAACTACAATTCCAAGGTGTTTGAACTACAGAAATCTGTTTAGAATTATCTTAATGAATAATGCAACAAGGACGAAGCATGTAAACTGCGTTGTTTGTTTATTCAGAATGGAATGGATCGCAAATGAATAAAGTAATGATTAAAAAAAAAAAAAAAACACAAATGCTTGATCAAGGGCCCAGCCCGGCCCGGCCTGAGGATAGTGGCGGGAAATATCAATGGGTCGGGTCAAGTTCGGGCTCGGGCAGAGAATCTAAACTCTAGGCTGGGGTGGGTGTTGTCTGTGGTATTACTGGCTATTACTGTACATTTGCTGCCATAAAATTAGATTATTTTAATACATATTGTAAAATATATTGTATTCTACAAACACTGCATACTGTATGTTTGCGCTCACTTGGTTTTAATTTCTCTTATGCGCATTCCTGCACAGTGCCAATCATTCACACACTGTAAAAGATCCAATATCTCTCCATAAAATCATTAGACTAACACTATTCCTACTTTTGGTAAGATCAAGCAGATACGAAATAAACACAAAGAGGATTTTTTTTTTTTTTTGTAAACAGGCCAAAGAAAGTTCCTTGCCAAGTTGAGAAAGCAGAAACCAGATTTGATGGAAAGACTTCCTTGCTTGATATTTGGCTTTATTAGATCCATTTAAATGGCACAAAAAAGAACAATCACATTCTTTATTCCATTATAGTCAATGTAGTGGATTTCTTCCCTTAACACCTCCTCTGCTCAAATGTCACAACTCATCACCTAGCTTATTCCCCCCTTCAGCCAGCCCCCTCCACCTCCACCCTGCCCTAAGCTACTCCTGTCAGACAGATGTACTCGTCTCTCAGGCTGATAAGAGACACTGAGCTGCCATTATTTCCTGCAGTATAATCAGGAAACTGTCACTCAGTGAGCCATCCCTGGACATGAATAAACAAACCGAGGCCGCAAGAAATGACTTGATAATTATCGTTGATTTACACAGATGGTGGTGGGCAGGTTTCACTCCTCTGGACAGCTGTGGTGCTCTAGGATTTTGTGATTTTAACTGGCTAAAAAGAGTCAGAGACTCCAACCCTAAAACCAACCCTGACTTCACATATTTGGTAAATGTGACAGGCTATATCACTGATGTTACCACTTCCTCTGAACAGAAACTCTTAGTTCTGCTGTGTGTTTAGCTCGGTTAGCTGTTAGCTCTGTTAGCCAAACACACTGCAGCACTCTGCTGCCCACCAACAGCTATCAGCTAATGGCTAACAAGTACTCCACCTGCTGACTTCAATACAGACTATTGTTTACAATGTAGCTTCAGGGAGAAATCAGGGTGTGTCCCCCATCATCCTTTTGGATTTTAACCCTTTATATTCATCATAGGTCAGCCAGTGATTGTTCTGACACGGTGCTGTGGTGAAAGAGATAACTGTGGTAAAAAACACTTTTACACTGCAAGTCTCAAGACCTGTCGAACTGGCTGGGGAAGCTCAATCAATCCTTAGAAGCCAAAAGAATTGTTATTGTAATAGGGATCGCACAGCGAAACAATTAGTTTTGAACACATTGCCAAAATTAACTCCTGACACCATGTAAAAACATTTCAGTCTTTTCTCCTAGACTCTTACTGACTGACCTATGATGAGATTAACAGTATGACAAATGCAATGTTCAATAATAATGCTATAATACGAAACCAAAATATAGCTTGAATACAGAGTGATCTGGGGAATATGTCAAGTTTTGCCATTTTAATTGAAGTGAATATGTTTTTTTATTAACAGGATTATGTCATAGGTACATTCCTGCCAATGTACCAAATATGATGTGCCATCCATTAATGTGGCTGTGTAGCTAAGTTTGTTTCATGTGTGTGACAAGTGGATAAAAGTAGATGGGAAATGCACCTTTGTGTGCTCTGGTAAACAAGTAAATAATATAGTATATTACAGAGGATTTCAGCAGCTTCACGGCTCATGGCTGCAGACATGTTGAGAAGTGAGAGTGAAGATGAATCCACTTTTTAATCCCAAAGGTTTAAAAAACAAACTCTCTCGAACTCAGGCTCTGCCCACAGCTGTCTCCTCCAGAACTCAGCAGCCTCTGCAGCTGTCTGCTAGTTAACAGAGTTGCTCGTTAATCCAAAATATCAGCATCTGTCCCTCCACTCTGGTCTGTTCGTTAAATTAAAATTATTTCAGTGAGTGAGTCATATACAAATTCACCAACCTTAACGTTGTCATGAAGTCTCAGTTTCACCCATTCTGCCACAACCAAATTGTTTGAGTTGGTTAAACTCAACACATTAGCTCGTTAACTTTTTCAGTGTTTCATGGTGAAGAAACTTTGCACTATTTATGTCTGCAATATGTTGTCAGAGTTAAGCCTATTTCATGAAATTCTGTGATGTTACGCCGTGTTTTGTCTCTGTTGGAAATCCATTCATAGAAGTTGTTGGTTCACAATGTTTGCTATACTCTGCTACAAGTGTGAAGACCTCAATTAGAGCCAATGAAATGGCTAATCAGCTTTCCTCTGGAAGAAGAACAGAGTGAAACTCCAAGCCAATGGGATTGACAGGAAAGGCTTCATACTTGGTCTGTATAATCACTCCTCTGTTGGCAGATATGGCCTCCTGCCCTGCTGCCACTCGGCTGTGTGGCTCCAAACATTAAAAATGACAATGTTATCAGGCTTCTCTGGCGCTATTGTGTGGAAGGAGAACAGGGCTTAGGTTGCCTTTCTCAAGATAGTGTAAGAAGAAAATTAACTCAGAGGAAGTAAAATGTCAACAAATGTAGTTATCACAAAAGCTTGTGACAGAAACAGAAACTTTTGAGGCTTTGAAAATTGTATTATGTTCATTCACAAACCTTGTTTACCTCATTATTTACTGTCTGAATCACATTTAGGTTATGGTGACTTGTTGCCATTTGCTACAGGATCGGATTTATCTGTTGCAGACAGTAATTTCTATGCACTGGTTCATATATACATACATATAGAACATTATTTGCTGAGCAGTAATACAAAGCGCCATCAACAAATTGGAAAGAAAATGAGATTGTGGAGGATAAACAGCCGGCAGGAATGGAAAGTGGCATCTATATTAAAGGAATCCGTGGCCTCCCATCCATGTCGCATGGAGAATACGTTTATCAGACAAGCAGGACAAAATAAATAAAAATCTATTTACGCTGCCTACTTCAACACTCCGACACAGTCCCGCCTCAGATCATGCATCACAGCACACTAACCACAACAGCCTTCACAACTTAACACATTTACACACCGAGAAGAGAAGGCAGACGCTGTGTACATTTAAACAAGGTACGGAGCAGGCACAGAGAAATCAACTGTGATAGAGAATAAAGTGGGATTATTCACCCCCAGGAAAACCAAGCAACTTGGATGTGGTGAAAATCCATTTGTTTTCTACTTCTTTTTCCAACTATCCTGTTTAGGGTCAGGGGAACTGGAACCTATCACAGGTAACACTGAGCAAGGGGTCCATAGGAACACCCTTTACAGATCAACCTCTAAAGAAACTTAAAGGTACCTTAAGCTCCTTTTCATGTTCTTACTTTTATTTTCGGTGTCACCTAGAAAATGTTCACATGCTTTAATGTTCAAAAACACAACTCATACTGTCCATTGCTGCAGCACCTCTAATCATCCTCTGTCTCAAAGCTCAGTTTAGCTCTGCTCTGACTGGTCAGCTCTCACAGGCCTGAGCAGGCACTTCTAAATGTGTTTCAATATCAGCTCCGCCCACTGTGCTGGGGGCAGGGCTGAGGGCGGTGACTGTACAGTTGTGACATCACAACTTTACAGAAGTCACGGCTCGATTAAAGACAGTTTCTGCATACAGGCTGTGAGCATTTCTCCTCTGAATGAGCATTTTGATACTTTCATAGTATTTACAGAGAACCTAGATCTGCTTTATCTTTAAAAATACAAGAAATCTCACTTTTTACAATATGGAACCTTTAAATTGGGGGACTTATAAGAAATAGAAAAACATAAATAATGCTTGATAATCAAAAAAGGTGCCCTCAGCTGTTAAATCAGCTGCTGTAGTAGTTGTGAAGTTCACAGACTTGCCATTCAAACACCTGTTTGCAGCGAGTGTCCATGTTTTTCTGAGCAAATGCACAGGGACTTCCAGTCCCTGTGCATTTGACTGGAAGTCGTCCGACTTCCGGCTTGCAATGGAACACACCATTAAACCAAGTTCCAGGTACTTTCACGGCTTGGTGGCAGTGCTGTCATGATTGGTCAAGCAAATGTGTCTTCAAATCACAATGAAGCCAGCTGGCCAGTCTTTACAGGTCAGTTCCTGAAATAATCAGTTATACCCTTTTTTATACCCGTCTGAATTGGTTCAGTTCAAGTGCATATCGAGGGTGTAAATAACACCTTTTTAGATCAGTTTGGGGATTACAGTAGACTAGCTGTATGGAGCCATTTGATGTTTTTTTGGTTGTTTACTATGTTATAAAAAACTCCAGAAATGTTTTGTGGACTACGAAACTTCACCTGACTTTCCATCAGCATGGAGGGAGGAGATAATGACTAAATTTTCAGTTTTGTGTTAGCTGTTCCTTTAAGGATATATTTACAAGTCAACCACAGATTTAATTAACTTTGTGAAAAAAGAAAGAAAATGCTGTCCTTTATTTTAGGCGGATTTTCATGGTGTACTGAAATTAATGGAAACTAATGGCTGCCTCGAGAGGAAATCAATCTGAGAACTGATGTGAGCCTCTAGAAAATGATTCATAGTTAACAGGCTAAAACAAAATCAATTGGTCTTATTAACGGAGTAGTGGCTCTACCTTCTGACATGGCATTGCTGCTCAGTCCTGTGAGGGGCAGAAATTTAAGTAATACAGTCCACACATTGGTAGACATGTCAAAAACAGGACTTCAGGGGCATTAGCCTCTGTCAGTTTCTTGTGCAGCCCATCAACAAGAACAGAAAATGTGGACACCAGCCATCAGTAGGCTAGGTAACCAGCAACTGAGTCGACAGTGATGAATGGAATCTCAAGCCTTTTTCTGGTGTTTGAGGCGAGTTACAATCACAGCCCGAGAGGGAAAACAACTGCAAACAGCTGTCAGAGAACTCTTTTGGTGGCCTAATGCAGATGGATCGATCCTGAGGAGACGCAGACAGCGAGAAGGGGAAACGGTAGCCTCAAACATGTGGTGCAGACAGAAAAGAAAAAACTTTCTTGAACACTGCCGGCAGCACTGTGCTTTTCCCACACACAAACTCCATTTTCTCCGCATGAAATGACATTTGGAGACGTGCCGAAATTGGACCCTGACGGACCGGGGTGTGACATATTGATAGGCCTGGGAGAGGTGATGAGATGGTGGATGAGAGGGGACAGAGAGGAGAAACCTGAAAACATTGGAGGGAAGTGTGGCTGGATCATAGAGTCAGAGAGTCACATCAGGTGAGAGGGAATGTCTTTATCCACATTTCAAACTAATTGTAGATAGGACTCACATTCGGTAATTTCACTAAATCAAATAATAGAATCTACGGTTTAGTATCATAACAGAGTGTAAATGTAATTTAACTTTGACAAAAATGTGACATTTTGACTGTGAACAAGACTATCACAAAATGAAGACATTTCAGTAAAGTTTGCTCACTTCATTGAGATAATTGCGTGACCTTTTCAGCCTGGAAGGTACAAATAGAAAGCTTATTAACCTGCACCTCTCTAAAAGTTTCCGTTTTTAATTCACTTAACTTTTCACAGGCTCCTGGAGCTGCATGGAAATGTGACATTTGCAGCAGATTACAAGAAGAATCATAACAGAATCTGCCTAATGTAACTGCAAAACCATTATATTCAATCACACAAGGAAATAAATAAGATGGCAGCGGGCGACACACTAGAACACACAGCTGGGAATTAGGTTCAGCCTCTGTGGGAATACGCATCAAAAGTACTGGTGTAAAAACTTTTTGTCTTGTTTACGACGTGGAAAAACGAGGAGATAGTGGGATCGATAGAGAAAAGCCAACACACACCTGTGTGACACATGTCAACGCACCCACACACACTGTTTTCTACCTGAACCCACACACTGAATGCTTCTAATGTGCACCAATGCGTCAGGATTCCCCACTGTGCTGTTAACCAGCATGGATGTTCGCACATTCACATTTTATCCCATTCACTCTCCAGAACGGCACTTCTGGGCTACTGAACAGAGACAGATCACCCCAAAATCAGAAACACATTCTTTCCAGAGGCCAAGATAATCCACAGACCTCGTTGTGAACAGTTTCATGTAGGAACTATTTTCTTTCTTTATCACTGTGCAGAAGAAAGTGGGCAATTACTCATGGAGGAGAGGCTTGTCATCTAAGCTAGCTAACATTGCAGCTCAGCTGAGGAGGATGCCATTAATGTTTAAATTCTGTACTGTCACAAGCACAAGCCTGTCATCCATGAGTATCAGCACACTTCCTACTGCGTCATACGGTGGAGAATAAAAATGAAGCTGTCTGTGGATCATCTTTAATAACGGGCTCATGATTTCTGTAAAGAGTCATTACTGTTTACTTTTTCAGATGTATTTTTTTGGTGCTTTGAGTGCCATCTAGTTCTGTTATATTGGAGAGACGGCCGACATCTCTTCAGCTGATACCTCCAAAACTCTGCAACTCACACCAGCTGCATTTCTAGCAGGCCCAAAGAACTTCTCCTTACAGCAAGGTTCTGCTAGTATTCCAGCTTAGTTAGCACCAGCAGCTGCAACTCAAAGCTTACCAGCTAACTACACAGTCCAAGGAACACAAAGCAAGGTAGCACCAAGCTGCTATCCTTGCAAAGGAAAGGAGCAACCAGTTTCCTCTGTCTGCTGTCTTTCATCAGACCTTGCACAGCAAGAACAGCACTGTTCAACATTGGGATCACAACCTTCTCCTGATTAGCTCATCAGCCAAGGAATCACCAGCATCTTTTCTTCAAAGACTGGTAACATTGAACTGGGCCTAGATAGCACACAGCATAGCATAGCTCAGCTAAGCACAGGACTTTTTAACTCTAGTTGATGTAATGCACCTGTGTTAAATCTTTGTGTTTCTTCACTGTCCGGGTGTTATTGTGATCTCTGTGTAGTCAGGTTATTGATAGTTTGCTTTGCTACATGGCTAATTTGACATTAGTTGAATTATGCTTCACACAGACTCAGGGTCTTTGCATGCAACTTGCAACTATAACCTGGCATCACTTCTTCTGCCTGGAGCATATCACACCCATGTGATATCAGTGAGCACATGATGTGAGCACCACCATTGCTTCTTTGTTCTCTCCCATCAATGAAAATAGTGGTGATCCACCATCTAGTCCAACCCAATCAGCCATCTTGATCGTGACCATTACAGCTGTTATGGTAATTTTGGTTGTAGTTATTAAATTAATTATTAATCAGAGTTACAAACAGTTTAGTACCTTTTTCTGAGACTGATTTGGTGAATCAGCTATCTTTTCCCTTCTTCAAGGGTGGTGCCCCGAGTTGATCTAATGTATGTATGTACAATTGCAGTGTGGTGAGTATTGATTTATCAATCAAATTTAAAACCCATTTGATTAACAAAAATCTAAGGTAATTAACTGCCACTTTGAGCCATTTGCTATTGCTGCTATCAATTCAAGTTGAAAGTGCTCTGTGGAAACTGTAAGAATTTCAGTTTAGCATTTGAATATCCCGTATTTGTTGCATTGTAGTCAAGCTGTCAGAATTTGATGACAATGTAATTGCTCCTTGTGTTAATCACAGCGTGCCACCGGCCCTGTCAGACAAAGAAGTTTATATGTGGCTGTTACTACCTTGCATTTCAGCCTGAGTAAGAAGTAGAGACGGAGATAGAGCCACAGCGTGCTACCAGCCCTGTGAAACAGAAGTTTTGTACTTTAGCTGTTACTACCACGTGTTTCAGCCCGAGTCAACTTTAAGAGACAATCCTCTGACTGTTACTGCCCTGCATTCCAGTGAGTGCATGTTGAAAGTTTGGTAGGCAAAGTAAGACTTGTAAAACTGTGTTTATCTTTATTGGCCCAAATCTGTATGCCCTCAAAAGCCACTAGATTGTGTTGTAGCCACCCGTCCTCCACAGGAAGCTACCCCCTATAGTGTAGGCCAGCACACTGTTTGGTTAGACTAGTGTACTCCCCAAGCTACACTACAGAGTGTCTGCCAAACAACATCATAGCCAACCACACTGATTGTTGTTGGACAACTTGTTTAACAATGGAGAGCCTCTATGTCATTAGCAGGTTAAATCCCAGAGAGTGCAATGAAGAGATAGAGTCCCTACTTAAGGACAGGTGTGATGCGCAAACCGCATCCAAAGACCAGTTATTAAGATGTTTGCTTCTGATCTTCCACAGGCAAACCAGCCTTGCTGTTCAGAGCAAAACAGCCCTAGAACAGGAGGTAGAACTCCTCAGAGCGAATAATTCCAGTCTCCTCCATTAAGTTCAGATGGCTAATAAAAAAGCCATGTGCTATTTAGATGACCTGCACTCAGCAGAGTTGGATCTTTGCTCACACAAGGAAGAGTTGTTAAGGCTTAGGTCGGAATGTCTTTGCCCACCACAGTCGTTCAGACAATGTGATTCTGGTTACTCTGATTCACACTCCTCCTTGATGGAAGGTTAACTCCCTCTCCACTCAGAAGATGTGACCAATTCCCAACTGACCCCTGACGTCCTTGGGAATTAAGTCAGTTCCTCAACCTCCACTGAGAGACGGAGATAACAGCAACATGACTTCCCATCTTTCTGATGGTTAGGTCAAAGGTAGTTTATTCCCCAGAAGATATTCTTCCCACTGTTCCCAGTCTCTGATGCATGACAGAACTGCAGCATGTGATGTCAATGTCCATAGAAACACTAGCTTAGAGCGCCACTGCCTTGAATAGCTTGAGTTTATAGCTCGGGATATTGAACATTTTGAGCCAGACAACTGTGATCACCATGTTGAGGATTACCTTAGTTTACTTGACCATTGTCTAATTAACTTGCCCCATGCAACTCAGATGGAGAAAGTTAAACTTGTGTGGAAGACCAAAACAAAAGCTGTACACAAGTTCATACAATCACAACCTCCCAGTGTCAGAAATGACTATAGAGAGCTTTGTCAGGCATTGAAAGAAGAATTCTCTTCTACTGCTGATGAGGCCACAGCAATGGTTTCAGCCATCCAAGGTAAACAGTCCCGGCGTGAGCATCCCAGAAATTATTACATGCGTTTGAGGCATGCGTACTTTCAGGGCAAGAATGCACCAGGCTTAGAAGAGAACCCTACCTTCAAGTCTTTGTTTGTGAATAACCTTCACCGATGTGTACGCACTCACATTGTAATTAGGATGTGTCAAGAAAACCTCTCACTGAATGAGATAAGGAAGATGACACAGGTGGTTTAGGAAACTGTTGTCACTTCCAAATCCATTGGTAAAACACCTGAGCCTGCCTGCTCAAACACAGCAGCATCTCAGAAATGTCCTGCCTCAAAACGTCACCCTCACAACAGACCAAGGGGGGTGACAAAAGGATGCATAGGGACACTGAGCGTAACTGCCATGTCCACCAACTGTGTCGAGATAGGCATGCAGACAATAGGAGTTGTAGAAGGCCATATGCAGAAATCTTGCTTCTCTGACCACAGTTCAGTGCATAGTCATAATTCCTTAGATAGTCACAGCGTCTCAGAATTCCTTTCTGCATTCAAGTACTAGTGTTACAGCCCTGAGCCACAGTTCCACTCCCTATTAATGTTGCATGAAGCACTACACACCAAAACAATCTAGGTGGATACATACTGTAGCGTTTAAGGTGAGAGGAAGTGTACTGTATGTCTTTTTGTTCTTGGAGTGAACTGTCCTTTAAACTACATTTTTTATCTGTGTGACATGCCCAGTGTGTCCTATAGCAATGTGTTTAACTGTATGTCTGAACTAAATCCAGGCAGTGGTAGTGTATGTCACCACACTGGGGTTGGGCGATGTCTACCAAATTGGCATATAATGATGTCCACAGTTAAACATCATGATGGATGATAACATCATTCTCCAACAGTTTCATTCAGTCTAGAAAAGTGTCTTGGTGTCCTCTTATCAGTTGTGTTGAGCCTTTAGCTATTCTAAGGAAGCTAAGCTAACAACAGCGCAAATAACAGCATGATTGAGAAAAATGCACACACAGCTGTCCGCAGAAAAAAAGCACTGCTGCCAGCGACATAACTGAGCATTTTGGGGTCACCTGACCGAGCAGGTTTAATAAGACAATAATAAACAGGACGTGTAGGGTGTAATATTACTGCACTGAGCAGCTATGTACGTTTTTTTTATTTTCTCTCCTACAAGTCACAAATATAGAGGGCCTTTTATATCACAATGTTAGGATGGTACAGGGCTCAGCAGACGACCCTACACCACATCATAATCCTGAAAAATATTTAGTAATATATAATTTTAAAGCACCAAGGCCTGCAACCACATTATACACCATCATTTTAAATGTTTGTGTTTTAAAAAGAAGCTCCTAACATGTAGTTTATGCAGTCCTGGAGGGTAAGAAAGGCTCAGATGTGGTGAGCAAAGATGGATGATTAAATACTCCATAGCTCTAATAATTGTTAAGACTGGACTCTTTCCTCCTCACTGAACCTTTGCAGAACATGTGCTGCAAATTGCAATCATGTTGTCTGAAACTGCAAAAACGTCAACAGCACTGACAACATGTTTAGCTAATGGGCTGCATTCCTCCTCCTTCTTCTTCCTCTTGTCTAAACCATCTTTGAAGGTGCAAGCAGCCTCCTACTGTATCAGAGGAGTGTAAAAGCTGTACTTGCTAAGCCAATGAAACAATTTGGCCTCATATTATCTGCTCTATTTATCAACTAGAATTTAACCAATATTGCACTAATAATTTATCGGTACAATTTGGTGTATATGGTTCATCCCTACTATGTAGCTATGGGTCTATAATTCTGGATGGTTGTGAGCATGCAGTGTTACAACTTTATTTCCAAACTGAAAGTTAATTGACACAAGCATTCAGTTTCAATAATCAAAATCTAAATTTTCCTGTTAACCCTTGTTCCAAAGTTAATGGTGAAATAGTTTAATTTAAGTTTTTAAGCAGTTATATCACACAGGTTTTTAAAAAAGATTTAAAAAATTTCAATGACAGTTGTCAGGACGTGAACCAATGATCTATTGATCTCTATAAATCAAGACTCAATGGTCTAACAACAGCAGAGCTGTCAGTGCTGAAATACACATTTAAATAGAAAATTGAATCTAATGGTGACCTTGAATTGTAGATTGTAGAACTGTGACACTGACCCAAATGAGTCAGTTCAGACAGGAGAACGACAGACAGAGGAACACTGGAGGACCTGATGGAGCAGTGAGTGTGTGTGAGGGATAATGATAAAAAGACCCTTACAGTGTCTCTGTATATTAGCTCCACAGTATTAAAACTGCCCTCTAATTGAGCTGTGTTGCTCCAGCAGAAAATAAATTCCTCACTGCCTCCAAACGACACTGGCAGGACTCAGCCATCTTTCTAACATTTTCACAGGACTCTGTGAAATCTTTATGACGGCTTTAATTTGCTGTGTGGCCCTGGCAGGAGCTGGAGGGGCTGGGGCGAATGCTGTATCAATTCCACACGTTAATGTGACTCACTTAACCAACAGGACTTCCACACAGCCCACCACACAGCCCCCCTCCCCTCCTCCCCCTCAGAGACATTTGTGCTGCTGACAGCAAACTATTCAAACCACCGTAGTGCCCTCTCCACTGGGGGCCAAGGAGAAGTGCCAGCCTTCCTGAAGGTACAGTAATTAAGTGGATTATCTACTTCCATGCTGCAGAGCAGACACGCAGAGAGGAAGCTTTGGTAGTGAATTGTAAATGAAGCCTCGGGGCAGATGGCCACAGGAGTTACTTTTGACACACAGCAGATGTGTGCAGCTTAAGGTCATCTGAGGTCACATGGAATCACCCGGAAGTGAGCACCAAACTCCTCAAGCTAGCTGTTAGTCCTCCCCTCCTCCTCCTCTGTATGCCAACAGATATGTGTGTCATTGTCTTCTCTGATCTTGAAGTCACCATGAATTAGACTGCTCTCCTGCCCTGGCCTCATGATATTTTGGAACCATGACTGACTTATTCTAGGTGTATTTCATTATTTCAAGCTTTGTGAGTGGCAGGACATTTGGTCAGATAGCACAGTGAGAGGACAGGTCCTGTACTGAGAGCACAGATTAGTGATTAATGTGTCTGAATATGTTGCCAGTTTCTTTTTCTCTAGGTTCAGTTTTTCTATTTTATGTTGTGGTTAGGTTAAGGCACAAAAAACCCTTGGTTAAGGTTAAGAAAAAATCATGTTCAGGTTTAAAATACCTGGTTTTGTCGCCAAACATGGCTGGAATTGTCCCAGTGTCTCCTTAAAAATATCCAAAGGTTAAACACTTACAAATGTAGAAACCCTGTCTCGATCAGTGGTCTCTGGCTTGGCAGCCATCATGCTCAGCTGGCCATCCATCACCATCCCCTCCATGCCCAGATATGAGTGTTTACGTGACATGACACATATTGTAGTAAATGACATTACTGTAGTAAACATTAAATATAATACTTTTTCAGAAACGTTGAAATGTTTTTTTTTCTTCAGATTAGACCTTTAAAAATAGTGTGTGTTGATACCGTTTTAAATATTCAGAATCCATATTTATCGATATATCGATATTTTTGACAATACTAGCATGTATGGCAAATTTGAACATATCTGTAGTTTGCCAACATTTTATTCTGGAGACTGGGCTGGTGCAAAAGAGACATATTTATTCTTCTAGGTACTATTTCCTGTCAGTTCAAGACTCTGAATGAAGTTATTTTAATTATGGGACGGTAATTATCTTTCATTGTGTTGCACTGATGTTCCTTACACTGTCTTAAAAAAACAGAATTCATTGTACGTGTGCGTATATGTTTTGTTTTTTTTACTTTAATTTAAAGTATAAAAAGTTTTTTAAAAAAACAGAGACTTGTTACATGTAATAATAATAATGATCATAATAATAAATGTAACTTATATAGCGCTTTTCAAAATACTCAAAGACATTTGAATTTGAATTTTGTATTAATGTCCAATAAATCATCCTCCACCATGATTACAGAAACCAGGATTTCAATCCACATGACATTTAAGAAATCAGAGAGCTGAGAGAAATCCACTTTCTTCAGCACATATAAACATGTGGTTGAGCCTTTTCACAGCTTGTCACCAGTTTAGTTTTCTGTTGCTTTCTCACTCTGTCACACTTCAACTATACAGAAATCCAGCATGACCACTGAGGGCGGACAGAGGTCCCATTATGAACTGGTAAGACTTTCTATACAGCCCATGTCCATCATGTATAATAATACATTATGAACATACCTATAATGCATTATAATGTGCCTATAGCAACCTATGTTATATTTATAAGCACTGGTGAATATCCATATTTCTTTATAAGAACAGTCGTAATTCATTATCACACCAATATCTATAATGCATTATAAAGAGAAGTTAATCTATGTCAGTGCCTGTTAAAATGTATTTTACAACACTTGTGCATTGATATTTTTTTCACTTTAATTCAAGCAAACCACTTAGTGACTTATAACCTGCTTGGAATGTATTACATCTGCCTATAACACAGGGATTACATTATTTTACTTAAAGCACCCAAAAATGATCATGATGTATTTCAACCATGACAATTTATATATACTGTGATCTGTGCACAAAGTAAGTGAGCAGCAATTATTGAATCATACTGGACCTTATACATCATTATAAAATACTTATATTATACTAATATTTGATAATTGTTATAAAGCATTCGGAATATTTATGATATTTAATGTATTATAGACATTGGCCTGATAAAGAGTTATGATTATTGTTATAAATATTTATGAATATCCTTGAGTGCTTATAACTACGATTATACAGTGCTGTAGTTGCATGATTGTGCATTATAAGCATGTTCATAATATGTTATAATGCATTACAGGCATGGGCTGCATCGACACACCCTTTAATTTCAACCTACATTCTACCTTACTGTCAACATGTTGCTCTGCTCTGGAATATAAACTTAAATTTAATATCATTTTCCTGCAGCTGTTAATGCTTACATACTGCAGTGAGATATTCTCCCGTCAGCCTCAGTACTCTCTGCTATCTTTGTGCAACTTTGCCAGTTTATTCTCCCTCCACCCCACTGTTCCCCTGGCACACACTCTCATTTTCATTTAACGCTAACACAGGTAGCCCGGGCCTCCTGGGCCTGAAAATTGCTGCTGACTACATGCTTGTGAAAGTTCTGCTTGTGGTGGCCAACTTAGACATGCAGATAGGCATGCTGAGGAACCAGTGGAGCAGGAATGTTTTACCACAGGACTACATCTGGACCTTAATGTTCCAGAGTTTCTGTTCAGTTAAGAAGTCTGTGAGTTATAAGGTAGTTTTCTCTGGTAGTCCAACGAGTTACAATTACAGAATGAACAATTAAATATTTAACGTATGGAAACCAAAAATGAGAAATAGCTTTGATGGTAACACGTTATAAAAAGGTCCTGGAATTAGTATTAGGTAACAGGTAATAATGTGCTTATTAAATGCTGATTAAGACTATATAAGCATGAATAATAGCATAATAAAAACATTTATTGAAATGAATTAAACGTTTTGAAAGATTTTTACATACTTTATTATGCATTTAATAGCAGTTAAATATGCACTTAAGATTTTTGCCGCTACCAGACCTAAAGATGCAACAATGCCTTGTTACCATTAAGGCTCTAACCAGACCTAACCTTGCTGTCAGAGCTCTGAACAAACTCTAAATAACTCTTGATTGTAGTGGTGACTGGAGCTAATGTGGGTTTCTCTTTTAAAATGAATGACGAGGTCAGATATTAATGAACATCAGTTGCTTACAGTGTCTGGAAAAGTGTGCATTTAACAATGGGAGGGGAGCTTAGAGGTGACTTTTCAACTGTTAGGATTAAAACGTGGATTTATCTTCAGTCCTGTTTATCAACCTGACTACAGCAGTGATCAGTGAGGTGACCTCCATTGTCAGGTATTTCTGTTCTGTAATGTTGACTGATGACGGGAGCTGGAGGGGAAATGTATTTTACTTCATGAACCTAACGTTACAGAGAGGAGAGGGGAAAAAGAAGAGAGACAACCAGAGTCTCTGATGAGTACTGAGTTTAGTCAGAGGCGAGTCATTGCTCGCTAGCTTACGGCTAATGTTCAGTAAATTTGGGATAAATAAACACAAATGATCCCACAGTCAAGATTGCTTTACTGGTTGTGAACACGCCATTAAGCCACCCCCACTGCTGATGTAAATCTATCTCATGTACTCAGGAACAAATATTCACGGACAAAGTGATGTCTTAGTTTATTTACTTCATTAGTCTCAGTCGCCGACTTCCTTCCTCACTCTCTGACTCTCTCCTAAAGTTATAGCGACAGGCGACTAATTCACATTAAATTCAGGACTGTTTTACAAACTTTAACCAAAGTGCTTTTGATTCAGAAACCTGAATAGAAACCCTGAATTCTGGTGTGACAGTCCTGGCCACTGTATGTCCCACATCCACCCCAACCACTTTCCTGCGACGTCAGAGTGGTTAAAAAATGTAGTGTGTCATTCAGTCAAAGAAATGTGATGCAGGCAAGAAAGATAGTAAAGTTGAGAATCAGGAAAACTTTCAAATCTGTGTCCATGTACACAAATTCTGTTGATTATATTTTGTTTGATTCTGATCGTTTGATACTGATTCTATGTTGGAAATTCACCAGCTAGCAGCCATCTCATCTAAGTTAATTTCCCAAGAATATTGAAGCATTCCTTTAAAAGGAGCTTCCCTAAACAACAACTCTGTAGCATCAACTTCCACATGTTGTGAGTTGAGGGTATGAGATGGCAGGTTTGGAAGGTTCAGAGAAGATTAAAAACCAATATGAAACATAAGTGAAATGCAGCTCTCCATATTCAGTAACCAACATAAAAAAAAAATCTTATGTGAGTGTTACTAGAGTTCCTGACCTATGTGACAATTTCAACTGTTTGTAGCACTGCATGCTCAACAAAATGAAGCTAATTCTGCCCCTACAGCTATTTAAAGTCCCTCTGCACATGAGCATCAGTGACATATTTAAAATGTGTACTTTGATGGCCTTCATGCCTGTATGACAGCTGTCTATCGACACCAGGTGATCTGAGGTGACAGACTTTGACTTTACTTGAGCTCAGTCCTTTTCATAACTATTTTTAATTTTTCATAAGGTCCCAAAAGGTCGACATGAGAGATTCCAGGTTAACCCTCGCTCTCGCTGACCCTCCTCCACCCCATTTTCTCTGCATCACTGGTCTCGCCACACACAACAGATGGCTATCGCTGTTCTCCTCAACCCAGTCAAGGCCGGGCCAGGTCTTCTGCTATCTACCAGAGAGAAAGCGGGGAAGGACGGGAAGCTCAGGGCTGATGTTGAATTTCACACCCCACGGCCTCGGGATTAGTGAGACCTGGAGCTGAAGGACACAGGTGGAGGTGGAGGGTGGAAGGTTGGTGCTGTCTACTGATGCCTAACAAGCAGGGTATGTCTATGTGCACTTCAAACTTACTGCCCATGCCCTCAGCTGTGATTAACTGTGACATGTAACACATTAATGAACATGCCATTTATATTGTTGTCCAGTGATAGTTGCTTTCCTGTTGTTTAAGTTCCTGAAAGACAGACACATGGGTATGTAGTGCTTTGTCATTACTGATTTATGGACCAAAGATGCTGATGTAATCTGATCCAAAGATATGCCACAGATCTAAATTTAAAGACCTTCATGTGACTAAATCTCTGGTGCAGTACTTCCTTGTGACTTGCAGCGTTTTGAGGCAGATTTCACTGCAGGTTTTACACAAATCCTCTGAATCCAGACAGGACCGATTTCTCTGCTCAGCATACTGATTTAAAAACCACAGCTTTCACTATCTCTGCCATACTGCTGGAGAGTCCTGTGCTACAGTTGTTTGTCTTTAAGGAGAAGATGTTAGAAGAGTGCAGCTTTTAATAGACACAGAGACACTCACTTCTAATAAAGATGCAAGATTATTTTTATTTCAGCTGCTAATCAGAAGTGGAGCTTAAACTGATTTTTAAATAGTGTAATATAAATGTCTAAACAGGCTCTGAGCAAAATACTAAAATCTTGTAATTTGTAAGATGTGGCCAAAAATCAAAGATTTTTATATAGGGGGCAGCACATCACCAGAGTGACGGCACTATACTGTACACTTTGCTAGCTATCTTGTGTATTCAAATCCATGCACAAACCATATATTTGTTCACCAATTTGTTTGACGTCAGTATAGAGAGAGTTCTCACTCTGATTGATTTTCAGCGTCCCAGGCAATGTGTGTTTATGTGTTTTTTCGAGGAGTGGCTCTGGAAGGAGGCCTGAAGGGAGAGGAGGTGGGATTTTTTCTTTTGGATTGTTTTAATAATGTAGCTTGCTCTTGCTGGTTTCTGTGATTTTACCAACCAACAGCTTTAAGTAGAGAATCTAAACACTTCTTCCATCACTGTAAATGTGTAGTAACTAGTAGTTTCTTCAGCAGTGGACAGCTGGAATCCAGTCACTGAAGCAGCTGTCGTGTAACCAGTTTATTTACCAGTTATGTGGGGAAACTGGTTCATGTAAGTGCAGCTGCTTTTGAATTTCACTGTTGTGTTGATTAATTAATTTCTGTTGATGCAGAAGATTTGACACCTGACAGGAGAATTTAACTTTGGCAAACACATTCATCTTTATTAGCCTCAGATTGGAGGATCTGTCACAGCTCATCTGATGTAAGCTGATAACACGAGTGTATTTTAAATACAAATCTGTCCTTAAATCTGCCTTAAATTAAAAGTCAATATTAGTATAGCTAATACATGAGGCTGCCCTTCACGCTGTGCTGCTGCCTCCCTCTCCACCTGTCTGATTGGGCGTTTTGATGGACAGTGGGTCCAGTGGTTAGAGGAAGGTTGTGTGTGTGTGTGTGTGTGTGTGTGTGTGTGTGTGTGTGTCGGAGCCCCCAGCGGAGCTCACAACCCTGAGACTGTGGGTTTCAGAGGAGAGTCGGGGTTATCAGCAGAGCTTCAGGCCAAACCCCGGCTGCAGGCGGGAGGGAGGAGGAGTTGGGGCGGGGGGGAAGGAGGAGGGTAAGGGGAGGTTGGGGGCTGTATCAACTCCTCCACATCACAGAGCGGCGGCTGTTTGCCAGACAGAGATCTGCGGCTGCGGTTTTGGGCCGACAGACACATCCCTTAGCGACGGCGTGCCGTACACGCCTCACAGAGCACATCGGCTTATACCTCGTCTGAAATTCACTTTTGCTCCCAGTAGATTAAACTCACACTTCAGTTCATCTCACAACACCCCCGCTTAGCAGGGACACGGAAATGATGGGCTTCTTACTTGCCCTGCATGCAAAGTATGTACAACAGCTCCATTTTCTTACACATTAATACTGTTTACCACACTCTCCATGAATAACTGTTCGGCTAAATTGAATATTCCCGAGTGGGATAAAAAGATGAAACATCGCAGTGTACCTGCTGCTTTGGCTTTTCGTGGTGATAGCTGAAATATGAATTAATGTGAGGATTAAGTGCACTTGAGTTTTGCAGCTAGTGAAAATATTAGCAGACGTTTGCAATCATGAAGAGAGCCAATGAAGCAGGATGGAACAGAAATGACTTGAGCTGGAGAGCTGGTGTGTGCCTCGGGACAGAGCTTAAGAGCAAACACATGCTCAGGCAGGGAAGCTACAACAACGGCTAAATACTACATGTCTGACATTTAATTTACTTCGTCAGGATGGAAATGTTCCTGCAAAGTGCATTAAAGGCATCTTCTTATGAGGTGATTCATTTGACAAATGTCTGCCACAGTGTGATGATATGAATACTATGAGGAGTTTGCAGGTTTGAGACGACTTCAGAGCAAAAGTACAACAGCAGTCAGGATTTGTAGACTTTGTACTCAGTGTTGATTCATTCAGAGAGAAGTCGTAAAAGTCATACTTGAGAAAAAGTATTGATATTGTGTTAAAATATTACTTTGGTGGGGGGCGCTAGCGAGCAGAAAATCGAGTAGGTCGTGTGTTGGGTGAGCTCTCCCATAAACTTGATGCAACTTCTTATTTGGTGCCCTACACCAACATTAATATACAGGAAAACCACCTACAGTACCACTAGTCTTCAACTGCTTTCCGCTTTTTTATTTTTCTCATGTAAATGGTGAGTAACCTACGTAAATACAAGGACACGGGGCAGACCACTACAAGCAAGACAGGCGCTAGCACAGCTGGCGCTAGCAACATGCCCAGGCAGGCTGAGCAGAGCAGTATGATGGACATGAAGGCCGAGCTGCTGTCCGTGTCTTTTCCAAAAAGAGCTGAAGGTTGCGTTGGCTGTGGAATTTGGAGTGATTAAGTTGGAACTGCAAGCGGTTAAAATAGAAATTGCAAGTAACACCGCCATGCTAAGGTCCGACATGGAAATGATTAAAACGACCATGTCGGACATGGAGCGCAGGCTTTCCGCCTGTTTGGACGATATAACATATCTACAGAGCACCGTGCACAAGCTCGAGAAGAGTGTGGAGAACCTGCAGGAGAAGTGCCTGGACCTGGAAGGGAGGATGTGAAGATCAAACATCCGTATACTGAATGTGGCAGAGAAGCCCGGCTCAAGCTCTCCAGTGTCTGTCTCAAAGCTGATCAGAGAGTCTCTGAAGATGGATAAAGAAGTGCTGATTGACAGATCTCACCGAGCTCTCCAACCAAAGAGACCCGACGGGAAACCCTGAGCCATAATAGCAAAGCTGCACTACTACCAAGACTGCATGGAGGTCCTCCGCTGGACCAGGGAGGCTGGTCCACTGCAGCACAACGGGTCCACCATCTCCATCTTCCCCCGACTATCCACCAAGTGTGGCCCGGGTGAGATCGGCATTTAACGATGTCAGGAAACTGCTTCAAGGACGGGACGGCATTCGGTACGGGATACTTCATCCAGCCACACACAACGGGACCGAGAGACAGTTTCATGACGCGGCCGAGGCTATGGCTTATGCGAAGGGAAACATCCTCTAAAGATTATATATCTGTCTCACTGTGTTATGGACCTCACACTCACGTCACACATGAACACTGTTTGGTGAAAGTGGAATAAAGTAAGGTATGGACTGTTCTGGGGAGGCTGGAGTAACAGGATCACTGATCACTGATAACCACAGTTTAGACGATAATCTGTTGTATTAGTCATTTACACAATCGGTAATCTCTGTTTTACAATTATATTCAAGAGTATTGAATGGCTAAGAAATGTCTAGAGGTGTTGGCTTCCTGTTTAAAGGGTGCCACCTTTTTATCTTCATTTTTCTATTTTCTTTACTCATCTAAATCACATTTAGATAAGAGCAGAGCAACCTGCCGTTTAGAAACTGTTTTGCCCTCTATCATTGCTGATGATCAAACAGGATTTATCAAAAGTCGTCATTCCTTTTCTAATATACACAGACTAATGAATATCCTTTACAATCCCACTCCACCCGATATGCCTGAAATACTTTTATCACTCGATGCTGAGAAAGCATTTGATTGGGTGGAGTGGGATTATCTCTTCTATACTCTAAAAAGATTTGGACTTGGTGTAAAGTTCACCTCATGGATTCGGGTTCTTTACTCCCTCTCTTTAACAGCAATCCGTACAAATAATAATCTGTCCACCTTTTATTCATTAGGCCATTGGACCAGACAAGGCTGCCCTTTGTCGCCACTTTTATTTGCCTTGGTGATTGAACCACTAGCAATTGCACTACGTGGCGACATTGCAATTAAAAGGTATACAGAGGGGGAATTCTGAACATAAAGTATCCCTTTATGCGGATGATATGCTCATGTACCTCTCCGACCCACTAAGCAGTGTGCCACGAACAGTTACCTTACTATTCAGGAGAATATCGGGTGAAAAAAGTGAACTGATGCCCATCAACGCTGCAGCCGAACAGATTGAGTTTAGTTCATTGCCCTTTAAAGTAAGTAAAAATAAATTTAAATACTTAGGAATTTGGATCACTTATAATTTTAAACACCTTTATAAAACCAACTTCTTCCCACTTATAGAGTCTCTGAAACAAGACTTTGAACGTTGGAACTTATTATCACTATCATTAGGAGGTAGAATTAACACCATTAAAATGAATGTGCTACCTAGATTTTAATATATGTTCCAATGTTTACCTATCTTTTTGACAAAATTCTTCTTTCTTCTCATAGACAAATTGATATCCTCATTCATCTGGAATAAGAAAAACCAGTGGTTAAGCACTCCTTGAAGATCTGGGCGCAGTTCAGGTGAGCATTTTCACTCAACAAGCTCTCAATTAATGCCCCTATAAGAAGAAACAATATAGAACTTTCTGAAGACATATGGCAAGCAATATTAGATAAGATATACTCATCCTCAATTTGTTTAAAACATAAAGTAGTACAATTCAAGATTGTGCATAGACTGCATTGTATTGCACAATGTTCAGTGTCTTTAAATATTTCCACAGTAAGTATTCATTTTCACAGAACTATATTCTTCAGGGTGCAAAAGTGTCTGAAGCAGCATTTTACATTATGTAGGGTTACTCGTGGTTTAATTTGCTCCTGAAACTTGCCATCTTTTAGCCTTCAGAAGTGCATCAGTATCAGGCATCAAATCCTGAGTAGCAGCCAATTTCAGGATGTCATTTTAGTGCTTGTGTGTGAGCCATGAGCGCAGCTTTGTTTTATTGATGCTCATTACAGAGAAAACTTGTTAACAAAGGTAGCTTGTCCAAAACATACAAGCGCAGTAAGGGCTGTCAATTTGGGGTAGCCTGGCAAGAGATATTGATAAAATGTGTCCAAGCCCACCGAGGCAAATTTCTCCTTCCAATCTGAATTACACTGCAGGTCAATGTTCAACGATTGGATGTTGACAGGCAGATCAGAAGCCTTGACTGTGAATGGCAAGCGAAAAACTGTGTAATCTGTCTCAAGTTCACCAGAGATCTGAAATCGTTGCTGTTAACTCTGGGCTAATTTGCGCACCCAAGATATTTATTCGTCCGTGTGTTTTAGTAAAAAAAACATGTGAACTGCCGGGCTCCATGCTAAAGGGCAAATTGAGAGGCCTGGGAGACATCATGGTTACAGGTGGATTTATGGAAAGTTTCTGGGACATGGACTTAAAGCAATAGTTGGTAATCCTGTTCAGAAACACTTTTTGTTATACTGGGTGAAATGGTCCTTCCATCCTGAGAGTGGTCAATACATAATGTGCTCAGAAAAAGGAACGAAAAAAATCAGACCTCTGTGGCAACTGCAGGCCTGTAAAAACTCTGACCAATCCCTGCCTCTCGGTCCGAGTGGAAAGAACCAATCAAATGCCTTCATGTCTCGTCCTGCCCATGCCCCCCTCTGTCCCTCCCTCCTCCCTGCGTGCACTCATCACGTGTCACTGTTGCCGGAAATATTCAGCACACTCCATACCGAGTTAGCAGGAGAGAACAATGCAGCCAAAAGTGGCACTTCCAGCGTTACTTGTAGCGGCTCGCCCCGCTAACCCGCAGATTCCACCGGATACGTTACGGCTGCGTTACGGTTGCACTCTAGTCTATGTGTTAACTTCCACCAGGTCCGCTGCGCTGCATGTCTGCTGCGTCCCAGCTCCAGCAGTCCGCAGCCCTGCGGAGCAGATACGCAGGACTTCTATTCTGGCGGACGCTGCAGCACAACGCAGCAATTCAGCCGAATTTAGCACAGAGCAGACAGGAAGTCAGACACGAAACAACAACAAGACATCCGGTTAATTTTCTAAATAAAACACTCCGTGTTGATATAAGCACAAAAACCTAAAAAAGAGACGAATACGAGCTCTTCTTCTAATCCTTCGGTCGGGAACACTTCGTGTTGTTGTGTTTATAACACATACGTATAACTGCGTTCGGGTGTGATTATGTAATCGCGGGAATTTCTTGGTTTCGTAACTACAGCTGTTAGGCGGAGCTGCGCCGTGACAGACTCAAACGCAGCTGGTGGGGGTTGCCGGACGAGGACGACGGAGCAAAATCGTACCGGAGCCGTAACGCAGCGGACATGTATCCAGTGGAATCTCGGAGTAAGAAAAGAAAGCCGGAGGCAGAAAAGGCTGCAACGAAGAAGGCTTTGGATAAAGCCAGAGGGAAAAGCAGGGTCAACATCGGGTCAGCTTTTGAATGGTGGAGACAACTGAGGGAGCTGAAGGGCCTAAGAAGTGATGCAGAGGTTGCTGTCTTTCTGTTGGACAGGTAATTATTTGTTTTTGCTAATACTCGCTCTCCTCTGCCCTGCTGACTCCTACTGTCAGATGCGCGTTCAAGTTTGTGGGGGCGTGGCTTTGGACGGAGCACTGACGGGAGGGGGAGGAGGGGGTGGAGCTTAGAGGAGGTGCCACTTTCAAATCTTGCTAGCTCCCCAATATTACCAACTATAGTTTTAATGTACAAAAAGAGGATGTGAGATTCTCACACAGACCACATCCTATTTCACTTCGCTTTCACAGTGGCACTAAACACGCTCACTTCGTTCAATCCTTCAAGCCAGAGCCCGAGTGCATTGGGTGCGTTTTAAAAAAAAACACATCCATGTCCCCTCCAGGGCTGCGTACTTTAGGCAACCCCCAGCTCCAGACATGTTTTACAGACAGCTCCAGAATGAACAGTTTGCTTGCTTGGCAGTGTTGTGTGTGACCCCCAGTGGAAGAATTTGAAATAGAAGTTACTTTTATTGAAAAACTGCAGTTAATGTCTACTCTGTAATTTTTACACTTTGCAAAGTCATCCCGCAGGCCAGATTGGACCCTCCAGCGGGCCGGTTCTGGCCCACGGGCCATATGTTTGACAACCCTGTCTTATAGTATCTGATATGGACTGTAGTATCAAAAGTACAGGTAAAAGTAAATTACACATACAGTATATGTTACATCACATGTATGTATGCTGTATACTATGGGTCAACCGATTATCAGATCCGATATTCAGATGTTTTGTTTTGCCCATGAAATTATTTAATTAAAGGTGCATTCTGTAGCTTTGAGAGAAATTTGAATTAAAAGAGAAAAATATTCTTTGATACATTTTCCGACCGTCTTTAAAGGAAAACACTATTTTATACCGTTTGTTTGTATTTGCACGACCCTTCTGAGTAGCCACCCTTCTACCTTCAAACACTGCTCTAATTACCACTTTCCCCCCTCAAAGCATTTTTATTTAGTTATGGAAATATATATATATATAATAAGTTCATAATTCTGACTTTGTCTTGTTCATTTATTAATATTATCTTTCTCAGTTTGAATTTATTTTATAAAACTACAAGTACACCTATAATGTGTTCTATTTTGAATCTGATGCAGCATGTAATCTACAAAGTAATTAGTAACTAGTAAAGTTATCAAATAAATGTAGTGGAGTAAAAAGTATAATATTTACCTCCAAACTGAAGTGGAGTGAAAGTACCTCAAAATTAAGTACAGTACGTGAATAAATGTAACTAGTTACACTTCATTACACTGACCAGTGCAGAGACACTACAGGTAAAACTACAGGTGACAAAGATCCACATTGAGCTGACAGCCAGTAGTGGAGCCTTCTGAACCCTGAACAACAGGTGGATATAATCTGCTCACACTGAGACATGAAACATTGCACTTTTACTGCACTACATTATTTGAGTACTTTAGTTACCACTTTTCTTACTTTACAGATTCAGATTGATACAAAATATAATCAACAAATATGATATTGTTACATCAATAAGACTTTACTGACACCCAAGGGGGGAAAACTCACAGCTACCCACCAGTATAATAAAGAAATACATATAAAATATGTAGAAATAAATGAAAGTTAGCACCTCTTTACAAGCTACAACACTTAAGTGATGTACATATTTATAGTTCTATAATCAAATGCTATAACATGCTGCTGAGCATGTTTGGGATGCTCTGGATTGACGTGTACAGCAGTTTGTTCTGCTTCCTGCCATTATCCAGAAACTTCACACAGCCACTGAAGAGGAGTGGACCAACATTCAACAGGCCACAGTCAACAACCTGATCAAGTCAATGTGCAGGACATGTGTCGCAAATGTAGTTACACCATCTTCAGTGCATCTGTAACCCTGCCATGTGAGGATCATAGTTCAGCGTCTAATAAAACATCCTTTTCGAGATAAAACTGCACATTTTAGAGTGTCCTCTTATTGTGGCCTGTCCAGAACACACTTGTGCACTAACCATGCTGTTCACACCTGGAGAGGTGCTCACTAACATGGGTTTTAACATATTTGTTCTTGAAATCTGACAAAAATAATTATTTTGCATGCATAAAAACAGTCTTGAATCTTTTACTTCAACTTGTGAAAAATGTGAAAAACCAGTGGGGCATTTATGTTTGTGTTAAATGTAAATGAGATAGTCTGTGTCCTGTGTTGCTCTTGTCCATTAAAGGAGATGTATAACCGTGGTTTTTTTATTCCATTTAAATGAAGAAGAGTGTATGCAGTCGACCTTTAGTGTGAAAGAACATCTTAGCTCAAAGAAACTAATAACAAAAAAATTCAATGTTTTTTATATGAAATATTATAACAGCGGCCCATGTTTTATGGACCGCTGTTATAATATTTGATCATATTTTCAGCTTTACCGACACAATACACTTAAATCACTCCTTTTTTTGTTTCAGTGTCAGATGTTATTCTTTAAATAATCAGACATGTTATGGTATGAAGAAATAATTGATTATATATTAACATTGTATAATTTGTATGTCATATAGTTCAAACAGCGTGAAAAACATTTAAAGTCCAGTCGACTGAGTTATGATGTAGAAAGATAACACTTTATAATAACCATCATTAATAAATGGTAAATTAATAATTAATTAAATTTATTTAGTAGCTATTTCATTGTTATAAACCATTTATTAAGCTACTGTGAAGGTTTAAAAAAATAAATTGCAACTTCAGAATAAAAAATTGCTTAATAAATAGTTTATAAAACTATTAATTTAAGTTCACTTAACTATACATTAAACATGTATTAATGATGATTATTATAAAGTGTTACCGAAAAGAACAAAACCACAGAAAAAGCATGGAAACACACAGTATTCAGTGGGATGAGATATTAGATCAATTAAAAGTGAAATGTCAGATACTTCAGAACTACTTCAGTTTTCTCTCCAGCACATTTATGTAGAGCAGAGTCATCACAACATGAACAACACAAGCAGCTCTGAAACAGACCAATCAGTTTCAAAGAGGAGCCCTCAGGGATTCATCTGACCTTCCATGATGACAATCAAACAGAACTAACACAATCGTCCCAACAGCAGCACAGCTCTGAAGTCACTCTCGTCTCCTGACACTCAAACAGCCTGACAGACAGCCTGACAGACAGACAGACAGACAGACAGACAGCAGAGCAGAGCAGAGCAGCAGGTACAGTGCGGAGGAATACCTTTGCGCTCGCAGCGTTTCTTCCTCCTCCTCTTGAACCTGCGGCGGATCAGGCAGTAGTAGGCTGCCGTGGTGTGAGAACTGTCCACCAGTAGAGCCATGGCTCGGCCTCACAGACGCTCGCTGATCTGTCCCTTCAGCTGCCCTGCGGGCTCTGATGTGTTCCTAATGCTCAGTACAGACACAGAGTGCGCCTATACAACTTTGGACAGAGGGGGGGGGGGGGGCAGCCAGTCTACCATGAAGCAGGCACAGAGCTGTTGGCACATTGACTCGCTGTGGTAAATGGCTGTCAGATAAATGGGCTGGGATGTCTCCTGGTCTCCTGCTCCTCCCTCCTCTGTCTCTCTCTGGCTTCTCTCTCCTCTCTCTCCACCCATTCTCGAATCCACACTCTGGGCTATGATGAACTTGGCAAGCACTCTTGAAAAGATACGTTCCTTTTGAATATGCATCTGACACTGCATGAGACTAGTGTTTAGAGTGGCTGTCAAAGTGCTAAACACTTGAAGGGACAACATGAACACTGAAGGAAACACTGTTTAGCAATAGAAGCTAGGACACCACTTCAATACAGTCAGATATGTTTTGACATAATACTTTCAGTTAACCAAAAGATGTCAAAGTGTTCCTCGAAAATCAAACGTGTGATTGCTTCATGATCATAGAGACTCATTTAAAGCAACAGTATGTAACTTTTTAGAGAAAGATAGCTGACTGTTGAGTTTCATCCCCGATGTCAAATACGAGTTGGTGGTTCGGGTCCAAAGCCGACCCAAAAGCATCAGTATTTCACGACTTGGTGATACGACTCAACAATCAACTATCTATCTCCAGAATCAATTTAAAAGTTACATAGTGTTGCTTTAGTTCAAAAATGCATTCAAAGTGTCCCTTGTCCCTCTCCTAAAGTAAAGTATAAGGCTTCGTTCAGACCGACATGGGCAGTGGGTAAGAGAACTAATTCATTTTCAATGAGCCCGATGAGTTGGCACAGTGTGCAAACACAAAAGTCTCTAGCAAAAAAAAGGAATGCAAAAGACATTAGATTGGCTGAAAAAAAAGAAAATAAGAGAGTATATAGAATGTCTATATCCACTGGATTCAGATTTTTCATAAGGATGCAACTAAATACTAAAACCTAATTTTTCATCAATACCCCACCCTCACCACAAAAATTTGGAAATATGCCCTATCTCACAATGCTAAAGAAAGTGAGAAAAATGATTGGATCCTTCCCTTCATCAGAATCTGCCCCAAAAGTTAATGAGGTCTATTCTGGACCGAGACCCATCCTCCATCCAAGTTAATCAACCAACCAACTAACTAACATATCAACCAACCAACCAACCAACCAACATATCAACAGACCAAGCAACCAACCAACAAATCAATCAACTAACCAACAAATCAATCAACCAACCAACCAACATATCAACAGACCAACCAACCAACAAATCAATCAACCAACCAACAAATAAATCAACCAACCAACCAACATATCAACAGACCAACCAACCAACCAACCAACCAACCAACATATCAACAGACCAACCAACCAACCAACCCACAAATCAATCAACCAACCAACCAACCAACCAACCAACTAACTAACATATCAACCAACCAACCAACCAGCCAACCAGCCATCCATTCCACAAAACAAATCAACCATCCAGACACAGGTGGTAACATAACTAGGTAATGAACCTAGCTTAGCTTGTGTTGGCCAATCAAATACAGACAATGGGATACTGCTGGTAATGACTTGGTAACATGAAAGGTGTAATGCTACTGTGTATACAGAGATTGTCCAGATGAAGGATAAAATGACTGGAGAAGTTTCCAGAGTTTTAAAATCCCATCTTGACCATATAGGTCAACAGCATGAGCAGCTTATTATGACCCATCTTTAAGTTTCTTGTTAAGTTGCGACCTCTAGTGGTTGTAGTAATTATTATAGCAGCAAAGGAAGAAGTCAGCTGACATAGTACAAGGAGTGAAAAGGTCTCGATAGGGAGGAGGATGGGGTGGACAGATGGGTCAGACACAGGACTTTCACAGAAATGTTCATGTCCCGTATGAAAACAGAAGCCAACAGGGAGTTCTTTTAACTGATGTGATGCAGTTAGTGTACATCAGGTACATAATGTAACTTTAAATATGTACGAAAACGGAACATAAGTAAAGCACTTATAGCCCGAACCATGATCTATTCCTAAATCTAAACAAACTGCGAACGTATAAAGGAGGTCAGGTCCGCCTGCTGCTGGTCGGTCATGTTGTTTTAGTAAAGGGGATATGTGTCTATTTGGGAGTCTGAGGCAATCAACCTATCCAGTTGTTTACTGTAGGCATGAGGATGTGTTGTGTTTCTGAGTATCACACGGCACTTTAGTGGTAGACTGTTAACATTTCTCACAGCAGTTTGACACATTGCCATAACAACTTAAAGTGACAATAAGTCTGTTACCTTTGTAGGTTGTTTTGCTGCCCCCAAGTGGACAAAATTAATTGATGCGGCTTTAAAACTGCCATTTTCATTTAAATGCCTGCTACTACATCGCTTACTTCAACAGTAAAGTTCGAAGGACTTTAAAAAGCGTAGAATATGAACTGATGACACAACATCTCCAAAGGAGGACAATTTTACTCTATGTACTGGTGTTCAACGTCAGCAGATTTGAGGCAATTTTAACAACTGGACTAGGTAACAACATGTTACCTAACAATTATAAGTGCTGTATCGTAGGCAACTGGACGTGTTTCAGTTTCTTGAAGACGTTTCACTTCTCATCCAAGAGGCTTCTTCAGTTCTAACTAACTGGAGGGGAGTTGCAGGCTTTTAAACTCTGTGTGGGAGTTTCCTTACAGAGTCGTTAAGGACACATGAGCTCTGAGTTTCAGAGTCATCAGGGCCACTTGTGGGTTGTTGACTTAACCGGCCTTCATGTGGGTTGCTAGGGCTAGGTGAGCCCAGGTGTGAATGGTTGTTAGGCTGTCTGGGGAGGGAACTCAGTACTGCACTGTAGGTGGGTGATAAGTAATGTCTTAGGCCACCTCCTCCGTTCAAAGACGGTCGTTCCAGTTTGACATTGACAGATTCTTTTACTCCTCTTTCAAACCATCTGTCTTCTCTAGACAAGATGTTTATATTGTTGTCCTCAAAGGAATGATTTTCCTCCTTCAGATGTAAGTGGACAGCAGAGTCTTGACCTGAGGAGTTGGTCCTCCTGTGTTGTGCCATTCGTTTATGGAGAGGTTGTTTTGTCTCCCCAATGTACAAATCTGTGCAGTCCTGACTGCATTGAACAGCATAAACTACATTACTCTGTTTATGCCTGGGTGTTTTGTCCTTAGGATGGACAAGTTTCTGCCTCAGTGTGTTGGTAGGTTTAAAGTGAACTGGGATATGATGTTTATTGAAGATCCTCCGAGTTTCTCAGATGTTCCTGCGACATAAGGAATGACCACGTTGTTACGTTTTCTCATCTCCTCCCCTCTGTCTGCTCTAGATCTTTTGGTTTTGACAAAGGTCCAGTTTGGGTAACCACAGGTTTTAAGTGCTCCCCTGATGTGCTTCTGTTCCTTCTCCTTCCCCTCTGACTTAGTGGGCATGGTCTCAGCCTGATGGTTTGAGGCTCTGATGACCCCCAGCTTGTGCTCCAGTGGGTGATGAGAGTCAAACAGCAAGTATTGATCTGTGTGTAGGTTTTCTGTACACCTCAATGCTGAAGCTTCTGTCTTCTTCAATGTGTACTGCACAGTCCAAGAAGGGCAGACTGTCTCCTCTGACATCTTCCCGTGTGAACTTGATGTTCTTGTCCACAGCATTTATATGTTCTGTGAAGGCTTCCACTTCACTTGCTCTGATTTTGACCCAGGTGTTGTCCACATACCTGAACCAGTGGCTAGGAGCAGTTCCTGTGAAGGTAATCAAGGTTCTGCTCTCCACTTCTTCCATGTAGAGGTTGGCCATTATTGGGGACACCGGTGAGCCCATGGCTCAGCCGTGCTTCTGTCTGTAGAAACCTTCACTGTACTGGAAGTAGGTGGTTGTCAGAACTTTCCCTTCATTATCCAGGTTATATGATGATGATAATTATTAGTTGAGAAATTAAGATTAAACTTTAATGATCATCAGGTAACAACATGGCACATCAGACAGTTTAACATTGATATTTGATTGATTGATTGATTGATTGATTGATTGATTGATTGATATTTATTATTCTGCCTACAGCAGAATCGAGCATGTGTTCCTGGTCCTTGTCTCCAGTGAAGGAAAACATTGAGCATGCCTCATGTTTGTTGTTATTAGTAGACTAACATCTTAAAAAGGACAGTCATGAGGAGCACTACTCTATTAAGAATCTTATCATCAACTTAGAGTATAATTTCAGCTTGAGCTTTGAGAATAGAAATTTCAACTGTAACACTGTAAATGTGTTACAAACAGGTCTTACAAAAGATGCCACTGAGTGGCATTATGGGAAATGTACAGTGCAGCCTTTTTGGAGCTTTATCCATACAATGGGGTCAAAGTCAGAATATCTTCGCTTCTACTGCTTCGATTTCACATTTACTTTTTAAATTGTTAAATTGCTACTCCACCTTTATTGAATTGCTATACTCAATCTCAATTTACACCTGATGTTATTTCAACTGTTAATTATGAATGTTAGTTGTTAGATTTTATTTAGGTTATGTTTCAGTTCATAATGTAGAAAGACAATTTATTAAATAGAGATGAGCTGTAAAATTATGATGTCATTCATATGTAATCAGTTGTGGTAGACCTGTTTAAAGTAAAGTGTGAAGTGATGCTGCAACAGTCTGAAAGTCAACACTGCCCCCTTGTGAGCCCCCTTGTACAGTGACACTAACATCATAGATGAGCAGACACTTGCAGCACCTTCCCTTCATTAGCCAAGTATTATGATGATGATGATTATTAGTGGAGAAATTAAGATTAAACTTTAATGATCCCCTTGAGGAGACAGACAGAGGCACAGGTGGAACTAATGCTATTAATAACGGCTGTGTTCTCTTGAGGTGTTCCAGTTCAGGACTCCTGGTATCGTGCTGAACAGAGACATCATTTATGTTATTAGTCACACCTGTGCTTTTCCCTCCATGATAGGACACAAGATCTGCACTGAGAGACATCGACAAACAGCCCTATCATACAAGACCCTGCAAGATACATACATCTCCTCAGTTGGACCTGCACAGTCTAATTTCCATACTACAGCACACTGGCACACCACAGCGGTTAATATCGTCATATCAGACGACCAAAGTCATTCTTTTTTTGTAAATAACATCCGAACCAGCAGCAACATTCATATCCATATCCAGCAAATAAATCCATGTTTGTTGCTGTTATATCTAATCATGACAGACATTCAAAATTGAACCAGTATCATTATGACAGATATGATGTGAGACCAACAACATCAGTACAAACCATCAACAATAAAACTGGAATTGTAGATGCTTTAAAGTGCTGAAGTGGCTGATTACAGGCCACAGTGTGGCGCTACTGAGGCCTGTTTCTACTGTATTTCAGAATATTAAAGTTGTTTAGGGGGCCAGACTTGGAGTCAGACAGTTATTTAAACACACAGTATATAATTTCTACCACTCAGGGTCTCTCCGTCAAAACAAAACAAAAGACTCAAAGTGTGTGGGATCATGGGAGTTGTTGTCCTTATTGTTAAACAACCATAATGAAAAAAAAAAAGTTCACAGACAAGGTAATGTTTTAAAGTTTTCTTCATGTCATGTTTCGTCTCCCTCACTCTCTGACTCTCTCCTGGAAGTTATGGTGACAGGCGACCAGATGAAACAAACCGTGACCTTGAGGAAACTTCTGGATTTCTCCTGTTCCAACATTCTTGGAAACATCTGGGATATTGTAAGTACACAACATGAGATATTTTGATGCAGAAATGTGAGATATTATATCTTTAAAGGGGTATTTTATCAATTTTACATGCAAAGGTCCCTTAGTAGTCATGAGGAGTACATTTGGCCTGCAGAAGCAGTTGTATGAAGTCTTCTGTGTCTCTAGAGGAGTGTTTTCAAGTAAGAGGAGAGAAAGCCTGAGGTCCAAATATGTTTGAAATCACTGATGGAATGTAACCAGGTACCAGGGCAGGGTTTCCTCTACATGTAATTGATTGTGGCGCACCACCACGGCAAAATAAAAGCCGCCACACCTTCAGAATAATGTTTTGGGTTTTTTTTTACCTTGTTTTTATGTTGTTTTATGTTTTTGTTAATGTAAATTATTGTATGAAATGTGAATTTTGGCACAAAACATGGTGTTTTTCATGAAATGTGACGCTACGCTGCAAATACCCTTATTTTGAAAAACCAACACCGGACACCACCTGCCTGTCTGGCTGCGGCGCGCGAAAGACGAAGAGAGTAGAGACGACAGTCCGACGTGGAGGGAGAGAAAAGGGTGAAGGAAAGGTAGCCTACCTAAGCTAGGTTATATTTGATACAGGTTTGTTCAAACCCGTGAAAACGACCCTGTTATAGATGGATAAGGCTACAGAAAAAATCCTGAGTCAGGATCAGTGTTGCCACAGTTACCTTGAAAAAGTAATCTGACTACTGATTACTCCTTTAAAAGTAACTTAGTTACTTTACTGATTACTTGTTTTTCAAAGTTTAAAAGTTACTTTCGAGTCAACCGCGTTTAAGGGCAGCATTTCCTCTATAACATACCGTCCGACTAACTTCTTCAACTCTGCCCCACTTACTTGTTTAGCACCGAAGTCCAGCTTTTGTTGTTTGGGAGGTGGGGGACCTCCTGCAGAAGTCCAGCTTTTGTTGTTTGGGAGGTGGGGGACCTCCTGCAGAAGTCGAGGCCGTGGCTTTGCTCACAGCTCTCTGCTTAACACCACCTGGTGGGGCTTGCTCTGTAAACTTAACTGTGCTGCGACTCCAAATGTTTCTTCAAATTTGACGTCGTGTTTTTGAAGCTTGATAGTACTTTGTCGCCAGCACAGAGTGTCCAACGAACCTTAATATTCTCATCTTTAGCTGACACGAACTCAAAATAGTGACTGTATTTCCAGCTCGATAACGCGCATCTCTCACCTCCCTACATGGTGGTGTTACGCGTGAGTTGTCCTCATGCTGAAAACGTGACTTGTCGCATACGTGACATCACTCCCCGAGACGCAAGAAGAAAGCAAAAATATATATTTTTACTAAGGAAAATGACACAAATAATAGTAACGCACGGTGACTTGAATAAGTAACTTTAATCTGATTACTGTTTTTGGAAATATTAACGCGTTAGATTACTCGTTACTGAAAAAAGTGGTCAGATTAGCATCACTGGTCGGGATAAATGTGTTATTGATTGGTTAATACAGGATACGCATTATTTATATCATTATTTCAGAGAGATTTTTATTTTTATTTTATTTTTGTACCATTGACACTTGTTAAAGAGAGATTACTTTAGGCCTAATAAAGCATGTCGAGTCTTTGGTTATACAGTAGAGAGAGATATTATTTTGTTGTAGATTAATTTTTAACTGTAAAACGTAATTTTCTATTGATAGAGGAAACCCGTTACGTTTCAGATACACGTTTTGAACAGCACGACATAACGTTAGCTTAGGTAATGCCCAGGTCATTTTCTGCCATGACTCTTTTCTGGTTACATTTTCAGATGAGTATATTAAACTATTTTCAAAAGAAGAGAAAGGTTCCAGAGGAAGAGAGTCAGGTAACGTTACATAAAGGAGAGGCTCAATGTTCTTGATTTATTATCGTGATGTTATTCCCTCAAGTCAATAGAAATGATAATGATGTGTACCGTGATAAGTGTAATATTTAAATATTCCTAACATTTCAGTATAGACTAGTTTAGTTATTTAACTTTGAAATATATCTTTAATTTGTTGTTGTTGTGTTTGTTGTTTTGGCCTAGTGATACTGCAAGATCCTATTTTCAATTATTATTTTCAATTCATGTACCGGAAACCCTATAGTAAATAATGTATTTAGAAAAACATTCAGTTTGAAATAGTCATAATTTCACATTTCAAAATTCATGTTGTCATCATCGTCGTCACCCTCCCTCTTCCACCTGGGCAGAACTCCCCCACGGTTTACAAAAATCCTGGAGGAAACCCTGCAGGGTTGGGAGGGTTACTTTAAAAATGCATATGTACAGTTACTAATTATTTCTTTAAAAATGTAATCTGTTTTTGAAGTCGTCTCTAATGCCTATGCTTATAACATCTCACCTTCTCCCTTGGTTGCTGTTTTTGGTTGGTTTTCTGATCCAACGGGATCTGTTCCCCCTGTTCATTTGCAAAGGGTCATTGCCTTTTCCTCCTTATTAGCTAGACGTTTGATTTTATTTAAATGGAAGGCTGTTACTCCTCCATCACACCACCACTGGATTAGGGACGTTATGCAGAACATTAAGCTGGAAAAGATCAGATGTACCCTCAACGGTTCCATCAACAGATTCTACAAAACCTGGGACCCTCTAATAACTTATGTGAACAATTTACCTAACCCTAACCCTCTGAGCGTTTACACCTGCCCTTGGACAGTCCTGTGATAAGGAATGTTAGGTGCACTTGTTTTTTGTCTCGTCTTTTTTCTTTTTTTTTTTAGTCTGTCTGTGTCTGTCACAAGTTTGTCAGGTTGATTTTGGGTTTGGTTTGTCTTTGCTTTTTACTGGGATTGTTTTTCAATGGTTATTTGTAAAACAGAGAATATGATTGTCCTATATAATGATTGGAAAATTACAAATACAGTGTTTAAAAAAAAGAAGTAATCTATAACATAATTCAAGTATCACAATATTGAAGTAATGTAACTTGATTACTTTCAGTTACTTTTAGATTACCTCAATACCAAACAAATAAAGTAAGGAGAAAATAAATATCACTAAGATGACTTTAATCTTGATAGTGTATCTGTTAGTAATGTAGTATGTATAAGTATGTATTCCACTACTCCGAAACCCTGCAAAGTACATATACTCAAGTATTGTATTCAAGTACACTTTTGAGGTATTTGTACTTGATTATTGCTATTTTCTGATACTTTATACTTCCACTCCACTACATTATGGAGGTAAATATTGTGCTTTTTACTAATTTTACTACATTTATTTGATAACTTTATTTTTACTAGGTACTTTGCAGAATGCATGCTACATCGGAGCCAAGGTAGTTCTTTATTAAATTCATTTATTTCAACTGCAATCAGATTAAAAAACATTCCAATAATCAGAAAAAAGCTGAATATCAGAGCCGATAATCAGTCGACCCACAGTAAACAGTATATTCATATCTGTAAATATATCTATAATTTACTTTTAGTTGTACTTTTGATACGTATGTACATTTAATATCAGATACTTGAAGAGTTTAACACAAGTATTATTTGATTGCTTTGACTTCCACTTTTACCAATGTAATATAACAACATGATGTCTTTACTTTTACTTTTTAAGTATGCCTTTTGGGTACTTTTTACAACACTGTTTGAAACACACGGGCAATTATCAGAAATGTATGATCCAGTGTTTTTGTTTGAATCTGGACTTAAAGCCAGGACATCTCAACCTCTTTTGACCTTTACTGTTTATCTGCTCTATGTGAATGTGACTACTTCTAATTTGCTTTAGTGCCTCTTCAACATTCCATGTAAACACAGACTGACAGTAAAACAGACGCGCAGAGCCAACTGACCTGGTTTATGTCTTCTTCAGAGGCTGGAAGGACTTCACTACTGCTGTGCTCTGAAATAAAGGAAACAGTCATGTTACTTTAGGATTACATGGCAGTTCACATACTCAGTATTAACGATAAAGGATTATACAAGAGAATAAGATCGGAATGTGCATCAGTGCTCAAGTTTTGACGTACAAGCTGAGATGACAGAGAGCGGCCTGTAGGTGGAGCTGCTGTACTTTACATCTCCACACTGAACGAGCAGATTGTAGTACATATCGTCTCGCTCTTCCTACACTGCTCCCTATCCTCCCACTCCTCTGTGCATCTCAACATTCATCACAGCTGAAGGAGCTTGTTGGCAGAAAGAAGCACATTCAAATGTTTCAATATAGAAGAAAAAGAAGAAGCAGCACAGTCAGTGCTGATGAGACCGAGACAGCCAGAGAGATCATGTTCAAAGATTACAATTAGCTGATACTCAGAGGAGTCTCACAGAGCTGGGAAACCTTCAGGGTGTCACCAAATTTTATTAAATTAGTTCAGTTTAATCAAGCGGAAGAAAAGTCTTTTTGATGTCTAATTTAATTTTTAAATACTGTCTTTCAGTTCAGACTGATCACTGACATGAACAAATCAAACAGGAGAGGAAACCTCACAGGGTGGGGACACTGGGGATCTTCCAGAGCCAGTCCTCAGGGTGCTGCTCACCTTGGTGGCTCCTGTTTTAGAGCGACCTAAAACCCAACATTGACTTGTTTGACTTGTTTTATCAATGATGGCTAGACAGCCAGCGGAGACTGACTGAGATTTTAGTCACAAAATCAACCTCACAAAAATCTGATTCTATAAAAGTCCTTGGTATGGCCTCAGGAGTGAGTCACTACACGTTTGCATTTATAAAAAAAAAATCCAGGCACCCAGTAACAGTGACTGCTGGTCATCTACTTTTAGAGGAAGGAGGCCTCAGGAGAGCCTCAGCAGCACTGATGGGACTACATCTCCCAGCTAGCTGGAGCACAAGTCACTTAAAATGATAGAATGAGGATGTGTATGTGGGTCTGTACATCTCATAGAGCAAGCAGAGACGGGATGAATGAACTTTGACTCTGTCCCTCTGTTCTCACACACTTACACAATCTATTTATTTCCCTCTGGTTTGCACAATCTCTGTCTTTCCCATTCTGCCATTCTCCTCTCCATCTTCTCTAGGAAATATGTATCACCAATGGTATCATTAAATCATTTTCACTCCTGATAGAGATGCCTGGTCACCAAAGTGAGGCGACAGTCAACTAAAGGCTGGGCTCATTAGCAGTTGAGAATCCTTGGATTTAGGTAATTAAAGCTCGTATGAGGAAGACTTGAAAATGTCAGACTTTGAAGTGTCTCTGTTTAAGTATTAAAAGACACAGTGGTAGACTGCAGTAGACGAGTAATACCCACCATAACGAAATGTGTCTCTTGGATTCTGCTTGCTGGAGCTATCTGTTTGTTGTTAGTTTTGGTTGTTATTTTTGCTAATAAAAAGTTGTTTTATTTATTTTATTATAATTATTATTATCAACTAGATGTTTGCTTTATTTACATTAGAGTTTGATAGCATTTTCCTTTGCTAGTTATTTGTTTAGTCTATTTATTTCCTTCTTTAGCATGTTTAGTTTTGTCTAGTCAGTATTTTGTTTTGTTTTTTGTTTTATTTAGGGATTTGGGTAACACTGTGGGCACCCGAGGTTATATAGGCTAGGTGTAGGACCATGATGCACCTGGGTGAGCCTATGTTTTTTTACCAGAGCAAGAGAGGCATGCAGATTTCCTTTGTTCTTTGTTTGCTTGCTTGTTTTTGGAAAATAAATCACAAAAACCAAAGGAACGTTGAATGGACATTGAATTTCTTTTGCCTGCGTACATTACAAGCCCATGGTGCAGCAGTGGCTCATTGGATTCATTTTGAAGTTTGATTTAAATTATCCGACAATGGCCACTACACTGCTCTTATCTGGAGCAGTTTATGAACGAGAGGAGAGCACATGACCCAGGCACAAATGCTCACAGACAAGTTCAAGTTTTATTTAGGTTACATTAAATCTATTCAGTAACATCCCTACCTGCATTTTTATATACAAGAAATTATATGGTTTTAAAAAACAAATTTTCATTCAAGTTATGTCACAACTCTCATTAATGGGAGGTTATAGCAACCTTTTATTTTTTTTCTTACAATTAATTTGAATTAGTTTTTTTAATGATGAAACGAAGAGTGAAATGAAGAGTCTCCTCTTCTTTACTTGTTTTTTCACTTCTGTGTGTAGGTTTCAACAATAACAATAATAATAATAATAATAATAATAATATGGTTAAACCATGAAATGTTCTGATGATGATGATCATACAGTGAAAATGTCAAACCATTGCAGCTCTACTTGTGTGGAAAACAATCAAATCACAATAAAATCTGCTTATATTGCCGTGTAACTGAGGACCAGGCCTGCACTGTTTCCACCGTGGTTATAGCAGAGACTAAAGATGAAAACAGTACACATCATAAGCCCACATGCACACACTCCATCCCTGATACCCACACACAGGAATTAAACAAAGAGTGTGTGCTGCTTAGTTTGGAATACTACACTCAAACTGAAACAACACACACAATCACCATCTGTCCTCTCGTCCAACACTAACAGAGCCATGGCGAGCTTCACTTCAACAGCACTTTAATCAGGGTTACTCAAATCAAAGACAACGATCACAGGCACGGTTGTGATTAAGACGATCTGCAGATTTTAATCAAAGAAAATGTTGAGAGTGAGCAGATACGTGTTTGGACAAGAACATGAAAAACAGCAGCAGGAGCCAAGGTCGCACAGTATGAACACAGGCGTCACCGTGGACTCATTTTACTGTCCATTACATCTGGACCAACAGCAACACAATTACATCCATATCATCTGCTTCCCCTTTCCTCATTCACTCAATTCTTCCTTTTAGAGTCAATTCAGCTCCATATTCAGTATTTTGCTTCAACAATGTACAAAGATCCTTAAACAGAGGAATTAGTGACAGCTTACTAGACCACAGCTACACCACGAGAAGACAGAGTGGAGACAAAAATATATCTGCAGTCAAGTGTTTGAACTGGACATACACATACACACACACACACACACTCATCTGCATGTTTTAACATTTTAGGAAACGTATAATACAAAAAATGATGAATGTGATGTCTATTAGTTAAAGTGTTATCCTATTAAAATATATTTTTTTAATAAGAAATAATATTCAAAAGTCAATCAACCAGCAAGACAGAATTATTTGGTTGATTTAATTTCTTGCCATTGAAGCTGTTCCTGAGTGAAACACATAGAGCGCAGCTGCTGCAGTGTAATAATCACACAGATGTGGAGGGATCAGACATCATCTGTGAGATGAATTCATTTGGTAAAGCTAAGCTAAAAACAGCATCTCCTGTAAGAGAACATCTTTCTCCAAACTTTGCACATGAGAGATGAGCAGTGAACTCTTGCTTCAGCACCAGGAGCTGTCCACAGCAGGACCTACAGCAACAACTACACCAAACACAGCTCACATCTGTCTGACTCTGTCCACAGACTGCTGCAGCTAACACGAGCCGATCATGTGATGCAACATCACATATTTTGGTGCAAAACAAATGAACATTTTACTGATAGGTTCAGTATCAACATTGTGTGACTTGCCAGACATGTTAATTAACAACATTTCCTCTTTTCCTGATAGAAAACATAATCTGGCTCACATTATCTCTTGTGATATGTGAATGTATTTGCTATCACACATTAGTTTTATTTAGAAGTCATTTCTGGAGAAAGAGTTCTCCACCAGGACAAAACTTGATTTGTCCAACTCTGACTCTGACTGCTGAAGCCTCACATTAACTTCATATTAACTAGCTCTGGAATATATTTTTACACAGATGAAGGACCTTGGACATTTTTCCACCAGATTGTATCGCATAAATTCAATGTAAAGGGTCACATTTAATGCTTTTCATCATGTTGAGTCAATGTGTTTTAATAACTAACTTGATGTGTGATTGAATACAGAAGACAGAATAACAGGCTTGAAATGCATTACCTGAATAATGAATGAATAATGTGACTGTAAAACACATGAGGTTTATGTAGAAGTTCCCTTTACTTTATATGTAATAATTGAAACACGTACAGTTTATGTATCTGCATTCATGTAATTTCATCAGACTAAGTTATTGAATTTATTCACATCAACTCAACATGGAAGAAAAACTTTACATTGAACTTTTGCAAAAATATCAGATGGAAAATGTACAAGTAAAGTTAAGTAAAGACTTAAAATGAATGTTTAAGACTTATTATTAATAATCGTTCTGAGTGTATAACCAAGTCATTAAAAGGCTGCACTTTACTAAATCTAAGTCACATTTAATTTGGACTTCAAAAGTTAATTTCAAACTTTATAATGTAATATTGTGCTAAATATTAAATGTACTGCAGATTAGAGAAAAATGCTTAAAGAGACAGTTCACCCAAAAATAACATTTCAGTCATCATCTCCTCCTGATGATATAAAGGCAGGTGAAGTCTCATAGTCCACAAAACATTTCTGGAGCTTCACAGTAAAACAGAGTTGCAGCATTCTGCTAAACAACTGAAGTAGCTGGAGACTTGAATTTGAGGTGGCTGATTCTTACATATTGCACCTTTAATAGAAAATTGCTCTTATCCTTGGAGTATGAAGTGGAAAAGCTTAATGAGGCTTTGGTCCATCTGTCCCTCTCTTTATAACCACTACAGATGCACCCCCATGTTGAACAGCTGAGTCTGTATCCGTGAATCACTGTTTTTACATCTTGGACATGTTTTGATAAAGTAATTAGAAAACGTATGATTTCATAGTATGGCAGCGCAACAGATGAGTTTGATCAAACACAAGAACGGATTTCATATAAAGCATGATATGGAGAATCAATGTGAGTTATCGATCTGATTTACAACAGAGCATGTGTAAGTACAGTGTGAGCGAGCACTGATCCACGGGGATCACTTCAGACTGCTGTTCACTCCTCTCACAGTTAGAGTCACCTAAAACATGCTCATCCTAAATGTAATTCTAAATGTATCAGCCTGTATATCCTCCTATTTATTCAGACCCAGCTTCTGCAGTGTGTATGTAGAAATCCAAAATTCCTGCACTTCAAGTGTTTGTGAGGAGAACAGTGTCCACAGTAGAAGCTGTTTAGAACTGAAGGAACGAAGCATTTATCAAACAGAAGCTGTTGTTTACTGAAGTAGACCAGCAGATGGCCTTTGACGACACAACGTGGCCTTTCTGGTGAGGGGGTGAAGTACCCACAATGGGTCTGACATGCTGGAATGTTCTCTGCAGCCAATAAGTGAGTGATCAGTCAGTAGTTATATACATGTTTGAATTACTTAATGGGAGGAAAGAGATAGGAAGACTTGTGACACTGAAACTTTTACGGCTCACCAGAGGTACATGGCCTGATTTTGTTACAGCAAATCCCCTCAAGAATTCCTGCAAGCTAAGACGGCAATAATTTAATCTTTCATCTGGACAGTCACCAGGTGATTTATTAATCACAGTTATCCACCAGGAATATGTGTTTGCTTGTTGGACAAAGCAGCACCTTGCCAGGTGACACTTCAGTTTTTCAACTATTTGCTGAAGCCCTCTCTGTCAACACACTGGTTTTATTAGGTGTATTTCTATCCACCTGTTTTCATTATCCATATGTTTTCATGTATTTGTGCATAGAAAAACCTGAATGGAAACATATAATAATAAAAACATATAAAACATTGCTAAAACTTTTTACGCTTGTGTGAGCGATGAGGAGACTGTAACTTGCCACACATAAATACATGAAACAAACACATGTACCATACTTCCATCATGTTGAAATGACTGGAGCTCTTTTCATCATGTCATCAATTTGTGTCCTCTTTCTCTGCAATGGTACTGAGCTCTAGTTCTATACCTAGTGTGGCAACACTTTATAGTAACCCTGTTGTTAATCATTAATAAATGGTAAATGTATATTAATTAAGCTAATTCACTGTTAACAAACAATGAGATGCTTTATAAACCATTTATTAAGGAACTGTAAAGGTTTATGAACATCAGATGTATTTTCATCAGATGCTTTACAATTATAAATCATTTGATTGTTTGTTAACAGTGAAACTAAAGTTTAATTAACTGTACAGTTACTATGTCTTAATGATGGTGAAATGGTATCAATGGTTATTATAAAGTGTTACCCCTAATGTTTATCTCAATGAATTAATGAAGTAATACAGTAGTGGATGTGCAATGATTTGCAATAAATAGAGAGATCTTTACAGAAAGCTGCAGTCTATCACACCATAAACATCTGATCAGGTCCTTTTGTCTTCCCTCTCCAAAAGAGGCATGTTGAGTGCAATCTTTTTGCAGATGTTGAGAAGACTTTGTGGTACGTCATTTATTACAGCGTGCTAGACATTCACCAATGTACACACAGAGATGATGGCAGAGTCACCATACATGGCACCGGCCTCACCATCAGGATAGAGCTGGGAAATATATTGATATTATATCATTACTGTGATATGAAACTACATATGGTGTTAGATGTTGGACATGGTTATAAGATGATATCTGTTAGGTGTTGTCTTGCCCTGGTTTTAAAGTCTGCAATACAGTAAAAAAGAAAATCTCAATATTATCAATATTGTAACAATATTGATATCAAGGTATGTGGTCAAAAATATTATGTATTATTATTCTATTTTTAGATATATATTTTGTATTTTACGGCCATATCGTCCAGCCTTACATCCGGAGCATCTGGGGCAATAGGAAGCATCACCATCACTGTGATTAATGTCCCGCTCCTCCTTCTGAGCCCAGGCTACCCAGAAAACAAATGAGAGTGAAAAACTGATTTTCTGATCTACCACCTCTTTGGTTAAACGCTGAAGTCCAATAAACATAAGAATATAATGCTGTGTACGACAGCAGTCAGGCAGGACTCCTCCTCCAGCAGCAGACTCCTCGCGTCTGAGCTGCAGGTGAATACATCATCCTCAGAACTTTCTCACATGCTGCTACTTCAACCTTAACTGTCCTCCACAAACCAGGGGGGATGTTCAAGCGCCAGCCATCGCTTTGTTTTTTAGTCTTATATAAAGTGCTGGTTAGTGACTCTGTGGAGTCTATTAGGCCACGCTGTGACGTCTGAGTGGTTTCCAGACATGAGCAGTAGAAGGGAAGCAGTGGCGGACCGGAGGCAGGAGGAGGCATCTTTCTTTCCATTTTCCAAATCCCACAGCACAGGCGGATGAGAAGCAAACATTGGGGGATATCTGTAGCCTACTTTCATACATTTGCATATTTTTCAAAATCTGACTCCCAAAGACAGAATATGGACACAAACACACACACAGGCATGCAGTCCAAGTCAAAAGGTCTACATTCTCATGGTTATTCAAACCTTGCAGGGGTGTGTGTTCCTGTTTCAGTGTGTTAGCATCACCTTTCCATTTCCTTAACCTTTCCAAGAGGACCCAAAGTGCTCTCTGACTTTACTTAAAGAGGCACTCCACCTATTTTACACATAAAGGTCTTGACGAGTACAGCCAACAGACAGATGGACAGTCCAATCACAGAACACTGTCACAGTCAAACCAGCCAGGAGGAGAACCTCTCACAACAATATAGTGACTCGCACCAAGGAAGTGATACACAGAGCACGGGTTCAGAAATCACAGAGTCATCGAACTTAATGAGAATGTCATCGACAGAGCAGCTAGAATGGCTAATGGAATCTGCCTACTATCTGGAGGATCAAAAGGGAAGTTTCTGACCAATTGAAAGGAAATACAGGCTTCGGAGTCAGAGATGAAGATAAAGAAGAAGATATCATTATGGAAAAGATTCACGCGGTGGTTCAAGAGGAAAATGAACAAATGATGCTTGGACATCCCATTGGAGTCATGCTTCTGACTGGGTCACCTGAGTTGAGTGACCATGTTCTCTGGGTTACTGTACGGGTTTTCGCCGGGAGCTCCAGTTTACCCACTAGCATTCATTAGCTAAAAGTAATAATAATAACAATCTGCAGAATTAAACCCACTTGATAATAAAGTCAAGTCAAGTGGAGACACTTGGACACCCAGCCGTCCCTGGAGGGGGATCTCTGTTTGAATCGCCTTTCTCAAGGTTTCTTCCGTTTCCTGTTTGGTCGTGTGGCTCAGGTATCACTTGGCGATGTCTAGGCCTGCTCAGTCACTCACTGGATCCACACACTTTACATATCTTATAATTTGTATCAGATATTCTGTCAATGCAACTAGTAAACTGTGGTTTTGTTGTTCTTTTCTGTACATGCAACATCTATTGCATGTCTGTTCATCCTCGGAGAGGGATCCCTCCTCTATGGCTCTTCCTGAGGTTTCTTCCATTGTCTTTTTTTTCCATTGTCTTTTTTTTCTTTCTTCACTCGAACCGGGGTCTAAGGACAGAGGATGTCGTTCACAGTACAGATTGTACAGCCCATTGAGGCAATGTGATTGTGATTTTGGGCTATATAAATATAATTGATTTGATTTGATTTGATTTGTTTGAGATCTTTGGGAGTTTTTCCTCGTCTTCTTAGAGAACTCGGGCTGGAGCCATTAAGACGTGACACTGGGCAAAACCACCGCTCCAAATGAATTAATGAATAATAAGCAAAAATAAAAAAAATACTTGTCTGGGTGAACCCCACTGAAGTACACACGAGAGACAGTAAAACACAGTAAAAACCAAACCAAACAAACAAAAAAAAAAACGTAGTAAAGTAACTCCGCCAGAGCGTCTCTTTTGGGTCACTTTTGCCGGTCCCAAGCCCGGTTAAAGGAGGAGGGTTGGAATTGTGACATTAAAAAAAATAGAATAAAGTTCATTTGTAGTTCTAAACATATTTAGGGTGATTTTTACTCACTTTTTGTCTCTACCATGATGTTATTCCTCTCTCCTAAAGCGTCCATTACAATTATATGCACATGGCCAATTATGCAAATTAGGCGATGACGTCATTTAGCGACTTTTAGGACAGCCAATAGCTACTTTCCTTACTGAGGAGTTGGCAACACTGTCTGTGTTGCTGCTGTTGATGAGCTTTAATATCTCTCTCCCCACGCCTCTATTCATCACTATGACATTTATTTATGAGACACACCTTGCCCACTCACTATCAAACAGTTCAGCTATGCAAGAAAGCCAAGAACATCAAAGCCCCCGCAAAATGACTTGTTTGACTGTCATAATTTGAGCCATTAGGTCCAATAAAATCAGGAAAGTCTAGAAGAACCGCACAATTAAACTGTTCATTCAGGTTAGCCGGGTGCTAAACCATAAGTTAGCCGGCTCGGTCGGCAGAATTTTCTAGTGCACATGCTCAACGGGCCCCACAACATGGAAGATCCGGGTATTCGCGCCATTTTGTCTTCATGCGTCTGACATTGTGTTGAAACTTGAACTAGCGAACATGGAGAAAAGAAAAAAGTCGGAAAAAGAACTGGGTGGTGCTGAAAAACTGAGAATTAAACAGCGCAAAGTGTTGACACAAGGTGTAGCCAAATGTGCGAACCCGATCGATTTTCTCCGCGGTGGAGGGGCCAACGGTGCTGTGGCCACAATGCTCTTCTGGATGAATGGGCAAAACGAGTGTGAAAGACCTGTGGACTGCTCCGACGCTTGCTGGTGATGTGAGGTAGGACAGTCTCCATTTGTTTTGGGGGTGATTTTGATGATAAGCTGAGGTCAAATCTCAGTACCACTGGTCTTGAGTATTTGAACTTGTTGGCTTCATTAGAGAACAGCAGCAATGTGGAGTGGTGCTGTAATTGCATGAGTTTAAATGTGGTAAATTTGTGATGAAACAAGTTGACCTAGAAGTTAGGACATGAAAGACCTGATGGAGAATATAGATAACATATTTAAAAAGATAATTCAAAAGTATAAGTTAAATTATGGTGCAGGTTCCCTGTCTGCCCATACAGTCAGATATAAATCTAAATGAAGGGTTTTTTTTCTGCCATTCAGTTGTGTATAACTAAAAGATTAATTTTTAATTATCATTCATGTAAAAAATAATATTGACTCTATGTCCTGTCTCTCAGTGCCATGCTGCGGTACTTTTAAGCAGATTTTTAATTCAAGTGTCTAAATAATATATAATAAATGGAAGTTATTATGCACACTTGAAACAGCTGATATTTGATGTACTTTTGTCCAAATATTCAGTACACAAATTGAAATTGAAAAGCTGTACCCAGCTGCCAAAGAAAAACAGAAAAATACGTTGGTTTAAAAAAAAGAAGAAAGAAAAAAGAAAGCACATGTATAATACAAAATGGTAATGCTGTTCAACATTTATGAGCGACAATCAAATTTAATTTCCAAATCAATGAGATGCCAAATGGAACCAAACAGGTTTAATATTACAGGAATTCTGTGTTTGGTAAAATATGATAGGAAATTTGTGGTGGATGTTTTACTCTACAAATTAAGGAGACGGCAGATTTGGATGGGATTCAGATCACAGACAATCTCCGCAATTAGAGGTCCCCAGGTAATGCTAGTTCTGTGTGAATAGGGCTGAAGATATGTAACAGAGGCAGGATGTTGTACAGTTTAACAGCAAACAATTTGCCCAAAATTACATCAGTGCACTGAAACTGTAAACTTCACTTGCAATTATTATAAATCAGTGTGAGGATGAGAGAAATGTTGAATACTGTTTAGTTTCAGTCCTGTCCTGTGTTTTCATCCTGACCCACAGAGCTCTCTTCATACACTGGTGAGCCCCAGACGAAAAGGTCTTCAACATCCCAGGCCTGTCTCCTGACATGATGCAGATCGTCATTGAGTTTGCATACAGGATGTCAAGTGAGTTCCTGCACAGTAAGATTCTGAAACTCTTCACTGGAAACAACCTCCTCAAAGTGATCAAGGATAAACTACCAGGCCTTGCTCTGCAGCTCAAAGCAGAGGCAGATGTTGGTGAATTGCCAGATGCCGATGCAGTTCTGTGGGCTGAGCTGCTCCCCCAGGAAGACGCAGCAGGCTCGTACTTTGTCTATTATGTTGAACTGATTGGCTGCTAGCAGTTTAGACACTCAAGACAAACCAACCTAGATACTGAGGGAAAGATCTTCAAACTAAAACTGAAGATGAGTGACCGAGGCAATTTGGGGGTAAATCAAAGGAAATTCAATCAAAGATGTTAGACACCAACATACCATCACATCTGCAGACCTGTAAAATGAAATGTTTCCCATCTTTCTGTTCTTGCAACAACCAGGATGAGTGGCCTATCAATATACACACTTACAATAAAAGATACGTGCATGTGTACGTTTGGACAATCTACTTGGCCTTAAGATGCTTCTGGGAGATGAGGTCCAGGTCTAGAACTAGATCATCATGGAGACTCTGAAGACTGTTTAAAGCCCAGCTCCTGATTAAACCTTTATTCTCTGTGAGACACATTAGACTCATTTTCTTGCGCAAGTCTCATTTAATCTGTATGTACTACATGACTAGTGCTCGAGTCAGGAGTTTTAAATAATGCTTAGGGAGGTGGACTCGGTGGTTTGGTGGGTGAGACAAACACAGGCCTTTAGCCCAACGGTGAGTTATTTCAATTTACTAATGTAGTTAACTTATGTCATTTACATAATGTTACATATGTAATATAGGCTACCTGTTTACTGAACTTAAGTTAAATAACAATAGCTTCGATTTTAAACCAAACCACAATGTTTTCCTAAACCTGACCAAACTGTGAACATACACCTAAGGTCGGTACACTTGTCACTGGTACGCTGCAACAGTCATGTTGTTTTGGGAGTCACCGGGAATCAACCTATTCAGTCTTTTGGGTATAACGGTGTGTTTGATATTTCTGCAGTGCACATTATACAGATGATGAATTAGCAATTGAATCCAGAATGTAAGACCGAATTTTTTGTTGTCTGTATCAATAACTGTCATATTTCCTGTCAGCATCTTCTCATCACTACTGAAAAAAAAAAACATGACGTGTGGAGAACTTTTCATCTGCATCAAAACAGCGACTTAAACAACATTTTCAACTCAGTAGCAGCCGAATAAAAAAAGCCCTGCCACATTTTCACCTTGAATTCTCTTTATCCTTGTTTAGCCTCAGAGTTTCCCTCCTCTCCTCTGAATCCTGCACCGTCTGAGACAAAGCTGTCAGCTGTGCTATTTTTATACAAGGAGAGCTCATTTGATTTCATCCCAGCACTAATGTTGCCTCTTGCGACAGCATTCAAGTGTATGAAAGGTTAATTTATAGCAACTATTTTTTGGGTTTGCAAAAGCACCTGTGGATGACCTAGATACAGCAAAAAAGTCCACAGGTTTAAAATCACTGCGAGTGGTCTCCAGACGCTGCAGTGTTTGATACACACCACAGTTCTGAACAGACTAAAGAATAGACCACAAAAGACAATATGACATGTTCAGTTAGTAGATCACAGTGGTGGTTAATGGATTAATTAGTTCAGTCATTCCAATAAGTAATGTCATCTTCTTGGCTCAAGCTAAAGTGTTCACCCAGAGGAAGTTTAAGTTTAAAATGATGTGGAAAAACTGTTGGTTTGGTGATATCCTGTTAGCGTATGTCTTGTCTGGTGAGACATGTAGTGATGCCAACATGTAGCTACTGGTTTAACAACCTGGCCTTGATTTAAAAAACACTGATTATTTAATAGGCTGATTCCAATATATGATTTATACAATAAATAATTCAGTATTTCCCTCTCAGATTTGTATTCCCTTTTTTGTATTTGTCTTTACAGATATTAGAATTGAATAAAATGTATGTTTTAAGTTCTGTTTCACTGTAACTGTACCTTTGATATGCTTTATATACAGTTCATCACTCTCTTAATCTGTATAACAGTTAAGTTTTGAGATCAATAGGTCTCCGTGGTGTGCATGTTTTTAGAAGCTGCAGTTGTTTTAATCCACAGAATAGTACATGACTAATGTTTGATAAAAAAATAAAAAAAAGACAGTCTCTACATTTAGAGCAAGAAGGTCTTCAGGAAACCCTTTAGCTGTTCTTCCTGACTGTTCTAAATGTGTGGTGTACCATTCAGAATAAAGGTATCATTATCAAGCCCCTCTCCATGTCTCCCGTCCTTTTATGACTTTTTTCTCCATGTTGGCAGCTTTTATCTGTGCAGCCACTCTGCTCAATGAGTCCCCAGAGCGCTGTTGAATTACGCTGGCACAGATGCCGTTCGATTGCCTGTCTCTTACTGTATTGTAAAATGTCTGTCTTGGAAGCAGCCGGGGCTGAGGGGACACTCTGCTGACAGGGCCCGACACACACACTGTAAGCCCACATGCAAACACACACACACACTCGCACATTAACTGTGTGCCCTTTACTCTCCCACGCTCACTCCCATGTTATATTGACATTGAGATGAAATTGAAAGTATGGGGGGCCGGGGGATGCTGTGCTCCAGGGAAGGGTCACATACCTGCGACCTTCAACATTACAACACATTGGTCACAGTCTCTCTGTCCTAAAATCTAATCTGCAGGAGAGCTAATTCAATAAACAGGCTGATATCAGTGCTCCTCCTGACCACAGCTCAATACTTTTGTATCAATGTGTCTGCCTCACAGTTTGCCCCACAAATACTGAGCAGATAGCATTAAATTTAGTGTGGATATTCATGGTCCAGGGCCCCAGACTAACATTTTCCACTCCACTGGCCCATTGAGCAAAAACATACAATACAAAAGACTTCCAACATTTTTGTGATGTCTTTTTTAGACGTCTTTTCAACGCTCACTATTAACGTCCTTACAGGGTTCAAAATTTGTAAAGTTTTTACAATGTAATTTTAGACATCTTTTCAACTTCAGTTACAGACGTCTAAAGAACTTCTTTGAAACATCAATAGTGCACGTTGAGAAGAAGTCTAAAAAAAACACGCCACAGAAACGTACACTCTCGCTCCCTATTGGAGATCTTTTTAACGTCGTCAAAGACGTTGAATTGACATCGTTTGGATATGTTTTTGCTTAGTGGGCAGAGCTCTGGATTGAAAAATTTAGGGACACCACTTAATTCAATGACATATCTGGATTACTAGACAGAATGATGGACAAATCTATGACAAGAAACCAGAATTATCCTTTCAGAACAGCACTTTGGACTCTGGTTACTTGCTACTCTGCGTTCCTGTACGTATCCCAGCAGTGGTTTTTGTTTTCAATAAATTAACATAGGTTCAGTTTTCAAGGTGAAAAAAACAGGACTTAAAGTCATACGTTCCTGGTGCAGGGAAAGACACACCAGGCACATGAATACCTGTGGTGAGCATCTTGAGAGTTTATTTTTTCTGAGCTCATAATTCCTTTTGCTTCTAGCGCCACCAGTTTCCCAGAACTAATTCATTATCAATTAATCTGCTGATATTGATTAACTTGATACTTCCTTAAGTCTATTAAATGTCTAAAATTTGTGAAAAAAGCTCATCACAATTTCCCAGACTGCAAAGTGTCAACTTGAAATTGCTTCTTTTGTCCATGATACTTCACTTCCTGTCATAAATGAGAAGGAAAAGCAGCTTTCATTCAAACAATACAAATGATTAATCAAGTTGACCATTTATTTTCTTTCAAGCGACAAATTGATTAATCACCTCAATGCTGCAGCTCTATCGTGATCTTTAGAGGTGCTCTTCATTGTCACATTTGACAAAGCCAGGCTACCTTCCCCCCATTTCCCATCTTTATGCTAAGCTAATCGGCTGCTGACTCCAGCTGATATTTAGCTAACAGACAAAAAGGTGGTATTGACCTTTGTTGACAACTCTCATTTCCCAAAATGTCAAACTATAGATTTCATTTCAGCATTTTGAGCATGTTAGCATTTATAATTTTGGGTGCCTACTAGAAAATGTTTACATGCTTTAATGTTTCATGTTCCAAAAACATATTGTTTTTCTCATACTGTCCACTGCTGCAGCACCTTTATTCACCCGCTCTTTTTTAGTTCCTGTCTCTTTAAGAATGCCCTCCTAAAAAGCCCAGTCTGCTCTGATTGGTCAGCTGTCACAGGCCTGAACAGGAACCGCCCACACTATTTCCACATGATCTCTATCAGTGCTTTTACAACCACGGCTTTGTTGGGGGCGTAGCTGAGGGCAGTGATGGCTTACAGAAGTCCTGACAGCTGGTTTAAAGGCACAGTATCTGAATACAGGCTGTGAGCAATTCTCCATGGATTGAGCATTTTGAAACCTTCACAGTATGGCACCTAGACCTTCTTTATAGCAAAAAACACAAGTAGTTATCTCACTTTCTACAAGATGGAACCTTTAAAGTTGTTAAGAGGTACTTTTTATTTTATTTTATTTATGAACAGTGTATGGGAACGAGTTCTTAAACCTTGACATGATGAGGCTTCTGGTTAAATTAATGAGCTAAATATCAAAGTTTACACTCACAAACACATTTCCTGCATTCCCTCAACTCCTCTCCACAGACAGAATGGATGTGATCTCTGGCCCTCTCGCCTGTCTGCTCCATGTGGCTGCCGATCATGTCATCTGCCAGCAGAGGAGGAGGAGGGAGGACGAAGGGTCAGCTCATCCGAGTGTCTGGCTGGTTTGTCTCCTTGAGGTTTTGCAGTACAGACACTGACAGTGTTTGTGTATTTTTCATAAAACTGTGGCTTTCTGACCAATATTGTGAATGTGAATATAAACTGTGAATATGTTGTCTTGCCTAAACTTAACTCCAGGCCTGTATATACTTTACATTTAAAGTACTTACTTACTTTAGAGTATGGCTGTTGGAACAAGTTTTGGGAGTCAAATACAATTTGAATAGTTCAAAAAAATTAATGCTGAAATGACTCCTCGAATGTGTGTCTGTTTTTTCAATAAATGTGTTGGCTAATGAGAGTGAATCTCTCTGCCCTGGGTCCTGTGTCTATATAGTGTTAAAGTTTGTTTGTTTGTTTGTTTGATATTTCTGGCAGAGAGGTAAAAAAAAAGCAAAAAAACCCAAAACACTAGGTTTTGATTCACTGTAGCTAGGGAGCTGGTTGTTCCGAAAAATTCAGAATCATTACTGACTTTGCCGTTAGCTTTCTTGTTAACAGGTGGTTCACTTAGCTTGTTCCCGAAAAAATATTCAGTAGGGTCAAAAAGTCTGAGACCACTAGTCAAGATATTTACTTATATTTTATATTTTTGCATTTGTTCAAATGTAAGACTTTTTTTTAGTTAAATTGATAATGGCAGCTTAACAATTTGTTGTCCTTCTTTTGCTTTAATGACAGCATGAACTGAGTGGGTGAGCTGGCATGGACTCCACAAGTGCATATAAAACCTGCTGACTCGTGTTATCACAGCATGATTCGTGGTATGGTTTGGATACAAATTCATTACTCTCTTAGAAACCTTTAGTCTAGACATGATTTGATGCCTCTGTTCTGAGAATCAGTTTGACTTTGACCCTTTCATTAACTTTCTGACCATTTCCAGGTTTACGTGTTCCAGGTTTCAATGTGACCTCAGACTTTTTGACCTCACTGTATGTTTGAATCATTAAATTCATATCATAAGCATTCGACTACTAGTCTACTAATGGCTCGAACTAACAACGACTAGGGAAGTCTTTGGTCAGGGGCTGCCTTTGAAATTTCAAAACAATGCTCAGGATGTGTTTGAATTCATTCCCTACAAATGCTCTGCATTTACTACTGTCTGCTACTTTAAGTTTCCAAACAGTGTAAATGTATGCACCATATAATGCACTTAAAATTGCATCTCCACAGTGGAACCATAAGAGCACAATTAGAAGTAGTTGGTAAGTCAGAAATAACAGTCATGTGGTGTAACCCTAACCCTAACCCAGCTGTCAGTGATGAAGCACTGATTCATTGTGTCTGTTTTATAAAGAGTGAACGAGGCAGTGATTTTGGACAGTCACATCCTCTTTATTCCACTGTACAGCAGGGAGAAAGTCACCTTGTCTCCCTGCAGTAACAACACCCAGGGGTCCAGTCCTACCCTCCCTGTCACAGCGTGGCCCCTGCTGGCCCCCATCTGACGCACTGACACAGAGCTGCACACACCGCCCTTGTTCTCCGTCCCCTCCGAAAATAAGCTTGACAACATGCGGGCAACAGAGCATCAGCTGCTGTGATGTGATTCTGGCTGACATCGTTCCGTAGAGATAGAACACATAATTAGATTTTAGATTCCTTGTCGTGAGTCCAAATCTAATTTATTATCACTTTTTTAAGCTGAGGTTACACTGATACGATAAGCTCTGCTGTTTTTGACATCGGCCTCAACTCCAAAACAGAACAAGAAGCTTGAGAAGAATCAGACAATCCAGTTTTTAATCCCACTGCTTTCATGTGTCAAAAACCTGCATGTAAAGTCTGTCATGAACATTTCATCCCTTGAAGATGGGAGAGAGAAGCTCCACAACAATGAATCAGCGAGCCGGAGTTTATTTGGGTAAATCCTCACACTGCTATCGGCTCTTATTCTCTAATTCTCAGGTGGATGGACCACACTGCCAGTGAGTCATCTGTCCACACACACACACACACACACACACACACAGACACACACACACACACACACAGAGAGAGAGAGAGATACAGACATCTCACAACATCAGCACGTTAAGACTCCTCACAACTGCACCCATTTGTTGTCTTGTCAGAAATGATTACACCAAAAAAGTGGATTGACTCTGCAGCGGTTGCATAAGCAGCTTGTGGCAGTGTCCTGAGTTAACCTCGTCCTCTCTGCTGTATCTGACTCCAGCACCCACCATCTTAAAATCCACCTCCAGGCTCCTGCTTCAGTCACAGCGTGTTAACGAAGTGGAGCAGGCAGAGGATCAAAGTCCAATCAAGGATCCTTGGCTTGACGTCTGACGATGATGCAGAAGGATTCATCTCTAAATACATAAGCAGCCCCTGGAGGACAAGGTCATATCCCAGCAGGCTCTTGATGCAAGATAATGTGACCTTTATGAAAGTGAGAGGATGAGTTTACTGAAGTGATCAATTGTCTGCTCAACACATGATGTACACAGGAACACCACAAACTTCAAGTGAGTTGAATTGTTGTCAATGGAAGATCAATCCAAAGTCACTATTTACACGAGTTAAACACAGTATTTAGTTTGTGCAGACATAAGTAGCATGGGGCCATGGGAGTTGTTGTCGTATTTGTTTAACAACCACCACTGATGATGAAAATCTATCTGACATGACTCAGACATAAATGTTCACAGACGAGGTAACGTTTAAAGTATTCCTCACGTTAGCTTTTGTCTCGTTCTCCAACTTCCTTCCTCACTCTCTGACTCTCTCCTGGAAGTTATAGTGACAGGCGACCAAATGAAACGCATTGTTACCTTGAAGAAACTTGTGGATTTCTCTGGTTTGGACATTGTTGGAAACATTTAGAATAATATAAGAACACAATTCAACAACATGTAGAACAAAGGTCGAGTTGTTTTTAGACATTTTAATGCAGAAACGTTACATATGATCTTTAAGAGGCTTATTCTCGGTCTTTATAGGGCCAGTTTTACATTTTCCAAATTAATACATTACCATTGTGGTCTCAAACTACCAACCAGTGTCCCAATCAGACCGTTTTAACAATTTCAACTCAGTAACTTAGGTAGACTTAGTTAGAACTGGAACTTAGTGTCACATGTGGCCTGCAAATTATTATTTTATTTGTTCCCAACTCTTTTATTTTAGGGTAATCATATAATTTTGTTGCCGTATTTTGTTGCTCATGACTTCTTATGAAACAAGTTGCACATGTTCCATGACATTTCCAGCAGTGTTGGAGGAGACAAAACCAGATATTTTTGACAAGATGTCTGGACATTTCCAGCCATGTTTGCAAATCGTGTAATAGACCCAACAGTCCACCATGTTACTGTTGGGTTTGGCCTCATCTACCTGTGAAAACAACGCAGCCATTAGCGATAACACCGCATACAATTACTAATAATAACCTTAAAACAATCATCGTCAACTACTGGCTTCACACAGGATTCAAACCCTGGTCTTGTGGTTCAAAGTCCCATGAGTGAGGGTGTGAGACTGAGTTGCATTACGAGTTCCAATCAAAGCTCAAACAAAAAAACAGCAAAACCTGATGGAACTTGACATTTCTATTTGTTTCATGTAGTAATGTGTTGATGAAGGTTCTCAGTCATCCAGGTCATGGTAATTCTAAGTGCTGTATCGTCCATATACCTGAACCAGTGGCTAGGAGCAGTTCCTGTGAAGGTAATCAAGGCTCTGCTCTCAACTTCCACCATGTAGAGGTTGGTCACTATTGGAGACACTGTGAGTCCATGGCACAGACGTGCTTCTGTCTGTAGAAACCTAGGTGGTAGTCCTGTCAGACTTTTGTTAGTAGTAACTAACATCACTACTACCAAGCAACATCCTGGAAAATGTCTCCAAGTTTGTTGAGAAGGCATCACAACACACTAAGGGTAAAAAACGTCAAAGCAACTTGCATTGAACAGAAGCTCTCACCTGGATAAATAAGGACATCAACAACACAGCACATCTGGACATACAAGAGAAGTAGGTGGTAAAACTTGTCCATCAGAGAGCTCACCCAACCGGAGAAAGATGTTTTGCCAACATGACTGAACTTTGCATTAACTCCAGAACAGATACAACAGCAACAGAATCAGCCATCAGAAACAACAAGCTGGCAGACAGAGAGGCAGAACAGCTATGATTGAAGGTATCAGCCGCTCTTGCTAATGCAAAAGTACCCCCCTCCAACCTCACTACTGAGGAAAGGAAGGCCCTGGCATCACTCAAAGAGACCAGAACATCACCATCTTGCCAGCAGACAAAGGCAGATGCACTGTAGTGCTAAACACAGTGGACTACCACACCAAAGTCACTGATCTGCTTAGTGATACTAACACCTCTGAGACTCTGAGGTGAGATCCTACCAATAGCTAAAAAAACAAGGTTATAGAATATCTGCAAAAACTGGAAAAGGACAAACCCATTGACAGGCCATTATACTACAGACTTTACCCTGGGGAAGCCATCCCATGTATCTATGGACTCCCCAAGATACACAAGGAAGGAGCACCACTCAGATCCATCAGCAGCAGCATTAACTCAGTTACCTATTACATATCCAAGCACTGAGCTAGCATCCTAGCTCCTTTAGTTGGTAACACTCAACACCACATCAAAAACTCACAGGGTTTCGCCAACAATGTGAGTGAAATAACACTGGACCCAGACGAAACAATGGTTTCTTATTATGTCACCTCAATTTTTACATGCATTCCCACTCAAGAAGCTTTTAGGATGGTGAAGAAACGCCTGCTACAGGACAGCACTCTGTCCAGCAGAACCAACTTCCCCACAGACCATATTTGTGCCTTACTGGACCTCTGTCTGACGACCACCTACTTCCAGTACAGTGAAGGTTTCTACAGACAGAAGCACAACTGTGCCATGGACTCACAGTGTCTCCAATAGTGGCCACCCTCTACATGGAAGAAGTTGAGAGCAGAGCCTTAATTACCTTCACAGGAACTGCTCCACTGGTTCAGGTATGTGGACAACACCTGGGTCAAAATCAGAAGAAGGGAAGTGGAAGCCTTCACAGAACATATAAATGCTGTGGACAATAACATCAAGTTCACACGGGAAGATGTCACCCACACACACAGATCAGTACTTGCTGTTTGACTCTCATCACCCACTGGAGCACAAGCTGGGAGTCATCAGAACCCTAAATCATCAGGCTTTGACCATGCCCACAAAGAAAGAGTGGAAGGAGAAGGAACAGAAGCACATCAGGGGAGCACTTAAAACCTGTGGTTACCCAAACTGGACCTTCCTCAAAAACCGCTAAAAGATACAGTTGCCTACGGTACAGCACTTAGAATTCATGTAGTAATGTGAGGAGTTTACAGTCTCCTCTTTGCTTCATACAGATATAATATTCTTGTCTCCTTACTGGAAACTTGAGCATATCTTCATTTACCTCCTAAGTCATTTTGCTTTTATCGATACATCAACTTTTTAAACACTGTTTTTGTGACTTATCTTAAAATTTCTGTTATTTCCTCTCAGGTCTTCTTATGTGCAAATTGAGAACACACACAGGTCGCTCCAGCAGCCTCATGGGTTGGTGCATATCACATATCATAATGCATTTGCCAGCATCACAGTGGATGTAGTTGTTGATATAGCCTAGCCTTAAGCCAAGGAAATAACAACCTGGTTAGTGACCTCACAGTCATTGGTGTTTGAGAGCCTTGTTTCAAGAAAGTGTTCTATAGTACAATCTTTTTAAAGTGTGTAAAACGTTTTGTAAATATTGGTAAAAGCATTATGTTAGTAAACTTTTTATATATGTGTATATTTGCAATGTGCTATTGAAAATGAATATATTGAAAGATATTTTTAAGTGCTGTCAGCATTGGGAAACAGACTTGAATTCAACTGAAATATAAATAAATTAAGTATACCTAATATGCTTATTTGTAATGTACCTAAAGTGTGTTATTTTTGATGTAGCAACAATGTACTTAACATGCTAGTGGTATAACATTACTGCTATTAAAGATATACTGTAATACATCTAAGTGTATTTGACTGTATTTGATTATGAGACAACATTAAGATGCAATTAAATAGAAGTACAACTTTTTTTAACTTTAGACCAACCTTTTTCAGATGGAATTGTTTTATTATTATAAACAAACAAATTATACTTACAATGTCTTTTTCACACATTTAAATTAAATTAAAAATATATTTCTTATGTATTATTAAGTATGATAAAAGTTATTTAAAAATTGATTGAAATGTACTTGAGGTAGAAAAAAGTACAAAAAGTTGCACTTCAGCACATTAAGTGCATCTTAAAAGTGTACACGTTAGTGTATTTAAGTGTATTTAAGTATGTCTTTAGTAGGGTTAAGGGCATATCATTAGTTTATTAAGTACATTGTTTGGTAATCGAAAATAGCACACTTTAAGTATATTAATCATGTAAATGGACTTGCATTTCTATAGTGCTTTTCCAGTCTACTGACCGCTCAAAGCGCTTTACAACACTTGTCATATTCACCCATTCACACACACATTCATATACTGATGGCGGAGGCCTGCCATGCAAGGCGCCAACTGCTCAATTTGGTGTTCAGTATCTTGCTCAAGGACACTTTGACATGCAGCTGGGGGAGCCAGGATTCAAACAAGTAACCTTCCAATTACTAGACGATCCGCTCTACCTCCTGAGCTACAGCCTCCCATGTGCTCATTAAGTACAACATTCATTTAAGGTTAAGTTCTTTTAACACTGAATTACAGGAATGTTCAATCAGATATCACTCTAGATATCAAGTCAGCAGGTAACGGCTCTTTCAAACACAGCATCTCAAGATTGTATACTTCATCAAGGGTCAACATCACTGCTCCTTTCCAAAGGTCGCTCTGATTTCAGCTTTTTTTAAAGATAATTTTTAGGCCTTTTTTATGGCGTCATTTCAGTGCCAAAATCCGCGCGCATAAAAACCATAATCAGCGCGCATAAAGACCACTCTCTGCGCGCTCATGGTCTCTGTATACACGCTCGCCGCCACTCTCTGCGCGCTCGCCGTCACTCTCTGCGCGCTCGCCGTCTCTGTGTACACGCTTGCTGTCACTCTCTGTGCTTTCTACTCGCTCGCCCTTGCTGAGTTTTGGCACTCTGGGGGCGGGCATTGAATAGACGGCCCCACAACCCCCTCCTTTCTGATTGGTCACTTTAAATGCCTACTGTCTCCAGGTCAGAGCCAATCCGAGGGACCGACGGACCGGAGTGAAAGCGGACAGGTGAGTAACATCAGCTCTGCTGTGCTTCAGATAAACAGTAGCCTAATGTTACCTGTCTGGATATTCAACTTACTGTCTAGTTTGTCAAGATATGCTGTTATTGTGATGTTAGCTGTAAAGTAGCAGCAGAGTTGTTACTACAGCTGTCTGACTCTGCACGTTAACACGGCAGCTAACGTTAGCAGTGTGCTAACGTACAACCAAACATTAGCTGATGTTAGCTGCATAACTTGCTGTGCTATGCAGGTGCTCTGTCTATCTGGTGTTTGTTAACTGCTTTCAAGTGTTTACAACCATGAAGACCTATAAACACAGGTTTGCTATCACATTAAGATTATTTGGAGTGATACAAGATGCTACGTTTTCCTTAGCTGTAACTCTTACTGTAGTTTTGTAAAATCAACCTGAACAGTTAAATCCTGATAGTTTTTACTCCGTTGTGCGTTGTTACACATACAGATGCATACAAAAATAGATATTGATTATTGATTTGATAGTGTGTGTGATATATTTTCCAGCTGAATAAAAAACAAACATAATATTAAACACCATCTAAAAAACAACATGCAGGTTTTCCAAAATTATGTTTTAGTATTGAGCTATTGTTTTCTTTAAACATACATTTCTACATTTTAGTGTTGATTTACTGTACATATTCTTTTCTTATGCAATGCCTGATGCTCTAAGTCAAGATTTTCCAAGAAATTTGGGTTCAATATCTATTTTTGTATGCATCAATCTGTATGTGTAACAACGACTGGCACATATAAGCTGCCTGACGTCTCCACAGTCTGTTTCCAGAAAGATACTTTTCAAAGACCTCTGATGCTGACAAGTCTGAGCTCACACACCACATTTTTACTGAAGAGAAAATAGAAGTCTGGATTCATTTTAAATCATTAAACCATGTAAACTTGACAAAGTTATACGCTGTGTGAATGTTAAAGGGCCATTATGCCAATTTCATACATCAGGTCCTATTAAGTAATGAGTACAACTCAGCTTGTGGTTTCATGTTTTCTGTGGCTTCAGAGAAACTTTTTCAATAACTTGGACGATGTCATATAGATGCATCGTGGTTATCTCAGCCTGGAAACTATTTTAAAAGAGAACCTGCATTACAAGGCTGCTGAGGTCGGGAAGACGCCTCTGCAGCCTGAAGGCATGGCCTGAGAGACTGAGGAGAAGCTTTCTCCCCCAGGCAGTCAGAACACTGAACAGGAATAAATGAGACATTCACTGCACCTTACAATCTAAACACAACCCTGCAGACTGAACTATTTATTTTACAGTATTTACCAATTTCTTTTCACACACACCAGCTGTTCTGTATTATCACATCACTGTTTGCACCTCCATAATCATATAATATACTCTTTTATTTTATACCCACTTTTGCATTAAAATGTGTTGATAGTTTGTTCTTATGTATATATCTGCAGTGTACAGTATATTTTATGTATACACAATATAATAATTGATCTTTTTTTACAATACTTTATCTTTATATGTCATCTCTATATCTCTTTTCTGTCTCTCTTTTTTGTTTTTCATACCAGCTATAAGCTCATCTTTGGAGAGCCTACAGTGCATTTCACTGCACATTATATTATATGCTCTGTGTATGTGACTTCCCACTCCTTTTCGAACATGTCATTAGAATTGCCTGTTTTCACATGCACTACTCTTTTGTTGTTTTGTTTGTTTATGAAAACATTTTTTACATGTTTGAAATAAAGATTTCAATCAATCAATCAATCAATCAAATAAAGAACCTTGAAACCTACAATCAGGAGTCGTAAAGTTCACCAGGCAGGTAATGTCTGATGAAAAGATAATGTTCAGTTGCATTGTGGGAAATGTAGGATTCAGTGTTTTTGAAGCTTGACTGATACTCAGGACTGAAATATTTCAGCCTCTGCTGAACTTAGGTCAATTATACATCAAAACGTCCATTATAAAACTGTGGATCTGTCCTTTAAACCAGCATCCAGAATCAGTTGGATGCTTCGGAGTATATTTCAGCAGAAAATGTAAAAATGAAACGATGAAACGACTGAAGATAAGAATTACATCCAATACATGCTGTTGTGACAGCAAGTGGGACTGTGTTGGCTGTGAAGATAATAAAATAAAAAGCTTCAGCCTGCTGTTATCAGGACTGTACATGAATACATACATAAATCATATAAACAGTCAACAGTGTCATCTAGGCCTTTCAATCTGTTTATCTGAGTTTTGATGTCAAAATGAGCCATGATGAAGAGCCTGAACAACACATGTATAACAATTACTGTTCATGCCAAACAGCTGATTCACAACAGTGTCACGCTGCAGCAACATCACATGATGTACAGCTCCTATCTGCTTTAGCTATAGGACATCAGTGCCCACTCAGCCCACCACAAACCAGTGCAATCATCCATCCAACAATCACACACAGTCTCTTATAAGAAGACATTAAACAGAAGTGAGAGAAAGTGAGTAATCCTGCTTCTGTCTCAGCCCAGTCGCCTCAGCAAAATGTTCCTTCAAACACACATACATTCAAATTTGTACATGTCATACGTACCATACTGGCATTAGTACGATACAGGTCATATCAGGTTCACATTACAGAATATGTATATGATCTGACTTTCATGTTGGGATATAGAGGGGTTGGCAGTGTTTAGCTGTAACGCCACTGCCATCTCCCTCTATCTCCCAACATGAAAGCCAGAGACCACTGTTCGAGACAACGTTTCAATATTTGTAAGTGAGAAACTACTGGATCTTCTAACTTCTATCTGATGACTCTGCTATCGTTGTCCTCATCAGGGACGGGGACGACAGAGTCTACAGAGAACTAACTCAGGACTTTGTGGACTGGTGCCAGTGGAACCACCTCCAGCTAAACGCCGGGAAGACCAAAGAGCTGGTGGTGGATTTCCACAGGCACAGACAACCCTGCACACAGGTGAAAATCCAGGGAATGAACATTGAGATGGTGACATCTTACAAGTACCTGGGAGTTCACCTGAACAATAAACTGGACTGGACTGATCACACTGCAGCAACCTATAAGGAAGGTCAGAGCAGACGGCAGCATCTCGGCAGCAGGTAGGAGGAGACTTGATAAACTTATCAAGAAGGCCAGCTCCATCCTGGGATGCCCTCTTGACCCAGTGCAGGTGGTGGGAGAGAGCAGGATGATGGATAAGCTGTCATGGCTGCTGGTGAAGGAGTCCCACCCCCTGCAGGTCACTATCACACAGCACTGGGCAGCTCCTTCAGTGATAGACTGATACGAGTGTGTGAAGGAGAGGTATCACAGGTCCTTCCTTCCTGCTGCTGTCAGACTCTACAATCAGCACTGCTCCCAGTAGACCTCACTGTGCACTGTGCAATAAAAACTCTATACATAACTCATTTCTCATTTTGGTTTGCACTAACTGGGCAATTTTCATACTCATATTTATTATTTATTAATAACAATACACTGCCCACACTGTTTATATTTGTACATATTATGTAGCCTATATACGAGTCTATTTCTATTTCTGCTCTAGCTCTTCTTCACACCTTTTTATTATATTGTTTATTTTCTACTATTATTATTGTTTAGTGTTATATTGAACTGTCCTTTGGCTGCTGTGATGCACAACTTTCCCCGTTTGTGGGACTAATAAAGGAATTCTGAGTCTGAGTCTGATTCTGATTCTGATTCTGATTCTGAACAAGACTTCTGGACACCCCCAGCTGTGTTTATGGCAACTACACCAAAACTAAAACCATGTTTCACTTAGTAACAACATCAAGAAATGTAAAGCTTCAGCTACTCAATATTATCTTCTTTTTTTTTTTCATCCCCCCAAAATCCAGTGTCTCGTTTCAACATATCTGTGGTTTGCGAAACAAACATTGCCAATATTTATTCATGTGATTTGGTTGTCCATCACTAGATGTTTCTGTGCTTTGATTGGCCAAGAGGTGCAGACAGGCTGCTTATGGAAAAATGAGAGAACTAGTAAATTAATGACTGAATCAACTATGCCATCAAGGAATGAATGAATGTGCAGATGATTTGTTATCCGACACCGCAAAGTAGATGATCCAACTCTATGCAGTACATCCAGAGTCAAAGGAAGGATTATCATGGGTTTTTTTCCCACAACAGGCCACAAAATGAGCTTTGAAAGCATCTCAGCACTCGGGCCAGTAACGGTCCAGTCACTGCTATTGATCAATCAGCCCAGCAGATATATTATGATGACATTACAATCATTTTCTGCAGTGAGGGAATAAAAGGAGTGCTTATATTAGTTTTAAAAATCCTTTTCACAGTCAGTGTTTTGCTTGAGGACCTTGACTGAGAAAGTGTTTATACTGTAAAAGTGATTAATGATGTGCAGCTGAAGGTAGTGCTCGGCTGGTTTCATATAGTTATTGTAGCTGAGAGGTAATGAAATCATCAACACTTCCAATATCTCAGCACAGATCATAAACTGTTGATGCAGCACAGCGCTGCTATTACATGTTCAGTTTACATCTGCTGCATTCTTGACATTTTACAGCTCACACTCACCAGTGTCTTTAGTGTCGTTGTTCTTCCTCACACACACACCCATCCCTCTAGAGCAGAGGCATGTGTGTTAAGATATATAAACCTTCCTTGGCTGAAAAGACATGTGTGCAGCTCAGCTCAGTGTTTCTTTGGCGAGCCTGCGCCTGAATGCATCAAAGAGCAGGTGAGGAGAAAAAAATCTGAATGATAAATGATTCAGCAGCTCGGCATCCAAGCATTGATAGCCTGACTCCCATTAATGAGGGCCAGCGTTGCCTCGGCTTCATCAAAGTGGCGACCTATGAAATATTAAAGTGAGCTCGACAGCAGCACAACGCAGAGCTACACAGTACTGGGCCTGACCTCCCACCATAAAGAAAATAGAGGAGGGTAAATAACAGTGAGACGTGAAAAGCAGGAAAAAATAGCGCTGACTCGAGGAAGTGTTCGGGAAATACTCACATCAGCGTCTCAGAAACTGAGGCAGCAAAACTCCGGCGAGCAAAATATCGACACTGCAAAGACAGTCTGAAGATGGAAAGAAGGACACGAGTCTGATAGATTTACTGATGTTAGGATCAAGACGTTCATTACATTTAATTTCATTTGTTGCAGTTTTCAGTAAGAGCTAAATCAAAGTGCTTTACTTCTGCCACAAAAAGGGCAATGTTATGTTAAAGATGAGCACTGTGGATAGTACTTAAATATGTTTTGAGACTCAAATGTGGACTGTTGTTAATTTCAAAACATCCACCTTGAGCTATGATGGAACTGTGGGGTGGTAGGGCTGCTGTAACAAAAACTATTGGAATGACAGCAATGATATCCATGACATTAGGCTCCAACATTGATGTTCCCCTGTGGATAAAACTGTAACTGAAGCAGTTTTAACATAGTGGCCACATGAGGTATTGCAACTGCCAGTCTCATGCCCTGGCAGCTATACATTTTGTGTCTTTCGTGTGTGGATGAGCCAACAGAATGTCAGGCATAGCTGTGAAGGCCTCTAATGTGCAGATGAATGGGGCGTCATCTGTGACCACAGTACCCTGTTCTCCTAATTCATCCATTCTGTGCCTAAGCACAGTCTAATAGAGCTAATAGTATGGCTGTAGACTCATGTCTGGTCTTGACCATGTCCAAGTCGTTCACAACTTCTCGCTATCGATCAGGTCATCAAATAAAATAAAAAAAGAACACAGCTTCATTACCTGAACACAAGCATGCTTTATAGGCTAACATTAGTAGAGCCTGACTGATATATTGATGGGCCGATATTGGCCTATCACATATTGGTATTGATGTATATGTTGTCTGAAATGTGGCGATATTAAAACTTTTACTTTTCAGAACATAATGCAGAAAATATCCTTGGGGTAATTTTGAATCATTAAAACCTGGTGAACTTGTCATTTTGGACATTTTGCCTCCATTACATACGAATGTTTGATAAACACGTGAGGTATTATTGCCAAAAATGTGTTTATGTATATTCTGTGTATATAAAAATATTGGCCAATATAACAACATTGGAATTGTTTTACTCCATAACATCAGTATTGGCCCCAAAATCCAGGATGGGTCGGGCTTTAAACATCATCAACCAGACCTCACTGATGTAGAGGAGTGGTACCAAGAGCAACAACTTCACTGCTTGACGTTATATTTCATGCATCACCATCAAAGGAGGGAATACAAATGCAATACTGTCCCAATAACAATGTAACGTTAGCTAGCTAGCTGCAATAGTTTTCTGCTTGTTATAAAGAAAAGGACCATAATACATTGAAACTACAGAGAGTTCTCTTACAACCCTCAGTTTGAAGTGTGCCTGAAAAACCTTAATTTGGAGGTCCATGGAGCCCTAACGCCTCACCCTACACCTCTATCGCAACAAGAATCAGGACACCAGTCACCAAGACGTGATCACACAATGCAAGGGTAGGTCTGAGGTGTATTGAGATTGGGCCTTTGGTCTTGTTAAGCCTGTTTGGGTCAGGTTTCAAGTCCAAGTCGAGGTTCGAGCATGTTTGTGGGATTGTTTGAAAAACTTCACAAGGCCATTTCTTTTACAGATATAACCCAAAGACATGTTTATGGATATTTTTGACGAACCAGAATTCCAGCCTCTCAAGGCACTTCACAAGTGAAGGAAGCATCACAAGAGAGTATCAAAACATTAGAGTCCAGAGAGCGAGGACATTATAAAGCAATAAAGGAAGCTGTCCTAAATGTCTCAGGTCTCTCAGGATTTTTGATCCACTTTGAATCAGAGCCTCCAAAAGAATCTGTGGTTGTTTTGGAATTTCTCAAGTATTCCTCTCATCTCAGACATATGTTGGACGTGTTAGATTTCCAAGACTGATATCTAACTTCCTGTGAGACGAGGGCACAGATCTCTGGAGAAATACTGGCAACAACTGATGAAAAAGAAAAAACATAAGCAGGAATTGAGCAGGTTGCTGTATGTTCCTGCTTGGTCTCACACCATGTTCATTCATACAGTTCATTGATGGGATTTGAGTACTGACACTGTAAACCAGACAGAAGAGCCAGCCTTTTCTCAGGAGTTGGTGGAGACCAAACCAGAGCTAAAAAAGGGAGAATGAACATCAGTCGAAAACATGACTCAAAATAGATATTAATACTGTTCTGTCTGCATAAATAGTTTATCATTTGAACTCTAGTAAGTGATAATATGTCAGTGTTGTTTACATTTTGTTTTGTTGCCCCCAAGTGGGCAGAAAATCAATGAATGCAGCTATAACTTTACCTCACTGTAGCATCCTTTTGATTGATTATGATATAGTATCAGGGCTGCACCTAACAATTATTTATTTATCGATTAATCTATCGATTACTTTTTCGATTAATCTTACTATTAGTGTTTTATTACTCAATCAATATAACAACCCAAAATAACATTTTAAAACTTGTCATTTAAATTTCAACATTGAATTCAATCATCTTGAATCATCAACAAACAAATATGACAAAATATGCACTGCAGGGCATTATTCCCCAGAAAAAAATAGCCCAGTCTTAAAGCTGGTTCTGTTGGGAAGCATTTTTTATAATTAATATTTGTATAAAATCTCTCAACATCCAGGCAGCAATCAAAATAATATATGCTTTGGGAAAAAAAGAATAAATAAATCCATGGTCTGTGGCAGCGACAGGGCTGTAATAACTTCATCCAATCAGTTTTAGCAGGCTGAAGATATTGTATGGACAGCCTACCTGTCTATCAACCTGCCCTTACCTGACCACTCTGCGCTGACTCCGCCCATCACTAACTGCGTGTGACCGGAGTCTACGCAGCACACTGCTGGAGCTGTGGTGGAGTGAGCTCATTGTTTACAGACAAGAATGTCAGAGAAAGTACAGACACACTGTTCATTAGCAGCTGTACCTACAGCAGATGTACTGCCAAACAGAACAAGAGAAGAAAGACCGAATTGGAGAAGTCTACAAACAAAAAGAAGTTGGATAGCTCAAGAGGTGAAACAAGAGTCAACATCGGCGTGGCTGTTCAACGATGGAGACAACTGAAGCAGTTGAAGACCTGGGGTCCGTTTCACAAAGCAGGTTCAACAAACTCTGAGTCTAACCCTGAATTCTGAGTCGATCTACTCTGAGTTAGAAAACTCTGAGTTTTCGGTTCCAGAACAGCTGATTTGAGTTGAGTTGATCAACTCAGAGTTGTTTGACCCGGAGTTAAGCGCGTGCGCCACAACTTTAAAAAGACAGCATCAATGGAGCCCCGTTTCGACGAGTCACCATGGCAATGGAGAAGCGGAGGGGCGTGTTTTACACCCCACTTGAATTAGAAATCTTAATGCGCTCATTCGGCGAGTTTGAGCATGTTTTTAGGAAGAAGTGCAACACCGCTGCAGCTGCAAAAGAGAGGGAGACGGTGTGGGAGAACATTGCTGCTCGGGTCAAAGCGTACATTTAAATTAATTAGTTTAATTTTTTTAATTATATTTAAACATTTTTAAATTATATTTAAAAATTTAAAAGGCACACTCTTCTGACCGCTCTGCATACAGTTGCCTTACTCAAGTGCTCTGCATCTCCGACGTTATACAAAAAACTCCCATTTGCAAATAAACGCAGTGCAACACACAATATCTGCTGATGTGAGAGCATGACTCCGGTTATGTTGCAAATGTAAGGACGGATTAGGTTGTGTATATAGATGATGGACTGTGACGTGAAACGGTACCGCTCAAAAAGATAATTAATTAATTAATTAATCTATGCGCGGTCTGATAATCATCTCCCGACGAATATTTAATTCTCTGCGCAGTAATGCTGCACCTTCATCCACGGGATCATTATCAAAAGGACACGCCATGCTAGTGAAACAAGTCACCACCTAATATAACTTATAATATCGGCCTACTGACGTTTTTTTTATTATATTTTTTTAAGTAACAGTAACCATGCTACGGCAAAACTCGCCTGCTGACTGAATGAATGAGGAAATCAAATACCGTGTGTGTCTGAAAGAGGGCGGAGACAGAGAGAAACTCTGAGTTTCTTTGATAAAACCTGCCAGCGAGCAGGTTAGGTTCACAGAGTAAGTTACCGCAGTAACAGACCCAGAGTTTAAGTTACCTCCGTTTGTGAAACAGGCTAGAGTTACTCCTCTTTCTCTGGTTTGAGTTACCTCCCTTTGTGAAACGGAAAACTCAGAGTTTCCCTCATCTCAGGGTTAACAAACTCAGAGTTTTCACTAAACCTGCTTTGTGAAACGGACCCCCGAACACTGACTCCATGGTAGCTGTGTCTCTGTTGGACAGGTAATGAGCTGGTTTGTTTTGTTGGGGAAATGTATTATTACTCTGCATTATGTAGTCAACGTAGCTAACGTTAGCTCCTTATGTTGTCATATATATTAGCCCATCATTAGCATCATCAGCTTGTAGCTAACGTTAGCTAGCCAGCTATGATAGACTACTGCCATATGAAACATATTTACATGTAACGTCACCGTTTACACGCAGGCCAACGTTTACACGTACTGTGGATCTAATCCATACAGCAGTGTTCACACATGCACTGCTACCCTGGGCTGTTTGGACATTAACCAGATGAGCTGTATTTGAGGGGCGGACTAATTCTTGTGTGCTACACGTGTGAAAGGCCAAGTCCACTGTTCAGAGGTCAAGGGGAGATTACATATATCTGTGAATATAGTTTGCATTGTATTTGTAAGCAGATGTCATTAGATGGTACTTATGTGACGTCATTCATATAGACTTTGAACTGGACGTTTTACAAATGTGCTGATGTTGCCTATTTCCGTGTCCTATAGTTATGAGAGGGACGCATCAACTTCCAGCCTTCTAAGCATCAGTTCACAGCAGAACCATGCCCTGATGTTTCCACTATTTCTGCAGTCTCTCTCTCTGACTGCTGAGTGTAACTGCTGATAGCAACATGGATCAGACCACTGTTATTCATGTAATATGTGCGTTTGATGGATACATTTCATATATGCATGTGTCCTTTCATATCAAGTCGGCTTGCGTTATGTGCATGAATGTGCTCCTTAGCAGGGATACAATACAAAAAGGAATGGCATCATTTCATTAGCTGCACCAGGAAAATGCTTCAAGTACTGGTCCTAACAGTCACGTGTTAGCCTACTGCTTAAGACTATTACATAAGAGTCAGACTTTTTTTGCGTGACCACAGTAGAATGTGGGAAACACACAATGCACCTACCAATCTCTTAAAAGTAAAGAAGTAAGAAGGCATTAATCATTTTCAAGACTTTATTCAAACAATTTAGAGATAATGCAAAACTAGGAGTAAATACAGAACGACAAATAAATGGGTGTCAGTCAGAGTTCCAGCACTTGATGTGATTGCTCTAAATATAGTCCTTGAATTCTGGCCTGTGAAGCAACAGATGAGCAACATGATTAGATATTTTTATGGAACAGTGCTCGACTATCCTCAGCATACTGTGAACATATACACTTTCAATGGTCAATACTTTAGACATTCCTGGACAAAACTGTACAGATGCCCCAGTTTATGACCTTTTTTTTCATTTTATCTATTCATGCTTTTGACTTGAAGTACCAGCCCTTCATGTCTTTACATGTTTCTACTTACTGTGTTTGTTATGCACCAAAACACAAATTCAAATTGTGGAAAATTACTTGGCAAAAAAATGTGATTCTGATTAGGGCGCTTGTGTGTCCAAGTTACACGCAGGGTCCATATACTGAACTAACACAAACAGTTTAGTTGTAGGTGATGTTTATGAGAAAAAAAGCACCAGCAATGTTCCACTTTAGATGCTGACCTGCTCATGTGCAATCCTTTGAGCTAGAAGATCTTCTATTCTACGTATGAACATCTGCTCCCTCCCACGTCCACGTCTTCTGCCTCCACTTCCTCGTAAACTGCTGGTCTCTCTCCTGTCGTCCTCTCTGACGGGATGATGTGATTCGCTCTGGCATAACACGTCATCAGAGTCAACGATGCTCTCATTGTGGAAGCTCTAACATGCAAAACATCTTATTATCAAGAGTCCAATACAATATTCACGTTTGTCTGTGAATCACTGAGGGTGACAGAAAAAAACATGTAGCAGGCCCACCACTAATCTTGTTGTTTTAGCTTTGGCATATCTAATGTTACCATAGCCAGCTGCTGCTAGCTAACCAGCAATAAGTTACAACATCAAAATACACTTTCAAAACAATTTCTGAATACTAACACGCTAGCTTGACAGCTATCAGTGCTAGCAATGGCTATGTTAGTTGTTTACATTCAATTTGATAATATTAGGTGTTTACTTACAGGTGAATGAGACATGAGGTAGCTACTTGTTGTTAGATGTTGTGATGAAAACGATGCACTGGTACTCTTCTTCCCACCGCTCGTGAGGACTCTGTCTGCGGTTTTCAGCAGTTGTCGGACAGTGCACGTTCATGGTTTGGGGGGAGTGGCTTTGGAGAGAGGTCTGAGTGCAGGGGGTGGGGTTTACTGGGGTTTTTTGACAGTATTTCCATTTCACCGACCCCCAGCTTTAACTGGTAATCTATGTATCATGTTTGGGTGGGGACAAAAAGTAACTAGTAGTAGTAGTAACTAGTAACCAGCATGTTCAACCTGCTGTGGCAGAGACATGACCGGAGATCATAAACAGAGTAGAACGAGTCAGTAGTAGTAGTAGTAGTAGTCAGTAGTATGTTATTTAGCACGGATAAATACTACAGAGGGAACAAAACGGACATTTCTCTGAGGAGCGTTAAGTTTCACTTTCACTTCGTTCAGTCTCGTCCCCCAGTTTAAAACACAGCAATGATTTGCCTCATCCTGGTTGTTTACTGTTATTTTTAATCCATCAATGAGGCAAACTGATCAGCAGGGGTTCCCAACATGTCACACACATGGACTCTCACACTGCCATACCAACCTGCAGCGCTTCAAGCGCACCGCTGGATCCAATGGGAATCCTTCAAGTGCTCGAGCATGGCATAATCAATTACGTTGATGCGTCGCACCAGCCCTATATAGTATATAGTTACAATTGTGAACTGAACAGCTACTATTGTGGCATAGAGCTTGTCAGCAGCGTTGGTCTAACACATTAGTTTTGCAATTCAAGTAATCTGTTAATTAGTTGTGTTTTCTGATAAGTAATCCCCCTCAGATTGTGTTGTGTCAGTATGAGGTGGCTTGGTGGGCATGTTGGCAGAGACTGGTTCATTAGCTGCCTGTTGAAACATGATGTACTGTATACTATACGCTAGAGCTGGGCAATAGTGCCTAAAAATTTAATCTCCTATTTTTTCACACAGAACTCGATTTACGATTTTAATAATTTTTTTAACTTCTTAAAAACAAACTACAAATGACAAAGAAATTATTCAAAGTATTGCTTTTATTTTAATGCTTTTATTGTAAACAAAATGGCCTTGCCATTGTTAACAGTACACCTTCAAATTCATACACAGGACACACACACACATACAGGGCATGTGTACCTACATGATGAATCATGCATGAACATTTTGTAGGAATAATGTATTAATTTGATTAAAATGCATTAATTGCATCATACATTCAGGGTCATCCATTCATCCAGTCGTCGTTGATAAAATGCAACGTCAAACTCATGTAGGGCTGCATGGTTCGGCTGGACCATAGGTCTGTTGTAGTGGAATAAAACGACACATACCTGGGGCCGAAAGTTTTCAGCATGTTAATAAACCCCGGCTTTTCCACTGTATATATGGGCACCATATCTTTAGCGATATGCAATATTACTGCATCTGATATAGCTGTCCACCGGGCCCCTTTCTTGTCATAGGGGATTCAATGAGAAAATGATTCCACTAATGTTGGCTGCTTTTTAGTGGGTGTTTGTGGGCTGCAGCGGTCTTGTAAATCTCATAGTGAACAACATTTGTCCCACTCCGATGCATGTGTCTGTTTGAGATGCTGAAATAAATTGGTTGTGTTGCTGCCTTTACTTGCAACAGCCTTTAAACAAACTTTGCAGCGTACCGTGGTTTGTTCGAGGTCTGACGCCGCAAAACCGAACCAGTTCCAATCTACTGACTACTGAGACGGTGTCTTTTTTGGGAACGAACTCTTTGCTTGCTGCATTGTTGTTGTGTTTGTCTCTCTGTGGGAAGTAAATGCGGGGGGGGCGGAGCCCACTATGAAGTATTGGAGCCCATGGGGAGCAGCAGCGGAGGAAGTTAAAGAGAAAACCAATTTTCATTTTTTAAAATCTTCCTCAACCACAAACTCGAATTAATCGATAAAATTGATTTATCGCCCAGCCCTACTCTACACTAAACTGTACGTCTCGGCTAAGCTCGCCGTCTGACTGTTAGCAGCCAGAAGGCTGCATAGCTGCTATCCATCCTGTAACGTACCTTCGGTTTCTGGGGTTAGGGTTAGAATCTGCTGGGGGGCCTTCAAGATCATCTTGCCCTGGGCATGAACAAGACTATTAAGGCCCTGGTTGTCAGCGTATCATGATGGCAACCAAAGGCCAAGAATTGATTGTCAATGGCAACCTGGCAATCATTACAGTTGAGCCCTGTCACATTGTCAAGCTTTAAAAATCCAACAAACTTCCTTCAGTCTATGAGACGAACACACTTTAAAAACCTTCCTCTACACCACCCCAGTCAACAGCGCTTTAGCCCCAATATCTCCTCACCTGCTGCTGATGCCTCAAATCACACCGGCTTATAATATTTCCAAGGCACACAGCACATTCCCACCCATGACAGTGTGATTTTAAGCCCATTTATAGAAGCCATCTGCCGTCAGTGAATTTCACTATGAGATCAGCATTCTGCTCCCCTCTCTTACAGAGCAGATCCAGTATTAACACTGAGTCATGCTGCTGCATCATGAGGAAAATAATGAGGTCTAGACTGATGGATGATGAACAAACATTGTTCCTCATTTGTCTCGTCACACTGAAACCACTCAGTGTTCTTACAGCATTAACAAGCCTACCTAGCAGTGCTAGGAGGACAGTCTCCTCGCCACTCTGTGATCATGAAACCCCTTCAGGATTGCAGATAGATCTGTTTGGCGTGTAGCCTCTTGTCCTCAGTCAAGGCTCTGCCTCTCTCTCAGATAAGGGCACTTCCTCTTTGTCCAGCCGTCGCCCCGGGACAAGGCTGTCATTAAGATAAAAGAGGAGAGCTTGTACATCCCTGAGCACCTCAACACCTCAACAAGAAGCCATTGAAACTGCCTTTAGATCAGTTGTTCCTAACTGGTCTCAGCCTCAGAGTCCATATTTCCCTTCCAGTTTGTTTCCATTCATCCAATTACAGCTGTCAGTTGATTCAAGCCCAGAACCTTTTATGAGTCAGTGTCAGGGCTGCACAATATTGGAAAACTAAACTGTGATATACAGTTTATGGTGATATGAAAAAATATTTACCAGATGACTTGAATAAAGGTAAAGGGTCATTTATCATTGTTGTCATTACAACACAAGGGTTGTTTAACGCAACGTTTTTTGGTCACTTTATGCTACTTACAGACAGTGATGGGAATAACGGCGTTAAAAATAAATGGCGTTACTAACATCGTTATTTTTTTCAGTAACGGGTAATCTAACTAATGACTATTTCCATCGTTACAACGGCGTTACCGTTACCGACAATTAAATGTGGCGCGTTATAAACTGAAGCTACTCGTTGAAGCTGTTGTCATCCGACTTGGCTCTCAGCCACAGGAGCTGCAAAGCTGAGTAGGGAGGGGCGAGACAACCGCATAAGTGATGATGATTGGCTAAGGTAGAGTAAGAGTTCGTAAGCCAATCAGAGGCAGTGCTCAGTTTACACACAAACCACACACACACACAGCAGCCTCACACACACACAAACTAGCAGAGGTAAGCTGCAGCAATGGCGAGTCCAGAGGAAAAGTTGGCGTTTTCAAAGTGGAAGTACAGACACTGCTTTAATCTCCTTGAGGTAAAAGGCAAGAACAAAGCCTACAAGTGAAGTGTACATTATGTCCCAGAGCAAAGTGTTTGTCCACGTCCGTTGTAAGCAACTCTAATCTAATGAAGCATCTCTCAACGGCACACGCTTCTACAAAACTAGTGGCCAAAAACACAGTTGTTGACACTGTTGATGATGACTGCAGGCCAGGTGTGGCTAACGTGAGCTCCGCTAACAAAGAAGGACATGGAGCCACGCCGTCCAAGCAGCTGAAGTTGGATTTGTCCAAGCAGCCTAATTCATATACTTTTGCAGTACTATTTTAAAAGTACTTCATATTGTTAAACTGTTTCTTTCATTTTTAAGAAAATACTTGAAGTACAGTATGTCAGTACAGTAACTTGTGTGAAGGTTTGATTTATTTAATTTACACTACAGAGAATTAAAGCACTTCATATTTAAACTTTTATATATACTTTTACTTTCATATTTACTTTTATTTTTACGAAAAAATTTGAACAGTACAGTATGTACAGAGAGTTAAAAGCACTTCATATTGTTACACTGTGTATTTTTGTGATGAAGAAAATACTTGAAGTACAGTATGTCTACCAGTTGTGGTCTGTTGAGGTGCAATAAATATTAAAGGTTCTGTGTAGGTGTCTATGCAGTTCTACTCTATGAAACTGGCTTGTGAAACCCGCTTAGAAAAGAATCCAAATTCTTAGACATATTTAAACTTTTTTTAAAAAAGTAACGCAATAGTTACTTTCCCTGGTAACTAGTTACTTTTATAGTGAAGTAATTCAGTTACTAACTCAGTTACTTTTTGGGAGAAGTAACTAGTAACTATAACTAATTACTTTTTAAAAGTAACGTGCCCAACACTGCTTACAGAAAAAAAGTCACAGCCTGAGGAATGAAGCTGCTCTGTGGTCTGGTGGTACAGCAGCAGATACTTCTGTATCTTTTGTCAGATGGAAGGCTGTTCTGTTCTATTCGGAAATATTTAGTATATTTATTCTAAACTTTTTAGTAGCAGGTTTGACACTTTTGAATTTAGAGAAGATCCAGTCACAGTGATGTCTGACAAAAAACAGCTGTGCAAAAACAAACAGACGACAAATCAATTGACAATCTTCAATAGATTTAAATCAAGCAAGCAAAGAAATTTTAGTATGATTGTGTGCGTGTGAAGGACTCGTTCCAACGTTCAATCCGCTTGGTAAATAGTCTGTTTTGTTTTCCCCACAACCCCAAAACAGTTCAGTTCCAATCCAGCTCACAACCACAAAAAGAAAGACAACTCAAAAGGCTGCTCATGGTTTTATTTAGAGTGACCTCCTAATGAGAAATACACACATCCAGTGAATTATTCCTCCTGTGGACACAGACTCCAGAGAGAAAACTTCTGTTTTACCACCTGCTGGCTACAGTGACGTGGACTTTACAACACAGCTGATGCCGAGGGTTAAGCTGGTGTATCTCTCCTCCACTGAACAAAAAATAATGGCATTCTGACACTGTGACTCACTAGCAACAAACTCTATGTATTCATGAACCCTTAAAACCTTTTCACACCAAGCATGGATTTTCATCCCAAAAATGTGCACAGAAAAGTATGTTAACTGATTTTGTGGGTTCTTATCAACTTATGCAGAACATTCATGTGGGGGAGAAAATATTTGCACAGATCTCGATGTCAGCAGATTTCTGCATGCACATACAAATGTTTGACTGATAAAATCCTTTGTTGCAGCTGATGTCCAGGTCAAAATGAGAGAAAACCTCAGCAATTTGTTCTCACAACATCCAACACTGTATGACAAACACCACAACAACTACCTCAACAACCAAGTAGAGGACAATATATGGCTTGAGATCGCCCAACAGCTGGGATACATGAAAATGGTAATGTAGCTGTTATTCACTTGATTACGCATGCATGCACACATCACGATGTCCTTGCTGAAACAATATATCATGCAGCATCATGCATATATCAAGTGCTATAACCACTGTATAACCGTTCAATCTGATTTCACAAAAACTTACACTGAGGCTTAAAACCTCTTTCAAACCACCGGCTAGTTCACCAAACAATACAAACAGCTACGCAGATAGGCGCCTTAACTCAAGTGTATAGTCACGTCACACATCATTAGAAAGCTTAGATTCTCATGATTCTATTCTTGCAAACTTTCAAAACCACATCATTGGCAGCTCACTTCAGCGAGAAGAGCAAAAGCCCAAGAGCCTACAACAAGTAATGAGTGATCATTACATGCCAGCCTCTGGATGATTGATGCACTATGTAGCCAATGAGATCCAAATCAAGTAATATCTAGTTTATGTCAGTTTTTAAAGCCCTAAACTTGAAAATGATGCACGTTTATTTAGTTTAATATGTTTTGCTCTTTGAATCAGCCCTGCAATAAGAATGAGCAGTTAGTGATTAAACCAACATTAAAGCATGACAACTGATTCAGTATTTCATAATGAATAAAATAGCCTTTATCGACAGGCTGCTCACTCTGCAGCAGGAAAAGAGACTTGAAAATGAAAGCAGGATGTCTAAGATTCACCACACTTTAGAAGAATCTGTTTGTGCTTTCAGTCTCCTTTTAGTTCAAAATCCACTATTTAGGAGCCACTGGAACCTGGAACAACCTGAAAAAATCACCTAAATCTAAAAATATTTCATCTTTAATGCAAAGACCAATTCAACCACCAAACATACAGTAAACTAAACCTTCCAAAAGGGCCGCGATGAAGAGCACAGACTGATGTGATGGCCACAGTAAATGTTGTCAAGTCTGACATCAGTAAACCAGACATTATTTATATTGTCAGTGTCCTTCCTCTTCAGTCCGTGTCCTCATGTCCCCGGCTGCATGCAGAGCAAAGAAAACGACTTCCTGAGTCATGTTAGACGTGGGGTTAAGCTGAAGGCACATTAATTGTCTCAAAGAGGATTCAGCAGTCGACAAAATGCTCCGACCACCCAGTCTGCCCCGCTAATCCCTGAGAGAGGAGCCTCGCAGCAGCCCGCCAAGACACCACACAGGGACTACCACTAAGTAGGTGTAATGTGAGAGAGTGGACGGGCAGACAGAAGATTTAAATCACTTTCTACTCCTTTTATACCTCCAGTACATTCACTGAGTGGATGTTTTGGATATAACACATTTTTTTCTAAGTGCTGAAGGGCTCATTTATCAAGGACAAGTTTCAAACACTGTCTGGCTCCAGACTGAGGGTTTGCTTCTTTTCTCTCTTTTATATTTCTGTTAGTTGAATGTCTTTGAGTTGTTCAGTTGTTGACAAGACGAGCGAATCATAACTTACAGCCCTCCATTCCTGGTCGAGAAAAATAACATCTGAATGTTGCAGTCTCCCTTTAAGGACAGAAGTGGAGTTTAGCTCTGTAAATAAATTAGATGCAGTTGCTCAATCTTCAACCACAGGCAAGAACGTTAAAAGCTGACTTACAGGTTTGTATGAGTCCATCTCTAGAAGAACAGCCTGATGAAGAAGCAAATGAAATTCTAAAGGTTTCACAGGACAGAAGGAGGGGTTGTTAGACTGAAGGCAAGATTCAATACAATCCCACATTTCTAATGTGAGGTAGAAGTTTACTTTTGGATAACCAAAGATTTCACTAAACGCTAACATCTAAAATAACCCAATCAACAGAATAAACGTTATGCTTATGATCTGGTTAGGTTCAGGCACAAAAAAAACTTGTAACCCTTTTCCACTGGTCAAAATCCCACTTAAACCCGCTAAGATCAGGCTTTTGTGTGCAATGGGAATGTGTAAACTTGGCATTTACACCCGGCTCAATTGACTCTGCAGTAGGGTTTTTATCACCTTGGCACCTTGGTTTGATCTAAATGTAAGACCCGGGTGAACACGCTAAATTCCACCGCACGAAGTGATGACGCGTATCAACATCCAGTGGTGGCGCTTAAATAAGGAAGGAATTTGGGATGTGGTCTATTAAGGCCATTTTATTACTGGACACAGTGTTTTGAGCTGTGACAGGCGCACATCAACCCTCCCTACATGCGTACAGCTGCCCAACACTGATGTCTCCTCCTGTCCTCGTCTATCATTACTGACCACAAGTTTGGAGGAAAGTATGATGAAGCTCTCACTGAAGCACCAAAAGTCCAGTAATGGTGTTCCAGACAGCCCTAACATGGACACACTGCATCCTGCATCAACTAATCATGGAATAGTTGTGGAATCGTCAATTCTGACAGTCCTGTCGTACTGGCCTGCTTACTGAGAGTGTCGTTTTTCATCAGCTACATTTAAAGCATCAGCAGCAGCATCATGAAAGTCACAGCCCACAGCATTAAAGCTGGGTTAAACAAATTAGTTTGCATAAAATGTCATATGACTACATCTAAAGGAAGAAATGTTTATAGCTGTTCTGAATAGCCACGCTTGAGGCCAAGGCCAAAAGCCTGCCGTCATACAGAGGAACGAGACAAGATAGGACTAATGGGGCTTTAACAGCCTCACCTTACAGGTATTTATGATGTTGCACTCAAATGTCAACATGAATGTTAAAAAGTTGGGAGCTTGAGCAAGAGTTTCAAACCTGTCCTACTGTCATACCCCCACACACCAATCATTGCATGGAGGTCAGAGCTCCGACGATTAGTCGACTAAAGGAAAATTAAACGGCTACTAATTAAAGGCTACTGTAGTAATACAAATCTCAAAAAGAGATCCAGTTGTTTTTGCACTGTTACCAAATTCACACCAGCGCTGGTCATCAATTTCAAACAGTTCTCAGCCCAAGTTCCAACCAGGAGTCTTGCCTAAGTGCTGCACAGTAAATGTAATAAAACGAGTCCACTTCTGTTAAAGATGCCCACTGATTGAGTCACACCTAACCAACTTTGAATACACATGAATGGAAGTGAACATGTATTCTGTCATCTGCCTTTTTAGTTCTATTTTTGTGCATGTAGGCTAAGTGGAAGACACGAGCAAAAAAAGCCTGCAATGAGTTGAGCCGAGCCATGCAGAGGCCAGAAGTAATCGCAGCACAAATGAATTTGCCAAATAGGTGTTGTGCCGCAGCCAAAGGCACTTTCCCTCACAGGGGAATTACACAGGGTGATCCATCTTCATACTAGAATAGTCTTTTAATGTACTGTGCATAATTTATGAAGGTTTCCAAGAAAATGGATGTTTAACACTCCCATTCTTCAAGATTACAGTCCCAAATGTGCAACTTTTCATCATAAATAACAGCAGGTGTACTTTCATTTACACTTTTTGACAATAATTTCAGCAACAAATTATGCTTTTTGCATCAGTGAAACGTGTACAGTCATTTTGAATTTTTGCAAAGACAATATAAGAAAAAAAGCTTTATTTAGTATTCCTCAGTCCAATCATCAGTGCATCTTTGAAATGACTGCTTCTAGATGATTAACATCGAGGCCATTTCCACAGTGCCTGATGGCATAATATTGATTTTAACACTCACTTTTCATTCAGCTTAGTCTACCGCTGGCTGTCAGGGTCAGCAGCACAGCATACAGTACATATAGAGAACATCAGATATCTCAGGAGTCCAGCTCGCTGCTTTTCCCTTACATCAAGAGAAAATCTCACCAAACGTCATTCAAAAAGCTACTATTTTAAGGAAAACTTGATTATCTGCAATTTTGTCATTTGTCATAAATAGCTAAACAGCCTCTCTTATTCGTCAGGACTGACACTATCATTCAGTGTATTGATACGATATATTGCAGCAGTGGGCCCAACAGTAAAACTGCTTTGTCTGTTGTATGCCCAGTTTTCTTAGACCAAAATTCACAGGACCACTGATGTAGTCAGGACCAGCAGCACAGCGTACAGTGCAAACCAAAAGTGACAAACAACATGCATGGATATTTCCACTTATTTAGATGAAACTGGGCGTTTCATGCAGATGAATAACAAAACATGTTTTCCACCAGAACCAGGAAGCAGAGAAGAGACTCAAAAGACTCACAGATTCAAACCTGTGATAACAAACAATATGTGGAACAGTGTGTGATTTTGGGGTTTAAAGGCCTGACAATGTGCTCACAACAGTCCGGTTTAGAGGCTGTGCTGCAGCTTCCCAATAAATGATTTTGTAAGTGCATGAGTGTAACTGCTTATTAATGCCTCCTGGTTGTAAATAAAATCACATATATATATTTGGGTTCTTGTCCTCACAGACCAAGCGGCTTTTACTTCGATATGAAGTCAACTTTTATAAATGTTTGCTACACAAACGTTTCTCTTATTGTGAAATGTAAGCTTTTTATCACAAGGCTTGTAAGGATGTTAATCAAATTAGCTGCTCGCATTTATTTAAAACATATATGTTCTTAATTGTAATGCTGTTACAATTGTTCAGGGTGTCACTGACTTCAGTGTGACACAGGACACAACACGTGACATCTGATGGTCTCCTGCTGTCTGACAATCATCCTCTTAATAAACTCTTCATTTCAACTATACTATATAACTGGTGATGATTCAAATACTGCGATATGTATTAGATATTTCAGGAGTCGTGCTCGCTGCGCTTTCGCTCATATCATGAGAAAGTCTCACCAAACTTAATGGAAAAAGCCTCTAATTAAAGCAAAATTTGATTACAGGCAAAATTATATGTAATAAAAATGATCCAAAGAGCCTATGTTATTCATTCGGATCGACCCTTCAATTCGGCGTACTGATTAGATATAATGCAGCAGTGGGCTCAACAGTACAACCGCTTTGTCTGCTGTATCCTCAGTTTTCTTCTGCTAAAATCCACAGGACTGTGCTGAGGTGAGTAGCGTCAGTCTGTTGATGAAGTTATATTTTATTAAAACGTAACGGCTGCTTTTCACCTCATACACATGCCGTGTGGATCAGTGTGCTTTATTTGGTGAAAAAAATACTGTGTCGTGTTTAACGTGGGGTGTGCTTAGAGGGTTCAACGAAGATCGGTTTAATTGCCACATTTTTAAATGGAGTTTTGACTTAAGGAGGACTCGCTCTAAATGTGTGAACTCAAGCAAAAGGAAAATAAATGAAAGCGACCCATTAGCGGGTACTTACGGTGAGCTTCTCTCTGAAGGTGTTTTCAGTCAGTGGGTATGACAGCCAGCCGACCCTGGTGCAGGTGATGCTGCAGCGTCCGGACGCCACAGCGCGCAGGAGAACACACTAATGGAGGAGTGGAGCTCTGCGGGCTGAGGAAGAGAAAAACACAGTGGGTAATATCACCCAGGCAAGGTCTTTCCTGGCTGCTCCAAAAGCTGCCTTTTCTTATTGGACAGGAGGAAAGAGGTGGGCGCAGAAAAATGAGGCCACATTGGCGCATTACGCACCGGCAGAGACACTGATTGGACACACTGCGTATATACTGACAGAAAAAACTGTTTTTATACGCCATGTGTAACACTGGGGTTTTAGAGCAACACGACTGACAGGCTCCAGTGTGTACAGTGTTAAATATGACAAGAGTTATTTTATTTTTTAATAAATACAATTAATTATAATTATAATTATCTTAATGTTCCATCCAGAAACACTGTTTACATGAAACGATCGACACATTTTGTGCTGTAGATTAAAGCTTTACTTCCTCCTAAATATACAGTATGTTATTCTGAGGTATGGAGGACTCAAACTGCCAAATTCAAAACACATAAAGGAAAAAAGTAATAAATGACTCAATAAATAAATTAATGCATTAAATGCACCAACAATGATATTAGAATGAATGTGATTTAATTGATATTTTAGTTTTTAATTTGCCTCTGTATTATTTACCTTTGTATTAGTCCCCATATTTATTGACTTGTCATTTAATTTTCCATTTTTATTCATTCATATATCCATTCTTAAATGTATTTGTTTATGTATTGATTTATGCATTTATTTCTGTATTCTTTTCCCTTTGCATTTTGCAAGTTAATACATAAATAAATGCATACATAAATATACATACATTAATTAAAAATGAATAAATTGATAAATAAAATGGTAAAACAAGCAGAATCATCAGAAATTTCAATTTATGTACCATTTTATAAACGTATTAATGGCTATATTTATTTTTAGTATTATAATTGGTGCATTTAATGGGATATTTACCTATTTATTGAACCATTCATTAATTTAATTTGATTTATTTGTGTCAGTTTCAGTCCTCCATACTGAGTAGCTTTGACTTATTATATAATAAGACCAATATCTTAATAACACATGCTATATAAAATGTGTAATAATTACGTATATGCATGTATTTATGTTTAATGTCACAATGAAAATATATATATTAATAATTTGTTTGTTTTTTGTTGGACAACATCCTGTCTGCTCCTGTGTGTTGTAGAAAGTATCTGCCTGCTTCACACAGACAATATTGTAGGTTTTATTGTAATGACCAAATTCCTCCTCACTGTATTTGTTCTGGAGCTGACCCTGTCTGTAGCTGTCATCACTTCATTCAGAGAGGGAAACCCTACAGTGTGATTCCGTGAAAAGCTCAAGAAAAGATCCAGTGAGTGGTCCTGGAGTTGGGATTGCCTTGTCAAATTATTTCCAAGGTCAAGGATGAACACTGATGTGCAGTTATCGCTGGTGTTTTAAAGATTGAAGTTGAAATATTTGTATTATTTTTTATTATTATTGTATCTTCTCTTAATTAATATTCCTTTTCTGGAACCATAAAGGTAAAAAGATGGAGAGGATGAGTTTAATATATTCCCCATTTCAACATGTTTTTCTTGGCTCCTTCTCGTCACTATGAAGCAGTCTAAAAGCTCAGACGTCCTCACGGTTCACTGATATTGCATCTAGTTTAACTTACAGACGTTCAGATCACGAAACAAGCCTGCACTTTTGTATGTACCCCGAATGCCATGCAGGAAGCAGTGCAGTAACAACAGCAAGAATGAAATAGCTTGTTGGATCCAAACCAATAATGCAGTAGGAGTTGTAATTTGTGCCGTTGTTGCCCTGTGAAATCTGTGAACCAGAACAGCTCCACATCTTTCCCCACATCTGGATTTACTAGAACTTATTAACATTCCTGCCTCTACTGGAACTATAAATTTGGACTTTGAGGAAACTCATTACAATTAAATAGTGCAGATGTTCCACATAAACATCATTTAGAAACACTGAGGACTTTGCTTGTGTTACAGCAGACTGGATTAATAAGATACTACCTCTGATGACACTCTGTGACCTTCTGACCTCCTCTGTTGAGCGTCCTGCTTTCTTGTTTGGGGGTTTTGAGAAGAACAACTGTGACTTTTATTAGTATGAAAATGAATGGAAAAATATACAAAACAAAGATCTGAAGTGACAGGTAAATTCCTTCTTTTTTTTTACCATCTCATAAATCTTTATGAGCTTTAAGTACATCCTAAAAATTCCACAGTGACAATGTTTTCTGACAGGACATTCAGCTTTAAAATTTGATTAAATATGGTTAACATCAGTGCTTTTTGTGTCTGGACGTCATGTCTTGTTCCTGTTTTTATTTTCTGACATTTTCATTCTTCACATGTGGTCGAGCTCGTGCACCAACTTCAGACGGGGTGCATGCTAACATTTTTAGCTTAGCAGCTACAGTGAAGATTTCATCTTTAAAAAAGACTGTAAATAACGTCTTTTCAAATCAGTTTGTGATCTCGGGGCTTCTGGAGACTTGGATGTTTTCTGGTTCTTTTACCGTTTTAAAATAAGTTCCCAGCTACTTCAGTTGTTTAGGAGAATGCTGCAGCAGTGTTCAAATTTAGGGCTGCAAACTAACGATTATTTCAATTGTTGATTAATCTGTTGATTACTTTCTTGATTAATCGATTTGTTGTTTGGTCTACAATTGTTGAAAAATATCGATCAGTGTTTACAAAAGTCCAAGATGACATCATCAAATATCATGTTTTGTCCACAACCCAAATATATTCAGATTACTGTCAACGAGGAGGAAAGAAACCAGAAAAAAATCACAGTTAACAAGCTGGAATCAGAGAAGTTTCACTTTTTTGTCTTTAAAAAATTACTCAGTGATTAATGGATTATTAAAGTACATAGCGGTTAATTGTTGCGGCTCTACTCAAACTATTATATCATCACATATTTTGCCTTTTATGGGATACATAGAAAAGTTTCCATGAATTGTAGAAATCAATATCTGGGAGCAAAAGACAATAACAATGGACGACACCAGTGTGTTTCAACCTGGTCCTGATGCCCCCTGCCCTGCATGTTGTAGATGTGTCCTTGCTCTGACATGTTTGATTCAGATGAAGGGGTCATTATCAGGCATCAGCAGAGCTTGATGACGAGCTGATCATTTGAATCAGGTGTGTTGGAGCAGTGTGCAGGACAGGGGTCCATAGTAACAGGACTGAAATACACTAACCTACACAACTTAAAGTCCCTACATGGAGCCAATTTAACAAGCATAGAAGAAGAACCTGAGGAAGTAACATCAGAAGATATCTGAGATGGTTTATTCTGCATGTGTGCTCCCTCAATGCAAAAAAGTGCTTAATCCAATCTATACTACTGTCCAAGTCCAAAAAAATACACTTCAGAGCATTTCCCTGAAGTGTCAGTACAATATGATGAATGTCATTCAACCAGAGAACTTTAACACACAGCTGTCCACCATGCTGAACGTTAGTTAAGGAAACTTTTAGATTTGTTTCCAGAGGGTAGGTGTTGCAGTGGAAACAATTCCCACGCTGATTATTTTCAGCACATCAGGGTGAACTGAACACACTGTGGGTGTCTGAGAGATTGTGGAGTGTTTATGGCCTTACAACAGCTACAGGACATCTTCCAATCCAAGGAGTTTAAGAAACTGTCGTCCTCCTTCACTGCTGAGTCTAAAGATCAGTTTAATTAGTCTGATACTATGACTTAAATTTTTCTTTTTCTTTCGTCAGCTATAATCTCCACTACATTAATGACGTATTGCTAGTAGGTATACTTTGCTTGTATTTTATGAAAAATTGAAGTTACTCACTTAGAGAGTTCTAATGTAAACACATACAGCATGGCTCATGTATGTGTCCAGGTCAGATACTGTAGGATGTATTCAGTCTGCAGCACAAAAGCTGCAAGCAGGACTAAACTGTTCACTGTCAGAAGTGAATAAAAATCATGAATAGTCACATCTATTAATGCTCGGGAGTATAAGCTAATAGTTTAATTTCAAGACAAATAATGTAAACTGGAAATAATGAAAACAGCATATGACCAGAGTAACTGCTAATTGCAAACTGTAGCTGTTGTTGTTGTTGGCAGGTAGGTCAAAACTGTTATTTCTTAACAGTCTGTTGATAATTGTAGTTAACTATGACTATTTTCAGCTAAGGTTCTTACACATACACAACTTAACTGAGGGTTCATACACACATACGTGTGTACTTATTTTAACCCAAACCACAATGTTTTCGTAACCTTACCAAGTATCTCAGTTTTGTTGCCTGAACCAAACTGCCGTGTATGACAAGAACACATACGTTTGTTGATCTTGGGAATGCATGGTGCTATATGTCATTTTGGGACTCACTGGCAATTGACCTCTTCAGTCGTTAAGGTATCAGGATGTGTTGTTTTGAAATAAGCAGTAGTCCCATACGCAAATTTAATATATGTACATATATGAAATTCACATATATGAAATACAGTATATGTGCATATGTGTACAAACCACATATGAAACTTATTAGAAATTGGAACAATTTCATATATTGACATATATGTCAAGCCCATACAAATATGGAGGTTTATGTATGTAAATTACATATTTTGACCGAATGTCACATGTATAATTTTCTATTAATATAACACCTGTATTTGTATAATATGCATAAAATATTATGTACATATATAGATGAAAACTTTTCTTAAAAGTTAAAAGAACTTTTTCTTTCTTTTAATATACTGTATGTCCATATGCAAATTGTATATGGGTGTTCTACACTTATATCTTGAAATATATGAATTACATATATTGTTAGAATGTATGGTTGCAGCATGTAATATAAAAAATTGAAGCTATAGTAAAGAATGTATTCATTTGGTCACTAAGACTTCAAACTAACATGGATTTTTCACATCAAGATAAATCAACTCTACCCACATTTTGAAGTAGGTTTCAATTTCAATTTGGGAATGTGAATAATTTGTAGACATACAGTTTGTTGTTTCATACAGTTAAACAGTTTGTTAGCTCTCCTAATATTTATCATGATTTTGTACCCCAGTGATCTGAGTATTAAACAGAGCCAAAATGTGTTGATAACTCTGTGGGTGTTTGGAGGCTAAATCTGAAAAAAGACAGACCAACTGTAGGTAAGAGGAATAAGAAGTCATATGGCGTCAGAAAAAATAAACCCACACCCAGCAAACAAGGGATGAGACAGTTATATTAGCAAGAATGAATTCTGATGCCTTAGAATAGTTAATCATGTACAGAGACATGTGATGTGTGTGTAAATGTGATTTATTTCAGAGAAGCATGATGTAAAGAATTTCCTCCTAATAATTTATTTCCTCCTGTGGTGAGAGCAGGACTGCAGGATGATTTGTCAGGTCTGGACTGTGTGTGTTGAATTTTTCATTTTCAGAATTCCTTATGTTTTTCTGTCTCAGTTATTTATTTTGAAGTCTGGTACCATACAGGCACACCGGGACAGAGGTGTGAATTCTGGTGGTGATATTAAATACGCCTTTAAAATATCTGTATGAAAAGAATGTGTGGAATCAAATACTGTTCAGGCTATATTTCTGAATACAAACAAAGAGGCAAACTGTGACAGAAGGTGGAGCAGACTCATTGGACTCCTCCACCATCAGTACATTCAGAACATGAATTCAGTGCAGGTGTCCATGTTAAAGAGCTCCATGTAGCTCAACTCGCTATCAAAGAGCAGGAGGTTAAATGTTTGTTACTGTCCCACAGGACAGATGAGCAGATCAATATTCAGGCACGTGATTCATGATCAATACGTCAATATTCAATTCATCAAGCAGCTGCTGACATTTCTCCATTTGAGCCTCCTGGGATCTGCCGTCAGGACACTTTTTATTTTCTGGCCAAAATGATCAAATAAACTTCAAAGAAATGTCCCAGAGTTCTTCATGGTGTCATGTTTCTTCTCTGTGTTGTATTGAAGAGATTGTGTTACAACTGAACATAAAGTCCAGCTGTTTTTTCTTTCATCTGCAGGTCCTACACAAGACATGTGTGCTGATCACTGCTCAAAAAGGAATGCTTTCACTTTGAAAAATGGGATTATCGTGCAAGTTTCATGTATTTCCATATCTCTTACAAACTCTTTTGGGTTGAGGCAGAGAACTGTTGATGATAGAGGCAGATAAATGATGAAATGTCCCTTTAATGAGTCATCTGTTTGGGATATTACATTTCAAATGAAAGCATTTTTAAATATCCATCTTTTCTCTGTTTAAGATTCACAATAACTGCAGTAAACACGTCACAACTAGACTGAGCTGGTCGCCAGTGATGTACAGTGAAGTACATTTACTCAACAACTGCACTTAAGTGCAATTAGTAATTCATTTAGGTAATTGTACTTTAATTGAGTATTTATATTTTCTGTTATTTTATACTTACACTTCACTACATTTTGGGGGCAAATATTGAACTTTTAACTCATTTTACAGATAACATGCTGCATCAAAGTCAAAGTGGAACATTTTTGAACTTATTCATTTTATCAGCAATCAGATTTTTTTTAAAATGCAGAGAGAGTTAATCAGTCAACCCAGAATATACAACATACATATACAACATTTACTTTACTTCTTCTGATACTTTATAACTTACTAAATTTAATATTGGATACTTTAAGACTCTTACTCAAGTCTGACTTTAGGATACTTTTGAACACTGCTGATTGGCTCTCGCCGCAAAAGAATGATTGAAATCTGTCCTAACAGGTCCTGCAGCATCTGACCCACATGAAGCAGGATCCTGTTTAAATCTTCCAGTATAGCAAAACCCAGCCCATCTCTGCATGTCCCACTCACCTGTCATTTGATTTATTCATTTTTTCTTCTGATGGCCTCCTATGTTCTGTAGTAATCTGTCTGTGTAGTGGCAGGAAGCTTTAGAATGATTATTCCTGGTAGTGCAGTAAACAAAGTACATAAATATTGGTCATTATAATTTATTGACTATTTCTCTTTCCCAGTGTAATTGTTTTCCATATATGCTTTTTTATACTGTGAATGCATCAGCCCTGTGTCGAGGACAAACTTTTATAAGTTTACATGTTACAAGCTGATGTTTTCTCAAAACAATCCCAATCTCTGGGTCATGAAATACTAAAAACTATAACTGTGAAATTTAAACAATCTGGGACCTTCACTGTTTTTTCTGTCAGACTTCCTCTTTACTGGGACATGTGCTCAGGTTAATTCTAGTGCATTGACTCATTTACTGTATGCTGTATTTTAAAGCAGACAGCCAGGCGAGAGAGGAAACCTTGCAGCAAACTTTCCTCTGATTAATCACCAACAACACTCAGAAGATTTATAACACAAGGAATGTCATTAAAACATTACCTACTATTTAAATTCTTCTATTATTCACCAAACAGGTGGTGATGTGGAAAACACAGAGGGAAAACAGTGTTAAAGACTTCTCTGTGCTGTGCTGTTTGTTTCTCTTCCAGGTTTGTCAGCATCTCTCAGCAGATCTGAATGAGTCATGTATGAGAAATATGTGAGTGAGCTGGAGGGAGTAGAGCTGATCCTGAGTCAGAGCAAATCACAGAGGCAGACAGTGTGGAAATGAAAGGACTCCAGAGAAGTACAGTAGAGTACATCAGAGGAACCAACGCACAGAGGAGCTCTCTCTCTCTCTTTCTGTGTGTGTGTGTGTGTGTGTGTGTGTGTGTGTGTGTGTGCGTGTGTGTGTGTTACGTGCCCGGCAGGGGCAGAGGGTTTGTTTTCTTTTTCCCTCTCTTCTCTGTCTCTCCCTCCCCTAGTTTTCCTTCAGGTGCTGACAAGGTGATGAGCTGCACCTGAGAGGCCATGAAGCCACCGCCCCCTGTTGCAGTAATTTCTGCAATGGCCAATCACCTGACTGGATGCCCAATAAAAGGGAGCCTGGCTGAGGAGCTCGCTCTCTCATTTTTCATTTGGTCCTCATATAATACACATGCTCTGGCAGACTTGGTTTTGTTTTGGATTTTTAAAGGTATGTGGTGGGAGAAAGGAGTTAGGTAAGTTGGGGTGCCCTATACATTTCATCACGTAGTAAACTCTGTCTAAAAACACTAGTTTAGCGGTGGATGGATGCCACTCGTGTATCGTTTTGACAGTTGTTTTGAACTCCTTTTTTTTTTAGAGAAGACAGAGGTTTTTGTGTTGGGTTTTGAATAAGAATTAGTATAGGCCTTGTTTTGTTTTATTGATTTCATTGCTTTGGCACTCCACCTCACTCCTTTCCTCCCCCACATTTTGTAAACCAAGTTGTGAGTTAAGTTCATCCTCATTAAAGCAGTTTTTCTTTAACCATTAACTTTGTTTTGTCTGAATCCTTGGTTTGTCATGTTGCCGTTCCCTGTTCCCCCTGGACAATAAAAAGGGACGTATCTGTCTGTCTGTCTGTCTGTCTCTCTCTGTCTGAAGAATGAAGGCAAATATAACAAAACTCATGTACTTGCAAACATATGGTGGCTCAGAGGGGCCAACACATTTTGATAAAATGAAGCACAATCAAAATGAGAATAAGAAGCAACATGAGAAAGAATTATCATTATTGGTATATCAACAGTGAACCATAAATGTATTTAAATCGTCACCATTTTGATATGCTCAAACATGCTTGACTGATGGGACTGTATGAAACCTGAAGATGTAATGAGGGGAGAGAAAAGAACTTTTGTTCACATTTGACTGCCTTGAATTAATAATTTATGCTCACAATACTTTAGATAGGTAATTAGAGCTCTCTAATCGATAATGCTTTCACATGAATTGATGTAACATAATGTTGAATAATGATCTACTATGTGTTTCAGGAATGTTGAAGACAACACAACCTTGTTCAAGTCAAGCTGTGAAGTAGAGCCAGGCTGTTTTTTTTTTTTTTATTATTATTTTTTATTTAAGTCTTTATTTAGTTTTTCAATGAACATTAACACAAATGAACAAGTACGGAAATGTGCAAACCGCACAGACAAAGCACAAGATTGTCTTTACAGTGCACATAACATTAATAATTGAGGTGTCCACCAGCTCAGCACCAGTCTTTGAAAAAGTCATTACCTGCCCCACTCTGGGATCAAACTTGAAAACTAAAGAAAATTCTAAATAAATAAAAGAGCCCATCCTTCCACCTGTATAACAGTTTCCAGAAAATTAAATATTCTATATAGTAGTAATAGTAGCTGTAAAGCCTGGCACAGCTCAGGCTGATATTTTTCAGGTACTTGAATGTTTCTTGAGTATTTTTGTTTTATAATTCTACTTTCAGAGTGAAATATTGTACTTTAACTTGACAGTTTAATTTACAAATTACTTTGCAAATGGAAGACTGCACTGCACAGACACACTCTCTGGTTTGTGAGACAGGTAAATGGCACTGTGTTTTATGTTGAACGTTCCTTTTATCAAATAAGGGAATATTTCAGCCAAAGACATATGTATGTCAATATGAACATGAGTTAAAAGTTGACCATGTGAGGATGGATAAGCACACTGAAAGAATGCGGCATAGTACATTTCAGCATGTTAAAGCTTAACATTTCTTTATGTTGAAGCTTTACATTTCTTTATGTTGAAACTTTACATTTCTTTATGTTGAAGCTTTACATTTCTTTATGTTGAAACTTTACATTTCTTTATGTTGAAGCTTTACATGTCTTTATGTTGAAACTTTACATTTCTTTATGTTGAAGCTTTAGATTTCTTTATGTTGAAGCTTTAGATTTCTTTATGTTGAAACTGTACATTTCTTTATGTTGGTACTTTACATTTCAGCATGTTGAAGCTTTACATTTCTTTGTTAGACCTTTACATTTCTTTATGTTGAAACTTTACATTTCTTTATGTTGAAGCTTTACATTTCTTTATGTTGAAACTTTACATTTCTTTATGTTGGTACTTTACATTTCTTTATGTTGAAGCTTTACATTTCTTTATGTTGAAACTTTACATTTCTTTATGTTGGTACTTTACATTTCTTTATGTTGAAACTTTACATTTCTTTATGTTGAAACTTTACATTTCTTTATGTTGAAGCTTTACATTTCTTTGTTAGACCTTTACATTTCTTTATGTTGAAACTTCACATTTCTTTGTTAGACCTTTACATTTCTTTATGTTGAAACTTCACATTTCTTTATGTTAAAACTTTACATTTCTTAATGTCAAACTTTTACATGTCTTTATGTCGAAAATTCACATGTCTTTATGTTGAAACTTTACATTTCTTAATGTCAAACTTTTACATGTCTTTATGTCGAAAATTCACATGTCTTTATGTTGAAACTTTACATGTCCTTATGGAATGTGGCAGGACGGTCTTTTCGTTTCCATCCCGTCCCCCTCTTCCTTGCTCCATCCACATGAGGTGTGGCTCGGCGCACTGATTGATGGGCGGCGCTGCGCACTTTATTTATACTGGCTGTGGCCAGGCGTGGCAGAGCCGGTGCAGGTGTTTGTGCCTTTGTTGCGTGTCTGAGTGTGGTGGAGCCCTGTTTGGCGTGGCGGATCATCTTGGCGCACGTTTCCTCCTGTAGCACAACAGGTATGCGCACCGCTGTCCTTCCTCCTGCTGAGCGTGCCACAGGGCGCATCGGTGACACGGTTCTCCTTTTTTTATTATTGTAGTGTGGCAGACTGCTGTCGCCGTGGGGCCGAGTTGCCCCGCTGGAAGCCCTCCTGGGTGTGGATTGTGCCTCCTCGTGGTAAGTCGGCGTTGTCCGCCATCCTCTTTTCCTTCTACCCGCTGCTCGACCCCCGGCTAATTGTTAAATATGCTGTGCCACAGTTTGGATCAGGCAGAAGCCGTGCAGTAACTCTGCTACCTGGCCTGCTGTGACGCTGCGCCGGTGAGGTCCATATAAGTATTAATTCATCGCCACGGCTCCCTGGACGACGCTGCTGTTTTGATTGGCTCCATTGTTTGGCTGCTGCTGACTTTACGCAGCTATTTTAGTCCCATTTAAAAATTTATTCTTGTTGTCGTCTTTTTTTGGGGGGGGGGGGTTAAGTTTGGGTCCAGCATCCCCCTCACAGAGCTGTTATAAGAGCCCTAAAGCTCCTGGGCTCTCTGGGGGCTGCTGCGTGGGTCTGTTATTGATTGGAGGAACAGCTTGATTTATTAATTTGTGTATTGATAAGTGTGAATTTGAGTTCTTTTGTATTCTTTTCATTGTTTTTGTTTAATTGTATTTGAAGATTTAATTATATATGTATATATTTTTTTGGTTATTTTGGTTTCTTTTTCATAATACTTTATTGTTGATTTTGGTGCGTGCGTGAGAGAGATATCAGTCAGACTGTGAGGCCATTTTAATTCTCCCTCTCTCCTTGTGGACAGGTGCTGTGAGCCCAGAGCGGTGACCCAATCCCTGGTGGCGGGTTCTTCACGTCTCAGACGTGTGTGTGCAGTGTCACGGGTGATATTATTTGTTTGTTTCTCCCTCCTCTTTGGTTTCGGGCCGCCGTGGCAAGCCCAGCCCTGTCCATCCATCCCCCCTTTTGGCCCAGTGTTTATTAATGTGAGACGGCCTGGTAATCTTGAAACTTAAACAAAATTGTATAATAAAAGGATTTTGAACACTGTCTCCTGCCCAGTGGTGATTCATGAGCCTGCGTGATCTTAAAGCCTCTCTGAAAAGCAGTAACTACTTCCTGGGGCGAAATTCCACAGGTGGCGTTGTTCGGCAACACTCATCCCTAGCCTCCACCTCGCCACATTATGTTGAAACTTCACGTCTTTATGTTGAAGCTTTACATGTCTTTATGTTGAAACTTCACGTCTTTATGTTGAAACTTCATGTCTTTATGTTGAAACTTCACGTCTTTATGTTGAAGCTTTACATGTCTTTATGTTGAAACTTCACGTCTTTATGTTGAAACTTCACGTCTTTATGTTGAAACTTCACGTCTTTATGTTGAAACTTCACGTCTTTATGTTGAAACTTCACGTCTTTATGTTGAAACTTCACGTCTTTATGTTGAAACTTCACGTCTTTATGTTGAAGCTTTACATGTCTTTATGTTGAAGCTTTACATGTCTTTATGTTGAAGCTTTACATGTCTTTATGTTGAAACTTCACACGTCTTTATGTTGAAGCTTTACATGTCTTTATGTTGAAACTTCACGTCTTTATGTTGAAGCTTTACATGTCTTTATGTTGAAACTTCACACGTCTTTATGTTGAAGCTTTAGATTTCTTTATGTTGAAACTTTACATTTCTTTATGTTGAAACTGTACATTTCTTTATGTTGAAACTTTACATTTCTTTATGTTGGTACTTTACATTTCAGCATGTTGAAACTTTACATTTCTTTATGTTGGTACTTTACATTTCAGCATGTTGAAACTTTACATTTCTTTATGTTGAAGCTTTACATTTCTTTGTTAGACCTTTACATTTCTTTATGTTGAAACTTTACATTTCTTTATGTTGAAGCTTTACATTTCTTTATGTTGAAACTTTACATTTCTTTATGTTGGTACTTTACATTTCTTTATGTTGAAGCTTTACATTTCTTTATGTTGAAACTTTACATTTCTTTATGTTGGTACTTTACATTTCTTTATGTTGGTACTTTACATTTCTTTATGTTGAAACTTTACATTTCTTTATGTTGGTACTTTACATTTCTTTATGTTGAAACTTTACATTTCTTTATGTTGAAGCTTTACATTTCTTTGTTAGACCTTTACATTTCTTTATGTTGAAACTTCACATTTCTTTGTTAGACCTTTACATTTCTTTATGTTGAAACTTCACATTTCTTTATGTTAAAACTTTACATTTCTTAATGTCAAACTTTTACATGTCTTTATGTCGAAAATTCACATGTCTTTATGTTGAAACTTTACATTTCTTAATGTCAAACTTTTACATGTCTTTATGTCGAAAATTCACATGTCTTTATGTTGAAACTTTACATGTCCTTATGGAATGTGGCAGGACGGTCTTTTCGTTTCCATCCCGTCCCCCTCTTCCTTGCTCCATCCACATGAGGTGTGGCTCGGCGCACTGATTGATGGGCGGCGCTGCGCACTTTATTTATACTGGCTGTGGCCAGGCGTGGCAGAGCCGGTGCAGGTGTTTGTGCCTTTGTTGCGTGTCTGAGTGTGGTGGAGCCCTGTTTGGCGTGGCGGATCATCTTGGCGCACGTTTCCTCCTGTAGCACAACAGGTATGCGCACCGCTGTCCTTCCTCCTGCTGAGCGTGCCACAGGGCGCATCGGTGACACGGTTCTCCTTTTTTTTTTATTGTAGTGTGGCAGACTGCTGTCGCCGTGGGGCCGAGTTGCCCCGCTGGAAGCCCTCCTGGGTGTGGATTGTGCCTCCTCGTGGTAAGTCGGCGTTGTCCGCCATCCTCTTTTCCTTCTACCCGCTGCTCGACCCCCGGCTAATTGTTAAATATGCTGTGCCACAGTTTGGATCAGGCAGAAGCCGTGCAGTAACTCTGCTACCTGGCCTGCTGTGACGCTGCGCCGGTGAGGTCCATATAAGTATTAATTCATCGCCACGGCTCCCTGGACGACGCTGCTGTTTTGATTGGCTCCATTGTTTGGCTGCTGCTGACTACGCAGCTATTTTAGTCCCATTTAAAAATTTATTCTTGTTGTCGTCTTTTTTTTGGGGGGGGGGGGGTTAAGTTTGGGTCCAGCATCCCCCTCACAGAGCTGTTATAAGAGCCCTAAAGCTCCTGGCTCTCTGGGGGCTGCTGCGTGGGTCTGTTATTGATTGGAGGAACAGCTTGATTTATTAATTTGTGTATTGATAAGTGTGAATTTGAGTTCTTTTGTATTCTTTTCATTGTTTTTGTTTAATTGTATTTGAAGATTTAATTATATATGTATATATTTTTTTGGTTATTTTGGTTTCTTTTTCATAATACTTTATTGTTGATTTTGGTGCGTGCGTGAGAGAGATATCAGTCAGACTGTGAGGCCATTTTAATTCTCCCTCTCTCCTTGTGGACAGGTGCTGTGAGCCCAGAGCGGTGACCCAATCCCTGGTGGCGGGTTCTTCACGTCTCAGACGTGTGTGTGCAGTGTCACGGGTGATATTATTTGTTTGTTTCTCCCTCCTCTTTGGTTTCGGGCCGCCGTGGCAAGCCCAGCCCTGTCCATCCATCCCCCCTTTTGGCCCAGTGTTTATTAATGTGAGACGGCCTGGTAATCTTGAAACTTAAACAAAATTGTATAATAAAAGGATTTTGAACACTGTCTCCTGCCCAGTGGTGATTCATGAGCCTGCGTGATCTTAAAGCCTCTCTGAAAAGCAGTAACTACTTCCTGGGGCGAAATTCCACAGGTGGCGTTGTTCGGCAACACTCATCCCTAGCCTCCACCTCGCCACATTATGTTGAAACTTCACGTCTTTATGTTGAAGCTTTACATGTCTTTATGTTGAAACTTCACGTCTTTATGTTGAAACTTCATGTCTTTATGTTGAAACTTCACGTCTTTATGTTGAAACTTCACGTCTTTATGTTGAAGCTTTACATGTCTTTATGTTGAAGCTTTACATGTCTTTATGTTGAAGCTTTACATGTCTTTATGTTGAAACTTCACACGTCTTTATGTTGAAGCTTTACATGTCTTTATGTTGAAACTTCACGTCTTTATGTTGAAGCTTTACATGTCTTTATGTTGAAACTTCACACATCTTTATGTTGAAACTTCACGTCTTTATGTTGAAGCTTTACATGTCTTTATGTTGAAACTTCACACATCTTTATGTTGAAACTTCACGTCTTTATGTTGAAACTTCACGTCGTTGTTAAACTTTTACATTTCTTAATTTTGAAACTTAACATCTGTCTATATCACTATCGCTATTATCTCTCTATCTCTGTCACTCTCTCGATCTCTCCATCTATCTCTATCGCTCTAAAATTCAAATTCAAAGGGGCTTTATTGGCATGAAAGAAACAATGTTGCCAAAGCATCTGTCCAAACACTCGGACAGAACACAACAAATAACAACATGAACACCAACACAACACCAAGATTGATTTACATTAATTATACACCCTAAAAAATCCTGGGTTAAAATCAACCCAACTTGGGGTTTTTTTTTAACCCAACGCCTGGGTAACTATTGGACCAACCCAGCAGTAGTTAATTTGACCCAACAAAATGGGTTGTGCATTTTAACCCAACAAGATGGGTTACACATTTAATTCAAATGCTGGGTCAAATTAATTTCAACCCTGGGTAAATTCTACCATATGAATTGGTTAATTGTTATACTCAAATAATGGGTCAAATTAATTACAACACTGGGTAAATTCTACCATATGAATTGGTTAAATATTATGCAAATTATACTTTATATAATATTCCACCCAAATGCTGATTCATAAACTGCAATGGGATAATTTTACCTCAAAAATGGTGATTATCGTGATGTTGTGTTTTACTGTAACAGAATACCCATGTCTCGTAAACAGTTACATTACAAACCCTCTAAAATACATCCTATATTTGCTCATGCGAATATATTATGCAATAAACACTTTTAAACAATGTTAGAATCTTAGAAAAATATTTATTCTATTTTTGGCAGATCAGATGATTAACGTGCAAAACAATCTTCAACAATTGACAGCAGTGCAAAACTACATGAATAAATGTACAATATCTTGTGTTTAGGACTTTTAAAAGCGAAAATGAAAAACGGACCATTACTACGTCAAAAGTAACCAACTAACTACAGTATTAAAGGGATAGTTCGGATTTTTTGACATGAAGTTGTATGACATCTTCACCATCAGTGTCGTGCATCAGCAGTGACTTTTCCCCCACTGCGTCCTGTGAGCCGAGGTCTGTCCCGCTGTTGTTGCTGAAGAAAGTAGTTACGGCTAGTTTGCGGGGTCACGAAGATAAAGCGTTTTGCTTCAAAAAACAATATCCGTTCAAAAGAGTAAAACATTTGCATCACAAAATCGTTTACGACAAAAAAGTCAGACCTCACGATCACCTGGCACTATTTCCCCTCCCTTCGTATCACTGCGCGCTTCCGCCTGTTGACACACGGCACCGCTCCGTCAGCTGTTTCACGGTGTTTACATGCTCGGATGTGCGAGAGAGCTAACGTGAGAGCTAACGTGAGTACTAGCGAGATTATTAGACAAGAGGATATATAAAAATGGTGCGGATTTGCGATTATCCGGGTTGCAACAACAAAGATCACACCAAGTCGCCGTATATATTTCACCGCTTTCCTGTCACGGACATTGCTATTAGGCAACTTTGGCTTCTTGCCATAGGCTTGAACATTGAAGCGATGACACTGATGGTGAGGATGTCATACAACTTCATGTCAAAAAATCCGAACTATCCCTTTAACAGTGTCACGGCCTTAAAAGTTTGGAAACCATTGCTGTAAACAAATTTGAACGCATCTTAAAAAAAGGAGCCAAAAAGGCTTGGCAACCCAATAAAGATTATCAAGTAAACATTTTAAAAATGGATGCTTCAAGTATCCATTTGAATTCTTCGCCTCAATAAGCACATAACTTGCTCATAAATTACTCCTTCTGAGCATGAGGTAACTATATACATTTGATGTAACTTTATATTTTGAACATGAACACACTTGACACTTCAATCCAGAACCATGATTTAACCAGGTAGAACTCTACTCTGAGCCGGAGAAAAAAAAAGTCAAATCCACAGTCTACTTGCAAGCAAGTATTGCTGCACGCAAAAACTTAACCGGTTTTGATTCATCTCCTTCCATTCCATACACTCCATTTTGGAGGAACTCCCAAACTGGAGCACACTGCTTCGGGTACTCGATGTCAAATATATAGAATACCTTAAAGCAGACATCGACTGCCTGAAGCAGTGTCTTCTGTTCCAAAGCCTCCCCAGCGACAATGACAAAGGCCTGAGACGAGTGCCGTATGTCGTTCCCCAGCGACAGGACATACGGGTGATGCCTTCGCCTCATCGAGATATTCCACCAAGTTTGTTCCAACCTGAGAAAGAAATAAAGAACAAAAGATGATAAATCAAAAAAAGTAATACAGTGGTTCTCAAAGGGGAGCACACGTTGATCCGACGTCCCATTACCCCGACATTAGGTTCCAGTGAGGTTAGGGTTAAGTATAGGGTTAGTTTCAATGGTTCCCGACGGAGCGCGTCGGACGAATGCATCGTCAAATCAGTGGTCCGTTGGACTAACGCTACGCATCCATTCTCCAAGTGGATTCCACTTCCAGGGAACTCTGTGGATTCCTTTAGGGGGGTCTAAATTAACCCATACAAGCCTGTCAGAGTTAAGGGGAGACCTTAAAATTTAAAAGTTTGAGAAACACTGAAGTAAAATCTTGTCGAAAAGCAAAGAGTAAGCAAGATAATGATAATAAAAAAAATAAAAAATAAATACATTTCTGAATTATTCTATAAGTAGTCAGGCACATTCTTAACCAATTAAACTGGACCTGGGTTCGCTCTGTACTTGGATCACTGTTTTCCATCTACACAAAATGTCTTTGCCAAAAATAGCCAATCTACCAGCTCACAACATGTCACATTGCAAAGCATTGTGAGCCTGCTGATCTGCCATTTTGGCTAACACCCCGACAAGAATATGGATGCTGGGTTCAAGTGGTTAAAATGAATAACATTTCCCATTAGATATGCAGAGGGACTTACAGGCTTATGGTCGATAAACGCCAATTTGGACTCCTCGATGGTGTGCCGGAATACCTTTCGGCCAACTTTGTACATGGTTGGTGGAAGGAGCGTTGGTAGTTGGCTCAGGGCCAGTTCCCCCAAACAATCTGTAGGAAGACAATTTTATAGGTATCAATACATAGAATGGCATATCTGGGATTTGGTCATTTAGTAGCAAAATAAAACACCTGCTGAAATTGACATTTGCATAGTCTGCTGTACAATATAATATTGTATTACTGGGTGTTAATCCATTCAAAGTTTGTGCTGATTTTTAAATTATTCTATTTGTGTAATGGAGCTCCCTCTCTCTGTTGTGCCCATTTCTCACTCTTTTGAAGTAGTTTGACAGTTACATGGGCACTGGTCCCTTGAGTATCTTGAAAAGCAGGCCAATGGCAAGTTACTGTACTCTGTCCTCTACCCTGGGCCAGCCCACCCTAGCATAATGAGCAGGTGTTAGGTCATAGGTGTGAGGTCTAGGAGTAGTCCAATTAGTTTGTCTGGAGTTTATATTTTAATGACTTTGAGGTGCTAGAGTGTTAGTTAGCTCGCGCGCACCCAGCGAACCGGCTAGCTAGCGAAGTACCAGGCTGGCGAGCAAACCAGCAGGATAATTAGCCGCTTATGTCTTCACTGGGAACCAACAGTCTTGGTGCTGAGAGCCAACAACAGGAAGTCAGAGTAAATTAAGAGACAGTTGACTTGAGACTTTTGATTAGATTTGGTGACAAGAACAAGACATGTAGAATAACACCAGTCTCATTCTTTAAGGCCCTCATTATTATAGTTTATATAATGTATTCACATGGTACATATTCTGAAACAAGCTCATTAGCGGTAGTTGAAAAGTTCATGTGACCATGCTGAAGTAACCTGACAGTACTTTGAGATGAGTCATTTGTGAATACAATGTAGTAATTAAAGAACACTGATTGAGTGAAACATTGTCTTTTAAAATAAATATATGTTTCGGAGCCATATTCCTTTACATTGATGGCATAGCACAGTGGAATGAAGTCAAACCATTAGCTGTGTGAAAAGGAGGATATCACTGCAAAACCTTTGAGGTATGAGGATAAAAGTATGAGAACCCACACAGTGTACTCTGCTCCTCCAGCACCTTCGTCACACCATTAAACAGAGGGATCTCCACAGCTCTTCATCAGGTCCTGTTTGATCTGACAAAAACCCCCTTGTGGATTGAAACATTGTTTGATGGTCTAATGATTGTGTAGTGGAGTACTGTACAGTGTGTGGGCTTCCATCTTCTCATCACCTTTAAAACAGATATGACTGTAAAATATACACAGGTTTTATTAATGGCTGAAATATGCAAAACTGTGGTTAAGGTTCTTCAAATACATGTGAATATCAAGTCGGTTTGAAGCTTTTCCATAAATACCAGTCTGTGGAGCTCATGATGAGAAATATAGCCATACAGAAATACTCACTGGACTCGCTTCTCTCTTTTATATGATCAGAAAAGTCAGGTTGAACAGCTCAGTCACCTGAAGCAAATGTCATTGTACAAACCATTGATAAATGAGATTTATATGCTTAATTCGTTCTACAATATGTGCCTTATCACATTCAGATTACATATGTATGAGGTGACTTTCATGTCAGGAGACAGAGGGGATGGAGAGGTGACAACTAGCTGAGACAGCTACCAAGCAAGAGACCACTGTTTGAGGCGGCACTTCAACACTTGTGAGCATTAAACCACTGGGTAGTTTTGGTGAGAGACCGCTGTTCGAGACAGCATTTCAACATCTGTAAGTACAAAGTCAGTGGATATTTTTAGCGAGAGACCGCTGTTCATGATGATGTTTCAACATTTGTACACACCAAACCATTGGATACTCCTTGGCGACAATTGCTCTTCGAGATGGCGTTTCAACATTTGTAAGTGTGAAATCACTGGATATTTTTAACAAGAGTGCGCTGTTCAAGATGGCATTTTCATTTTCCTGTTACAATTAGTGGGTGTTTGTTGCAGGGCCCAAAAGTGGACAACCAGACTGGGATAGGTTTAAAGGTACAACAGTAGTGCAGTGTAGATGTAGCAGTTGCTGGCTTGGGCTGTGGATCACTGGTGGAGAGGAGAAGCTCACAGCAGAGATGGTAGCGGCTTGATGGGAACCTCTGAAGGGGAGACACAGGTGTAGACGCAGGCTGTGGGTCAGCTGGTGTGGTAGGAGAGGAGATGCTGGTAGAATGAGACACCGAAGATTCAAGGTGTAGTAGAGGCTGGTGACAGAGGTGCGGGAGGCTGGGTGGCAGGGTGGCTTGTGGAGATGAGTTACGTCACTTATGTAGCTTAACTGGACGTTGCATATTGTGTTTTTATTGCTTACTTGACCCCAGACTCCTTCACATGCTTAACTGACTCCAGGGGGCGTCATAGTTAAAAGCTTAAGGCCACTGACCGAGCTGGGAGTGAGAATGTGTTGAATATGATTGTGTAGCTGTCTTTGAAATGTGTTTATTTATTCATAGCGGGCCTCCACGTTCCTGCCCCATGTCATTCCAACCTGTTTTAATCCCTGTTTGAAGTCCTGAGTTTGGACTGTCAGGAGACTTGTTGCAGCTTGGTCCTTTAATCCTCTTCCTGCCTGTCTCTCCTGTGTTTACTCTAGGTCATCCTGTGCTGTCACTGAGTATCAGCTGGTGATGAGACAGAGTGTCTCTGTCAAGTCTCTCTTCAATGCCAGGCTCCATTTGGCAGTGCAGGAATGTAGGCAGCCAAATTACACAAGTCATTTAACACTGCAGGCAAAGGAGATTTAGAAAAAAAGAGAATGTGTCCACACCTGTCTGAGAGATACATCGGGCTGAGAGGGAAGTCAAATGTCTCTGCTGACAGGAGACGACAAAGGAACATGTCCACTGCTTCATATATTCAGTATGTTGAAGGTGGCTAACAATGAGCTCTGATTACTTTTAATTTGACTCTGTGCTCTTCACATAGTATCCATTAATAATGAGTCCTAATGGCCCGCAGCAGCACTGATCCTTGTATTGATTAGGTTTTTCTTACCTCTAATCTAATCATAGCAAAGCCTTCAGAGGCCTGTGGGGATGAGTCAGTTTTTTCTCCTGTCATTTCCATATCTTCTTACAGACATGGTGCAGTGAAGATCACAGGACAACATCAAACTGGAGAACGTCTCAAACACTGACTGAAAAAGAACGTTTCCTTTTCCAATTATTTCATCGTTTTTTTTCTTGGTCCCTGAAGCTATCACACATTGCACCCTCATGAGCACTTTTTCCAAGAAGCTTTCAGTGATGCAGTGTAACAAAGTACATGTACTCGAGTACTGTACTTAAGTACAGATTTTACCTTCTTTCTTCCACTCCACTTTAGAGTGAAGTATTGTACTTTTGACTCAACTACATTTATCTGATGTCGTAGTTACTTTACAAATTAAGATTGACATCATAGAAAATTCAGTCATTATGAATTGTTCATATAATATGATGTATTATTGATGTAACTGTCCACCTCAAACAACAGTTACTTACAGTTTTGTGTAAGTAAATGTTGTTCATGGTGGATTTATGAAAATAAATCATCAGAAACAGTCTGTTTATAAAATAGTCAAAACTCAACAGGGCCATTTTTCTGCATTGTTATTGATACCTCTTAGGATAATACTTAGATACGTTTACATAAATTATATTTTAATGACAGATTTTCACTATATTTTACTAATATTACTACTGCTATATACTGTGTGATATCAGTACTTGTGCTGCATTCATGTGCTCCTCGGATGGTCCACTACCTGAGGTCAGAAGTCATTCTTCCGACTTGGGTGTGTTCATGTGCGTCAAGTGAGAATGTTGGAGCAACATGGATGGTGTCTTGCATTTTATTGCTCAGAGCATTGAAACAAACATTAACAGCTGTTTCCTGTTTTTGAGTGACAAGATAGATCCCCTCTTTTATTTTCGAAGAGGGAAATCCCCTGTACGTCATCCCTGTTTCTTCTCGTTTCCTGAAGGTCTTGACAAAAAGTCTAAAATGCCAAAAAATAATCCAGACAGAGTTTTCTTCTCCTCTCTTCAGACTGGATAAAACAACATCTAGAGGTAATCCTACCTCAGGATGCACAGAGGTGTGTTCACAACTGAATATATGGAATAATTGGTAGGAACAGACATCATGCAGGCAGGAGGCTGCTTGCACAACAATGGGAGTACGTGCCATGGAAGTACAGACAGATATATGCTGATGTGGGTATGTTACATAAGTAATATAAATTTAATGGGGAAGATGTTTTTACAGCTCAGCAGCTTGTCATAACAGAAACTATGTTTAGCTTGCTCTGATTTTATACCACACAGCCTCTGTTGTTTTCGTTCTGTTTTGCTATTTTTCCTTTAATATGATGTTGTTCATACTGTTATAGCATTGTAATGTGTGACTCCTCTATTTGTTACAGCACTTCTGGGGGACAAGCTGGAGCTCACGAGGGTGGACCAACACCTCACGTCCTGGGTCCTCAACTACATCACCAACCGGCCACAGTATGTGAGGACTCAGGACTGTGTGTCGGACACAGTTGTCTGCAGTACGGGGGCCCCACAGGGAACAGTCCTGGCCCCTTTCCTGTTCACCCTGTACACTGCAGACTTCTCCCACCAATCACCCCACTGCCATCTACAAAAGTTCTCTGACGACTCTGCTATCATCATCCTCATCAGGGACGGGGACGACAGAGCCTACAGAGAACTTACTCAGGACTTCGTGAACTGGTGCCAACGGAACCACCTCCAGCTCAACACCGGGAAGACCAAAGAGCTGGTGGTGGATTTCCGCAGGCACAGACAACCCTGCACACAGGTGAACATCCAGGGAATGGACATTGAGATGGTGACATCTTACCTCTTCTTCTTCTTCCTCATCATCACCTGAACAATAAACTGGACTGGACTGATCACACTGCAGCAACCTATAAGGAAGGTCAGAGCAGACTCCATCTGCTGAGGAAGCTTGGGTCCTTTGGAGTGCAGGGGACACTCCTGAGGACTTTCTATGACTCTGTGGTGGCATCAGCCATTTTCTATGGAGTAGTCTGCTGGAGCGGCAGCATCTCGGCAGCAGGTAGGAAGAGACTTGATAAACTTATCAAGAATGCCCACTTGACCCAGTGCAGGTGGTGGGAGAGAGCAGGATGATGGATAAGCTGTCATCGCGGCTGGTGAAGGAGTCCCACCCCCTGCAGGACACTATCACACAGCACTGGGCAGCTCCTTCAGTGATAGACTGATACAAGTGTGTGAAGGAGAGGTATCGCAGGTCCTTCCTTCATGATGCTGTCAGACTCTACAACCAGCACTGCTCCCAGTAGACCTCACTGTGCACTGTGCAATAAAAACTATACATAACTAATTTCTCATTTTGGTTTGCACTAACTGGGCAATTTTCATACTTTTATTTATTATTTATTAATAACAATACACTGCCCACACTGTTTATATTTGTACATATTATGTATAAACGATTCTATTTCTATTTCTGTTCTAGCTCTTCTTCACACCTTTTTATTATATTGTTTATTTTTTACTATTATTATTGTTTAGTGTTATATTGAACTGTCCTTTGGCTGCTGTGATGCACAACTTTCCCCGTTTGCGGGACTAATAAAGGAATTCTGATTCTGATAAATGCCACATCCCTGAAATGAATCTTAATAATTTATGTATATATGTACAATATGTTACATATTTAATATGTATCTGGATCTATGTTAATGTGGGAGAACTTAAGTATGTAGGTTTATGTATCTAGATAGTATGTATATGAATATAAATATTTAATTCATTACTGTTGATAATACTAAATTTGCCCCATCCCAAAAAATATAATCCACTTTCTGATTATTTAATATGACTTACTCATACTAATCTGACACAAATAATTAAAAAAAATGATTAATAAATGTTATTATAAAAAAATATAAAACATGTTATTGAAATAGGAAGATTAAAAGAAACCTTTGAGAAAAATTAGCTTCTGCTTTTACCATGATATCTCACAATCACAAAATAAGTCTTAATATGAGTGTCTCTGAAGTATGAGATACTATTCAGGTTCAGCTATAAGACACACAAAGAGAAGCCATTCATAAATAAACTATCTCATAATTATCAGATATACTACATGGCCAAAAGTCATTGGACACCCTCACTTATTATTCTATTCAGGTGTTTCAGTCACTGCTATATTGGGCATTAATCCACCATATAGGCATGAAATCTCCACAGACTAACATTAAGAAGTTTGATGGCTTGTAAAGAGCTCAGTAACTTTACACATGGCACTGTCACAAGTTAGTTTGTGAAATTTCCGTGTGTTTTGGATTTCTGCTGTGTATTTCTACTATGTGCGGTGTATTTCTACTGTGTATTTGTACTGTGTATTTCTACTGTGTGCTGTGTATTTCTGCTGTGTATTTCTACTGTGTGCTGTGTATTTCTACTGTGTATGTCTACTCTATATTTCTACTGTGTATGTCTACTATGTGTGGTGTATTTCTACTGTGTATGTCTACTGTGTATTTCTACTGTGTGCTGTGTATTTCTGCTGTGTATTTCTACTGTGTGCTGTGTATTTCTACTGTGTATGTCTACTGTGTATTTCTACTGTGTGCTGTGTATTTCTACTGTGTATTTCTACTGTGTGTGGTGTGTTTCTACTTTGTATTTCTACTGTGTGCTGTGTATTTCTAATGTGTACTGTGTATTTGCACTCTGTGTTTCTACTGTGTGTTTCTACTGTGTATTTCTGCTGTGTATTTCTACTGTGTATTTCTACTGTGTGCTGTGTACTTCTACTGTCTATTTTTACTGTGTGCTGTGTATTTCTACTGTGTGCTGTGTATTTCTACTGTGTATTTCTACTGTGTGTTTCTACTGTGTATTTCTTCTGTGACTTTCCACTGTGTATGTCTACTGTGTGCGGTGTATTTCTGCTGTGTGTTTCTACTGTGTATGTCTACTGTGTGCTGTGTATTTCTACTGTGTATGTCTACTATGTGCGGTGTATTTCTACTGTGTATGTCTACTGTGTATTTCTACTGTGTGCTGTGTATTTCTGCTGTGTATTTCTACTGTGTGCTGTGTATTTCTACTGTGTATTTCTACTGTGTGCTGTATATTTCTACTGTGTATGTCTACTGTGTATTTCTACTGTGTGCTGTGTATTTCTACTGTGTGTGGTGTGTTTCTACTTTGTATTTCTACTGTGTGCTGTGTATTTCTAATGTGTACTGTGTATTTGTACTCTGTGTTTCTACTGTGTGTTTCTACTGTGTATTTCTGCTGTGTATTTCTACTGTGTATTTCTACTGTGTGCTGTGTACTTCTACTGTCTATTTTTACTGTGTGCTGTGTATTTCTACTGTGTGCTGTGTATTTCTACTGTGTATTTCTACTGTGTGTTTCTACTGTGTATTTCTTCTGTGACTTTCCACTGTGTATGTCTACTGTGTGCGGTGTATTTCTGCTGTGTGTTTCTACTGTGTATGTCTACTGTGTGCTGTGTATTTCTGCTGTGTATTTCTACTGTGTGCTGTGCATTTCTACTGTGTATTGCTACTGTGTATTTCTACAGTGTGCTGTGTGTTTCTACTGTGTGTTTCTTCTGTGTATTTCTACTGTGTATGTCTGTTGTGTGCTTTGTATTTCTACTGTGTGTTTCTACTGTGTATTTCTACTATGTCCTGTGTGTTTCTTCTGTGTATTTCTACTGTGTATGTCTATTGTGTGCTTTGTATATCTAATGTGTGTTTCTACTGTGTATTTCTACTGAGTGTTTCTACTGTGTATTTCTACTGTGTGCTGTGTATTTCTACTGTGTTTTTCTGCTGTGTGTTGTGTATTTCTACTGTGTATTTCTTCTGTGTGCTGTGTATTTCTACTGTGTATTGCTACTGTGTGCTGTGTATTTCTACTGTGTGCTATGTATTTCTACTGTGTACTGTGTATTTCTATTGTGTGCTGTGTATTTCTACTGTGTGCTGTCTATTTCTACGGTGTATTTCTGCTGTGTACTGTGTATTTCTACTGTGTATTTCTACTGTGTGCTGTGTATTTCTGCTGTGTATTTCTACTGTGTGCTGTGTATTTCTACTGTGTATGTCTACTGTGTATTTCTACTGTGTGCTGTGTATTTCTACTGTGTATGTCTACTATGTGCGGTGTATTTCTACTGTGTATATCTACTGTGTATTTCTACTGTGTGCTGTGTATTTCTGCTGTGTATTTCTACTGTGTGCTGTGTACTTCTACTGTCTATTTTTACTGTGTGCTGTGTATGTCTACTGTGTGCTGTGTATTTCTGCTGTGTGTTTCTACTGTGTATGTCTACTGTGTGCTGTGTATTTCAGCTGTGTATTTCTACTGTGTGATGTGCATTTCTACTGTGTATTGCTACTGTGTATTTCTACAGTGTGCTGTGTGTTTCTTCTGTGTATTTCTACTGTGTATGTCTATTGTGTGCGTTGTATTTCTACTGTGTATTTCTACTATGTGCTGTGTATTTCTTCTGTGTATTTCTACTGTGTATGTCTGTTGTGTGCTTTGTATTTCTATTGTGTGTTTCTACTGTGTATTTCTACTATGTCCTGTGTGTTTCTTCTGTGTATTTCTACTGTGTATGTCTATTGTGTGCTTTGTATATCTACTGTGTGATTCTGCTGTGTATTTCTACTGTGTGCTGTGTATTTCTACTGTGTATTTCTACTGTGTGCTGTGTATTTCTACTGTCTATTTCTAATGTGTGATGTGTATTTCTACTGTGTGCTGTGTTTTTCTACTGTGTATTTCTGCTGTGTATTTCTACTGTGTGCTGTGTATTTCTACTGTGTATGTCTACGGTGTATTTCTACTGTGTGCTGTGTATTTCTACTGTGTATTTCTACTGTGTGTTGTGTGTTTTGTACTTTGTATTTCTACTGTTTGCTGTGTATTTCTACTGTCTATTTCTAATGTGTGATGTGTATTTCTACTGTGTGCTGTGTTTTTCTACTGTGTATTTCTGCTGTGTATTTCTACTGTATGCTGTGTATTTCTACTGTGTATTTTTACTGTCTGCTGTGTTTTTCTACTGTGTATTTCTGCTGTGTGCTGTGTATTTCTACTGTGTATTTCTTCTGTGTATTTCTACTGTGTATGTCTACTGTGTGCTGTGTATTTCTTCTGTATATTTCTACTGTGTATGTCTATTGTGTGCATTTTATTTCTACTATGTATTTCTGCTGTGTGTTGTGTGTTTCTATTGTGTATTTCTACTGTGTGCTGTGTATTTCTACTGTGTATTTCTACTGTATATTTTTACTGTGTGCTGTGTACTTCTACTGTGTATTTCTGCTGTGTATTTCTACCGTGTATTTCTACTGTGTATTTCTACTGTGTTTCTACTGTGTATTTCTGCTGTGTGTTGTGTTTTTCTACTGTGTATTTCTACTGTGTGCTGTGTATTTCTACTATGTATTTCTACTGTATATTTTTACTGTGTGCTGTGTACTTCTACTGTGTATTTCTGCTGTGTATTTCTACCGTGTATTTCTGCTGTGTATTTCTACTGTGTGCTGTGTATTTCTACTGTGTATTTCTACTGTGTGCTGTGTATTTCTACTGTCTATTTCTAATGTGTGATGTGTATTTCTACTGTGTGCTGTGTTTTTCTACTGTGTATTTCTGCTGTGTATTTCTACTGTGTGCTGTGTATTTCTACTGTGTATGTCTACGGTGTATTTCTACTGTGTGCTGTGTATTTCTACTGTGTATTTCTACTGTGTGTTGTGTGTTTTGTACTTTGTATTTCTACTGTTTGCTGTGTATTTCTACTGTCTATTTCTAATGTGTGATGTGTATTTCTACTGTGTGCTGTGTTTTTCTACTGTGTATTTCTGCTGTGTATTTCTACTGTGTGCTGTGTATTTCTACTGTGTATGTCTACGGTGTATTTCTACTGTGTGCTGTGTATTTCTACTGTGTATTTTTACTGTCTGCTGTGTTTTTCTACTGTGTATTTCTGCTGTGTGCTGTGTATTTCTACTGAGTATTTCTACTGTGTGCTGTGTGTTTATACTGTGTATTTCTTCTGTGTATTTCTACTGTGTATGTCTACTGTGTGCTGTGTATTTCTTCTGTATATTTCTACTGTGTATGTCTATTGTGTGCATTTTATTTCTACTATGTATTTCTGCTGTGTATGTCTACTGTGTGCTGTGTATTTCTTCTGTATATTTCTACTGTGTATGTCTATTGTGTGCATTTTATTTCTACTATGTATTTCTGCTGTGTGTTGTGTGTTTCTATTGTGTATTTCTACTGTGTGCTGTGTATTTCTACTGTGTATTTCTACTGTATATTTTTACTGTGTGCTGTGTACTTCTACTGTATATTTCTGCTGTGTATTTCTACCGTGTATTTCTACTATGTATTTCTACTGTGTTTCTACTGTGTATTTCTGCTGTGTGTTGTGTTTTTCTACTGTGTATTTCTACTGTGTGCTGTGTATTTCTACCGTGTATTTCTACTGTATATTTTTACTGTGTGCTGTGTACTTCTACTGTGTATTTCTGCTGTGTATTTCTACCGTGTATTTCTGCTGTGTATTTCTACTGTGTGCTGTGTATTTCTACTGTGTATTTCTACTGTGTGCTGTGTATTTCTACTGTCTATTTCTAATGTGTGATGTGTATTTCTACTGTGTGCTGTGTTTTTCTACTGTGTATGTCTACTGTGTATTTCTACTGTGTGCTGTGTATTTCTACTGTGTATTTCTACTGTGTGTTGTTTGTTTCTACTTTGTATTTCTACTGTTTGCTGTGTATTTCTACTGACAGTTTCTAATGTGTGATGTGTATTTCTACTCTGTGCTGTGTTTTTCTACTGTGTATTTCTGCTGTGTATTTCTACTGTATGCTGTGTATTTCTACTGTGTATTTTTACTGTCTGCTGTGTTTTTCTCCTGTGTATTTCTGCTGTGTGCTGTGTATTTCTACTGAGTATTTCTACTGTGTGCCGTGTGTTTATACTGTGTATTTCTTCTGTGTATTTCTACTGTGCTGTGTGTTTCTTCTGTGTGTTTCTACTGTGTATTTCTACTGTGTGCTGTGTATTTCTACTGTGTATTTCTACTGTATATTTTAACTGTGTACTGTGTATTTCTACTGTGTATTTCTGCTGTGTATTTCTGCCGTGTATTTCTACTGTGTATTTCTGCTGTGTATTTCTACTGTGTATTTCTACTGTGTGTTGTGTGTTTTGTACTTTGTATTTCTACTGTTTGCTGTGTATTTCTACTGTCTATTTCTAATGTGTGATGTGTATTTCTACTGTGTGCTGTGTTTTTCTACTGTGTATTTCTGCTGTGTATTTCTACTGTGTGCTGTGTATTTCTACTGTGTATGTCTACGGTGTATTTCTACTGTGTGCTGTGTATTTCTACTGTGTATTTTTACTGTCTGCTGTGTTTTTCTACTGTGTATTTCTGCTGTGTGCTGTGTATTTCTACTGAGTATTTCTACTGTGTGCTGTGTGTTTATACTGTGTATTTCTTCTGTGTATTTCTACTGTGTATGTCTACTGTGTGCTGTGTATTTCTTCTGTATATTTCTACTGTGTATGTCTATTGTGTGCATTTTATTTCTACTATGTATTTCTGCTGTGTATGTCTACTGTGTGCTGTGTATTTCTTCTGTATATTTCTACTGTGTATGTCTATTGTGTGCATTTTATTTCTACTATGTATTTCTGCTGTGTGTTGTGTGTTTCTATTGTGTATTTCTACTGTGTGCTGTGTATTTCTACTGTGTATTTCTACTGTATATTTTTACTGTGTGCTGTGTACTTCTACTGTATATTTCTGCTGTGTATTTCTACCGTGTATTTCTACTATGTATTTCTACTGTGTTTCTACTGTGTATTTCTGCTGTGTGTTGTGTTTTTCTACTGTGTATTTCTACTGTGTGCTGTGTATTTCTACCGTGTATTTCTACTGTATATTTTTACTGTGTGCTGTGTACTTCTACTGTGTATTTCTGCTGTGTATTTCTACCGTGTATTTCTGCTGTGTATTTCTACTGTGTGCTGTGTATTTCTACTGTGTATTTCTACTGTGTGCTGTGTATTTCTACTGTCTATTTCTAATGTGTGATGTGTATTTCTACTGTGTGCTGTGTTTTTCTACTGTGTATTTCTACTGTGTGTTGTTTGTTTCTACTTTGTATTTCTACTGTTTGCTGTGTATTTCTACTGACAGTTTCTAATGTGTGATGTGTATTTCTACTCTGTGCTGTGTTTTTCTACTGTGTATTTCTGCTGTGTATTTCTACTGTATGCTGTGTATTTCTACTGTGTATTTTTACTGTCTGCTGTGTTTTTCTCCTGTGTATTTCTGCTGTGTGCTGTGTATTTCTACTGAGTATTTCTACTGTGTGCCGTGTGTTTATACTGTGTATTTCTTCTGTGTATTTCTACTGTGCTGTGTGTTTCTTCTGTGTGTTTCTACTGTGTATTTCTACTGTGTGCTGTGTATTTCTACTGTGTATTTCTACTGTATATTTTAACTGTGTGCTGTGTATTTCTACTGTGTATTTCTGCTGTGTATTTCTGCCGTGTATTTCTACTGTGTATTTCTGCTGTGTATTTCTACTGTGTATTTCTACTGCGTGTTGTGTGTTTCTACTTTGTATTTCTACTGTGTGCTGTGTGTTTCTACTGTATTTCTGCTGTGTGTTGTGTGTTTTTACTGTGTATTTCTACTGTGTGCTGTGTTTCTACTGTATTTCTACTGTGCATTTTTACTGTGTGCTGTGCATTTCTACTGTGTATTTCTACTGTGTGCTGTGTTTTTCTACTGTGTATGTCTGCTGTGTATTTCTACTGTGTGCTGTGTATTTCTACTGTGTATGTCTATTGTGTGCTTTGTATTTCTACTGTGTGTTTCTACTGTGTATTTCTACTATGTGCTGTGTGTTTCTACTGTGTATTTCTACTGTTTGTATCTACTGTGTATTTCTACTGTGCTGTGTGTTTCTTCTGTGTGTTTCTACTGTGTATTTCTACTGTTTGTATCTACTGTGTATTTCTACTGTGCTGTGTGTTTCTACTGTGTATTTCTACTGCGTGCTGTGTAATTCTGCCGTATTTTTCTGCTGTGTGTTGTGTATTTCTACTGTGTGCTGTGTATTTCTACTGTGTACTTTGTATTTCTACTGTGTTCTGTGTATTTCTATGGTGTATTTCTGCTGTGTGTTGTTTGTTTCTACTGTGTATTTCTACTGTGTGATGTGTGTTTCTACTGTGTATTTCTACTGTGTGCTGTGTGTTTCTACTGTGTATGTCTACTGTGTGTTGTGTATTTCTGCGGTGTATTTCTACTGTGTGCTGTGTGTTTCTACTGTGTATTTCTTCTGTGTATTTCTACTGTGTATTTTTACTGTGTGCTGGGTGTTTCTACTGTGTATTTCTTCTGTGTATTTCTACTGTGTATGTCTATTTTGTGGTTTGTATTTCTACTGTGTGTTTCTGCTGTGTATTTCTACTATGTGCTGTGTGTTTCTACTGTGTGTTTCTACTGTGTATTTCTACTCTGTGCTGTGTATTTCTTCTGTGTATTTTTACTGTGTATGTCTATTGTGTGCTTTGTATTTCTACTGTGTTTCTACTATGTATTTCTACTGAGTGTTTCTACTGTGTATTTCTACTGTGTGTTGTGTATTTCTACTGTGTATTTCTTCTGTGTGCTGTGTATTTCTACTGTGTATGTCTACTGTGTGCTGTGTATTTCTACTGTGTACTATGCATTTCTACTGTGTACTGTGTATTTCTATAGTGTGCTGTGTATTTCTACTGTATGCTGTGTGTTTCTACTTTGTATTTCTACTGTGTGCTGTGTGTTTCTACTGTGTATTTCTGCTGTGTGTTGTGTGTTTCTACTGTGTATTTCTACTGTGTGCTGTGTATTTCTACTGTGTATTTCTACTGTATATTTTTACTGTGTGCTGTGTATTTCTACTGTGTATTTCTGCTGTGTATTTCTTCTGTGGATTATTTACAGTGTATGTCTACTGTGTGCTGTGTATTGCTACTGTGTATTTCTACTGTGTGCTGTGCATTTCTACTGTGTATTGCTACCGTGTAGTTCTAGTGTGCTGTGTGTTTCTACTGTGTATTTCTACTGTGTATGTCTATTGTGTGCTTTGTATTTCTACTGTGTGTTTCTACTGTGTATTTCTACTCTGTGCTGTGTATATCTTCTGTGTATTTCTACTGTGTATGTCTATTGTGTGCTTTGTATTTCTACTGTGTTTCTACTATGTATTTCTACTGAGTGTTTCTACTGTGTATTTCTACTGTGTGTTGTGTATTTCTACTGTGTATTTCTACTGTGTGCTGTGTATTTCTACTGTGTACTATGTATTTCTACTGTGTACTGTGTATTTCTATAGTGTGCTGTGTATTTCTACTGTATGCTGTGTGTTTCTACTTTGTATTTCTACTGTGTGCTGTGTGTTTCTACTGTGTATTTCTGCTGTGTGTTGTGTGTTTCTACTGTGTATTTCTACTGTGTGCTGTGTATTTCTACTGTGTATTTCTACTGTGTGTTTCTACTGTATTTCTGCTGTGTGTTGTGTGTTTTTACTGTGTATTTCTACTGTGTATTTCTACTGTATATTTTTACTGTGTGCTGTGTATTTCTACTGTGTATTCCTGCTGTGCATTACTACTGTGTATTTCTACTGTATGCTGTGTTTTTCTACTTTGTATTTCTACTGTGTGCTGTGTGTTTCTACTGTGTATTTCTGCTGTGTGTTGTGTGTTTCTACTGTGTATTTCTACTGTGTGCTGTGTTTTTCTACTGTTTATTCCTGCTGTGTATTTCTACCGTGTATTTCTACTGTGTATTTCTGCTGTGCATTTCTACTGTGTATTTCTACTGTGTGCTGTGTTTTTCTACTGCGTATTTCTGCTGTGTATTTCTACTGTGTATTTCTACTGTATGCTGTGTATTTCTACTGTGTATGTCTATTGTGTGCTTTGTATTTCTACTGTGTGTTTCTACTGTGTATTTCTACTATGTGCTGTGTGTTTCTACTGTGTATTTCTACTGTTTGTATCTACTGTGTATTTCTACTGTGCTGTGTGTTTCTTCTGTGTGTTTCTACTGCATGTTGTGTGTTTCTACTTTGTATTTCTACTGTGTGCTGTGTGTTTCTACTGTATTTCTGCTGTGTGTTGTGTGTTTTTACTTTGTATTTCTACTGTGTGCTGTGTTTCTACTGTATTTCTACTGTGCATTTTTACTGTGTGCTGTGCATTTCTACTGTGTATTTCTACTGTGTGCTGTGTTTTTCTACTGTGTATTTCTGCTGTGTATTTCTACTGTGTGCTGTGTATTTCTACTGTGTATGTCTATTGTGTGCTTTGTATTTCTACTGTGTGTTTCTACTGTGTATTTCTACTATGTGCTGTGTGTTTCTACTGTGTATTTCTACTGTTTGTTTCTACTGTGTATTTCTACTGTGCTGTGTGTTTCTACTGTGTATTTCTACTATGTGCTGTGTGTTTCTACTGTGTATTTCTACTGTTTGTTTCTACTGTGTATTTCTACTGTGCTGTGTGTTTCTTCTGTGTGTTTCTACTGTGTATTTCTACTGTTTGTATCTACTGTGTATTTCTACTGTGCTGTGTGTTTCTTCTGTGTGTTTCTACTGTGTATTTCTACTGCGTGCTGTGTATTTCTGCCGTATTTTTCTGCTGTGTGTTGTGTATTTCTGCCGTATTTTTCTGCTGTGTGTTGTGTATTTCTACTGTGTACTTTGTATTTCTACTGTGTGCTGTGTATTTCTATGGTGTATTTCTGCTGTGTGTTGTTTGTTTCTACTGTGTATTTCTACTGTGTGATGTGTGTTTCTACTGTGTATTTCTACTGTGTGCTGTGTGTTTCTACTGTGTGCTGTGTGTTTCTACTGTGTATGTCTACTGTGTGTGGTGCATTTCTGCTGTGTATTTCTACTGTGTGCTGTGTGTTTCTACTGTGTATTTCTTCTGTGTATTTCTACTGTGTATGTCTATTGTGTGGTTTGTATTTCTACTGTGTGTTTCTGCTGTGTATTTCTACTATGTGCTGTGTGTTTCTTCTGTGTATTTCTACTGTGTGTTTCTACTGTGTGCTGTGTATTTCTGCCATGTTTTTCCGCTGTGTATTGTGTATTTCTACTGTGTATTTCTATTGTGTGCTGAGTGTTTCTACTGTGTATTTCTACTGAGTGCTGTGTATTTCTACTGTGTACATCTACTGTGTATTTCTATTGTGTGCTGTGTATTTCTACTGTGTATTTTGATGTGTATTTCTGTTGTGTATTTCTACTGAGTGCTGTGTTTTTCTACTGTGTGCTGTGTATTTCTACTGTGTACATCTACTGTGTATTTCTATTGTGTGCTCTGCATTTCCAATGTGTATTTCTACTGTGTATTTCTACTGTGTATTTCTGCTGTGTATTTCTACTGTTTATTTCTGCTGTGTGTTGTTTGTTTCTATTGTGTATTTCTACTGTGTGCTGTGTGTTTCTCCTGTGTATTTCTACTGTGTGCTCTGTGTTCCCACTGTGTATTTCTACTGTGCGCTGTGTTTCTACTGTGTATTTCTACTGTGTGCTGTGTGTTTCTACTGTGTATTTCTACTGTGCGCTGTGTTTCTACTGTGTATTTCTGCTGTGTGTTGTGTGTTTTCACAACTAGCTCTGACCTCCAGTCAACTGTAAGTACTGTTATTTTGAAAGGGAAGCACTAAGGGACAACTACCGCTCAGCACCAAACAAGTGCTGAAAGCACATAAAAACTGGTGGAGGGATAATCGTCTGGGGCCAGTGAAGAGGTTTCTTGATGTTACAGGATACAAAGACATTTTAGCTAATATGTGTCTAAAGGTGGGGAAGGCCCTTTGCTGTTCCAGCAGGACTGTGCACAAAACGACATCCATAGAGATAGTGAGTTTGGCCAGGAAGAACTGGATTGACAGATCTGTGACCTCAATCCCACTGAACACCTTTGGGAGAAATTGAAATTAGTTAGGCCTTGTTGTATAACATCAGTGCCTGACCTCTCAAATACTTTTTTGGCTGAATGTTCAAATTCACAGACGCACTCCAAAATCTTGTAGAAAGCCTTCCCAGAAGAGTGGCGTCTCTTGTAGCTGCAAAGGCGGGCCCCACTCCATATCATGGTTTTAGAATGGGATGTCCAACAAGGTCATATTGCAGGGCTTTTCCACCAGCACTGGTGCAAGTAAAGCCAAGCCGTGTCCGTGGACCCTCTCTGGAGTGTGGTCAAAGCTGTCAGCTCCACCACCGAGCGGGCTGTGGTGACACCTCATTAGCACAGCCAATTGATGTCACTCCCATCTCCCCCTCAAACAAGTGTGTGCTGCAAGACAACTCATGTCTGTGCAGGAGACATCAGAGTAAGTCTCAGTAGTTTTGTAGCATCTTCCTGAATCTTTGTGGTTTTTAGTTTAGTTTCTCTCCAGTCTCTCCTGTTTCTACTTTCCAATATCTGCTATTTTACCGTTTCATCATGTATGCATTGAGCTGTTTCAGAAGTCGTGTTACTGCTGGCGAAAACCCAGCATTTCCTGATTTTACTGATTCATAATAAAAGCTTTTAAATATGTAATCACATAAAATAACAGAGGACTTTTACTGTTAAGAATTTATAGGAACGTAAACGTGTTTATAACTGAATTAGCGGAGCAGTTAGAGGCTATTCTTCTATAATACTGTGAGATGGAATGGAATTACAGCCACTCCTTGACTATTAAACAAGACAAGAGCGTCATCAGTTGAAGACATGCCTTCAAGCAGGAAGCTATGTTGTCATGGAAATGAAAATCTCAGGTGCCAAGCCGAGCCAGCACGTGTATGGTAAAGCCCAAAGGTGTGACTGAGTTTTGAGACACAATAATGACACTATGAGACACATAGTGACAGATATGACTGTGTCTTATAATTACGTGAAAGTCCAGATGATTAGGATAAAACACTTTGTTATGGTGGGTTTTATTTAAAAACACATTTTCATATGAGACAAAGTTATTTATGTTCCAGATACTCAGTTCAATACTACGGCTATATTGTGTGGGAGGAGGTTTGGGCACTAAAACACACCACGATGAGTCTGCGTTCACACACACACACACGCTCAGTGTTGGTGGAGTGATTTCCACATCTCTCCGTTACATGTCGATCTGCTCACTGATGACAGTTTGACAATATTTTCATTCAGCTTGTGGCTCAGTGTTTCCCGACAAGATGTTCATTTACATGGATCAGTGGAGTTGCTATGGTTATTGCTGATGAGTCACTCAGGGTTGGGAGCTGATCTTATTCTGAATACAGCACAATGAGAAGATACTGAAAATAGATGAGTGGGAACTGTGTGGAGGTGTTGATAAAAACAAGGCAGATTTGTTTGTACGGGCACCATTTGATTATTAAATGTTGTGTGTGGGAGAAAAATATGATTCTCCCAGGTCATTCTGTCCTCATATGATAAGAGGTCATACGTATCCTGTACAGACGTTAATGTCTGGATAAGGATAGTGAAGACTGCTCTATGAGTTTATATCTCATGGTCTCTGCAACCTGGTTATTCAAAGCTACAGAACAGATGTCTACAGAACCAAGCCAAAGCAAAGCTGTGTAAAACTCGTAAGGAGGCCTTCGATCTATCTATGTTAGCAGACTTAGTGTCTGTGACCTATTTACCTCCTATTCCTCTGGCTAGAGGTGAGGAACTCTGCATTCACCCCCTTGCTATGTTGTTAAACAGATAACCATTTATGGGAGGGATGCTTCCTGAGCTGGAGATATAATTCGACCATTTGGGAAGACTTGTTAAGGATTATCATGGCGTCACTCTGTGCAGACAGACGTGCTGTTATTTTGCTCCTCCAAGATCATGTTTTATAAACTATCTCAACGTAAGTCATCGGTGTCTCTGAGTCTGCTTCATCTCTCCTGAATGGTCAAGGGAGCCAAAATTCCACAACATTGTGAATACTGATGCAGCTGAAAGCAGACATTTAAAAAGGGAAAACACATAACAGTTGATTGTTAAATGTACAGTGATTTATTACTGAAGAGGAAATGTGGATAATAAAACTGAAAAGATATCCATTACAGTCAACATCAACAAATATTACAGTTGATGCCACTCATGTTTGTATGGGAGCAGTGGGCAGCATCCTTGAGTCAGTGGGTGAGATGTGGCGGGGTGTCAGGTTCCTCCTTTAAACCCAGCGATGTACCAGGTCGGGTTTCCCTCACAAAATCAAGTGTAGTCTGGAACTGTCGATAAACGTCTGTAGAGGTACGTCAGTCTCACAGAGTTGAGCTGTAGCTGCTGTTAGCTGGGACCTTGCTCTTCTTCCTGCCTCATCCTCTTCCGCAGCTGCTCACCGATATCAGCCAGAGGGTTCATTTTAGCAGAGAGGGTCTTCACTGCGTCACTAAACCGGCTGGTTTCAGTTTCCCTACAATAAAGGCCAAACACATAAATGTTCAGATTTTTAAAGGAGAGCAACATTTTACTGCTAAATGTGCAGGATGACAGAACCAAATTTCAAAGAAGTTACAACATGAAAAGCTGCTTACAGGAGTTTGCGTTTCTGTGACTGTTTCATCTGACTGAAGTCTGTTGGCTCAGGTCTCTTCACCGGCCTGAAGGGAGGCAGGACAAAGAAAAGGATATGTTTACATTCACCACTACAACAAAATGCAGTACATCCTCATTCCTAAACAACTGAATAGGTTGATGGCCATCGACTCCCAAAACAACATACGTGTATGTCACCGTTCCCAACAACATGCCTGTTGCAGCGCAACAGCAACAGACATACAGGACCTTCAGCGTATGGATGCTTCTTGGTTCGGTTTAGGCACTAAAACTACTAACAGTGGATGCTTCTTGGTTCAGTTTAGGTACTAAAACTACTAACAGTGTTTACTTCTTAAATATCTTTTACTTCAGTCTGTCTTACAAACTGAAACAGAGACAAATGGAAGGGTATCAACAAGCCAGCAGCCTTAACTTCAACGTATTGTGGCTGAAAAGGGGCAAAAATTATTGTTTGCACCCAAATGTTTTGTTTCTATCACAGCCAATTGGAGCTGGAGCTGACAAACACTTGTGACTACAGCAAAATCACATGCAGTATACTGTATGTACAGTACATATCATATAGCATTTTGTGTAGTTTACACTTTTTTGTAGTTAGTCTCCAATTAATCAACATACCCAACCATTATATACAGGGAATGATGCCTTACATGCACCATTGGACAACATGATAGTGACATTGCCAAAACAATTAACAAAAACAAAGAAAAACATACTGTATACTGACTGTTGAGTTGTTTTCTTTTACTTGTGCCCACAAGCACAAGGACTACAGTTGATGGGAGGTGGACTGTGTTTAGAACATCAATGCTTGGTGCTCACACACAGTCAGAGCTGATGGACAGTGTTTACCTCATGTCAAACTTTTAATATGAAGATGCCAAGCACATTATCATCACCATCTTGTTGCTGCTGCTTACATTCACCCTGACGCAGATTCAAAAGATGCACTACCTGTTTATGCATATTTGTATATAAATAACTCTATACATGTTCTGCAATTTATGTACCAGGAATGAGTTTGTGAACTTCCATTTTATTATGTGTAATGATGAATAAATTAACTTGTAACTTGTATACTTTTATTTCCAGTGAAGTCTGGAATCTGGACAGAACTTGTCTCTTGTACAATTTTTACACCAAAATGAGCATGTATGTGCAGTTTAAAAAATAATAGCGATTGTTTCCTTTCACACTGAACAGCAGATAATGAACCTGATCAGACTACATCCAGAAGACTTTAAACTAGTTTGTAATTGTCCTTATAAATAACATTCTGAATTAGACACATTGGGTTTTTTCAGAAGCTGAGGAGTAAGACATCTCTCCATTTTCATCTCTGTTGTGAGTTGCATGTGTGCAGTACTAATCAGGCAACTGGCATGGAATGGGTAGTGACAAGGAAGCCACTGACAACATCACTGTGGTTACGTTTTTAATACCTATTGTTTCAGTCTCTGTGTCACATTGTATAACTGACAGTGTGACAACAGTCAACAGATGGAGACTCATCAGTCCGTCTGCTCTTACGGTCGCCATCAGAGCTGCTAAGTCTTTAACTCACATCTAATCTTCTCAAGAACAAAAGAAATGTGAGAATTACGGAGCACCACACTTAAAAATCGACAACTGTCATGTTGACACCTGATGCCTGCCACAGCGGGCACCTTGGCACTTACACTTTGTTCTTCCTGCTTTTGCGGCGAGCAGTGGGGGCTGTGGCTGCGGGGGCGATGAGCTGAGAGAGCTCTGGCAGGGCGTCGGCCAGTGGCCTCATGTCTCCCACTACGGGCGTGGCCTGCCTCCGGGCCTCGGCTGCCTGCTGCTCTTTGGCCTGTTTGATGGAGCTGATCTCTGAGAGGAGAAGCGAGAGGGAGAGTTACATCCAAGCTGAACACAACAATAAGAAGTGAAGCAGGACTGAGTGTCAGTGAAGGGTGAGAGGTCTCCATCTGCGAAACACAACTTCATTTACAGAAAAGTGTCAGTGTGAAGCACGGAACAGTTTAAAGGTCTGCTGAGAACACCTTTTACAGTCTGATGCTGATGTTAGCACACAGCTAGCATACAGCTTTGTTGATTTCACCTGAACCTACAGAACCACAGGTATGCTGAGTGGTTCTGTTTTAGTTTGCTTTACACAGAAACCGGCAGGATTCAAGTTTGAACTGACGTAATGCTGGTCTGTCAGAGGTCTTCCGGAACAAGCACTAATGACAGCTGAGGGGCATGAAGGAAAAATCTAAAGACTGACATTGAAAAACATCAAAATACAAAAATATATGGAAATTGTGTTTTATTTTTCAGTGGAATTTATATCAGTGCCAAATATTTGTCTCAATGTCAATGTTTCCTTTTTCAGTTCAGGTTTTGTTTTCAATGCCAAATTTTATTTTTGATGTTTTTGCGACCAAGGTAAGACCTTAACCTCTACATCTCCAGGCTTTAATTACATGTGTGATAAACACTTTGTCCTGTAATATGTAGACAAAAGGACAATATGTCTGGTTCTGTTTCACCTGCATCCTCATGGTTTGCTGGGACTAAAAAACTAAGAAAAGCACTGACTGATGTGTAAACTATTTACAATCACAAGTTCCCAGCCTCAAACACTGGCCTGAGCCCGTAAACATCCCCACTGGTCGGATTGTACTGTCTCGACCCTGTGTCCATGATCTGAACAAAGCTAATATTTCATTCTAATTTTCTTCTAATTCCTGAAAGCTGTCAGCCATGGAGCCGCTCTCTGGTTTCAGCAGGATTGAGTCGCACGGCCATTAGCACCTAATTATATGCCTGAACAGGATATGTGTTGTGTTACCCAGAAATTGATTGGCTCAGCAGAGGGGTACGGTTACAAGCCTGATCGCAATTATGGGAGATGATAGCAGCAGTCATGATGTTGGGGAGAGGAGTTATAATCACAGACTGACTCAAAGATGGACCTTCAGCCAGAAAGTCCAAAACTCAGAGACATACTGATCGGACAGAAAAGTATTGAATAGCTGGCTTAGACATCTGTAATCATTATTTACACTGACAACCAAAACCACAACTTTCTAAAGCAGATAAACTGAATCTTCAGTCTAAGATCTTTGATTGCTTCATAAACAGACTCTAAAAGCTGTAACAAGTAAAGTTCTCTTTGTTGTCCAAACAACTAACCAATGCAGATAATGAGAGACGGATTAATCAACACTGAAAACAATAGGAAGCTGCAGCCCTCACTGTTTAAAAAAAAGTACATTTTTTATTTTTTAAGCGCCAAAATTTTATTAAATAGCTGCTCACTGTATTTTTTATCAATATAGGAAATTTGTTGGGGACTACTTTCAGTGGCAGATTAATCCACATTTGGTGCTCTAGTGACAAAATGTACTCTCTACTGCCAAAAAACATTGCTTATATTAAATTCTTAACTGGGTCAATAGAGTGAAAGTCTGCAATAAACCATAAATAAAAATAAATAAACAAAACACACTTAATATTAATAAGGGAGAATTCACAGATGCCAAGATGGCTATGGTTTGCTTGTCCAAGATGTAATTTAAATATGTTGAATTAAAGATTTAAATCCCACTTCCACTGTTAGAAGAAAGGATGGTACTTATACCATATATTCAGGGGTGATTTTGTAAAAATAAATAATGTCAAACAATGTTCTGACCTGTGTCAGTGCATTCCTACTTAAGTGCTGAGTGCTGCACAAACTCACTGTTGAGCCATCTCTCCCTCCTCTCCTTCATCTTCTCTTTCTTTGACTTGACTTTCTTCTCTTCTGGGCCTGTGAAAACACACACACACACACACACGCACACGCACACAAAGAGAGAGAGAGAGTTACGTGACAGCACACATCAAACCCAGCTAGGCTCCACTCAGCAGAGGGAGAAGTCTACTAATTAAACATGAAGAGAGGCAAATTCATAAATGTGTTAAAGATACATCAAAGGTGGCGAGGGACTGACTTGGCTGCAAGCTACAGCCAGCCTCCACCCGCTCCACCCGCTCCACCCGCTCCACCCGCTCCACCCGCTCCCTGAGTGAGAGCAGTGAGAGAGGGAAGGCTGGATGACAACACACACTGAGCTCTGTTTAACACACCAGCAGGTTTTTGATTTTTAACACCTTTTTTACAAATAAAATCTGAGGAGAATATGTTACTTCACTTTTAAGTCTACATGGATGAAAAGTCCTTAAGAAATGTTTGAAATTCTAAAAGCTAGTGAGCTCACATGTCAATAGGTCTGATAAAGACTGTGGAAGCTTTAAAAAAAAACAAAGTAAGTGGACACTGAGTGACTACTACTACTTTTTCAAAGGTCAAGAGTGAAGTTTCAAGCTTAATTTACATCATTTTGTACTTGATTTGGTGTCGTAATTCAAAAGACTTCTAGACAAGATTGTGTCCTTTGCTTTAAGCATTTCTGCATAAAAAATGAATGAAACCTTTCCTTATTCACACTTGAGTGAATAAAATGATGAGGCAAATTTTGACTTGAACCACTTCCCACAACTTCAACAGGTGGATGATGGAGACTTGGGGGGCTGGGGGCTGCGTGGATGTAAAGTTAAGAAGAACTTTCTGTAGTCTGAAACTTACTCAGTGCTGATTTTAATTAAGTCATTAAAGAAAAATACACAGCTGTTGTCATTAACATGGATTTGTGCTGATTTTGTCAAATGATGTTGCAATAAGAAAATAATGATTTTACTACTGCAGCACAACATGAAATGTTGACATGACATGACTGCTGGTTAACATTTAGAGTTTATGAGCCACAATTCAAGAACTTTTTCATCCTCGTCCAGTTGTTTGAACAACAGCAGCTGAACGAAATGTAAAAGGGAAGTATATGGTGAATTCAGCTCCGTTAAAACGTGAAAAGTGATGGTGACCACAGAGACAAAGAGGAGATTGAACAGTAACAGACTGTGTGTAGCCTTGTCACTTTCCGCTGTCTGCAGTGATTTCAAGGCAACAACTTTTTGTCATCTGTAACATTTTCACTGATAACCCATTTTAAACGTTAATGACCCAACACAGCTGTTATCATTAACCTGTATTTATATTGTTTTTAATGATTAGGTAAGCCAGGTTATCTGTCTCACTCTTTTGCCAGATGTTGGCTGTGATGCAGTTATTTGTTCCTGAAAAGACACATTTTTTAAATTGTTTAACATGGCATTTCACAAAATACGACATTTCAGAAGTCACAACAACATAAAACAACAACTTTTGAAAAACACATTTCTGATTACGGAAAAGATGTGTTTTCTGAAATGTTTTGCTGAACGCTGTGATTTTTAAAATGTCATGATTTGTGAAATGCTGTGTTATATGAAAATTTCAGGTTTTCTGAAATTTCTTGTTTATTGAAATGTGCTTTCTGAAATGATGTGTTTTCTTAAATGTGTTTCATGGAAGTTGTGTTTTTGTGAATGTGTTTTGTGTAAAGTTATATTTTCTCAAATGTGTTTTGTGTAACGTTTTCTAAAATGTGTTGTGCTGTGTTATCTAAAAATGTCATGTTTTCTGAAATGTTGCTTTGTTTAACGTGATTTTAAAAATGTAATGTTTTCTGAAATGCTGTGAAATCTGAAATTTCATGGGGTTTTTTTTTTCTTATTTTCTGAAAGGTTGTGTTTTGTGGATTTGTTTTCTAAAATGTGTTTTGTGAAATGTTCTTTTGTGTGACATGTTTTGTGAAATGTTGCGTTTCTGTGACATGTTTTGTGAAATGTTGCGTTTGTTTGACATGTTTTGTGAGATGTTGTGTTTGTGTGACATGTTTTGTGAAATGTGTTTGTGTGACATGTTTTTTTTAAATGAGGTGTTTGTGTGACATGTTTTGTGAAATGTTGTGTTTGTGTGACATGTTTTGTGAAATGCCGTGATACTGAAATATATTTTCTGAAAGGTGCTCTCTGAAACGTTGTTGCATTTCCTGAAATGTTTTGTATTTCAAATTGTTGTGTTTTCACCCTCCGGACCACCTTATGGACACAATCAAAAATGTACAATATATAAATAGGAATTAACAAATCCTGTGCAATACAGAGGCCTCCACTCAGTATTGGCACCTCAACATGTTGGGAATCACTGGTCTAGCTTCAGAATAGATACAGACTGCAACTAGTTATTTGTCACATTATTTAATGGGATTTATACCGGATTTAATAATAGAAATACTTCGGAAGGGACTAAAAGTTCAATTTCAGTGGAACAGAAATGTAAAAGTTAGTAAACACACTGGGTGCACGCTGAAGATAGAGCCAGTTACAACAGTCCTATTTACTTCCCCCCTTTGTGGGAAGAACATCCTGAGGCTGCAAGGGAAAGTTTTTAATGTAATTTTATCAGCAAAGCCACCTTGAGGTCCCCTGTGGTCAGTACAGTGAAGCCGGGGTGGTGTAGATATACTGTGACACTAAGTGTGTGTGTGTGTGTGTGTGTGTGTGTGTGTGTTAGAGAAAGAGAGAGACAGTAAAATTAATTCAATAATATTCTGCTCTAGACGGACGGAAACTCTAATCTAGCAGTGTAGAGTATAAACTACTGACTTCTGGATTTAAGTGATACGGGGGTAAGAGATATATGTCAGTGGCATTGACCTCTCTTAATATTCAGCTCCAGTTCTGCTCTTCATCACAGTAGACAGGGTTAATACTGACAGAGCATGTAAAACCACATGGCTTGTGTGGAGATTTCACAAAACACACAAAAAACAGCTGAGAGTGGAAAAGAATCACTCACAGATAATGAGGAAAAGGGAAAATAACCACGCCAAGAGCAAAATCAGTGTTTGGGTTTTTCCATTATCTGCTATCAACACATGACAGTATTTTCTCAGACTGTATCCTTTCCTCTCTTCTGTCCCTGTTTGTCCCCTCCGTGGAGTGATATAAATAGAAATATATGGTTGAGGCAAGTGAAAGAAAAAAATGTCAACCCTTGAATAACCAGTTTGGCAATACGGCCACTGGTATTTCTACTGGGCAGCTTTTATACTAACACTTTAGAGGGTCCTCAAATACACTAGTACACTACAAAGGAAGTTATGCTTTTAGCAATCCTAATGGGGAACAGCTTGTTCAGATTACTGTATAATTATGTAGAGGATATTTTTTTCTAGGAGAAGGTGCACATCAAAGTAATAATGCAGACACCATAACAACAAAGATTGCTTGTTACTTAATATGTCAGCGAACCAACAAGTAAGAATGTTGTGGATTGTCACTGCAAAGTTAAGATGAGTAGAATTATTAATACCATTGAATTAGAATGACATAATATTTCATTTTAGGTAAAAACCACTGACTGTAGAAATAGCGGACAGAGCCACAGTGACGTCACCCACAGGTTTCTCAAGCGCCAGAATGAAGCCCAAAATGGGTGCTGACTGGTCGTTGCCATTTCGGCAGCACCTGACTCCGCCTAACTCCCGACTAATCAAAACTGGGAAAAGAGGTGGAGTGTGGGTGGAGCTGAAGTGAGCCTGGTTAGTTAAACAAGCTAACAGGGCTAAAATTTTGTATAAACACATAAGGAGAAGAGAATTCCACCTCATGTTATTCATGTGAGTTTGACCGCAGCTCTATTTGACCTAAACAGCCAGATTCTTAACTGTGCATTAGCTGCAAGATAGCAAGTAATAACAGACACCACGGGGGTGTGTGTGTGTGTGTCTGTGTTTGTGCACCAGATACTGTGTTTCATTCTGTTATCCTGCAGTGTATTTTCTTTTTCCCTCTCCTCTGTATGTTCGTGAAATGAAGTTAATTTCCCCCCATTCAGCAGACAAATCAAGAATCACAGCACATTACAGTGGATTTAGGCACCTCTGCAGCTCGTTGCAGCAGACAGGTTGAGAAGCGAGACTGAAGATAAATCCACTTTTTATTCCTAAAAGTTTAAATAACAAACTCTGTGCTCTCCTCAAATGTGGCTGTTTATTCCTCCAGAAGCTCCGGGCTTTGCCCATGGCTGTCTCCTCCAGAGTTCACCAGCTTCTGCTGCTGTCTGCTGATTAACGCTAACAGGCTCATTCGTTAATTAAAAACACTACCGACTGTCCCTCCAGTCTGTCGGTGCAATTAAGTGCAGAACAAGCCATAAGCCTATTATTAGCCCAATATTTTCATAACTTTAAATATTCAAACGAGTCAGTTATATACAAACTCGACCCCATACAGTTGTCATGAGCGGGCAGGTTAGCTAGAGAGACCAAAACAGTTTTTTGTACCAGACTGTAAACATGTTTATTTCTGCTCTAAAGTTGGACATTCTAACATGGGCTCTTATGGGGATTGACTCGCTTTTAAACCCAGCCTCAAGTGGCCAACTGAGGAACTGCACTTTTTGGCACTTCAGCGTTTGCTTAATTTTTCAGCCCCAGAGGTTGCCTCTTGGTAAAAATATACTGTTAAAAATACGGTATGTTCTCAAATATAAGCCAGTTGTCAAACGATGCCCAACGTGAACAAATGAAGCTGGTTCCATACTGATCAGATCCACAGTATTGATTCCACTGGTGCAATAAAAGAGTCAAACTCACCCCTCTGCTATCCTGAAATTTTATTGTAACAGAAACACAGGTTATTTTCACTGATTCATTTCTAGCATTCTACTTTTAATGTTTTTTGATTGGCATCAAGATAGTATCAATGAAACGCAACTTCCTGCAGATGTTTCAAATTAAAAGCTTCTCATAAAGGTGTATGCTCTATGAACTGCTGAAAGGCTTTACCTGCTTTGGAGCATCATGTTAAGTTGCATTAACTGAGTGGTGAGTATGACACAGCTCTGTTCTTGTACTGGTTGCATTTGTTTGTGAACATGCACATAATATTAAAGACAACAGCAAACAGCAGCAAATCAGAAAACAGTGAGATTTAAAACTAAAAACTATAAGGAAATCAAATAGACTGTTGATCCCCTTCCTGCCTGTCAAAGTAAATAAAGAGCCACTGCCAATATTTGAAAGTTAATGGTACGATCATGAAACAGAACTCTAACTCCAGCCATCGGCTCCATGTGTGTGTGGGAACAGAGAGAAGATCAATGAGCCCTTCCCTGAATGAAGCACAGTAGTGCAACAGAGTATAATAGAGGCCTGAAGGCAGTGACTGTAATTATCAATGCAGTAAAGACCTTGAACACCACTTCTATGATGGGCCTGAGGGTGATAACAGACTCTAGAGTTTGGATGATAAATTGGTTTGCTGATGTATATGGAGTCAATATTGGCCTTTTGTTCAAAACAACATATTGGCAAATCAGGGTCACCTCTGATATGGTGGATTTGGTAGATGCAGTTTATGTGCTTATTATATATTTATTAAAGATTGACCAAGAGCAGAGTAAAGTATATGTATTGGAGTTTTATTCATGAAAAGAGGCAGATAAGATATAAAAAACAAAAAAAACAAATAAGGCAACAACTTAATTCATCGTAAACTATACCCGTTTAATCTGGTGTTTCTATGTCTACTCCAGAAAATCTGATATTTAGTGTGCTTGTGCCCCCTAAATACCCCAACATGATGTCACATCAGCTAGTTATGAATGTAACCACATACAAAACAATTCTCCAACAATCAAAATGGACCCAGAATTGCTGCATTCTAAACAAATATCTGTTTGGGTGCTTTATACGCTTCATTATTCTCATTATTGAATGCTATGTAAACTAAATGATGCAATGTGGTGCGTGACCTTGTTTCTATTCATTGATTTGTGTAAGCTCCAGCTCTGCGGAGTTCAGAGGTCAGAGGCAACAGATAGGTCACATGTCATTTCAATGAGCACAGCAGGGTGCAATGAGTTCTGTTCCAGCAGCAGCAGCAGCAGCAGCGCGCTGGCCTATTGATCCCATTTAACCCTCATCGCTGCTGATTCTTCCTCATCGCTGCCGATTCTGGCCACATCAGTATTCTGATCCTCCTGGACCTCTCTGCAGCCTTCGACACAATCGCCCACACCATCCTCCTCACCCGCCTATCTGACTACCTTGGTCTCACCGGTACAGCACTCTCTTGGTTCCAGTCTTATCTAACAAACAGAAAACAGTTTGTCACCATTGGAGACTCCAGTTCCACCCCAGCTCCAGTCAACCAAGGCGTGCCTCAAGGCTCTGTGCTTGGACCCCTCCTCTTCACCATCTACATGCTCCCCCTTGGTCAGATAATTCGCAAACATGGTCTCAACTACCACTCCTATGCTGATGACACTCAATTATATCTCTGCACCAAACCATCCACCCAGCTACCCCCACAGTCACTTGTCAACTGCCTGCACAATATAAAACTCTGGATGACATCAAATTAACTCAAACTAAACACCAATAAAACAGAGCTCATGGTTGTGGCCTCCAACGCGCTGCTCCAGAAGGTTGGAGATCTTCTCCTGGACGTGGACAGCTGCTCTATCTCCCCATCCACGGAAGTCTGCAACCTGGGTGTCATCCTCGATTCCACGCTATCCTTTCAAGCACACATAAAATCCATCACCGAATCAGCTTTTTATCACCTTAAAAACATCTCCAGACTCCAGCCCTCCCTCTCCGAACCTGTGGCAGAGACCCTCATCCTAGCCTTCATCACCTCCCGCCTGGACTACTGTAATGGAGTCCTGTCTGGGCTCCCTTCCAAAACCCTGGACAGGCTCCAGTATGTACAGAACTCTGCTGCCAGGGTCCTCACCCGCACCAAGCCCTGGCAACACATCACCCCCACTCTCATCTGCCTTCACTGGCTCCCAGTCAAATCATGCATCACTTACAAAATTCTCCTCCTGACCTATAAATCTCTCCATTCCCTCACCCCCCAACACCTGTCTGACCTCCTCCACCCCTATACCCAGTCTCGGAAGCTGCGCTCATCAGGCACACACCAGCTCTCCATCCCTCACACCAAACTGCAAACCCTCGCGACAGAGCCTTCTGTGTGACAGCCCCCACTCTCTGGAACACTCTCCCAGCTGAAATCCGCAAACAGACTTCTCTGGAGAACTTCAAAAAAGACTTAAAAACCTATCTCTTTAATAAGGCCTATCAGCTCTAGGTCCAGCCCCAACAATCAACTTTTCTAGTTCTTTATCTTATATGTATTTTCGTTTATCCATTTATTCTTTATTTTGTATGTTCCACTTTGTTAAGCGTCCTTGGGTACCCTGAAAGGCGCTATATAAATTAAATTTATATATATTATTATTATTATCAACCCAACTTCAGCCATGAGGACTGCAGCAATAGCTAAAATACTGTCTATTATAATCTCTGTTCTACAGATTTCAGTCTGTAGTAAGCAAGAAATTGACTCTTTTTTTGTCTAAAAGGCTCCAGATAATCAGCTGATCTTGAACTCTAAGAGGTATCTGGGGTGCTAATGTACGATTTACATATTGGATGTACAGTAGTGCCCATAATGGCTCCATAATGCATCACATTGTTAATAAGATATAACCATTATAATTAAATCTTCAGATTTTGTTGAGTTACAATTGAGATAAGTTGATTTGGCTCCACCACTTTTGCCACTTTTGGTCGTGTCCCACTTCCATACAAACTGTCCAAAGTATACAAAAATGTAGTCAATTGGCTCCTACTAAAGATGTAAATATTTCAGAGCACCTCAAAAATATATAGTTTGAATTAGGGCTGGGAAGTATGGCCTTAAAATAATATCAAAATATTTATAGGCCATATTGCCATATACAGTATATATACACCTTGATATTTTGAAATCTTCTTTTGATTTTTGACCAAATAGGCCCTACTTTGATATCAATATTGCAGTAATATTGTAGGAATGACTATTGGTACTTTTACAAAATACTAACACAATTTGGTGCCCTGTCAGCATTTGGGCCAGCAGGACAATGTATGTTGGATACATACAGCATGATGGATACATCACTCACTAATGATTGTTTGGGACAAAACAAGTCTAGAGTGTAAGAGTAAATGGAAGTAGCCTGACTATGAGTCTACAGCCATGCTAGCAGCTTTGTGAAACTGTACTTAAGCTCAGTGGTGCTTTAAACTAAATACTAGGGTTGGGCGGTAATAAGGTAATAAGGTATACCACGGTATCCAAAAATAGCAACGGTATCATTTTCATTACCGTCAATAAAAAAAAAAACGTCAATAAAAAAAATGCGCAGCAGATTTTTTTTTTTTTTGTCCAGCAGCACCCATGAAGGCTATGTGTGGTTGTGTTTTCAATTTATTAGTAGCTAATTACAATGTGCAACTGTAATAACAGTTACCATAACAACAACTGTAATAATTAACTGTTGATTGAGAGAAGACATGGTCACGTGACAGTGCAGAAGGGAGAAAGAAGACAAGATGGCGAGCGGAACATCAAGCGAGTTAGTCCCCAAAAAGAATACAGTTTCTCCAATTTGGCAGTATTTCGGTTTCGGGCCAAACGATAGAGGGGAACCTGCGAATGTTGACGAGGCTGTGTGCAAACTGTGCAAGAAGACAGTAACTGCAAGAGATGGAAACACCTCAAATCTCAGAGCGCATCTCAGGATTAATCATCCACTAACAGCTTCAAGACTGAATTTGGCGCCGAGCTCAACCAGTGCAACGGTGTCAACCCCTCCAGCTGAAGATGAAGCAACAGCAAGGCCCACAACCACTCTCCGGCAACCAACAATAATGGGGGCCTTCCAGAAATCATCAAAATACAAAAGGGACAGCCTTCGGTGGAAAACTTGCACAGATGCGGTGGCCAGGTACTTGGCAAAAGAGGCGGTGTCTTTCCACACAGTGGAAAAACAGTCATTTAAGGACATGATTAAAACCCTAAATGTGCAGTACGAGTTGCCTGGTCGGAAATATTTTTCAAAAACAGCAATTCCAAACCTATATAATAAAGTCCGATACGACGTTCAAGCGCTGCTGTCGGGGACTGACAGTTATTCACTAACAACAGATATGTGGTCGTCAGTGAACATGACACCATATATGTCCGTGACAGTCCACACCATAACACCAGAGTGGAAACTTGAATCAAAGTGCCTGCAGACCACATATTTTCCAGAGAGCCACACAGCGGACAACCTTGCTGTTGCGCTCAGGGAAGCGATTAATGACTGGCAACTGGATGAAAAAAAACTTGCAGCTATCACCACAGACAACGCAGCCAACATTGCTGCTGCAATCAGGTCCCTGCAGTGGCCCTGGCTCAACTGTTTCGGTCACAATCTGAACTTGGCTGTGACAAATGCAGTACAGGACCAAAGGCAAAAAACAGAGCGCGCTCTCGGACTATGCCGTAATATCGTCGGGGCCTTCTCACACAGCTGGCACAGAAGCGTGAATTGCATAAAAAGCAATTGGAATTGGGACTCCCAGAGCATAGTCTCATAACGGTAAGCATTCAGTTTCATAGGTCTATACAGACCAGAGCATGTGAGCGGGGTATGTTTGGCCAAGCATCGGGACCGTGATGTGAGCGGTAACGGAGCGAAAGTGGAGCGCTCCATCCGAATCATCCTAGAAAAAAAAAGTCCCGCTCTGCGCTCCTTCCAAAATTCGTCCGCTCCGCTGCGCTCCGCTCACATGCTCTGATACAGACAAATAAACACATTTTATTAGCATTGTGATTATCGTGGTGGAGAATAGAATAACACAGAAAATTATATAATCTATTCTATATTTTTATTTTCATTGGCAGGACTGCGCAACTCGCTGGGGCTCTAAACTAGCGATGGTAGAGCGCATCCTCGAACAGGCCCAGGCAATCAGACACGTACTGTCCGACGACAGAAGGAGCAACCTATCACTCACCTGGCAGGACACGGATGTTTTGCAGGCTGTTCATAACGCACTCAAACCAGTCAGTCACTTCACTGATGTTTTGTCAGGAGAAACCTATGTGACCAGCTCCTCTATCCTGCCCATGCTCCAGCTCTGCAAGGATGATGTGTTGGCTGTGTCAGACGAGGATGTGCAGTTGACAAAGTCAATAAAAACTGGTATTCTTGCCAAGCTGGAGGCAAAGTATGAGAGCGATTCAGTGCGCAAATTGATGCGCAAATGCACCTTTCTTGACCCTCGATACCGCGGGGGATGTGAGGATGACGACTCCGCGTTGGCTGAAACAAGAGCCGCGTTAGAGGCAGAGATGGTGGCACTGGAGGGCCAGGCAGCAGCAGACCCAGTGTCCAGCAGAGTGGAGGAGCGGGAAGTGCAACCCAGACCACCAAAAAAAAAGATGACACTGGGTAGCCTCCTTCAGAGAAAAGCTGTTGCGTCGGCAGGTCCAGTCGGCACCCCAGAGGAGCGAGCAGGAGCAGAAACAATTGCTTATTGTCGCGAACCAGTTACCCAGGGAGATGAAAACCCGCTTCTTTGGTGGAAAAGTGACGGAGCGAAGCGGTTCCCTCTGATGTCGAGGGTAGCCCGTAAATACTTGTGTATTTGTGCGACAAGCTCTCCGTCAGAGCGTGTTTTCAGCACCGCGGGTCATGTAGTAAATCCGCTGCGTGCCCAGCTGAAGCCGGAGAAAGTTAACATGTTGGTTTTTCTGGCGAAAAACCTTGATGTGGACTCGGAGCATAGGATGCTGCTATAGTTAGTTTTTTCCATTTTCAGGGAGTAGGCTAGCGTGTTCTGCGACAACAGTGGACTTTTAACTTTTCAAACTGAAGGTACACTACTAAAATAAACCAAAAAGCAGCATTTCCCATTCTCAGGATTGTTCCCATTTTCGGTTATGCCTTGTTATTTATTGTTCTGTTTTTATTTAATACGTAGCCTAGAGCAGAGCTGTGCTTTTAATTTATTTTTTTGATTTGTTTTTTCATAGGTTCTAAAAATAGGCTAAACCAAACACTGCACCCATTGCAGTGTCAGGATACCTTGTAAATTTTCATTCTGCCTGTGTTATTATTGTTACTTTTTTATTATTTGATCGGCCAATAAGTAGGCTGCTGGATGATAGGTCCGTGTTGTGTCTTACTGCACTGTAAGTGGATTTAAGCCCGTTATACTATTTGATATTTTATTCACTGCTGCATTTGCACTTTTTAAATATTTGTTAATAAAAGTTGTTAATGTTATACATGGATTGTTGTTATTTTTCAATATTCTTAGCCCTATATAATGCTTGTTATTCTGTTTCTGAACATATAAGCGCAAGCCGGCATTTTTATGGCAACCGCAGCTCCGGAGCCACATCGCTCTTTTATTCGCTCCTTGCGGTTTGGGGAAATAAATTAAAGCTTATTTAATCAAAGTGTAGGCCTATGTTATTTGAGTTCGTTTATTTAAAATTGTAGCTCTAAATTGGAAGATTATAAATTCGAATAGGATCGGCTATTTTAAAAAAAAAAAAAAACATTCTGAGGTGAAAAAAAGGAAGGTAAAAACACAACAGTGTGGTGCCTGCTGTTTTGAGGTTTTTGTATTGAACACTTATTTAATTTTGAAAGCATAATGTTTTTTGAATACATATATTAAGTCATAGCTTTTATAATATTGAGTTACCAACAACAAATGATTTTCGAGTTGCGGGGGGGGGGGGGGGGGGGGGGTATATTACCGTATACCCCGGTAAAATGTGGAGAAGGTATCACGGTATGAAAATTTGGATACCGCCCAACCCTACTAAATACTAACATCAGCATGCTAACATGTCCATGATGACAATGTGAACATGGTGATGTTTAGCAGGTTTACTGTTTACAATGTTAACCATATTAGTTTAGTGAATTGGCATGCTAACATTTGCTAATTAGCTAAATTAGCACAAAACAGAAAGTATGGCTGAAGATGATGGGAAGGTTATTAGTTCAACAGATATTTAGTCATAAACCAAAGTTGGTCTGATGATGGCATTAGATGAAATGTCAAAGGGTCACGTTAGTCCATAGAAAGGGTGTTCTCCAAATCCAGGACTCAGCGTGACTTTTGATTTTTAAATTTGATTCAATATAAAATCTGAAATTTTCAGAGGTATTTTACAACAACAGCTTGACTTTATTCTGGTGGCCTTCTGCAGGTTAGGGTAAGACAAGTTCAAATAATATTCACCAAAAATAAATATTCCAGATTTAGACAAAAAAAAACAGCCTTCAGTGACTGAACAATAAAGAACAAAAGACAGAAATTCAGTTTGTTAAATCTGTCCTAAGCAAACCATCTTCCCAAGCAAATCAATAAAGAATCTCTAACTATGTTATTAGTTCAGTTCAAATCAGATCAGATGTGCACCAGTCTGCTGCATGGTGGGTATTGCTGACACCCCTAGTCAGTAGGCCTTACCCTCTGGGGACTATGAATGTCTGTACTAAAGGTCATGGCAATCCATCCAATATTTGTTGAGATATTACAATCTTGAACAAACTGGCCAACCGACATTACCATCTCTGGAACCATACTACTTGGAGACAAACTTTGTATCCTATCAGACTCATCATGTCCTCAGCTTTAAAAGATGAAGTTGGTGAGTGAAACCTAATCATTAAGAATGACTGGACAAAAACTAAGTGTAAAAAAAAAAAGCAAGAATGAAACACCCAGGTTTGTTAAGAACTTACTTTTACTTTAATGAGCTTCACCTTCCAAGGTTGAAACAATATTTGGGCAAATATTTAATCAAAATCCCAACACTGGGAGCTGTATTTAGTGTGTGAAGTGTTCTGTGTACATATTCCATCTGCTGGTGTGTCAGTGGATGCTGTTCAGACAGGCACATTATCTCTCAGTCTACACACTCCAGAGATCCTGGCAGGCCTTTATCTGCCACCACAGCTAAACAACAGAAGTGTTTCTGCTGCTGTTTGCAGTAAGAGAACAGGCAAAGATAGGCATCTGCTGCTGACTACAAATGCGGGTAGAGGCGGAGAAATCTAATCTCCCATGAGTGGGTGGGGGTGTCTCTTTGTGGTTTTTTTTTTTTTTTTGGGGGGGGGGGGGCTTTACCACCACTCCAATCCCATTGGGGGCATCATCTTCCCGCTGTTGGATGAAATGGATAGCTGTGATTATGGCTGGCTAGAGACTACCCCCTCACCTCCCCAGCCCACATCCACCCAGACTGTACATCCTGGACAGACTCCTCATCTTCCTGCACCTTCTGAGCTGGGCTGATAGCTTGGCTGTGAAAGGTGGAGGTGGGCACAGAGGGTGTTTTGGAGTATTGAGACTTCAAAGATAAAAAGGTTGGTAGATAGAAGCGTGAGAAATAAAGAAGAGGTTAGAGAGGTGAGAAGACAGAAGACAGTTTGAGTGGCAGCCTAAATAGAAAGTATAGGTTTTAAATGCCCCAATGTCTTGGCAATGCTACATGACTATCAAAGTCGTCAAATCGCTGTGCTGTTCACACTCCACAACTTTCTGTCTTGTAATCGGGAGTCTTGTATTATTTTTTGTTTACACACTACATGACTGATCAGCAACAGGGGACACACATTACAAGATCACAGATGTGAGACGTGACGCGGGAATGACGCAGTCCAAACAGTCCAAGTTGTTTGTGCCGATTTACAGGAGGAAAAAAAAACAAAGGAAGACAAAGAAAAGAGAGGATGAATTAGGATGAATGGACAGCTAGGATTATTTTTGTACTGAAAATGTGAAACTGTGCTCGTATTGTGGTGGTTCAGCGAGATTCTGATAGAAACTATAAGTCTTTATTGCGTCCGTTCCATACACACAAAGTGTATGACAGGGTTCAGTGAGCTGCTGCATGTGACCAGGAATTTGTTTCTGAAAGTGTAACTAGAGGTCAACCAATAGTGGATTTTTAAAGGCTGATATAATAACGATAGTTGGGAGAAGGAAAAAGCTGATAGCTGATTAATCGTCCAATATTAATTTTGATGTGATATTTATTTTTTTAAATGTAACGCTGTTGAAATTGAACAATCTTTGCTATTATTTTTTTTTAGCACTGTTGAATTGAACATAAGCGCCCTCTCTCTCTCCCACCCTCTCTGTGAAAAGTTACAGTGAAACTCAGGCTTTGTAACGTTAGTAAAATAGAGCAACTTTAGAGATGTGCAGGACACAGTCTTTAATTTGAGTTGAAAAGCTAGCAGTAGCTGTCTGTTTGATATCAAGACAGACGACCTGGAAACATGTGATTTAGTGGATTACATGGTTGAATCTGTTCTGTTTACAATGGACGATGAGCTGTTCTGTGGCTGAACTGGCCAGGATTACTTTTTGGATTGCTTGTTAAATGCCACTCTTACAAACCATTATTGTTCGTGCATGTTCCCAGGGTAAGGAGGATCCTAAAGTGCGCAATTTCATTTCATGAATGAATGGGTAGTTACGTGGCTGGATTATTTGGAAGAGAGAGCTACACATTAGTAAGTACAGTATTAAGTAACGTAGCATTAACAGAATGGTTTCTGTTCCTGCCTGCCTGGCTGCCTTCAGTGTCCTGTCCCCATCGTGGACAAGGTGATGGTGTGGCGTTATATATTCGAGACTAGATAAACTGAAAACTGGTCAGGTAAGAGAGGTCTGGCTATGCAAGAAAATACACATTCTATTGTCTGTTTAACATAACTCAACTGTATCAAAAAAATACTTTTGATGCTGTTATACTTAAGCTCTGACACATCCAATAATTGAAGAGTAATCCATCACCTTGGATCTCACAGTAAGGACCCATTTCTTTGACAAAGAAATATCACAGGTTATGAAGGCCATGAAGGTCACATCTGAACAGATCTTATGTTTATCGGGAAATCTTGGGTTGTTGAGATGGTACAAACAGTTAAAATTAATTCCATATTCATGCTTTATGATAAATAATAAGATGGCATAGAATTAGAGGATAGAGGAAGATTATTTCCTATAGAAATATGACTGTTGGTGAAACAAATGTAAAGCATTTTACTTTAGAAAGGTTTTCTGTTTCACCATGTTCAGATAACTAATCTCTTTCCCTGGAGGATTCTGGACTGAAAAAAAAAAATCTTGGATTTTACAGAAGACTTTCTGTTCATTTTACACATTTTTAAAGGTTTTTTTAATTTTTGAGAGACACTAAAATATAAAAATTACAAAAAGACTGATTTGACATGTCTAATATAAAAAAAACAAGAGAAATATGTAAGTGTGCTTTAACTATAACAGTTTTTCTACATAAAAATACAAATGTATCATAATTTCACAAATATTTAATTTGTTATATTCAAGTTTAAGATTGTAATTACTAAATATAACAATAGATAGAATTAGTGAGTAGAGGTATTGGTTCTGTAATTTTACATGGATTTCTTTGTTAATTGACAGAAATAAAAAAAAAAACAGCAAAAATATTGAATGAATGTGCTTTTATCTATGTATTTCACAAACTACTTTCCAGTGAAGACACAGTTTGACTCCACCTTCTACTCTATTGCTCTCTGGCCTACTTTTCCCATCATGCATTGTGCTGAGTTGTTTGTAAAGTTTACTGTTTTATGAACTAAAATCCCAATGTTACTTTTAGTTAGTGTTTGTAATGTGTGTTCAGAAAATCCTGGCTGATATTGGTATTTGTCATTTTGTGCTGGTTTGTAGCCTTTACCATTAGTGAGATGGGTGTTACATGGGTAGTGTATCATTCTATTACATTTTTTAGTAACAGTATATAAAAAACCCAACTAATAACAGCACTCTTCTGGAACTTTAAGCCTGATTTTTTTGTATTTTAGCAGTGTAATTTGATTGCTTGTACACATAAAAAAAATAAATAAATAAATAAGATCTGATGTAAAATTGCAGATAAAAAATACTATTTAATCATGGAAAATCACAGTATTTTTATAAGATTTCTGTTATTTTACAGGATTTTTTAGTGCCCAAGCTGCTGGAAAACTGTATTACCATTATTTTACAGGTTACAGGTTTGTTGTCGTGTGCATTTCATACGCATACAATTTTGATAGTCACTTTCAAAATTATATCAAAAGACATTTTTAATAACCACTCCAGGCTGTATGTGGTTGGTGTGACAGATCCACCACCCTGACCAAAGGACCCCTTGAAGAACTATCTGGTTTCTCACCCAGAAACCATTTTCATCTTCACAGCATCACTGACTTTCACACGCAGATAACTATTACTTCCATTGCATGCTCTGATGCTCTGATGCATGCAGTCGCATTATAAAGATGCAAGTAAACATGACAGCTCAGCACAGGCAAATTTGCCCATCAGCCTAAAACCAAACAGGAGAAAAATAACAGAGACGGGTAAAAAAAAAAAAAGAAAAACCCCAAAACATAGAAACAACATAGGATTATTGACAGATTAACATTATATAATATAGTTGAAATGATGGTGATTCTTCAGTGTTCAGTCTAACAACTGATGAACATGCAGGAGATGGTTGAGAGATGGGAGGGTAGTGTGTAGATGTGAAGGGCAGAAGACGAGGAAGAGGAGAGGAGGGAAGTGGGCAGGCGGGCGGTCTGTAGGGAGATGACCTGAAAATAAAGAGGATCCAGGGTCTTCCCTCCAGGGTCTGATAGTGATATGATACCTCTAATTAGACTGCGGACAGAGCACTTTGCCACTTTGGCCGTGGGGGATCTCTGAGCAACCGCCACAGTCAGGACTTTACACTAAAGGCTAAGGACAATACAAACAGGCCTTTATTAAAAATATGATCTCTGAGAAAATGGACTTCACTCTATAAGTATAGTTTTGATAAGTATTATACTGGCTGTCTCTGAGAAACTGAACCCTAACCCTGGAGACTTTAATCCTACTCTCATGGTGATTATTCCACATTGAAAAACAGTGGGCCTCATGCAAGAACATATTTGTATAAGTCTAAATCTAAATCTCTCTGATGTTTTTCTGTCAGCTTTGCTTGCATGAGTCGGATTTACTAAACTCTCTTAACTGCACACGCTTGTATATAGCTCATTTCATCCTCAGTTATGCTACCTGTTCATGGGGAGGTGTGCAAACATAAGACTTGATCATTAGCATAATCCACGGCCCTGAAATTGCCAAATAAGGGGACCTGTTCCACTCCATTTGTTGGTAATTTTAGGAAAGTCAGTAGAGAACGAGAAAGACCCTGAGGCAGCTGTTTGAGTGAGCAAATTCTCTTCATGTTTATGTGCTGAAATATACTAATACAAATTGTAAAAAAAAAAAAAAAAAGAAATTACAATAAAATAATATGATAATATATGGTGAAGAGAATATTACTTGTGCATGAAGTCTATTCTAGTTGTTATGTTAATTTTGTTTTCATAGTAAAAGTCCAAATTCATTCAGTTTAATTATGATTTCAGGTCAAATCCTCCTGTAGAGTCAGACCGACTTTCTGTACATGATTTGTTCGACACATATGCACCACTTGTGATTTTTTGTTCCTACACAAATTTAAATTCAAAATATGAGAAAGTTGCCAAATGCCAAAAATTCTCTTAAATCACTCGTATGTGAGGCTGTTCCAAATATCTTGTTTTAAAGTTCTTCTTTGAAGGTTTTTTTTGTAGTGTCTTGTCAGCCTGGGCAGGGCTAGGTATCTGTGTACATTTTGTCTGATATGTGTGAATACTAAAACTTTGGTTTTTACAAAATAAAATGCAGAGAATGTGTTCCCAGTAAAGTTTGCTGTTTCAGAGCACTGATGTCATTTTGAACAATAAAGTTATTGTTAAACTGTTATCCTGCCTCTGTTACATATCTTTGTAATGAGTGTTTGATAACCACATTTGACAGATCATTTGCAAAAAAAAATGTGTTTCTGTATACCATATTTTGTGTATATAAGATATTGGTTGATTTATCAATTTCTGACTTTTTCAGTTCTTAATTTTGGAATCTTGTATTATCAATATATTTGGACTTTTGGAGTAATTGGAAATGTTTGGATGCTTGTGAATGCTAAAATGCATCCACAAGCCCGCCTTCAGTCAGCGTGCAATAGGAGCGGGCATATAGGACTCCTGTTTGCTTGGTGCTTTTTCATCATCGTCTTACGTTTCATGTACAAAACAAGCAAGATTTTGAACAATAATCTGCAAATAAACTGATGATGGAAATGACTGTGATTTGCAGCCCTACAGAAATGATGTCCAGTGAGATGGATTACTTTCCTCAAACATGCTTCAAGACCAACTTGATTTCCGTACGTAATTGAAAAATAGAAATCAATTGCTGTCTGAAAAGAAAGAAAAACACATTCAAAAACACTACAACACACTTTGAGAAACAGCACTGATATTATCTTGAGTTTGTTACAAGACAGTGACCAAGAAAATCCAATTGATCTATTAGTGCTTTAAGGAGATAAATGATTAAACAAGTGTACTTATCTGAGACAGCACCAGCCTCAGTGTCTTTCAGTAGAAGCAGGGAAACACTGATGCAGCTAAATCTTGATTTCAAGCATGAGCTAAATTTATACCACGCCTGCTCTATAAATAGCAGCGGGCCGTTGTCTGGTGAGGCTTTGTGCAGCACAGCGTGCTTTGCAACTATGCCCATATCCATCATGCCCTTCTTCAGACACATCGGCCACAGAGATGCTACCACTGCCCTCCATCCCTTTGATTATCAGTTTGTGTCTCACATTTCTGTGCCAGCCATTTTAAGCTGCTGGTCCAAAGCAGAAGAAGATGTTCCAGCAGCCTTAATTAGTGCCACAGAAATCCCCAAAAAACCTTGACTGTGCTCTACTGTGGAGCTGCTGTAGCATGAGGAGAACAACTATAAGTCTGACACACCATCTAGTGGACAGAGAATGCAATGCTACAAGACAATACTTGATTGTATCCCAGTTACACTCTACTTATTCATTGTAATGTAAGCACATGCTCATTATGCAGTGTGCCCACATTTGATCAACACACATACTGCATCAATTCCTGTGAGAACACCAAAAAAATCATAACATTGCAAAGAATATACAGTCAATTACAATCGACAAAACATACATATACACATCCACACATACACAAGTATTTATTTCTCAATACCAAGCTTTTTCTCTGCATTTTGGCCATTGGTACACATGTAAACAATGTCTTAAGGCACTGAAAAATGAGCTTTAGGAAGACTCATTCCAGGGTGAAGATATTCAGAAACTCTGTTTTTAGTGTTCATGTCTGGACGGGAGTTTTTTGGAAATTATGACACAGACACGCATGTTCATCAGTGTTTGTAGCATCATTGGCAAATACTTGGAGTATGTGTTGTTTGTATTTGAGTTTGTATGTTGAATTAATAGATGTTATATTGTTTAAAATTATATTTAGAAAGACAGATGGAAAAGAGAGACAAAATAAACTGCTGACAATGTTTATTATTAAGTTATCCACAAAGTTTTGTCAAGAGCGGTCACGTTTTACTGCCTCATTCACAGTATTTTCTTTAGCTAGGGAACCAACCAGACCATCCTGTTTACAAAACCCAGTGTACGTGACTAGCCATGTGTTTTCAGGTGTGCTGTATGATGGAGATTATTTCTGAAACCGTACTAAAACAATCGTTTGGACAGTTTTCTTTTTATTGTTTTTGTTTTATACCCTCATATATAAAAATACCCTTGTCCATGTGTACAAGGCCTCAGATTTTGAGAACAAATTAGTTTTTTGTTTTTTTAGAGAGAATATAATACAGAAAAATATGTTTGGAGTAATTTATAATTATTAAATCTGCTGTAAAGTTTACCGTTTCAGTTCACTGATGTTATTTTAGACAAAGTTTATTGTGAAACTGTAAAATATCCAGCCTCTGTTACATGTCTATGTCACAAGTGTTTGATTGCCACATTTGAGGAATCATTGCAAAAAAAGCATGTATCTCGGCTGTTATATTGATTTCAGAATTTTTTTACTCCCTATAATTGGCATCTGCATCAGCTCCAAATATCAATGTTGGTCGGCTTCATTAAACATGATTATATTTCTCAAAGCCAAGTATCAAAACATGTATTGCGTTTTTGGAATATTAGTTCCAATGTTGATGAAGGTTCTCAGTCATCCAGGTCATGGTAAATCTAGGTGCTGTATCGTAGGCAACTGTACGTGTTTCAGTTTCTTGAAGCCGTTTCACCTCTCATCCAGGAGGCTTCTTCAGTTCTAACTAATTGGAGGGGAGCCGCAGGCTTTTAAACTCTGTGTGGGAGTGTCCTTACAGAGTCGGCAGGGCCACTTGTGGGTCGTTGACCCAACCGGCCTTCATGTGGGTTGCTAGTGCCAGGTGAGCCCAGGTGTGAATGGTTTTTAAGCTGTCTCGGGAGAGAACTCAGTACAGCATTGTAGGTGGGTGATAAGTAATGTCTTAGGCCACCTCCTCTGTTCAAAGACCGCCGTTCCAGTTTGACATAGATGGATTCCTTTATTCCTCTTTCAAACCATCTGTCCTCTGTGGCCAAGATGTTTACATTGTTGTCCTCAAAGGAATGATTTTCCTCCTTCAGATGTAAGTGGACAGCAGAGTCTTGACCTGAGGAGTTGGCCCTCCTGTGTTGTGCCATTTATGGAGAGGTTGTTTTGTCTCCCCAATGTACAAATCTGTGCAGTCCTGGCTGCATTGAACAGCATAAACTACATTACTCTGTTTATGCCTGGGTGTTTTGTCCTTAGGATGGAGAAGTTTCTGCCTCAGTGTGTTGGTAGGTTTGAAGTGAACTGGGATATGATGTTTATTGAAGGTCCTCCGAGTTTCTCAGATGTTCCTGCGACATAAGGAATGACCATGTTGTTACGTTTTCTCGTCTCCTCCTCTCTGTCTGCTCTGGATCTTTTGGTTTTGACAAAGGTCCAGTTTGGGTAACCACAGGTTTTAAGTGCTCCCCTGATGTGCTTCTGTTCCTTCTCCTTCCCCTATGACTTAGTGGACATGATCTCAGCCTGATGGTTTGAGGCTCTGATGACCCCCAGCTTGTGCTCCAGTGGGTGATGAGAGTCAAACAGCAAGTATTGATCTGTGTGTAGATTTTCTGTACACCTCAATGTTGAAGCTTCTTTCTTCTTCAATGTGTACTGCACAGTCCAAGAAGGGCAGACTGTCTCCTCTGACATCTTCCCGTGTGAACTTGATGTTATTGTCCACAGCATTTATATATTCTGTGAAGGCTTCCACTTCCCTTGCTCTGATTTTGACCCAGGTGTTGTCCACATACCTGAACCAGTGGCTAGGAGCAGTTTCTGTGAAGGTAATCAAGGCTCTGCTCTCCACTTCTTCCATGTAGAGGTTGGTCACTATTGGAGACACTGTGAGCCCATGGCACAGCCGTGCTTCTGTCTGTAGAAACCTTCACTGTACTGGAAGTAGGTGGGCGTCAGACAGAGGTCCAGTAAGGCACAAATGTGGTCTGGGGTGAAGCCGGTTGTGCTGGACAGAGTGCTGTCCTGTAGCAGCCGTTTCTTCACCATCCTAACAGCTTTCTTGAGTGGGAATGCATGTAAAAATTGAGATGACATCATAGGAAACCATTGTTTCGTCTGGGTCCAGTGTTATTTCACTCACATTGTTGGCGAACTCCTGTGAGTTTTTGATGTGGTGTTGAGTGTTACCAACCAAAGGAGCTAGGATACTGGCTAAGTGCTTGGATATGTTATAAGTAACTGAGTTAATGCTGCTGATGATGGGTCTGAGTGGTGCTCCTTCCTTGTGTATCTTGGGGAGTCCATAGATACATGGGATGGCTTCCCCAGGGTACAGACTGTAATATAATGGCCTGTCAATGGCTTTGTCATTTCCAGTTCAGATGCAGATGTTCTATAACCTCCTTTTTGTAGCTACTGGTAGGATTTCGCCTCAGAGTCTCAAAGGTGTTAGTATCACTAAGCAGATTAGTGACTTTGGTGTGGTAGTTCGCTGTGTTTAGCACTACAGTGCATCTCCCTTTGTCTGCCGGCAAGATGGTGATGTTCCAATGTTAAACCAATGAATTCTCACAGTGTTTGATAGCGGAGGCGGTCCACTCCACCAAAAGCCCACCTCTAGCTTCATCATCATATAAATGATTGCATGTTTATGATATAAAACATTCATGTAAACATGGAAGAACAGAAAGAACAGAACAGTAAAACAGTCCGTTTGATGTCACAGTGACAGTGGTTCTGGATGTTTGCTCAGCTTGAACTGAGCACAACTTTTCAGAGACTGGCAATTTATCTCAGATTTCTTAAACATTCCTTCACTTGATTCATTCTGGTCACGGGACATGTGGTAAGTAACTCTCTTCTGTTTTAAAATAATTCTTGCTGTCTTTCCAAAAAATGAAAAAATGTACAGTCTGTCAATCAGGGTCAGTTCACCCAAATTTAAAAAATATTTTCTCATGTTTTATATTGGCACATCCATTTCTAAAAACAGTGTCTTTATTGAGATGGACAATTCACAGAAAAACACATGACAGTTTTTAGAGGAACTATTTCTTTGCTACAAAGTATGTTTAACAGAAACTGTTGACAGTGTGTTATGTAGATTAACCAGCGCAACAAGGACACATTTTCTGTAAAGACATGTTCTTGTTAAATATTTGAAAAGTACTTCCTTCATGCTGTGAGAACAATAAACTAAATTCCACTCACCTCCATTGTATTAGGGTGAAAGTAGAACTCTAATAATATCAATATACTGTAATGCAATGGTATCAGGTCGAAACTTGGTGTCAGCAGATACACAAAGTTTGGGTATTGGAATTACTATCAGAAGGAAAAATAGTATCGGTGCATCTCTAAATAAATCCTAATTTATCTGCATGCATTGATACCACCACAATTTCTGCATTTGGGTGGATGACCCTTAACATTATCCGATAGAAGGAGTCAAGCTAACGCCATAAATTCCTTTCATACTCCTAGGCGACCTTGCACTCTAAGATAGGACCCTTTCAGTTCAGACGCCAGATGTACCCTGCTACATCTGCCCCCAACGACAGCTTGGTGGTAATTAGACTTAAGCTTGACAGGACCAGGTACTGAGGCCCAACGATGAGCTTGTCTGCGCCCTGGTCCAGATCTCTCGAGGATCCCCTCTCCCACTTGTCGCACCATGTCACAGCTGACCTCCCATCATAAGGAGGTGAGCCAGTGGTATTGGGCAGGTGGACCAAGAAATCATTGCCCTGGAGCAAGTGAAAGGCACTGCTTAGAGCTTTCTTAAGGAGAGGGTTTATACAGACAGCTAATGGTGTGTGTGGAGCTTAAAGACAATCTGAACACGGGCAAAAGACCCTGTACTCACAGAGCTGAAGAAGGAGCTACAGTTTACCAGTGAGATCACAGAATTGCTCCAGAAGCAGATCAGCATCTTGTTGGATAAACTGAACTGATCCACACTCAGTTGCTGGCAGACTATCGAAACAAGGGTGAGGCCATCAAGCTCACCTTCAAAGGTATAACTCGTGACATTAAGCGTCCAGCTCCAATTTGTCAATATAAGCCAAGCTATGAGAGGCGTAACAAGTGGCTGTCCCGCTGCAAGGATATAAACCTGACTGCTGAGAACCTGGTTGAAGACTTTTCTCTTCTTCGTCTTCTTCTTCCTTCGTGGAACATGCAGTGTACCCTTGCTAGGCTGAAGAATGCCCATGAGCGTCAGCGTCAAAACTCCAACGGTTTCAGAGAAAAATCAATAAGATGAGCAAGGTCCAGGAGAGGCTGCGCTGGGAGAGGCAGAAGACCATGGACGAGATTAAAGACCTGACAGTTGACACTCAGAAACTTGCAGGTCGGATCAGGAACTGTGATTCCAAGCTGCATCAGACCAACTACTGTCTGCACATCCTCAACCAGAGGCCCAGGCCCAGATGTGCCTCGACCAGCCCTACATCAGCCTCATGCTGGAAAAAATGACCTGACAAAACTGGCATCTGGTCTTCGCCCCATACATCAGCGCTGCCAGTGTTTGATGGAGCTGATGCAAAAGTGTCTGTTGAGTCTGGAGGGCAGACTAGCCACTAATGCTCATGACCTGAAGGTAGAGCAGATGTGCCACAACCTGCACTACAGTTACCTGCCCCTGCACCATACCACTGTGGTCAACAAGGCCAGGCTTTGCAGAGGCTCAGGCCCTTCCATCCAGTACTCTTTCCTTCAGTAGCATGCATTGGCACTCTGCAGCAGCCCAGTAGTCTGCGTGGTGTGGTGTCCATTTCGTGTTGCAAAATTAAATAAAGCATAAAAATCTTTCAGCATAAAGAAGTGATGAGATAATTGCTTTAATGCCTCTAACCTTTAAAGACCTTTTTTTGCCCCTTTGGACAAAATGAACTTCATTTATTTGCAGGAGACTGCCAGGATTGCTTAATATTACAAAGGAAAGGTAAAAAGACTTCCAGTCCACCTTGACAACGCACCTGATATCCTGATTCAATATAGTTTCAGTTACAGTACCAATTTTACTTGGATATGAAAAAGATTCTGAGAAAATGAGTGCTGTAAACCCTCGAACCTGGTGCATTATAAAAAATATTAAGGTTTACATTAATATTTACATATTTACATTATTAACTGAATGAAATGGTCTTGGACTTTTGTGAATAAAATCTGCCTACAGAAAAATTAAAAACAGAAAAGGAAAATAAGAAACTGTTTTGCCAAGTGACATTTTGACATGATCTCTTAGATCATACCAGTACTGTTAATATATAAACTGTATATAACATTTATATTAAAGGGGCTCTGTGGAACTTGTGTGTTGTGCTGAAGTCTGCCATTAGTTTATGTGAGCAGACTCCATTTCTACACTAATGTGAGCTACTGTTGCTGTGAGCGGGTCGGGGAGAGGCCCAAGGCACTTGAGAATGTGCATAAAGTCACATCCGTTGGACTGTCGTGAAAAATCTGACCTGACTCCTTCACAAAGAAATCCACAGTCCAGCAGCATTAAAGGGGCACTACAAGTTTTGGAGAAGAAATTCAAACACAGAATTTAAATATTTACAAAATTAATTAGGTAATATTACAAACTCAGTAAATATCTATTTGTGTCCATAAGTGAGTAAACAAGCTGTTCTCAACGGAAAATAAATTTTATTTTTATAAAATTTATTTGTATGACAGATGTGACCTTGCTCTAGCCATGATGCAGTTTTCTATAGGGATTAACCATAAAGTCCATTCGGTGTCTGTCTATATCTTTCTGTCCCCCTGGAACAGTCAGCACATTTGCACAACTTTAAGTACGTTAAGCATCAGTCATTAAAAGGTGAGGGAGGACTATTACACAGACTAGAGCATGTCTTACCTTTCTGAGCAGGTATGGGTACATCTGGAGGTTCCTCAAACTTCAGTGTTTGTACCAGGGCCTCTGGAGTTATTTTAGTGCCAGCAAAGATCCCGCTGGGGAAGGAGCTCTCTGCCACAGCCTAACAGGTTTTAGATTGGAAGTAAATAAGCAATCGTAAACAAACGTATACCATATATCAATTCTAAAATTAATCCTTATCGGGTACTACAGTTTTAGATTTTATTCACCTTCTTAAGTCTCATCTAAAAAGAAGCGAGACTTCAAAATAAAGCTCTACTTTTACAGAGTAAAATAACGGAATGGCACCCTTGAATCACCCTGCCCAATTGGCTAATGTACATTCAACATCACATGTCAGCGTTGTTTATTCCACAAGTTCTTCTTACAGACCTGTTTGACATTATTCGAGGCGTCCTGCTTCTCATTTTCCAGATGTGGGGGACTTATTGTATGCAGTCCCAAGACAGGAGGCTTCAGTAAACTCTGAGGGAACACAGAGTCGGGGGGCTGTGTGAGGCTGCTCGGCCTGTCAAGCTTCACTGCCTCCTGGTGAATCTTCTGACGGACGTGTTTTATCTTTCCCACCATGTTAATAAAGATTAGTGGAATTTATATTCAACTAAATCTAATGTATTACATACACAAGCAGTCGTATTGCTGCTCCCCGGTGTCGACAGCGTGTAATGTTATCAAGTCAACTACACTACTACCGGAAGTGATTCTGATTAGCTTTCAAATTAAACGACATATTTCTTACTTGGTTCTTACGTGGTTTTAATATGCATATCCACAAGACAGAAGTCACCCTCTAGCTGTTTATTATCTCTCTTTGCTCATTCTTTTTCGGACCCACGTGTATGGCATCATATGTAGGCTAACTTACATGGCTAACGTTAGCTAACCGTGCGATTTACTTTAGGCATTTACTGTATCTATTTGTAATATGTATGTAATATATTTCTAACTTTACTGTGTTCTCGTTTTATTCAGTTCTGAACGTTGTATTTCTTTAAATACATATATATATATACAGAACACCTTAATAGCTTTAAAAAGTGTTAGTCTGAAAGAAAATACCAGAAGTACCAATTTCTACTCCGGGTAACTTGACATTGTTGACATGACAAGCGTGACTGGTGTTCCGGGTTAGATGATCGGTGGAAAACAACTTAGAACTAAAGTTCCGCATGCTGTTTCCGCTGTCAAATGTGTTAAGCTTTTAATTGCTTAAAAAAAGTTACAAATCAGCGCCAGATTAAGCTGCACTTGCTGCCTCCATGAATCAGGAAAGCAATTACTAATTACTATATTATATTTAGTAATTACTATATTATATAGGTATGTCTCAAAATACATTTGTTTAAGTGATAAGGTTGGTAAACAACCGGACTGATTTCTGTGTTTGCCCACCCTAAATCGGCATAAAGAGAATGAAGCAGATCTTTAAGGAGAACAAGGTGACTGATTAGAGTCATACAAGAACATCAAGCCAATATTTATATGGGCACCAACTCACCAAGTTCATGTCATAAAACATTTCCCTGTGATTTCTTTTTTCTTTTTTGTGTGAAGATTTAATTATATTTGGGTTATTCTTATTCTTTGTATGCTATTTAAGTTCCAACGTTTTTTTAAAAATGTTTTTGTTTCACTCGTAAGGATCATTTGCAACATATATTCATGTAAATACTTAGCTAACAGAAGAATCTTTCATTTTCCAAATATATGTTTCCAATAGTACACTATCTTGAAACCAAATTTTGATTCTGTGTAGCATATGAAATTTGCAAGTAACAGCTTGTAATGGCAGCTTGGTGTGTTGTATATTAGATGATGCCATCTTTTTCCCTGTGTCAGGAGTGTTAGTTTGTAAGCTCAATAGACACATATCATTTCACAATTCAAGCTTTTCTGAACAAATTTCTGACATTTCTCAAGTTCTGACTTCTGGTTGAGTTGGCATGGATTGGCCCTTGTGTCAATCAAAAATGCTGACTGAGACTGCAATCCTGGTGCTTAATCCTAATTATTGAACGTGGTTTGTTCTGTATAGCCGCTCATATATGTCACAGAGAGTTAAATATGAAGTTTCAAGGGGCACAATGTAGTTTTGGAGAAGAAATTCAACCTAGAATTTTAATATTTACGATATTAATAAGGTAATAATGAAGAATATGTATTTTTGTCCATAAGTGAATAAACAAGCTGTTTTCAGAGGAAAATAAGTTCCCAGAACACTGTTTGAAGCTAGAAAAGGAGGCAGGGTCCGCCAAATATAAACAAAGTAAACAGTATAAACTGTGTTGTCCTTTAAATTCAGTTTTTTTATTCAGTCATGAAAACAAAGATAATTTGATTATTTAGTTTGTTTAGGCAGAAAAAAATCTGCCAATGAAGATCTTTCTCTTCTCATTAACATTTCTTCAACAAAACTACAGAGTGCTCCTTTAATGTAACTTTTAGATTGAATTGTTAAAAATTACTATAGATTGTGAATGGATATACAGTAAAGTATTGATGAAGGTTCTCAGTCATCCAGGTCATGGTAATTCTAAGTGCTGGATCATAGGCAACTGACTTGTTTCAGTTTCTTGAAGACATGTCACCTCTCATCCAAGAGGCTTCTTCAGTTCTAGAAAGATATACAGTAAACTTTACATTTGAGAGGTTGGCATGATACAAACAAGTAGTGGTGGTCAGATATTTGAGTTAGTAATACATGACTGCAAATGTTGTCAAGACCCAAAGGCACGATTGCACTGTATGGTAGTATAAGGAATAACAGTATATTGTTCATTCCTCAGAGGGTTGTACACTTGTGCTCAAGAAAAGGCAAATGCCCGTAGAGATTTTAGATTTTAAATCATAAATAACAAACATGTTACCAGATCATCCAAGCCAAACAACAGGTTCTGAACTGGCACCACACTAGTTTTAATTCAAGTAACAACGCAATAAGAGCAGCCACCTCAAAGATAATGAAGGATAAGACAGTGACACCATTAAGTGAAAATCATATTTATTTGCAGGTAGATGTGACAAATGAATATGAGGTTTTCTACAATATAAAACAAGCAACTAGTAATTTAAACACTACACTGTGCTATACTGTACAGTACATATGAATGTTTGCATGTATACAAAAATAGACATATCAAAACACATTTACACAAATGGGTAATATTTACATACCACAAAAATAACATCAGATGACACAAGAATATTCTTGAGTACTCGTGTTTTTTCAAGCAAATTAAGAGAGCTTGACAACAGTCATCTTTTTCTTTTATTAAAGAATGACATGCAGAAGAATCTGGTGTTAATAAAAAGAGCAGAAAAGCAGCCAAAAGTCAAATCTCTGATCTCACTGGGAACAATTGGAGGTGTCATTATGCCCTGACCTTCGACCTCCTGTCGCTCCACTGCAGCTGCTCAGTGGACAGTAGAAAGTTGTTGTTTTGAAGTGTAAATGTAGGATAGAGAAGAAGTGTTGCTGAGATGAAGCACACCTTCCCTGTATTTGAGCAGTTTTGTATCATCTGATTCAGAAGATAGAATTCAAATTCAACTTGATCACTTTTGAATTTTTAAATGTAGTACTTTAGTTCTTGCTGGTACAAACATCCTCATTACATTTGCCAAGCATTGTTCTATCCATGTGGCTACAGGAGAAGGAAGTTTTCCATGTTGACTGAAGTGAAAGTGACAGTGTCCATTAAGTGCTGTTCGTAAAGAAATACTGACAGAAAATATACATCCTGATTAATGATTGGTGGCACATTCTTCTCTACAACACAATATTTCAGCAGTTTTTGTGCTACAGACACAGTACACCAAACATGAGCAGCAAGGTTCAAGTCAATCACAGGAACAAGTTGCACACACAGTAAACAAAACAAAAAACATGCATATCTAATATACACCTAACAACCACTAAACATTTGGCGTAATATTTTCACATCAAATAAGTATAATATTAAACACTATCTTAGGAACTATAAGAAAGGATTCTACTCTCATCAATAGATAGTAACTACGTGCTGAGGATGTTCTTTCCAACAGTGGATGAGGAAGCTGAAGAGGGATTATTCCAACTCCGTGATCCTGGTGTGTACGAATAAGGAGGAAGGAGGAATACTGGTTCCATCTTTGGACAATAAATGAATGTGACGATAACCTGAGAACGCAAAACAAAAAATATTTATCTCAGACTACTGAGGAACAGTGCACAAAGTCAAACATACAGATGTTGCAGCCTTCTGCGTCAGCATTTCTGTAAACCAGTGATGCGTTCAAATGTGTACACCTCCACACACCATACTGACATTTCTACCACACATGTCATATCACATTCATATTACAAGTTATGAGCTGACTTTCATTTCAACAGGTGGAGGGTAAAGGTGATGGAGTTACAGGTGAGAAGGCTGCCAAGCCAGTGACCGCAGTTCAGACTGTGTTTCAACATTCACATTTTCCATTCATCTTTGTGGCAACAAAGAGCAGATATTTCTGACGAGAGGTCGGGACTAGCTGTGTTTGTGGGGACCCAAACAGGTATATCAAGCCAAAACATAATCTTTCACTATAAGTGTCACTCTGCCCACTGTGTTCAGTTTATGAAAAATAATTAACAACAGGCATCCCACATTTTAAAGGGCATTTGACCTCACAGAAAGTAAAAACAAAAGAAGTGTTATAGTTTTAAAAAATATATATTTTTACAGTTTTTACCAGAAACATCTGGCTTAATAATCGGCTCATGAGTTTTTCAGATGTATGTTTTTTTGGCCCTTTGAGCACCATGCGCTGAGTGCCATCTAGTTCTGTTATATTGGAGAGAAGTCAGACATCTCTACAGCTGAAATCTCCAGAGTCCAGGTGAGAGGAAAAAATGTGTTTTTTGATTTTGGGGTGAGCTGTCCCTTTAACTCCTTGTCTTCAGCCTTACCTTGCTGCATGCAGCTGAGAGGGAGTGTAAACTGCCCCACAAAGTCATTTTTGGATGTCTTGTCATAGTCCTCCACTACAAAGCGCACCATGGCCAGCTCTGGAGTGTGGATGGTGAAGCGCAGAGTGTCATACCACACAGGGTTGAACCCTGCAGAGAGGACAGAAGGTGTCGGCACTCATGCTGCTAAGAGACAAAATCTACATTCTGTGTGGGACTAAGACCAATCTGACATATTAACAGTAACCCATCCTGTCCCTCCAGCCATTACATCATTGCCTCCTTTATGTATTCCTACAGGGTGAGCAGCTTCTCTTGTACCATTGTTCTCAATGTATCTGGTCTCCTGCTTGGCCTGGTCCATAGGAACCCCGTGGATCTCCACTCTGACCAGAGGATCCACTATAGAGTCCTCTTTGATGTTGACTTTAGGCAGCTGCTGACCACTGATCACCTTAGACACAAACATACAGTGTCCTCAATAGAACAATGATTGAATGAGGAATACGTGTTTTCTTCCTTCCTTTGTGGTGTGTACCTGTATGGTGAGGACAACAGGTAGGTAGCGATCATGTTTTTGGGGCGTCTCAGGGTCAAATCTTTTCTCTGCCTCTCTCGTGAAACTGGGCTTTAGGACATAGCCGCAGTTGCCATTCTGACTGAACAGTCCGTCGTTCAGATCCATCCCTTCCCCAGCAGTCTGGAAGTTCAACGCAACTGAATGAAAAAGAAAATACATTTAAGAAGATTTACTGTTATTCCTTTTTTTAAATTTAGATTCTCAACATACTGTAGTCAGGCACTTTGAGAGAAAAAAAATGTTGTTAAAGCTGCTCGCTGCCCTTTACATTTTAACTTCAGTACCAAGAACCTAAAAACATGACCTCCCTGCTCTTCTCAAGCACTACATTAAACTCATTTGGCAGACACTGTGGTCCAAAGAATATTTCAATAGTCAGAAAGACCAAGAGCTAGATGTCATCCAAAATTCAGAGTATATCCTTTTTAAACAAATGCAAAGGCATTTTCAGTTTTACTCAGGATGTGACTCACCACCATCTAGTGGTGGATGAAATTTTCTGTCTGAATGTTTGGTTGCTTTGTGATGCTTTGAGTTTAATTATTTTATTTTCCTGTTTCTTTTTTTCTATATTCTTATAATATCAACCAGCATTTCTTTTTAAGTTGCTATGAAGAAATCTTTATTTAAAATGTAGCCCAATGCAGTATTAACAGTGAAAACCATGTGACAGAAATGAAAATGATTAAAGAAAGGAGTTATAAACGGCTGCTTGAGATAAAGTGAAGTCTGTCTTTCAGTTACAATCACCGATTTGGCACCCAGTATTCCACATTTCCTGAGGATTGAAATTGGAGGAGTCAGTTCGGAAGCCACTGGGATAAACTCTGGTCAGCTGCCGCGAATTATGGTGCACAAACTCGGACCCTAAAATGGAGATAATATCAGAAATATAATTAAGGTTGACATGAAGGGTGTATCCAAAGCCCCTGAGTGTCAATCCTAAACACAGTGACATTTAATCTTTTTCATACTGAAAATTGCTCCTAATTAGTATCAACTGTTTCACCTTAAATTCAAAAGTAGTTAACTGTAACAAAATATCTGCTGGTGATAGAACCAAAAACCCCATGTAATGAATATCAAATGATAAAAATATATTTTGACATTATCTATCATTAGCCATACACTTTAATGTCTGAGGCAGACAGGAATGATATGATGGACTCACCAGCCTCTCTCAGGTGTTTGCGGGCCTTGGACTCTGTGAAAGAGGCAACCTCATAGAACTTGGAGTGAATGCGGGAGTGTTTGAAGCTACTGAAGTGGACGCTTTTGCAGTAAACAACACAGTCTGACAGCTCCTTGGACAGACGCTGTTTTGACCTCTGTGGAAGTAAGAAAACCAAGTATGAAAAGGTAAGACTGATAAATACATAGACTGATATACGTGTATTTTAATGCAATTACGTCTCATAAATGTAATCTGTACATTTCGCTGAGACAATGCAAGCATATTGAAATATTGCTATGTCATTGAAGAGAGAGGAAGTAGTTGTATGGTTACTGTTACAGTAAAGAAAGGAAACAGGGCAAACATATTAAAAGCTCTAGTCTGCCAAGGTTCAGGTAGTAAACCAACACATAGAGGACCTAAATGTACTGACATTGGCAGGCAGTAATATTTAAAGGGACTTTATTACATCACACTGCAAAAAACAGAAGCAACACAGAGATTAAAAGGAAGCTGATTGGGTTACACTCTTGTTTTAGTGTGTAGACATTTTTAAATGTTTTCCACTTACACAGACTAGACCTCACCACTCTATATTTATCTATGTCACTGCTAATGGTAACGTAAGCGTAATACACCACATTTCACTGATGTTCCACTGACATATTTACAGTGCATCCGAAAAGTATTCACAGCGCTTCACTTTTTCCACATTTTGTCATGTTACAGCCTTATTCCAAAATGGATTAAATTCATTATTTTCCTCAGAAGTCTACACACAATACCCCATAATGACAACGTGAAAGAAGTTTGTTTGAAATCTTTGCAAATTTATTAAAAATAAAAAATGAAAAAATCACATGTACATACAGTAAGTATTCACAGCCTTTGCCATGACACTCAACATTGAGCTCAGGTGCACCCTGTTTCCACTGATCATCCTTGAGATGTTTCTACAACTTGACTGGAGTCCACCTGTGGTAAATTCAGTTGATTGGACATGATTTGGAGAGGCACACACCTGTCTATATAAGGTCCCACAGTTGACAGTGCATGTCAGAGCACAAACCAAGCCATGAAGTCCAAGGAATTGTTTGTAGACCTCCGAGACAGGATGGTATCAAGGCACAGGCCTGGGGAAGAGTACAGAAAAATTTCTGCAGCATTAGAGGTCCCAATGAGCACAGTGGCCTCCATCATCCGTAAATGGAAAAAGTTTGGAACCACCAAGACTCTTCCTAAAGCTGGCCGCCTGGCCAAACTGAGCAATCGGGGGAGAAGGGCCTTAGTCAGGGAGGTGACCAAGAACCCGATGGTCACTCTGACAGAGCTCCAGCGTCTCTCTGTAGAGAGAGGAGAACCTTCCAGAAGGACAACCATCTCTGTAGCACTCCACCAATCAGGCCTATGTGGTAGAGTGGCCAGACGGAAGCCACTCCTCAGTAAAAGGCACATGACAGCATGCCTGGAGTTTGCCAAAAGGCACCTGAAGGACTCTCAGACCATGAGAAACAAAATTCTCTGGTCTGATGAAACAAAGCTTGAACTCTTTGGCCTGAATGCCAAGCGTCATGTAAGGAGGAAACCAGGCACCGCTCATCACCTGGCCAATACCATCCCTACAGTGAAGCATGGTGGTGGCAGCATCATGCTGTGGGGATGTTTTTCAGCGGCAGGAACTGGGAGACTAGTCAGGATCAAGGGAAAGATGAATGCAGCAATGTACAGAGACATCCTCGATGAAAACCTGCTCCAGAGCTCTCTGGACCTGAGACTGGGGCGAAGGTTCATCTTCCAACAGGACAACGACCCAAAGCACACAGCCAAGATAACAAAGAAGTGGCCACAGGACAACTCTGTGAATGTCCTTAAGTGGCCCAGCCAGAGCCCAGACTTGAACCCAATTGAACATCTCTGGAGAGTATGAAAATGGCTGTGCACCGACGCTCCCCATCCAACCTGATGGAGCTTGAGAGGTCCTGCAGAGAAGAATGGGAGAAACTGCCCACATATAGGTGTGCCAAGCTTGTAGCATCATACTCAAAAAGACTTGGGGCTGTAATTGGTGCCAAAGGTGCTTCAACAAAGTATTGAGCAAAGGCTGTGAATACTTATGTACATGGTATATTTTTGTTCTTTATTCTTAATAAAGTTGCAAGAATTTCAAACAAACTTCTTTCATGTTGTCATTGTGGGGTATTGTGTGTAGAATTTTGTGGGGAAAAAATGAATTTAATCAATTTTGGAACAAGGCTGTAACATAACAAAATGTGGAAAAAGTGAAGCGCTGTGAATACTTTCCGGATGCACTGTACCTAACATGCCACTGTAATGCTTGTTACACAGAACCACCTGAGAAGTCGCCCTTAGAAACCGTCACTTTCATAAAATACAAGCAGTGATGATGAACCATTTGTATATCTTTCACAGCCTAACCTCAAAATGAGCACTGCCACCAACTAAACTCTTGCTGAAGAAAATCAAGATAAGAGCAAAAACATCTTTTCCATCTTGACAAGATTCACTGCTGTTAGCTCCTCTTTCAAGAAAGACATATTTTCCAGTAAAAGTAATGCTATAGCAGCATCTATGTTAATCTCTTTAGGAGCTGCCATTGTTGTTTTCAAACAGACAGACACTTCTCCTGTTAGCCATCACACCTTAACCATGCACGTAGCTGCCAAGAGGACGCTGATTGGTCCAGACAAGTGTGGTTTTGTCACAAGCACATATTATATGGGGAACTGGCATATACCCATTGTTATATTAAATAGATAACAAAAAATACATTTTGACATAAACCCTATATTGGCATACAGTATACAGCCAATTAGCAGTAATGCTCACACTGAGACGACCTCCCAAGTAGAACAACAGTATCCCAAAAACAAAATGTGTTTGCATTCAACTGACAAAGCCCTCTATTGGCCATAGTAATTATAGCAGGAGCAGAGTAGGAGGTCTGTTCTGCCCTCCTTGTTCCCCTGGGCACAGCTGTGCAGATAGATGACTCCTTAACAAGAGACGGGTGTATTTTCTTCTTTTATTGAGCTGTATCCCTTAAATGTCAACAGAGTAAAACTAGAAGAGAAATTAAAGACATTACATTTCTGTGTGAATGTAACTTAAAACATCACAAAATATATGTGAAGTAACGTTTACAAAATATATCCAGCTTATACAAACATTAAGCATCTTTAAAATGTAATAAACACTGTAAACTTGTTTGAGTTACTCGCATAAACAGAAATGCTGTGCATTTATGCTAGTCACTATGTGTGAAAATGAAGGCATGAGACATATTTAACAGAAAACAGTTCTTAACAACTCTTTAAAACATGTTGATTGTTCAAAATACTTACAGGCAATGATTTCCATAAACAACAAAAGACTGATGATTGGAGATTCAGGCATAACAAAAGCTGCCGCTGTCTCTGTCTGCCATAACTAAAACATGTGGAACACTTCCTGTTTCCTGTCTTAAGGTGCGTTCACACCGGACCTTTTATTTTTGTTGCTGGCGACAAGTTTACATAGTAAGTCAATGCAAACGAGCGACTGAGCGATTAATCGCTCAGGCGAAATATCGCTGGGGCTCCGAGCGACAGCGACCGAGCGACGGAGCGAAAAAGCGCTCAATCGCTCTGTCGCTCGAGATGAGAAATCCCAAGTCTCTGGCCGTCAGTCGCTTGTCGCTCAGCGCTGATAGGCTGCCGTAATCTATGTGTAACTATGACAACTACTAAAACCATGGTCGTAATACAACTCCACCGGTCCGGAAGTGCAAAGCCGGCTTTACGTTGACACACACACACGCACACACAGCCACTCGCCGGACACCAACTACAGGCGCTCCTCAGCTGGGATGGAGCGCCTGTAGTTGGTGTCCAACCGGGCAATCCTGCCTCCGATTTTCGCCAACAGCTCGTCAAACTGTCAGTCATGCTGGACCAATACAAACGGGAAGAAATGAGCGCCTCCGAGCGACGTGAAATTCACTGGAATCGCTTGAATGACGTCATCAGAGTGATCTGTTGAATTGTGCCGACGAGCGACTGCAGCCGAGCGACAGAGCGATTTTTTTGGAGCGACAGGAGCGACAGCGACAAAAATAAAAAGTCCGGTGTGAACGCACCTTTACCCAAAACACTCCTATTGGCTAACAAAAGGCATAAAAAGGAAACACAAAGGATAACAGCACCACCTACTGGCAAAACTTAGTTGCCGCCAGCACAAGGTCAGATGATACTGTTGTAAAGCTACAAAGTCTGAGTTGGGTTCAGTATCTTGCCCAAGGATACTTCAACATGTAAAATTCAGGGGCCAGGAATCCAACTACCAACCCTCTGACTGATGGATGACCGCTCTAAGGTCTGAGCCACAGGCCACCCCATTTGAATATCTTGCTAGAATGCAATGTTCTCCTGGGAAGCCTTGGTTCCTTGCATCATGTGGACGTTACTTTGACACACACCACCAAGTACACTTCCTCATGGCAATAGCACTCCGTGATGGCAGCAGCCAACCCAGCAAGATGATGCTCTCTGCCACACATGGAACTTGTCAAAGAGCTCAAGGCAGGCCTCCTAATTTCCCATATCCAATCTGATCGAGCATCCATGGAATGTGCTGGAACAAATCCAATCCATGGAAGCCACACCTTGCCACCCACTGGACTCAAAGGATCCGCCACCAATGCCCTAATGCCAGAAAAAAAAGGACACAGGTCCTGTGTCCTTGCCTCGACAGGTAGGAAGTCTGATCCACAATGGGTCCTCCATGGATTGGACTTGTTCCACAGATGCTCAGTCCGAATGGGATCTGGGAAATCCAGAGACCAAGTTGATGCCTTGAGGTATTTGTCACATTTCTCAGGCCAGGCCAATCCAGAGCAGTTTTTCTGTTGTGTGACAGGGCGCACTGTCCTGCTAGGAGGACCTTTACCTGTTAGTCCTTTTTATGTCCTTTTAATGTTGTGCCTTTAGTGTATATGCCGTGGAGCTACTGAGTTGCAGTGTAGGGATGAGCAGAGTCAGATGTCTGGCAAAGGCCAGAAACTGTGGATTAACGAGGTCTGAATAGCTCTGTCAAAGGTTTGCAAGGACTAGAGAGGATTTGTAAGGGGAAAGGGGGACATTGCCATTAAAGCATCTGGGTGATTTATTTGGCCATTTTCCTGTCACTACCTTTCTAGCACTGATACAGGAAATTGACTTCTCTACTCCTAATCCTTCTACAAAGCTCAGAATTGTTGATTTTTCAACTGCGGAGGCTGTTACTAGAAATACTGGACCTACTTGAATTGCTGATCAAGACTGAGATGTGTATAAAGATTAAACGCAAAGGCCTGGGATGGAGATACTAAGTCACTGGATTTCAAGGTTTACTTAGTCAAAGGTGACTAAATTAATCTGTTTTAGATTTGTGTTTCATCACTCATCCAAAAGGCTTATCACTTCTGCTGATTGGTAGGAAGATGCCCAAACCGGATGACCCAAAGAGGCACTCAAAGCTCTTTCGGCCATTAACACATTGAAGTCTCATGAGGCTTATTGAGGTTGACCCATGAACTGACTGTTAGCTGACTGTTATTTCATTCACTACCACTCGATAGGGTAAACCCTTGTGATGCAAAGGAATCCTGTCACGGTTGAAATCACCGGGCATATCGAAACCTTGAGACAACCCCCTTTTGAAGTAAGTGATCCTCGACTACACTGCCAAGCAGGAGCAGGTGTGTTGCCAAGGTAGCTTCCATGACTGTAGAGACCAGAGGTGTGGTGGTCCCAAACACCACGTTGGAAGTGAAACCTGCCGGGCACTTGCATACACGTCTGCCTGTTTCCACATGAAAGCTGATCTGGCTGGTCTACCCGGGCTTCAGAGCGTCACCCCCTCCACACACACACTTCCCCCATCTACCAGACAGCAAGACAGCCATCTCTCCAGACACCTAAACCATCAGCAGAGGCACCGTCGAGCTCACATCACTGCCAAACTCGATGCTGGCCTCACCTCTGATGACCGCGTTGACAGGAGTCCCAGTGTGGCATTTCATGCTTCTCAAATGCTTATCAATAAACATGACTCTAAGTGCCCAATGACTCCTTTACACACTTAGTTTGTTGCACTGGACACAGATGCACAGTCAAGATCAAACTAATCCTCTAAAGCCTGTAACATCAGTATAAATCCATATAATATATACAGTATGCATGGCAATCAGGGTTAAAAAAAAGAAGTAGTATGTATATTGTTACATTATGTATATGATTTAGTGATATGAACACATACGGACAAAGTTCAGTTTTTGGGGCCTGATAGGGGTCTACATCCAACCCCCAACTATCTCCAAACAGTTTCTAAATGAACTTTTCAATGTGCAGAAATGTTCCAAACACCTCGATCTACAACTAGAGTGCAGTGGACAGTTAAATACCTGACTGGTGTGATTAAAAATTCACAGAGGATATTACTCTTACAATATGGTCATATGCAAACCCGCTAGTGGCCATAAGCCAACACGTTTGTAAAGCCTCAGAGGGATCTTAACTAGATTCATGCCAAGTGTGAAAAAGTCACTCTTGACCTTCAAATGGTTTGAGTCATAGTTTAGTCATTGAACTCAAGTTGGATTGTTTGAGGTAACATTGGTACAATCAACTTTGGCAAAAACTAGAAACAATTTGTTCTTTCTTAGACAATAGAAATAGGTTTATCCTCATGAGACCCCTCATAAAGCCCTAACAGGCAGGAAATAATGATCGATTTCTATTTAATTTGCACTACAGTTCTGATGTAATGTGTTGCAAATTAACCTCTAAGAAAGTTGTATTAATCTACTGTAAAACAAAGTGTGACCAAAATATAATACCAAAAGACTGGCACGATGGTTTGCAATACTCATAGACAGAGTTTATCTTTCATCATGATGATCATAAGGTATACAGTAGAAATACAGCATTCACGTTACATATAATAGTCCAATGCAGCCCCTTTGTAGGATGATGTTGAACTGCAATGCAGCAAAAGTTGAGCCTGGTTCAACACTACAGCTTGTATTTTTTGGCTGCCAGAGCCCCTTCACACGCTGGCTGGCTTTGTACATGCAGGGCTTAAGTCAATCTGAATGCTGCAGCAACTGAGCAAACTGATGAAGACAGCAAGAAACCATGGAGCTTGCAAAGGCTTGCAAGTGGACCCTGAGTTAAAATGTCAAATTACATTAATGTAGCTGAAATAAAATCAGCCATTAGGTGCAAATTTTATTTGCAGTGATGTAACCTGGCATTACAGAGATTTCTGCCTCAGAAGGACAGTAGATATAACAAATATTTTGCACATTAAAATTATAATGATATTTTGTGATGACAACTTTTGTCACTATACTAAATGGCATCATTTTAATTGATTATTTTATCATGTACAGAAATGAAGCCAAAAAGACCACACTTGATATTACATTCCAGCCCTACTTAGAGACTTTACACTTCAGTATTTACCTACAGAGGTGGTTACTGACTGCAATTAGAGCTACTCAGAGTATCAAGTATCCCATTTTAGAGGAGACTGTACAACCTTCACCTTGTGGAACTCAGCCTAGTTCTTCCTGGCATGGCATGTCATGGCATGGCTTGGTCCAGTTTGACAAGACAGAATGAGAGAACAGCAGCCATGAGATCCTCTTTTCAGTTTCTGTCTTGTCTACTTGTATATGTGACATCTATGGAGCCCTGGAGGTGACATAGATGTGTTTTTTTTTTCAACTTGCGCACGCAAGTAAAAAAAAAACAAACACATCCATGTCACCTCCAGGGCTCCGTAAATATCCACGTTGGTAGAAGATGTGTTTCATTTAGTTCAGTGACAGTTGAAATGCCTCAATATAAATATTCTTTATCAGTGACCTGCGTTTCTCAGATTAAAAAAGGGTTAGGGTTAGTTCAATGATGTTAATTTCAGATGTGGATGTCTGAGGCAGAGGAACCGGTGTCACGAGTGGCAGCACATGTTGAAGCCTCATTCTCTCTTTTTTCCCTGTCTCACCCTGCCTCTGTCACAGTGTAAACAGATCACCTTATCTAACACCCAGTGTCTGCTCCCTGCCCTTCAGTACTCTCTATTTTTCATGAGGGATGACAGAAGTCTATGCAATCCTTCTCCACTGGATAAAAAGGTTACCAGATTTCTGAGTGTCTCTGAGTGGCCTACTCTAAAACGCTCAATTAAACTGTGACAGCAACACACCCAAGACAGAAATATGACAATACTTTGTTTTATAGTCATATGTTGTGTCTTAAAATGCTAACTGTTTGTTACAACAACGTAAAAAGGTAATAGCAGATGTCTGTGTCTGCCAGTAAAGAAAAGCAGCAGGTTAAAAGAGCTTGCCTTGTTTCCGTGGAAAGCTTGAGCATGACACTTAAGATCCTGAATGTGGCATTATATGAGAGAGATCTGAGAAAACCTGAACAACAGTCAGCTCAACTGCACAGGCTTAACTCATACTGTGGTTGTTTTTTACACGTACATCACAAAAGAAATATATTTTAAAATGAAGTGCATATGTTCACATTAGAGTCATGATAACTTATCCTGATCAACACAACATGCAAATAATGTCAGAGGTTTTATATGCTGGATGACTATATGGAAACAGCCACCCTCCACATTTCTCTTTCACTGGGTGAAGATGGTCCCATTCAGACACTTTGTCAGTGCACTGAAGAACTACAGGAATGGAAGTGCAAAACCGAGTCCACTACAACTTTAACTATCTATAAAAACTGAATCAGGACGGAAATGTGGGCATTTTAAACTCTGTTAACAGACATAAATAACTTAAAGCATCGTTGTATTACCATCTAAAATTATCAATGAAATAAGAAAACTCAAGTCTAAAATGATCTTCAAAGTTGATCCATGTATTAATCTTGAGCAGGTTAGACTACTGTAGCTGCCTGTGCTCATGTCAAACAATCTTTTAGGCAACAGCTATCTGACTTTTGACTTTAAGGTCATGATTCCATTAAATTTCAATCTTCAATTTTTTACTTTGTTAAACCATTGTATCTCGATTAGTAAAGATTAACAGATCATTGATTTTATGTCCTGACAACTGTCATTTACATTTTTAAATTTTTAAAAAGATTTCAGTTTCTCAAATCTGTCAAGAGTGAATCCTCCTCACAAACAAATTAGTAAAGGATCTCTGAAAAAGAAAATGAACCAACTTCTCATGTCAACATGTTTTTTGTTTTTTGGCACAAGTAGAAGATGAGGATGAAGAGACAAAAAAATAAGAATATCACATCACATAATCTTTAAGTTATATCCTATTGTACTTATTTTTGTAATTTGCCAAACACTCTTGAGTTTGACACGCCTTGCACCAGGAAATGTGACAATACAGAAACAAGGAAACATAGAGCCATTAGAGTGGTTTTCCATGTTAGACTTCATATTACTGATAATACTCAAAGCATGCTCAAAGTATTTGAATATGTTTTCTTATCTGTCAGATAGGCTTCAGATGATTAAACTTTAGATCAATAGGCTTCTATGTACTTGAGGCCACCAGAAGGCACTTCGAGTCCATCCCATAGTTGTTGGGAGTCTAAAGAGTTCAGTAAATAATCTGGACTGCACAGAAAAGGACATCTACACTAACTACCAGCTGTAATAACAACATCCATTTAATCACCTGGTGTGCCTATTTTTGGATTAGTCAGCTTAATCTATTAAGTGTTCCATTCATTCATTGAAATCCATTTCCTGATTTACCTCAGTGTTATATCATCAGTCTAGAAATGACTGAAATAGGGGATCCTGACTCTATATCAAGCTGGTTCATCAGACTGTGTAAAATAAGCTGTCTGAGAGTGAGGTCAAAGACCTCCGTGTGTTAAACAACCTGACCTACCTTAATCCTGCGACGGACACTCTCACGATGGAGGTTATCTTCGTCAATTTCAGCCGCCTCGTCTTCATCGCTGACCTCACCGGTCATAGAGTCTTCCACCATCCCGTTAAAACTTTCCTCAAGACCGCCGATCTTCTTCGCCTTCAGCAGGATCTTCCCCTTAAGGTCCTGACAGGGAGGTCAAACAAAGAGTGGGAGTTGTTAAAACTCCTAAATCGGCCATACAAAATGGCTGGTGGACCATTTGACTGGGTAACCCTGGAAAACTTCCTGTATTCTCTCATTTTACAAGATCATAAGAGGGGAAAAAGGTTAAATCCTGAACTGTAACACACACCTGCCATTTCACAGAGCATTGTCATATAGACAGAGGAAGGAGTCACGGTACAGCAGCCTGAAATGTTAATGTGACAGGACAATGCTGATGTGTAAATTTACAGTGTATTGTGTAGTGATGCCCCTCCATATTGTCTGTTAGATTTATGTAGATTTATGTCCTACTAAACTACTAAAGCTATCAGCCAGTGAGTACCACATGAGTGAGGTAAGGTTAGGACAACAGTCTGCCCTGCTCACCTCAGGAGATGGCAGCCCTATGGGGGCCTTGCCGTCCAGTGTGCTTTTCAGCAGCTTGTCTCCAAGGATGTGGTTGAGGTGTTGGGCCATGACTCTCTGTTGCTCAACACTGCAGTGGTTCTCGATGGACAGGATGACTGGATATTGTGAGACCTGAATGGGGAGAAAAGGAGGGAGGGAGGGAGTGAGTTTGTAATTTAACACTTGAGAGCATTATCATAGGGGAAAACTAATACCCCTGCTGCCATATACCTGTGGGTTGTGCTTGGCTGACTGAAAAACCAGTAGATGGATGGACAAGGGGTCATGAGGCCACAATATTCAATTGCAGACAGATGCTCATACACAGCAGGTTCTGACATGCTCGTGAACCTGGCAGCTGTTCATTTTGGCATGAGCCTGGCACTATGAGGCAGCTGCCTGGCTAGCTCACTTTATAGTGCTTTCAGATGATGTCTTGGATATCATTACACAGTTGTGCTCCCTCTCATAAATTTACAATGAGATGCTGAGCGATTTCTTGATACAGTTTTACAAGACAATGAAAGCAAAAACAATTGCAATGCCAGCATGAAGGGATTACAAACCATGCTTGATCTGCCTGAAAAGACACATTCAGACCAGTGTGATCATCTTTCCTATATGGCTGTCAATGTGTGACCTGGGCAACATAAAAAGTCAAGAGTGTTGTTTCAAATACAGCTGTCTCTGCTCCAATCTCTTAGACTCAATCCCATTGAAAAAAAATTATTTTTACCCCTAATGCTCGTTTTCAAGTGCCACCTTGTCCCTCATAACAGAGAAAAAGGGGTAGTGGTTGAAATTTGCCTATGAAGGTAGATGCCCCTGCAAGACCCTCACACATCATCAGCTGTCAATGGTGTTTATGTAAACAGACGTTACCAGACATTCCAATATGCTGTCTTCAGCTGTGATATTTTCTCTTGTGTTACTATAACAACCCTGGCATTGTCACAATTCCCATTTCCATCTATCTCATGGAGAAAGAAAAACATGGACGTAATTCAGTCACAACTTCATGTATCAATCAAACTCATTGCCGGTAGCAGTGCTTTATAGGCTAACAATAGCAACCTGTGCTCCTACCCTGCCAGTCTATTAGAGGAGCCGACGAAGAGTAACAACTTCACTGCTGGACTTTGGTTACATTTTGGAAGTCATATGACATCAAAAGGGCCAATGCAACATTGAAATACTCCAAAATGGGAGACTGTCAGGCACAAATCAGCAAAAACATTAGCTAGTAATACTAGCTGGCTAGCTACTTAGCTACTGAGACTGAGACCTCAAACTAGCAGTGATTGTTTTTAGCTTTATAAAGAAAAGGACCGTAATATATTGAAACTACAGAGTTCTCATAAACCTCAATTTAAAGGGTGTCTCTGGAAAAACCTCCATTTGGAGGGCGATGTCGCCCTAACACTTCACCCTTCTCTGCAACAAGAACCGGGAACTACTTCTAAATGTGAATGCACAAAAGGAGGGGGTAGGGCTAAGAGGCAGGGGCAAGGGGTGGATTGGGATCGGGCCTCAATCAACCGGAAGGACAGGTACATCAGAAAGCAACCATACTTAAGAAAGAACACTTATACTTACACACTGTCAATAATCAACAAAGTGAAACAACCGGACAGGCAATGCTACCTTGAAGGCATAGTTGCCCACTGTGTTGACCACATCTTTGAAAAGTATCTTGGAGGTGAAAGTGTGTCCATGGTAGACGATGGGCTCTCCGTTGGCACCATCCCAGCAGTCCACTTCCACACATCGGCAGCCGCGACTCAGAGCCCTGAGAAGCAAAGACAAGTTCAATCTTTGTTAATTATTTTTATTTTGGGTCACAAGAGGGTTGAACACACACTGTAAATAGTCTTTTATCAATTTCATAATCAAATTTTTGCATTTATGATTTTGATTAAAAAGTATCAATCATGTAAACAGAATTGGACTACAGGAAACCCACTTAATTTTATTAATGCATTTTGTAATACTGATGAATGGTGGAGGATTATTTCAGAGCAACGTTTCAATTAATCTCATTACCCCTGTCAGGCTCAATGGAGCATGGGAGAGAACACATTAGGTACAGGATTTCCACTGAAGGAAACTCTTAAATCCATAAAATGGTTTTGAAATATGGATAGAATCATCCTCTAAATTACTTTGAAATGATGATGAGGTGATAGCTAAAGTGGTGGCCCTGGATGGGTTTGTGCCCGGGGTAAGCTCTACTCTTTGTTTTATGATTTCTCAGCCAATTTACAGATGTTGATGTGCACACACTATATCCACACGGCAGCCATTTTCTTCTGATGTCAGGCTCGAAGTGAGAAGTTAATTACTCAGATAATGTTATGTTGCTCTGTTCCAGGTTGGAAGTTGTATAACTAAAGGGAATCTAACAAATTATTATCATTTCAGCACTTCCAGCAACTTAAAAGATGATGGCTAGTGAAAATCTGGAGGGACATCGACCATATTTCAAGGTTAAACAACATATTTGATAACCCAACTAAGACAACCACTTCCTAGCTAACATTAAAGCTTAATTACATCTATTGCTGTTCAGGCTTAAATAAATGTGTCCATGATGTGCATGGATATTTTAGAATCAATTTTGCCTTTCCATTTCATTTGTATCCACTAACATTATTAAATGGTAATGTTAGCTAGGAAGTGGTCAGATGCTAATGTTAGCTGTTGTCTTACAGTAAGTAGGTTATAAGATATGTTGTTTTACCTTGAAATATGTCCTGAAGTACCACACAACAGTACCACATTTGAGCTTCTCACCCTGAGCTTCATGTCAGAGGAAAAAGGACTATTGACCCCAAAGATACCATTACCCCTGCAACGTGTTGTTGCTGCATCCAGGATTGTGTGCATCATGTACATAAGTAATGGCTTTAAAAGGACGAGATGCTGAGGGAGCACCAAGCGTTTTTGGACTCCTTTTTCAGTCACTTAGACATCAGACAGAAATATCCTGCAGGGCCGAGTTAGCAAACCAGACTAAGCTTCAAAAACTAACCCAACTACATTACCTGATGTATCCCTCCACACTGCTCTGTCCTCTGAGCTGGTCCTCCATCAGGTAGGTGTTGTGGGAGGAGGAGATGAAGTAATGGCACAGAGGCTGGCTCATGTCCTGGAAGACACCCCGCCGCTGTGGGTTGAAGATGGAGCCCTCAGCTGATCCAAGGTACATCAAGAAACCATCAAATGTCATGGCATTCAGCAGCTTGGCTGGAAAGATGGCAGGACAGTGTCAGAACATTCTCACAAAGTGCTGGAATCCAACCAAGGAACACTTGGTAGGTTTCCCTTCATAATCTTAATTTTTTTATGGTCAGACAAACTCAAAGATACAGTATATTCCTCACTGTCCATGTACCTGTTTCAGAGGGCTCATAGCATTCAATAAGCTGCTTGGCGTGCTGCTCGATGTTGTCCCCTTCCAGCTGCTCCTCCCTCAGGAAGTCCTCCAAGTCGCTCTTGGATAACTTCTGGCCATCAACTGAGTACTCCTGGAAAACCCTCAGTACATCCTCCCGCTGGGTCAACATCTTGTAGAAGAGCACAAACTCGTCGTCCTCCAGTGTACCCGACTGGGACTTATCAGCCATCTGAGAGGAGAGAAAGGAACATGCTGAAACTCTATGTTAGAAAGATGCATCAAAACCCAAGAGGTCTTACAGTGGACACAAGCCAGTCTCAAGGAGAATGAGCATAGTCCAAAGTGTATAACTCAAAAGCTCTCACTGTGAAGAGACGATGAGCGTGGTGCTCGTTCATGTCCACATTCATCATCTTCAGTAAATCCTGCACTTCCTTGAAGTTCATTCTGCCATCATTGTTCTTATCGGCCTTCTTGAACCAGTCACCAATCCATCTGGGTATGCCACTTAAGGAGAGTGTCACATTCATTATGGAATGAATCACCCGACTGTGTTTGATGAAGATGAAGACTGACAAGCTTAGTGCTCAGAAAGTGCCATAGACAATCAAGGTTAACCCTTAATCAACACTTTTGTCCACAATAAGGTATGTCAAAAAACTAAGGACAAAAATCATTAGGTGTAGAATCTTCCAATATAGACACAATTTCATAGACATTCATGCTGCCCTGGGGATAAAGTCTGTGATTGTAATGACACCATGGTCTCAACAAAGTAGCCTTGGCTTTAGTCTCTTTGTGCTGTGTATCATTTTGCTAATGAACATGACCCCAAACAAAGAGAAGGAAAACTATCAAAGCCTTATGTAGAGTTTGGTGGACTGTATGGTGGCAAACAGAAGGCATTGATGGCATATGATTGAAAACACTGAGTAAAAGATACTGATCTAGTTTCTCTCGCTCCCCCATGTTCTCCAGATTCTCGATCAGCTTTTTCATGCCTCTGATCCAGGACTGTGCTTCCTCAGCTGACTCGGCAACCAGGTCCAGGTTGCCCCTGCGACCACGGAAGACCAGTGTGAAGCATCGGTCAGGTGGGAACTCATCGGCAATGCTGAGCAGCACCTCGGACTGGTGGCCCTCTCTTATGGCCTCCACATCACCCACTGAAACTGGAAACAGAGACCAACACAGGATGGAAAAGTAAGTAAATGCAAGTTACATCACATTAAAAACAAGTAGTGATGATCAGTGATTAAAGAAAAAGCTAGGTGGTCTACTGTACATTGAAAATAAAGAAAAATAGAATGAGTAAATCTCAGTGATACTGCTTCGAGGAAGGCTGTGATATTCAGCTTCACAAGGGTCTATCACATCAGTGAATCTTGTGTTCTTACATGTGGAGTGGGTGTTACCAGCCTTCTTGGACTTGTACCAGATGGTCATGCAGTCGTCCTGCAGTTTGAAGTAGCGCTGTTTCTTCCATGTGCGAGACTTGATTTTCCTCATTACTGTCCCCACAAGCATGGACTGGAGGTTGTCATCCCCCTGGATGCCTGAAAACAGGAGGACAGAGATATTGTTGATGGAGTTCCCATTTTCCTGTCTAATTCTCAATTTGGTATTAATTAGGCCTTTTCAAACATGAAAATGAAACTTAATTTTTTCCATTAAATTTTGTCCAATCTGAGCGCTTCTGGTATAAAATTGTTACCAAGTCACCAAATGCCGATGCTTTAGGTTGGTGGCCCAAAACATCAGTATTTGACTTTGTGAAATTCAACAATCAACGACTCAACTCTTACTGCACCTATGCTAACAAACTGGCCAATATCAATCAGGTGGTGTTGACAGTAACACAAATGTACATCGACAAAGAGAAAAGTTTCCAACCAATGAGCTACTAGAGAATAAATATGTGTATATATACATACATATTTATTCATATATTAAGAAGTAAGCCATAATCCCAGCACAGGATATATAAACATATTTATACAGACTTACGGAGGCCGCTCCCTGTGGAAGCCATTCGTTGTTGTCTCACACTTTTGCCATCTAGAGGAAAGAACAGAGAGGGAATGCCATTCTTAAAGAACAGTTACTGCGCTTTTGAGTTATTCACGTAAGTTTATATAAAAACCAAAAACAGACATAATGGTCATTTCATAAGTATAACACATTATTATTTATTTGTATGAGTTAACCAGTAATGATTGATTGAAGATTGGTTTGATGTTTTCCAGCCCAATAGCAGCTCAAAGTCTGTCTAAATTGATTAAAAAACACCCAAATATTATCTATGATAAACAATACTAACAAGTCACAGTAGCAACAGTATTGTGGTTCATCACAATTTTTCAATATGACATGATGATAAAAAAAGAAGAGAATCACGGAGCCCTGTGTGATTGGAAAAGCCTAGAAGAAGAAGCCAGCTGACACAAGACAGCCTACACTAGTGGAAACATTCATTTTTCAAATTTGGCTGTTGATGATGTCATAAATTAGTTCAGACAATTTTTGAATTTTTAAAAGAAGATATGTGTTTAACTAGCGTTAATATTTTGTTCACAGAGAGCAAGATGACATCATCTAGTCTGCGGAAAACCAAACCATTACAAGCTGTAACTATCAAATGTCCAGAAGCAAATGAAAAACAGGCTCAAAAGGTATCACACAGATAGAAAACAACACAGTACAAATATCTACCAATAAAATAAAACTACTAAATGTGATATTACATCAGTGAATATTTCAAAATATTCACTATATATAAGCCAAATTTAGCCAGATCTGTAGCTCAGTTTTTATACAGTACCAACTTACTAACCTGTACAATGTGATAGACTACTATAAATGTGATATTTACTACATCAACATTTGTTTGAAACAAGGTGAAAACTAGTGGTGACATGAATTTTTGAAAAACAAAGATTCATCATTTGAGTAAAAATGACTTCCTGTTATAAATTTGATGACTGTTACAATTCAGCAAGAATGATTTAAATGAACCCATGTTGTAAATGATCTTTATGGTTTTCTGAACATTCAGGACAAATTGCAACCCAATCCAGTGAAAAAGAAGCAATTGGTGAGGCTCAGAATACAAGGAATCACTAAAATTAAGACATTTAGCTCAAAAATTCACACCAAAATAGGATTTTACAAGGGCCTCTCAATTTACATGTTGTCTTTTTCATGACATGAACTGTGAACAGTTCAGAATTCTAAGTGAGTTGGCGTGGAATGATCTTATAGAAAATGTTGTTAGCCCTAATAAGACTTTTTGCTGCACTATATGGCACTTTATATTTAGGAATGAGTGAAGTGCTCAGGCAGTAATAAAGGAACTCAGTAGAATCAGTTTGGGGGTCTTGTACAGAATAACATGTTCTCTGGCTGTGGTTGCATCAGATTCCTGCTCCATAGACAGTCCCACCAGCAGCCTCATTATTCAGCCTTCAGCCCCATGCTGTGCAGCACAGTGTCACCAGCAGCTCACTAAGCTCATCTGGATGCTCTTTTGCTGCCCTGTTATGTTTTCATTGCATTCTGTGCTGTCCTGCACTTTTTGTTCTGTCTCTGTGTTGAGCTCACTAAGCCACTTAATCTCCCCAAATCCCTGTTCTGGTCTCTGCATTCCTTTCACTCATGACCTCAGCTAACTCAACCAACTCAGGCTCCAAACACCTGTCATTTGTTTCATTGACACAATCTGGTAATACTTTATAATAACCATCAATTACAAATGAACATTTATCGTTAATTACACTTTAGTTAATAGTTATTTGACTGTTAACAAATGATGAAATGATTTATAAACCATTTATTAAGATGTTGTTTATTATAAAGTTACAACTGATGGTTCTGAACCTTTACAATATCTTAATAAATGGGTTATAAAGCATTTCTATGTTTGTTAACAGGCAAACAAGTTTAATGAACTATACATTGACCATTTATTAATGATGGTTATTATAAAGTGTTACCCATAATTCAGTCTTATGCAATGTTGTTTTAGCAATACCACCCTTGTTCAACCTGCAGCAATGCTATTAAGATTGGCTAAGAAGGTACAGTACGTAGTTTCTAATACAAAACACCAAATACATTCAGTGGACTAATAGAATAGACTGATAGATTGTTTTAAAATTGAATAAACAGCAGATAACGGACAAAAAAAGGACAACATAAAATGGATCAGAAAGTCAATGGGGTTTTGAATTGTAATATTCATTCAGGTCTACAGGGACAGCAGTTCAGCTGCTGTGTCACATGTGGTACATCGACATAGACAGAAAACCAGCCAACAATGTTGACAGTGTGTTGTGTAGTAAATTTCTGTGTGTTCGTTATCCAACAAGATATTCATGTATCTCAGCAGGTGATAACGGGCAGCTTTTTTATTTTGAAAGCAATAGATTTCCTATTTTTACTATTGTCAAACAAACACAGATGTTAAAAGTCTATTAAGACATAAGACTATTACAGCAGGTGCACGAAGTGTCCTCTGTGTTCTCCTGTTGTAAAGCATGAACCTCCTTTATAGGCCTTTATAAGTAAAATAAGCCAAAGAAAGAGAAAGCAGCAGAGAGTCTGACCTGTTGGAGGATCATCCCTGAGTCCCGCTCGGTGGAAAAGATCATATGGTCCAGGAGCTGCTGCTGTCCCTCTGCATGCCACGCTGCAGCAGTGATAAAAGCCAACAACAACTAAAGCCAGAGTCAACTCATTGTGAGGCTCACCTGCTCCTCCCCCCTCCTCCCCTCCTCTCTCTCTGGATCCTTTCTGCCTGTTGCCTGATCACCTGTTTGGCCCTCTTTAGCATTTCAACTCCTCTGAGAGTTGTGTCTTCATTACATTGATTAGGATAAGGAGTGTAGTGCAGGTTAAAACCATCTTAACATAATGTTGATGATAACAGTGAGGTGTAGGCTGTTTGTTACAGGAGGAAGATAGTTAAGTGTATTTTGCATACAGTACATAGACATTCCATGCAATCACATGCCTGATCTAAGAAAGCATGTATGTGAAGTGTGGCTTGAAATATCTCAAAGCTCTGTTGAATCCTTTGATATGGCTTGGGTTAAAGATTTAAGATTGAAGTCAGGATCTCCACACAGCCTGAGCTGTTTATTAGATGAGACAGGACAGGTGTTATTATTGGTATGGTCCAGTCGGGCTCGTCTGCTGTAATCACAGTCTGCAGAAGCCCCGAGATCACAAACTGAACTGAAAAGACATTTTGCCTTTAATGTCTATTTGATCACGTTACCTTTTGTTATGTTTTTGTTTGTTAGTTATATAACTCCAGATAACTAAAAGTGAATTATGACATGGTCTTCAGCGATTGTCCCATTTTAATGGAATTGCAGATGTCCACAATCACATCAAAGTTATTCTAATATTTTGAGGTAGTAGACAAATTCTCAGTAAATTCATACATTTACTAAAAAATACTTTATCATAATATCATTTTATATTGTTATAAAACGATTTAGTATTCATCATTTTAGTTTCTCAAACTCAGAGAAACCCAATTATTCAAGTATTAACTAAATCCAGGTAAACCGACTGACAGTGTCTAAGTCAAAGAGTCATTCTGGCCGTCATGTCCACCACATTAAATTGGGGTTGTCCACAGCGGTCTGTCTGCTGTTATACAAGACACTCATTGGCAGAGGATTTCAATCAGCCTGTTTCCCCCAGGTTTGGCCCTGGACCACCTTTATCCCATCCTGCCAGGTGGAGGACCAGCAGAGTTCCACCACAATGTGTTTTCTGTCCCGTCTAGTGTTACTAAGCCCCGCTCATCAAACTTTGATCAGGCCAGCTTAGCTGCAGGCCACGAGGACAGCACATCGGGGACAGATTCACCACCAACTGAACAAACTGCTCCCAGCTTACCTGTGGACTCATTACTGACATCACTTATCCATCTGAGAGCTCACACACATAAGTTTGTAAGTTATGAATATTAATATTCTCTCTGTGGTCTTCCTGTGTGTTCCCAGCTCAGGTTCTGAGGCATTAATAATCCACAGCTTCAGCTCAGCTTCCTAGCTCAAGTTACACAGACTGAGCCAAGGCTAAAATGGAGGGGCTCCCTCACAATGACCTTCTCTAAGGAAGGAAACAAACTACAGTACCCAGCAGCAGCCTCTTCAATAGATGACCTGAAGTCATTGACACCAGACATTACAGTGGTTGGTTTGTTCAATAGTTGATGCACTACTTCAAAAGGGAGTGGTAAAAAGTTTTGAGTAAACATAATGCCAGCACTCTGTTCCACCACCACCACAAATGTGGAACGAACTCCCAACCAATGTCAGGACAGCAGAATCACTCACCATCTTCCGGAAAAGTCTCAAGACTCACTTGTTCAGAATTTCTATCTTTTCTTTTCTACTTTATCAATAGTGATATGTTGTGGTTTCTTTCTTGTGACAAATGTACTTATTGTAAGACGCTTTGGACAAAAGCGTCTGCTAAATGCCCTAAATGTAAATGTAAATGTAAATGTGGGAATATGTTTTGGAAGTAGAGTTCAACAGACTGTGACAGTCTGTGACATGGAGCACCGAGGCTCACCTGGAGGATCCTAGGACGCTTGTAGGATTTTCCTTTTAATTGTTTATCATCTGTGTGTCAGTATCATAAACTGGGTTTACCAAAACACTCAATCCACAGAGAAATGCACACAGTCAATATTCAGGAACTGTGCCTTTAAACAAGCTGTCAGGACTTCTGTAAGGTTGTGATGTCACAACTGTACAGTCACCGCACTCAGCCACGCCCCCAGCACAGTTGTGGTTGCAAAAACACTGACAGAGCTGATGCAGACATGTGGTGGGCATTGCCTCCTCAGGCCTGTGAGATCTGACCAATCAGAGCAGACTGGGATTTTCAGGTGGGGGGGCTTAAAAAGACAGGAGCTAAAACAGAGGGTAAATAGAGGTGCTGCAGCAGTGCACAGTATGGGAAAAATAATGTTTTTGAAAATTAAAGGATATGAACCTTTTCTAGTAGACACCCAAAATAAAAATATGAACCTGAAAGTGATAATAATATGTATGTATGGACCTTTAACTGATGAAACTGATACTGTATTCTAACTATCATGTGTTCTTGAAAGATTTATTCTCGTCAAGACAGTTTAGGATTACCATGAAGTAGTATCTGTAGTGTTTAATCTATTTTTCCACTTGTGTATTGGCATACAGCACAACTCAATATAAAGAGACATTCCACCAATTCTACACATCAAGATCAGTGTCCAAGTCACAGGGGTGATTCAGGGTACCTTTGAGAACAGTCTTCTGTCACTACCTGATCTGAGTGCACATCTTGGACAGCAACACCACTTGGACAAACCACATGTAGAACAGCAGTAAAAGTTAGTTTATGATTATGATTACATTTGCTAATAATTATTTCAGATGGCGGTTTGTGTCTGCCTGTTGTAGGATACTATATTTTCAGTGTTGATATTGCTGTTATTATGAGGTGTTATTGAAATAAAATATATTGAACATTTATGCTTTGGCAGTATTCGTAAAATTTCCATATCATAAAGCCCCTTTGAATTGACTATATTGTAAACTAGAATTACAGCATCGCAGTTGTACACCTCCGTGCTCCATTGAAGTTGCTGTCCCAGAGCTGTGGCATTAATAATGGGAAGTACATTTTTTGAAGAATATTATGACACAGTGCATTTAACCTCTGACCTTTTGGATATCAAATGTCATAACTACATCATTTTTTCCAGTTAGACATTTTTGTAACATTTTAGTGTAATTATTGTATGAATTCTTGATCTATGGCCAAAAATGTGTTTTGTGAGGTCACAGTGACCTTGACCTCTGTCCACCAAATTCAAACAGGTCATCCTTGAGTGAAGTGAATCGTTGTACCAAATTTGAAGAAATTGCCTCAAGGCGTTCTTGAGATATCACGTTCACAATAATGGACGGACGGATGGACAACCCAAAAACATGCTGGTGCAGAGGCATAAAAATCCGACAGACAACCACGCACAGCCGTCTGAAATAAACATTATTAAATGTAATAATAATCAGAAAACAACTCGACAAATTCACTTTTACTGAAGTTCTACGTTTGTTTGTCCCAGTGGCATTGCCGAACCTAACTGTTTAAGACGGTGGATATGCTCATGCTACACAAGACTGGGATTGATGATATTGCTCCTGGCGACAGCATTTCTAACACTGGTTGTAAAACATGTTCATCAGCTGGCCGTTCCAGCCACAGGTCTTCAACATCTTCTGCATGTCTAAAGGCAGAGGCCGAAAGGCTGCTCTCCTTGCAATGGCAGCAGGCCTCAAAAAAAAAAAACATGAACTGGAAGCTCAGGAGGAGCAAATCAGAAAGAAAAAGGAGCTTCTTGAATTGCAAAGTAAAATTGCTGCTCACACTGCAAAGGTTACTGTGTTCAAGTACAGAGAATCTGATGGTCAGAGCTCCAGAGCCCATTCAAATGGAATGAATTCATATCTGGAAAGATCAAAACGTAAATCATCTCTCAGACCCTCTGCCACAGAATTTGTTCCACAAGGTTTAAAGCATCAGTTCAATCTTCCACCTACAGGCAGCAGCAAAGCTGCAATGCCAATGGAGGCACAGTTCAAACATTCAAACCACCAGTTCCATCATCCACCACTAGGAGGGAGCAAAGCTGCCATATCAATGGGTGCACAACCCAAGGAAAATTTTGCACATGACGGACCAAGGCCTTATGTTCTGAATCCAAAACCAAGCATGCCTCAAGGATTTCAGGAAACATTTCATGTGCATCACACACAGGAACCCACCATGCATTTTACACAGGAATCTATTCAACGCACTGACCTAATGCAAACCGATGTGGATCAAGGCAATCTGTTAACTATCATGCAACGGCAAAATGACATTACAGCCCTTCTGATACAGCAACAGTCCTCATTGTCACTCCGTCCAAGAGATATACCAACCTTTGATGGAGACCCACTTGAGTATAGTACATTCATAAGAGCATTTCAGCACGGAGTAGAAGGAAAGGCTGCTAGCAGTATAGACTGCTTGTATTTCCTAGATAATATACAAAAGGACAACCAAGAGAACTGGTTAAGAGCTGTCAACACATGCCACCCGACAGGGGATACCAAAGAGCAAAAGAACTTTTATTAGAACGGTTTGGAAATGAGCAAAAAATAGCCAGTGCATACATGGAGAAAGCTCTGGGATGGCCACCAGTAAAGTCAGAGGACATCAAGGCTTTGCAAGCTTTTTCATTGTTTCTCCGTGTTTGCTGTAATGCTATGGAGGATGTCAGTTATATGTCAGAGATGAACATGCCATCCAACATGCGTGCCATTATCCTGAAGCTACCTTATAAATTGAGGGAAAAATGGAGAAACACTGCCTATGAGCTGCAGGAGAAGCACCACCGTCAAGCAGGCTTCAGTGACATTGTCAAATTCATTGAGAGACAAGTGTCTATTGTTTCTAATCCACTTTTTGGAAACATTCAGGACACAGCCATTTCATCACAAGATCATAAAATTGGAAACAAAGTATCACAGGCTCTAATCAAGGGAAAAGGAAGTAGTTTTGCAACTTCTGTGGCAGCTGTCAATTCTAAAACTGTGACCCAAATGCAAAAGGATAAAAACTTACCTGATAAATCAATAAAGATGTCTTGTCTGCTGTGTGAAGAGGGTCACATATTGGAGTTGTGTCCCAAAATGGAAAAGAAGTTGCATCGAGAGAAAACCGACTTCTTAAAGGAGAAAGGTGCTTGTTTCGGTTGTTTAACTGTTGGACACATGAGCAAAGACTGTCATAGGCGTTTGTCTTGCAAAGTGTGTAACCTGAAGCATCCTACCATCCTCCACATTTATTCAAAGAAAGAGATCAAATCAGAGGACACACAGCAGGAGACAACAGAGAACAGTCATGTAGTTCCCCCTAAGACATGCGGCCATATAAGGGCCGGACCACAGGATTGTGTCTTGGCAATCGTACCTGTACAGATCAAGGCCAACAAAGGCAGCAAGATACTAACCACGTATGCGTTCTTAGATCCCGGCAGCACTGCCACTTTCTGCTCTGAGCGACTCATGAGGGAGCTAAAGGTCAGAGGAAAAAGTGCCAAATTTCTCTTGAAAACAATGAACCAAGAAAGGTTTGTTGACAGTCACATTATCTCAGGACTGGAGATAGCAGCACTCAATAGTAACACCTACTTTAAATTACCTGATGTGTACACACGGTGCAAGATGCCTGTGACCCGTGATAACATTCCACGGCAGGAAGAGTTAAGTGCCTGGTCTCATCTCAACTCTGTTGAAATTCCTGTCATTGATGCTGATGTGGAACTGCTAATCGGAACCAATGTTCCTAAGGTAATGGAACCGTGGGAGGTGGTAAACAGCAGTGGTGAAGGACCGTATGCCATCAAAACCCTACTGGGCTGGGTTATCAATGGACCATTGAGAGGAGGCAGTGATATTGACAGCAGCTGTCATACCATTACTGCTAACTGAATATCCATTGCTCACATAGAAGAACTGCTGGTGAAACAATACAACCACGATTTCAATGAAAAATCAACAGATGAAAAGCCAGAAATGTCCAGAGAAGATCTTAAATTCATGGATATTATGAACAGCTCAGCTGAACTTAATAATGGACATTATTGCTTGAGATTACCTTTCAGAAATGATGATGTTGTCATGCCCAATAATCGCCACATTGCTGAGCAGAGGGTCCGCTGTCTGAAAAGGAAAATGGAGAAAGATGTTACATTCAAAGAAGAATACACTCAGTTTCTCAGTGATGTCATAATTAAAGGTTACGCAGAGAGAGTGCCAGAACACCAGCTGGAAGGAAAAGCAGGCAAGGTCTGGTACATCCCACATCATGGCGTGCACCATCCAAAAAAGGGAACCCTGAGAGTGGTGTTTGATTGCGGTGCAAGTTTTAAAGGCACTTCTCTCAACAGTCAGTTACTGCAGGGGCCGGACTTGACAAATTCTCTGTTTGGAGTCCTCACAAGGTTTCGTCAAGAACCTATTGCAGTGATGGCGGATGTACAGGCAATGTATCACCAAGTCAACGTTGCAAAACAGGACATAGACTTCCTCCGCTTCCTCTGGTGGCCAAATGGAGCTCTGGCACAACGTCTCACTGAGCACAGAATGACAGTTCATCTGTTTGGCGCAATATCATCACCTAGCTGTGCTAGCTTTGCTTTAAGAAAGGTCGCTGAGGACAACAAGGCAGCATTTCCAGCATATGTCATTGATACCATCAAGCACAACTTTTATGTGGACGACTGCTTGAAGTCCTTGTCTTCAGAAGCTGAAGCCACAGCATTGGTGAGAGACCTGACAGCTGTATGTTGTTTGGGAGGCTTTCAGCTGGTAAAATGGATCAGCAATAACAGATCAGTGTTTGAAACCATTGACGTGGAAAAACGGGCAGACTTTTTTTTTCAAGAATAAGAGACTGGCTCACTAACATTGTGGAGTCCACTTCCATCAGCAGTGACGACCCAGAGGTTAAAGGGGAGGCCATAGTAAACACTGTGATCATCAAAGATGCACCAAAAGCAACAACTTAGCTAATAACCTACTCTTCTTCATGGAAAAGGTTAAAGACCTCAGTAGCTTGGTTTCTCCAGCTGAGAAAGGTGTTGCAGTTGTTGAGTCAGAAGAGGAAGGAAATAGAAGCTTCTGTGTCGAGCAAAGAATAAAGTTGAGCCATGAGAGCATTCAGAGCCACACTGGGTGGTCAAACCTTGTCTCTCGAAGATACTTCTGCAGCTGAGAGTGCCATCATTCAGTATTGCCAACTAGAAAGGTTCAGTGGCGAAATAGCTGCACTGAAAATTGGACACATTTACAAACTCGACCCAGTGCTGGAAAATGGGCTTTTGAGAGTGGGAGGACGGCTCAGCAAAGCAGCTATGCCAGATGACATGAAACATCCAGTCATTCTTGCTAAAGATCAGCACATCTCCACTCTCATCATACGTCACATTCATGAACAGCTGGGACATTGTGGAAGAAATCACCTGCTTTCCAGACTTCGCCAACGTTATTGGATCACTAATGCAAATTCTGCTGTCAGAAGGCTCCTTTCTTCTTGTGTCATGTGCAGACGCTACAGGGGAAAGCTGGGTGAACAAAAGATGGCAGATTTGCCAAAAGAGAGACTTCAACCTGACCTCCCACCATTCACAAATGTGGGTGTTGATTATTTTGGCCCTTTTGAGGTGAAGGCAGGCCGCAGCCTCATCAAACGCTACGGCGTCATATTCACTTGTATGGCCAGTAGGGCTGTGCATTTGGAAATGGCATATTCTTTGGACACCAGTTCTTGCATCAATGCACTGCGCAGATTCATTTCCAGAAGAGGCCAAGTCTTACATCTCAGGTCAGATAACGGAACCAACTTTGTGGGGGCAGAACGTGAACTGAGAGAAGCTCTGTCTGCACTGAACCACAAGAAAATTCAAGGTGCATTACTTCAGTCTGGAGTGAAATGGAGCTTCAACACTCCTGCTGCATCAAATCATGGAGGAGCATGGGAAAGAATCATTCGGATGATCCGAAAGGTACTGAACTCTGTACTTCAGCAGCAACACACAGACGATGAAGGATTGCAAACTCTTCTGTGCGAGGCGGAAGCCATATTGAATGATCGTCCCCTCACAAAAATCTCAGATGATCCTAATGACTTGGAACCCTTGACTCCAAATCACATCCTTTTGTTGAAAGGCAAACCCGCTCTACCACCTGGCCTTTTTAAGAAAAGCGACCTTTACTCCAGACGACGCTGGAGGCAAGTTCAATTCCTTGCAGATCTCTTCTGGCACAGATGGATTCGGGAGTACCTACCTCTGTTACAGGAGCGACAACAGTGGATAAAGGACAAGAGAAGCTTTGTTGCAGGAGATATCGTTCTCGTGGCGGACTCGACTGCTCCTCGCGGATTCTGGCTGTTAGGGAGGATACTGCAGACCTTTCCTGGCACAGGAGGGCTCGTACGGTCTGTCAAAGTTCAGACCAAGTACAGCATATTGGAGTGACTGATTACGAAGATCTGTCTTCTGCTGGAAGCTGATTAAATAAAATGTATTATTGTAATTGGCTTCAGTTGTTCTATTGCGTTGAATTGTTATGTGATTATACAGTAACAATTAGGGGCCGGTGTGTTGTAGCCAATTTGGATCTGTGTGTGTGTGTGTATGAATGAATGTGGGTGTGTCAGTGGTGAGGCACTATGGTTGCTATGGGTTACCTGCACACCTGTGGGCATGGGTGGTTAATCAGTCACACAAAGGTTAGATGAGGGAGACACAGCAGAGGAGTGGCAGGGAATCAGGATCAGGGAAGCCACACAGTTTTTCAACCGTGTGTGTGTGTGATAGCTGAATGAGTTTTGTATCACCGTCTTAGTATTTTTGTATGAGCTCGTTTTAAGTCTGTTGGCACCCGGTGTTTTTTAAAGATCTAAAGTTAATAAAGTGTCAAACTCATTCCCATGGAGGACTTCATTTTTTACACACCACGAGTTGGAAATGACTTCAGATTCCCTCATGTGGCCTTTTTTGTAGTTAGATTGCCACTACACTCAGTATAGGGGAGAGTTTTAAAAGAAGGCCTAAAGTTTAAGGTGCTTACCAGTCATCAAGAATTTAACTACATACACTGTCAAGTTGCATGATAGGAACCAGTGCTTTTGGATCTTGAGCCATACAAGACTTAAAGTCAGGACATCTTGACCAATGCTGCTGTTGTTTTGACTATTTCTTTTATCTGTCTCTTGTGAGCCACCCAACTTCTTTGTAAGTTAACTACTAAATCAGTGGAGTAGCCCTTTAATAGAGATGGGCAGATGATACCAAAGCTCCACTCACTCTTCTGAAATGCACTGTTTCAAACTTGTGTCTGATGAAGAATATCATGTGACTGATGGGCAGGTGCCATCCCCGTCTTTAGTAAAATGACCACAATGCTTCCCCCACATTAACCTGCCTTCACCCTCAGTATCAGGAGCTCACTGTGCTGTATTTATAAATCCATGGAGTTGTCAACAATAACATCTACATTTAATGCAGCAGCTTCAAGAGTATTAGTTTTAATAAAAACATGAAGACTTTTATTGCACACAAGACTGAAACTATTCAAATCAGTGAGCTTTAGCTCAATTGTGAATGGGCAGCTACAAGGTTTGAATCTTTTTTCTGCACAGCCCCAAAGCTCCAGAAGATGTCATCCACCCATCCCTACCCTTTAAATTGGAAATACTAAACTCCTGATAGTGAGAAGTGTTTATGACAACAATGCTATTTACTAGCATTGTTGTCATAAACGATATAATGATCTCTCCATTTATACTCATACAATACTCCATTTTCATCTTATCAGTACCACACATCTACAGGTGATAGAAGGCGTCATACACCAGCAGTGTGATAGCTGATGGATCATTTAGTAATGGCAGTGTTACTGCAGCAGAGTGAATATGCTCAAGCTGTTGTTTGTTGTGCAAAGATTTATTGTAGATCTCTAAATCAGCTGCAGAACACATGGTGAGGCAGCAATTGTGAATGTCTTTGAAACCATGGATCCATGGGAAGGGAAGTGCAGAGGCTCAGGCTATCTGCTTGCACATGTGATCACAAAAATAATCTGCAACAGCCTCTTTTTAAAGTCTTTCATAAAAACATCTGTGTCCATGATTGAAGGCTCGTCTGTTAGGCAGTTCTTTGCTGGTGTTCCTTAGGGTCGGCGAGGAGCGGAGGGGTCACTGCGGGGGGAGCGGGATGCCCCGGGGATCAGTGACCTGCCCCTCCTGCAGGTTCTTCACCAGCTGGGCCAGCCAGCGCTTGGTGGTGGTGTCGTCCTTCAGGACCTGGGCGAAGGTGGTGTCTTTGAGCTGGTCAGGGAGGCACTGCCGCAGAGCTTCTCTGGCTCTACACAGACACAGGGACACACTGTTAATCGCACTAATACATATAAATACATATATGTGTTTTAACATTACCATCATTACCATCACATCATTCGAGGTGGGCGATATATCATATACTGTAAAATGAGTTAAATCTGGTCTATTATACCATCATGGGCAATGTTATAGATCAATGAACATGATCAATATCAGACTTCCATGATTTTTGCATTAATGTTATGATGAACTTCTTAGGTATATAGTTATTTATAAACCCTTCCTTTATCACATCACAGTATGACTTTATCTACAGTCTATTTTGCCTGCCCCGAGTCATCACTGTCTTTACTAATCGAGAGTTGACTTTTCTGTGGAGATCTAAATAGTAGCCCTTTTCACACAGAGACTCCGCATTATCTCCGCAGTACAGGTTCGCCATTTCTCCACCGTCGTTTGTTCAAACCAAACCAAGCAGCTCCGGCGTAAAGCTGCACCAGTGTGTCAATTCATACAGCACGCCAGCGCTGCGGATCCAAAAGAGGCTTGACGGTACACGTCATGATGACGTCTGTGTGTTTTTTTCAACGTGTTTCCCCCGGTGTCCTCCTGTTAATCTAAACATGTACCCGCTGACTGTTTATAATCACATGGATGCAATAATGTGTTGTGATTTGAGATCCTGACCCACCAAACATCCTGGAAAGTGTCAAAGTTACCTTTTTCGCTCTAAATTACATAATTACATAATCACCATCAGTAAACAGGACGCTGTCTGACTCTCTCACACTCGGGGAGGGAGGCTGTTTTCTGGGGGAAAGTTCACTGAAGTCTCGGTCGGGGGGGCTGACCATCGTGGTGATTTTTTTCATGACAGTAACTACAACAACACAATAGTGAAGGAGACAAAGACATGGTGAGTTAATTTTTTTTTGCCGGGGACAGACGCTGTTTTTCTGGCAGAAATGTGACGAAGAGTCAGTAGGACAGACAGGAGGACAGACAGGATGAATGACAGGATGACAGACACTTCTCCACGTATAACTGCAGATTTTCTTTCCTCATGTAAGTTGCCAAAGACACTACCAGTTACTACGTTACTGTTTGGTCTTGTAACATTGCTTTGTGTGTCATTTCTCTTTTATTTAATGAGTGAAGGATCTGTTTAGCTGTCAGACTGAACTTCATCAGATCGACACACCCCCACTGTGCGCCTCCGGCTTTTCTATTCACACAGACGCCGGCTCGCCTCTGCTGCGGCTCTGATACTACCTACGGAGGCGGATCAGAGCTGCAGCGAAACTGTCCCCCTCTTTACATCTGAAATTTTCACACAGACGACGATACGGAGAATCAGCGCATGATTCCCGCACTGGAAGGGCAGTGTGAATGGGGCTACTGTTTCCTCTCTGATAGGACAACAACATGCACCAACATGCACACCTGCACAGGTGCTTTTCATTACTCCAATGTCATGAAGTAGTTGGTGATGCTGGTGGTGACTGATGATGCGGCTCTCTTTTTCTGTCATGTTTACTTTGGGACAGCTTCCTGTTGTCTCTGTATTTTTAATTCAAATTCAGTTTGTCAACAAACTTTAAAAAAGATGGTGATGCTGTACACTGTCTAACACCCTTACAGGTGCAATAAAACAGAAGGGTGAGAGCTGTCAGTGGAGTACAGAGCTATGGGTGGAGTATAGCATATAATATTATCAATCACCACTTTCTGCTGCATATTATACAAATACGTGGTTAATTTAACAGTTTCAACTATGAATATGTTTTTATTATCTAGTAATGTGATACATTAATTTGACTTTTTCACTTCATCTTTATCCTGACATGTTGAATCTTCCTAGTAAGTACTCAATTAAACTGGACATATACTACTTTGCTTCAACTTCTCATTCTGAAGTGAATACTAATGTCACAGTGTAATGGCTGTAGAAAAATGACACTGCGTAATCTGCGTATAGATTAGTTCACTATAAACCTCACTTTCACTGTGATATTCAGTCTGCACACCGGACTGGATTTTTCTGGCAAAAATGAAGGTCACATTATGGCACAAAGGAAGCACATCTACCGTTGTGCAACCAAAACAAGAAGAGGCATTGTTTTCCCTGGTCACTATCCCCAGGTAACAGCGAAACAACTGGAATAACTGTGGAAACTCTACACTGCAAGAGAAAAAGAACCCCACTGATGGAGGAGGCAAAGACGGTGAAGAAGGAGAGTGATAGAAACCAAGGTAAAACAAGAGTAAACGGACGGGCATTCACTGGATGAAGAGCACTCCAGTGTGTACCAAACATAGATGAAAATTAAGCTACAAAAATAAGATTCACATTGTAATAAACCTGAACATGAGAAACCTCATCTCTTTTTTTCTTTTCCCCACACAAGATTTTATTCCATTTTTCTTTATGAAGCTCCTTTTAGCTGTTCTGACGGCCATCTTGGTTTAACTGTCTGAGAGATTTGTAGCACTATGTCGGACAAAACGCTATCTGGTGTCCTACTGTAAGGTTGCATGTTTTGTCGTTGATTCCCCTTCATTCTGTTGTAACAGTTCCAGTCACATCAGTGATACAGTAAGTGTTATCAGTGATAAATGTACCTGGAGTTGTCTGACAGACGGAGGTAACAGCGTACTACATGCTTCAGTAGGCGGGCTGACGGCTCTTTGGAGAGCTGCAGGACCATTTTTCCCTGAAACAGAGAAAAAGACTGTGAGGCCAAAAAGAAAAAACTGATCACATATGTATAACATGTTAATAATTAACTTACAAGAATCATAGCAACATGGGAGAACCGCTCATAAGTCTGACAAATGTATGCCAGCCCTGTGTCATCCAGGAGGATCTTCTGTAGGATGAAGGTTGCAACCTAAAACACAATTAGACCACATGTTGTAGGAGACCATATCTGACTCTGCTTTTTATCAATTAATATAGTGTGTTGATGTAATATAGGCAGGGTTTTTTTTACACTGTCTTCCAATGGTCACCAGGACTGAACGTCTACACTCGTACCACTGGACGTGTTGGTCAGAATAAAGTCATGTCAGAATACCGTTTTAGAGAGTTCGCTGCCAGACTCCATGATGCGAAGGCACAGGGGAATGATCTCTGTGGTCAACAGGAAATTGATGACTTCTTGCTCATCCGTTTTCACCAAAGCACCTAGACAGTGTTGACACAAGGAGCTAATAAGATTAAACCATTTCAAGATACAGATACATTAACTTTAATTTCTACAAATTGAGCACTTTGACAAATAAATACAAGGACAATGTTACATTTGTGATCTGCAGTGCTGACAACTGCAACTTTCTGAAAAGCAACTAGCGACAAGTTTAATGACTAATTCAGACTGTCAGGAAAAAGGTGAAAATGATATTGACATAGATTCAATTATAATTAATTCCCATGCATGCTGCTCAGAGTGAGCAGAGAGAGAGCAGTCCACAGCTCCTCTGTACACAGTGACAGGAGGTGCAGGACTCAGAGATCAGTTGGTTGTGACACTATCACTCTGAAACTTTCTCTGTATTGGAGCTTGTTAAAAGTTAATTTAAGCTTCTCTCTCACTCTGGATTTGTTTGTTTGTCTGTGTTTGTTTGTTTTTTGATGTGGTTTGCTCTTCCTGTATTATCACTGTCTTCTTTATGTACGAACTGTTTTTATTTGCTTTGTGTTCTTGGGTGACTTGAAAGGCACTTTTACATAAAATGTGTTATTATTATGATTACTATTATTATGTTCTATAGCTTAAATGATAGCTTAGTAAATTGTTTTGTTTTGTTTTTTTTTTTGGGGGGGGGGGGGGTTAAGAGCTGGTAACATTGACTGTGCAGTAATCAGAGTTTGGGATGGTGTTTCCACAAAGAGGATTACACCAAAAAAATGAGGTCTAGTTCTACGACAGCACTTGCCACAGGCTGCAGTAAAAAGACTGAACGGGCTGAGCTAATTAAAAATGTGATTTTCTTATTGTTACTTGACTGTGGAGCTGAGCCTCACAGTGCACAATGATGTATGAGCAGAGTTGTCACAGGAGGAGGACATTTCTCTACACTCACCATAAATATGAGTTTAACATCTGGATGTACAGCTGGCTTTGTGACATCACAACTAGTATGGAGCAAATCATGGTCTAACACACTTGGACAATGGGCCTTTTGGTAAAGCAGACATCACTTATGAATGTCTTAAAATGTGTGCGGAGGGCTTTTGAACAAAAGCTTCTCTGTCAAACTTCAGTTCACCACAGAGATCCTTCAGCCTCCAGACAAACTACTACTAACCTCCAGCTGCTGACACACGAGACGAGAAACACTCGTCACATCAGCTGAGAATAAGGAAATGTGGCTCCAACATGGTGAAGTATACGTTTAGTTTTTCAGGGTGTTTATTTAACAAATTCCGAAAACAACGTGAGGAGTGAAAGTGAGAAGAATGTATGATTAGCAGGCAGTGAGTTAAACTGTATTATTGAGTTGCATTACAAGTAGGCCTGTCACGATAACAAATTTTGCTGGACGATAAATTGTCCTAGAAATTATTGCGATAAACGATAATATTGTCGCTTTGAGACCATTTTTCAACTAATATAATGATAATGGCATAATAATGCAAGTACACCCTTTCAAAGATCAATAAACCTTTATTTCTAAAGAATATTTAAAATTGGAATGTGAAAAAGACATTTTAAATATCCAAAATAAATAAAGATGGAGGCTGTGGCCAAAGCAATTGAGCCATGGCCAGCCACGGTTCCTTACTGCAGCAACAATGTTAGCACCATTGTCTGTAGTGATGCGGAGGCGTGACGGTCCACGTGATGATGATGACGTATGTGTTTTTTTTCAAGGTGTTTCCCCGGTGTCCTCCTGTTAATCTAAACATGTACCAGCTGTCTGTTTATAATCATATGGATGCTGTTATAATGTGTTGTAATTGAAATCCTGACCCACCAAACATCCTGGAAAGTGACAAAGTTACGTTTTTCTATCATTTACATAATTACATAATCGCCATCAGTAAACTGGACGCTGTCTGACTATTTCACTCTCGGGGTTCACTAAGTTCACTGAGTCTTGTCGGGAGGGCTGACCGTCACCATGACAACAGTAACTGACCGTCGCGCGACAAACACTTGGTGAGTTAAAGTTTTTTGCCGGGGACAGACGCTGTTTTTCGGGCAGAAATGTGACGAAGAGTCGGTCAGACCGACAGGCTGACAGACACTTCTCCACGAATAACTGCGGTATTTTTTTCCTCACATAAGTTGCCAAAGACACGACCAGTTACTACGTTCCTGTTGTTTGGTCCTGTAACGTTGCTTTGTGGGACATTTATTTTTATTTTGTTGAGTGAAGGATCTGTAGAGTTATCAGACACCAACACCATCAGATCGACACGCCCTCGCTCCGTGCCGCCGGCTCGGTTCGCCTCTGATACTACCTCTGGAGGCGCAGCGAAATTTCACCCCTCACCGCATCTGAAACTTTCACACAAAGGTGGATGCGGAGAATTGGCGCAGTATCCCCGCATGCAAACGGCTGCGTGAATGGGGCTAGTGACTGACAAGAGGGTTCTAGTGAGAGACACGAGGAAAACAAACAAGCATGCAAATGGAAATTATCGAGGCCGGCAAAATTATCGAGCTCATTTTAATTTATCGTATGATTAATTGATTTATTGATTATCGTGACAGGCCTAATTACAAGTGTGATGAAGTACTGACTTATTAAACTTTTTTTACTTTGGTTATGATTTCGAGCATGTATAATTTTCCTACAGTGACTAATTTCAAATGTCACTATAATATTTTACAATACTTCAATGCTATTTATCTCATCAGTGTTGTACACACCACCACAGTGTAATCATACATTATCAACAGATTAACGCCATTAAACTTGTGTTGTATATGCAAAAATACATTATACAACAAGGCTAGGGGAAGAAAAGTTGGTGATGAAATCCTGACATCAGATTTCTTACCTATGACTCCTAAGCTGGTGAGGCGGAGGTACTCGAATGGCCGTGTTTTGCTCACTGTGTGTAAGAACGGGTAGAGGAAGAGTGGGATGTGTGCTGCCAGGAAAGCTGACCTGAGAAGAACAAAACTCACTGCTGTCATATTTGTTTTGAATGACTGGTTTACTTCAGTGCTGAGCATTTTATGACCATCTCATTTTCAAGTTCTGCCCTGCAACACCATCATTATTTACCATGTACTGTTTCATCACTGACGTTAACACTGTCTGCGCATGATTAACAGAAGGGACACATGCAGACTTCAGTTACCTTGTCTCTGGATGGGAGGCCACACACTGGAGCAGTGCGAGGGCGTTACATACTCTGTTGGACTGGTGTGCTGTCAGGGTGGGGGGGTTGATTGATGGGTAGATGTTGACAATTTCCTACCAAAGACAAGGATCAAATTACAGATAAAATATGAACTGCCAGATAAAACCAGTTAATTTAGGATAATATTGCATTAACACCACTCTGTGACTCCACCATGTTACCTGTGGAAAACACTGCCCTGACTCACCTGCAGCAGGGCTGCTATGGTGCCACAGGAGTGCCACAGCATGGGGGCCAGGTCCGGTACAGACTCCCTCTTCTTGCTGAGCTCCAGGAGGGCATTCTCCCTGGTCTCTGGACTGGACAGCTCATTGATCCACTGGTAGATCTTTTCTCTGTCCACTTGTGCCAGTGCTGTGGTTACAGCCTGAAAGCAATGGAGAAAATGTAGCACCATCACAGCCTGTTCTCTCTTTACCACAGACAGTGCCCCATTTATTAACTGTCAGTGATGCAGCCTGGCTCTTATCAGCATCCGTCGTAGTTTTACTTGATTAGTCTACCGACAAACTCACATTGAGGTTGGTAAGTGATAACTTAATAAATGTGGGATGAATTTCAGTGCATTAGGTGCATGCCCAATTAATGAGTGGTGTAAAAGATGTTCTTTTACAGCATATTTTAAAGACTGACAAGTGCGTCCGAACGGAAAAAAGCTGGGCTTTATTGAATTGACGGATTTTCGGCTTGGAATCGGAGAACATTTATGAATGGTGGCTATGGACAAATCAATTGAAGTCAGCTTATTTCTTCTTGTTGTTATTACGAAACTAGTCTTGCTTGCTGGACTGATTTCAGCTCTGTAATTCTATTCTATTTCAGCTATGTATCTGGCCAGAAAGACTACATTTCTGTCTTATCAATATCGTTAAACTAGCATAAGATAGCCAGGCTAACATGTAGCTCAGCTCACGCTAGCAAGCTAATTTTGAATGTTAGTAGCAGTGACGGATCTACTTACCGCTCCTGTAGCCAACATTCTGTGCAGCGAGTGGATTTAATCCAGCGAGGCCTTTAAAAACCTGTACACAGGTTTATACGTGTTTTTACACAGAGCTGGAACAGAATAATTCTGCTGAAACACAGATATTAGGCTACATTGGCTTCAATGGTGCTAGCTACAACCAGAACATTTCCGGTGTAGCCTACTACTTTCAAATTAAAAGCGCGATAAATGTAAACATTTCTGTAAGAGTATGTATTATATTTTAATGTTTTGTTTTGACAGCAAATCAAATTTAAATTTTCAGTCGTAGTTAGATCCTACTCTACAGCCTGGTGGTTTTCCGTCCTGAACAGTTATTTCAGGCTGCAGCGCCTGCAGAGTGAAACACTGTGGTGGACATATCTTCACAATTTCCTAATTAACCATCTCACTGTAATTCAAGCAACTATAGGCCAGACATGTGTCAGGCGAGTCACAAGTCATCAAACATACTGAAGATGCAGTCTGACCTGCAGTATCTGGCCTTAACAAAACGAAAAGACAAGGTTTAATAATGACATTATTGGCTAGTTTATCTAACCTGTTCAATAAGTATGACAATGAACTGAATATTACTGACATTCAGTGAAAGAAATCTGATCAAACTAAAACAAATAACATGACGGACCAATGACTAAAAACAACTAAAAAGCTAAACTGAAACATGACAAGAACACAGACAAGTCATATGAGCCATCATGTCTCAAGTCAATTCAAGATCAAGTCTTAAACAAGTCAAGTCTCAGTTCATTTATTTTCTGTCAAGTTACGTTGCAAGTCATCAAAATAGCGATTTGAGTTGACTTGAGTCCAAGTTACAATGAATCGAGTTCTCTGACTTGGGCTACAGAGTGCATTCAACACAAAATGAATCCCATTAATACAGTTAGTGAGGGGAACATTTTATTACAACCAATTGAATACATACACAGAGGAAACTGAAATTACAGTTATTTACTTGTGCATGCTTGAATGTGGATTTTTTTTTATCACACTGTGTTCTCTGTGTATCTATAAATACAGTATACACAGATACATTATCTGTCTTACAATTTGGCTTCACATTCAGCACCAATGTTTGTTGACGAAAACTAACAGAACAAAAGGAAAATCGATCAGTTCTGGTGTGCGGAGGTGTGACATCTGATGATTCCTGATGAGGTGCCTTTGGAGATAGGAGAGAGAGAGAGAGAGAGATTGTTGTTACATTATTAAGAATAAATAAGATAGTCGTCGTAGATATGTAGATATGATAGTCCTCCACACAGACATGATAAATGATCAGTAAAAGACTATCCATAGTAAATAAAAATGGAATAAATCACATAAAGGTGTACAGGGTAGAATAAAGTGGGGGTAAATAGACTGATGCCTATAGCTCCATGTAATCAGACATTTGCACATTTTTAGTTTAACTTAAGTCACCTATTTTAGATGACCTATTACTGTTAAGATTACACATAAGTACATATTTTCCTCATCATCTCTATATTTTGTTTTACTTTTACAGTAGACGTTATAACTCTGCCTCTAGGCTGTCTTTTGATCAGTTATTAACACGCATATCGGTTATGTTTACTAAGCCACAGTTCAAAGGCTGCCGCTGTTCTCCTCACCCTGCATCCAGGAGCGAGAGGCTCTCCACCCTGGACCTCCAGGTCACCAACAGTCTGGAGGTCTCTAGCTGTTGAACCAAGACGTTGTCCTGCACATACAATGACAGTTTTATTTCTCATTTCAAGGTTTCTTCCTCCCTACAGGGGTGTTTCATGAAGAAAAGCAGGGCCTTTTATGGAAAGCCTTTCTTGAATGCCAAACAAACTGAATGAGTCTCTTTTATAAACACGTTTTATGTGTTGCCTAATCTGACTTTATGAAACACCTCTCTGGTTTTAAAAGGAGAACATGCAATCCAAAAGTAATAGTATGGGTGAAAATATCAGCTTTCACTGTAAAGTCAATGACCTGTTTATGATATGTCACTGTGGCAAAACTAGCATCTGGTTTTATTCATCTCATGTTCTTTAATGTATCAGAGAAGAAAAAGGAGTAACCTGAAGTAAGGGTTCTTGAGGTCCAGGATGTTTCCAGATCTAAAGCCTGATTGGTCGACAGTGGCTGTGATGTGGATGTCATAGCTCTGCCTGGAATATTCATGATTTTTTGTTACACTCAGGCTATGGACTGAAAGCTGAACTAATCTGGAACTGTTCTGAACCACACAATAGCATCAAACACAAATGTCTTGTCATTGAAAACATTGATGGAAGCACAGGTGTACCTGTTGTTAGAGACAAGCAGGACAGTCCCAGAGAGAGTTTGTCCCTGTTTGGCGAACAGTGGCGTCTGAAGCAAACATCTGACCTGATACCAGCGCGTCAGAGGCTCAGTGGGAGCTGTGGAGAGCCACACAGTGGACCTGCAGTAACAAACATGACAGTCATACTGACTTCACGTGAAGATTTTATGTTGAAGGTGTCATGATTTCAGTCTAGAAAGAACGGACATAAACGTCTTAAGTTGTCTCTTTATATCACACAAAAACAACTATTTTATGGTGGAGTGTTGAGGATGAGTTCAGAGATGTGCAGATGTCTCACTTCACCGATGTCACTGATGCTCAGTAGATGGGTACCAGTGAAGATCTGGGTGGTTTTATTTTCCCTGCTGTTAGTTAGTTTTACTAAAAAGCCTTTGCTATTAATTCTTTCACTCATGTCTTCTCTGTCAGTGTATACTAAAAGCCATTAATCAATCAAATCAATACAGTATTTCAAACAAGTAGAAAGTCAGGGTTGTGTATTTCTTACTTGGATCCTATATAGGCCACATCGAACCAGAAGGCAAGTCCATGAACCAGACCGGACTGCAGCAGTGTGAACACAAAGGGAATCTCTATTCTGGAAGAAACACAAATGTGATTCCTTGTCACAGTAGGTGTTTCTGCATTCTGACAAACAGTTTTAAATATGTATACTAAACATGTCATAGAATCATTGCATCATTTCATTAGTTCTTATTCTCTGTTTCTCTTTGCTGAATCATTCAATTATTTGCTGCTATACCAGGGATTAATCTATTTAAATAAATCTATTTCAATATATTTTTTTAGCTGAATTAGTTCCTTGTAAATATTTCTAGTGGTTATACTATTTAGTATGGATTTAATAGAGGCAACTAAAGACCCTCTCTTGATTTTTTCAAACTAAGAATATCGAGCATTTTATTAAAAAGAAATGTCATTAACCACTCCCTGCTATATTTCCCCAAAAGCCTCAATTTCACCATCACACCATAATGGTGATGATAGGACACATACAGTCATCATGGTTGATTACTAATGTCACAACCTCATAATTCTGTGGTGGATTTTTGTGTTTGGTGTTTTTGTTTGCTTTCTGTTGTGCTTGCAGAGGTGCACTGAGAGCTACCTCTCCTCCTCTTTCCACCTCACGGAGATCTCAAGTCAGAGCATCAACCCATCTTCACCTGCAGTAACCTTGTGTCAGCTTTTGGGTCCTTCAACCTACTACCAAGTGTAACAGAATCATCAGGCCTACTATGGACCCAGCGGATCCGGAATCCCTCCACCTGGCTTTAAATGCGCAAGGGATCCTCGTGGGAAATCATGAGCAGATGCTTCGGGAGGTCATGGAATCACTCCAGGCTCTTGGCTCCAGCGTCTCCCAGCTCGGTCAGCATTTCAACCTGCTTACCTCCCAGACACCTGTACCTCTCTCAACTACACCTGCCAGTGTGAATTATCCTCCTGTTACGAGCTCTGCCCGACCCTCATTCCCCCTGGCCAAATAACCTTTTGTTCCCCCACCTGAGCATTACTCAGGTGACATAGCTTCCTGTCGTAGCTTTCTATTAAAGTGTTCTCATGTGTTTATCCTTCAACCCACCAGTTATGTCTCAGATAAGTCACGGATAGCATACAGGATGAACCTTTTGAGAGGGAAGGCAGCACAGTGGGGAACAGCATTGTGGGAGGGGGGTTTCATGGCTCTCAAGTCTCATGTCACTTTTGTGAATGAGATGAGGAGAGTTTTTGATCATCCAGTACAGGGTTCAGAGGCAGCAAGTAGGCTATTCTCATTACACCAGGGTTCTCAGTCTGCAGCTGCATACTCTATTGATTTCTGCATCTTAGCAGCTAACCCTAACTTGTTGGAACGAGCCTGCGCTCGTAAGTTTTTTTAAGAGGGGTCTAGTGGAGAATTTACAAGATGAGCTAGCTTCTAGAGAAGAGCCAGAATCCCTAGAGCAACTCATAACACTAGTAATCTGTCTAGATAATCGTCTGAGGGAAAGACAGAGAGTGTCCACCAACCGCAGACCAGCAAGCTCCACCCCTAGTCAGATCCCCCACTCTCTGCCAGCACCTCAGAACTCCTCCCGTCCCACCTGGGTCCCCAGAGCTCCCCCTGCTGTCCTGGAGGAACCGATGCAGGTGGGGAGAACTCGCTTGACTCCCAAGGAACCGCAACACTGCAGAAATAAACAACTTTGCATGTGGTCAGCCTGGACACTACCTCGCCTTCTGCACAGCTTTGCCAAAAGGACCGGCTCGCCAGTGAAAGAGGGCACATTGGTGAGCCTGATGTCCTCCAGTTCCAGCCCTCTTATCCGTAATAATCTTCCTGCATCCCTCCAGTGGTCATGTGAGTCCATACCCATTCATGTTTTTGTGGATTCTGGTGCTGATGACAGCTTTATCGACTCCTCCCTGGTTGAACATTCACTCATCCCTATTGAAACCCTTGACACCCCCAAGACAGTAAACACTCTAGATGGGCGGTGTCTGGCTATCATCACCCAATGCACCGTACCTATCACCCTAATCATCTCTGGGAATCATTGAGAGTATCTCCAGCTGTATGTCGTCCCTTCACCCTGTTCCCCTGTCGTGCTGGGTCTCCCCTGGTTACGGCTTCACAACCCCCACATTGATTGGACCGCAGCCTCCATTGCCAGTTGGAGCACGTTCTGACACTCCCACTGTCTCCACTCTGCCGCTACAGCAGTCAAGGTATCAGCTCCCATCCTTTCTAAAGCTCCAGATCTGTCTCTAGTGCCACCTGCGTACCATGACCTAGCCACAGTGTTCTGTAAAGAACAAGCTCTGTCTCTGCCTCCTGACTGCCCCTACGACTGTGCCATTGATCTGCTCCCTGGTGCTCCTCTCCCATCCAGCGCCTGTACAACCTGTCACGCCCAGAGAGAGAGTCGATGGAGGAGTACATCAACAACTCCCTGGCCTCTGGCTAAATCAGGTCCTCCTTGTCCCCCCTCAGGGCTGGCTTCTTCTTTGTGGGACAAGAAGGATGGCACCCTACGCCCCTGTATTGATTACCGAAGACTTAATGACATTACAGTGAAAAACAAATACCCACTACCCCTGATCGATCCATCCTTCGAGCTTCTGTGTCATGCCTGTATATTCACTATACTGGACCTGTGGTATGCCTACCACCTTGTCCGCATCCGGGAGGGAGATGAGTGGAAGACTGCATTTAACACCCCACTGGGTCACATTGAATACCAAGTGATTCCGTTTGGTCTCTCTAACGCTCCAGCTGTGTTTCAAGCTCTCATAAATGACATACTTTGAGACATGCTAAACCATTTTGTGTTTGTGAACGTGGACGACATATTAATATTCTCTAAGACCCTGGAGGAGCACATCGAGCAGGTGAGGTTGATGTTACAGAGACTCCTGGAAAACAAGCTCTACGTCAAACCTGAAAAATGTGAGTTTCACTCAACTGAAGTCAGTTTCCGGGGTTTTGTGATAGCCCAAGGGGGGCTTCAGCCGGACCCAGCCAAGATCCAGGCAGTGGAAGAGTGGCCCACACCATCCACCCGTAAGCAGCTACAACAATTCCTGGGATTTGCCAATTTCTACCGTAGATTCATTCGTGACTACAGCCGTGACGCTGCTCGCCTTACCCAACTTACTTCCACCAGGTCACCTTTCACCTGGTTTCCCAGAGCTGACACTGCCTTCAAGAAACTGAAGGGGCTATTCTCTCACACCCCCGTCCTTCAGCATCCCTACCCGGCTTGTCAGTCCGTGGTGGAGGTGGATGCTTCAGACTCTGGCGTGGGGGCCATCCAATCCCATTTTCGACGTCTCTCCCCAGCGGAGATAAACTATGACATAAGTCATATGACAGCCTCTCCTACCGCCCCGGTTCCAGAAATGGAAAGCCAGTCGCCCTCTCTTGCCTCTTCTCCTCTGACACACCTCCTGCTCACCCCGAGCCCATCGTGTGTGTTTCCCGGATCATTGGAGCCGCTACCTGGGAGATTGAGACCATAGCGCAGTCACCCTGACCCAGGTACCGGTCCACCTAAAGGTTTATTCATGCCGGAGGAGGTCCGGTCCCAGGTGTTACAGTGGGGCCATTCGTCCAGATTCACCTGCCACCCCGGAGCCCAGTGGACGCTGCAGTTTCTTCGTCGGCACTTCTGGTGGCCCAGTCAATCGAGGGACGTGAGGGACTTTGTGGCGGCCTGTGTTGTGTGTGCATGGAGCAATTCTGTGGTGGATTTTTGTGTTTGGTGTTTTTGTTTTGCTTTCTGTTGTGTTTGCAGAGGTGCACTGAGAGGCTGAGCTGAGTTTTTTCTTTCTTGGGAGCTACGGACACACACACACCTGCATCAGGTTTGCAATTAGCGCCTGTTGATAAGCCAGCTCTCCATGCTACCTGCTGCCAGATGATTTCGTCAGTCAGACGTGGTAGATAGCTCTGGATAACTCTCTTACTCGAGTAACCACTCGTGTTTTTGTGTTTTCTCTTCGAGATCTAATACTGCTTTGCTCTTGTCGGCAGTGTTCCCTGCCTTTTGTCCGCTTTTGGGTCCTACAACCTACTACCAAGTGTATCAACTAATGCTTCATTGGTAACACTTCAACCTCCCTTCTTGGCATTTATAATCAGTAAATATCACGTTATGATGTACTTGTAAACATAGATGAGATCTTGTCTGCTAACCTGTGTAAATCTTCTTCTTTCACCTCCATGAAGTTGATGCAGTGCTTGACAGACCTGGCCATCAGGATCTGCACATCAAATGTGTCCTGAAAAAGACATTAAATAAAAAGAATCTGTTGACACAATAAAATTAAAAATAGAATTTAGAACAAAAAACTCCAGTTTTGAGAATTGTTATCAAAATTATTAACAATGTTTGAAATGTTTTTATGAAAATTCATTCTTGATTGCAAGTGAGATGACGAGTGAGCAGGATTTTTTTTGTCCTGATTTTGTCAGCCTTAGGCCTTCTCCTACACACCTGTCCATCCACAGGTGTGCAAAAGTTTTCTATGAATGAAATATTTAGAAAAATAAACTTTTGGGCACTTTTTATGTTGGCCAGAATCTAAAAAGATATACCCTGACATAAATCACAGGGAACACTTTAACATAACCACCACTAATTAATGAAACATTTAAGGCACAACTTCAGCCAGTAGTGTTTTCACTGTTAACAAACAATGAAATGATTTATAAACTATTTATTAGGCAATTACTTATTAGAACAATGCACCTGCTGTTTATACACTTCACAATGGCTTGGTAAATGGTTAATAAATCATGTCATTGTTTCAACAGTGAAACAACTATTGATTTAAGGTTAATTAACTCTGAATTTACCATTTATTAATGATGGTTATAATGAAGAGTTACTGACTCATATTGTAGGCTGCCATTATAACTGTGATTGATCAGTGGAGGACTTTTCCTCCCTCAGTGATGTCTTCATATTTCTGTGGCTGCCAATCAGTACAATCAGCCGATCAGCAAGTCTTTAATGGCAAACACATGCGCTCTATTGAACCAAACCAAACTCAACTGTATTCTAGTATTTTAGATCTGCACCACACAATTTATATCAATATTTTGTATCTTTAGAAACTTTGAGATCTCCATGAGAATGTAAAGTGGAGCAATGCTGTGCTGTTTAATATGCATTTGTCATACTTGAACATACTGATCTTGTGTTCTGCTTACTGTTTTGTCAAATCCAGTGAATGGAGTTTTGCTACACGTACCACTATAGGCTGCTTAAAAAACTCATCCACTGCAGCACTGTGAAGAGCGCTCAGGTTAACACCATAGAAGCTTCTCTGCTGCCTGAAGGGGAAAAAAAGGGGGAGGGAGGACACGGGAGTCATTTACACATCTAGTAGTTCATGAGCAGACTGCTTTATCTGCACTTTTAAAGAAGTTTTTTTCTGTGGATTTTCCTGTATGCTGGCCAGATTTATTTGTGGAGGAGATACAGTACCGACTTTCCATGTGCTCATTTTACTTGTATCTTGCACAATATACTCTTTGTTTAGTGCATTTCCTAGTTCCTACCTGAAATGAAACAACAGTTCATGCAACTATGGAAGAAATGAATTAAATATTAGTTGGGCACAACAGTGAAAGGCATGTAATGTTGGATCAAAAGGTGTAAGAGCTGTAATTAGTATAAAAGATGAAGTGAATAAAGTCTTTCTCTGTGTCACTGCTTAAATATTTAGGTGAACAAACATCAGTTTACAGTTTTACCTTCATTCCTCAAGGCTGACTGAGCCTGACCTCCACATAGTGGTGGAGCAGTGAAGGGCACAGACCATGGCAGCACACACACATACATGCTGGTATGTTTGTGTTTTTTCCTTTTTACCCTCTGGCACAAAGTGTGCATAAATACAACAATGTGTGGTTGCCAATCTGAATATTAATCTATTTCAGTAGATACTAATAAACAATGACTGATGATATATGCTGATTTGAGGGATTAACGTTGTAATTTTTTCCCCCTTAAAATATTTTTCTTTCCTAAAATATGTTTGACAAATTATTTTCCTGGGTGACATTATTAAAATGAATAATGTCCATAATGGACCAAATCCTCTTTCTGAAGAATAAAGTTCTGGGAAAACTTAAATAGATAAATTTTTAGTACACGATGTTAGCCTCAAGCTTAACTTATCGGCCCACTAATAATCATATCAGTCAAAGCCTTGGCTCATGTGTATGAGTCAGGACTGGACTGAACCCGAGCGTTTTACACCCAACAGGAAACAAGCCTGACTGATGTCAAGCAGTGAAAACATGTGTGTCTGTGAGAAAGAAAGAAAGAAAGAAAGAAAGAAAGAAAGAAAGAAAGAAAGAAAGAAAGAAAGAAAGAAAGGAAGAAAGGGCACCAGTGTATTTGTGACCTCATGCGTGGATTTATGGCGGTGCGTGCATGCATGTATGTGTGTGTGTGTGTGTGTGTTTGTTTGTGTGCGTATGCGTGTGTGTGTGTGTGTGAGACCAGAAACTAGCTCGTGCGTAGTGTTCGAAGTAGAGCTGCTCGTCACTGAAGGGGGCCAGATGAATATCACCACAGGAGGGAAACATCAGACCTAGAGAGAGAGAGCGACTGAGAATGATAGAGATAGAGAGAAACATACAGACATTCAGATGACATGGTAATTGGCTAGAGGAACACCGCTGGGATAGGGAAAACATTAGTAAAGAAAGGTAAGTCTGGGGTGCCCATTAGCTCAGCTGGTAGAGCGAGCGTCCCATGTGCAGAGGCCTTGTCCTCGCTGCAGTGGCCCTGTTCTAAATGTACCTTTCCCTCACAGCCATATTAATACCTAAAACACAAAGGTTAACACCAGACCCCTCAACCAGATAAAGCATCAAGATTAGAAAATAATGAAAGACTCATTCATCAGTTAAACCAATTGTTCAACTGAAAACAAACCAACAGAATCAAAGAGTTTTCGTCCACCTCTGCATCACTGAAGCTTTTACTCCTACCATTGGGTTTGAGCCATTTTCGGGCTTGCAAGAATCTTTCCATGAGCCTGTCACTGAGCAGCATATATCCCATTGGCTCAGAGACAATGACATCCACCATGTCAAGCGAGCTGACCTCCTCCACCTCCCCCTGTAGGACCCTGATCTGCTCAGACAGACAGTTACTCTGGACAAGGATCTGCACAGGAGACAATAAATCACACATTGTTAAACAACACAACTATTAAAGAATCCCATTTCTTACACAGGACCCTAACATATACACTAGATGATGATGTACTGTATAGGAAAGGCAGTTAATGTCTCATTGTTCTGCACAGGAAAGATGCATTTTTTTAGAAGACAAACAACATTCAGAGTTCCAGTTGCTGTTATTTGTGCTAACACTTGGTCTGTGCACACAAAAGGTTTATTTCTCTTGAGCATAAATTTGTTTAAATCTGTGTTAGTGAGCATTTCTCGAGGTAATCCATCCACCTGTGGCATCGAGATACTGATTGAACATCATGATTGATGCAACAGCTCTGATGAACAGTCAGCATGACAGGTGCCTGCTCCCTCAAAACTTGTGTAATAAAACTGTACATTTTAGAGTGGCTTTTTATTTTGACCAGTCCAAGGAACACCTGTGCACTAATCATGCTGCTCTCATGAAGATTTTCTCAAAATTTGAGAGAAAAAAGCCTCTTGTTACTTAGATCTTTCACTTCAATGTTTGAAAAATGAGAGCAAAAACAGTGTGTGTGTTAATGTTAATATTGTTGTGTAGCTGTGTTTACATGGAGTCTCAATTATACTAAAAAGCTTTTCCAATTCAAGCCTCTTAAAGCTGCTACAAGGAACTTTCCTTTTTTGATGATTCTGGCGGTTCCTGTGGACAAAAGTGGTATGTGCCACCTCCTACAGTGAAGATTTTGACCTGGCTAGCGTGCACATTTGTTTTGAAAGTGATTAAAAGAAAGCGGCAACATCGTTTTAAAACTTTTAATTCTTCTTCAAACAAAGTTCTTTGAATGATGCATGACGATGAGGTCATGTATCTATTTGTGGCTATGTAAGATTAATAACTGTAAGGCTTTGTGGCGTGGAACAGATCTGCTGAATGCCCAATATGTGTATGTATTGTCTTTTGACAACAATATGTTGAAGGGTCAGTACATCCAAATCATCAGTACATCCTGAAATAAATATTTTTCTCTGAGATTTCAGCCTCCACCCTGATACAAAGGGGGTGAATTAATTCAGGTGCACAGCATAAAAGTTTTTACTTCAACAGTTAAATGTCTTTGGAGAAACAATGTTGTGGTTGCTTTCTCCACAGGACACACTGTCCACAGTTTTTACAAGGCGGTTTCTTCAACAAGAATTTCTATAAAGACTGTGGACTGTGTTCTGTCGATTTTCCAACAGGGAAAGACACATTTCAAAACTTGGATAAATATCATTAGTATCCAAATTTGGACAATTTCTGTGTCTGTTGAGCTTTTCAGATCAGTTAAACCAGGTAAATATGACACCATGCTAATATTCAATATTTAATGAAAGGCAGATACAGTATAATGCCCATATATCGGTCTAAACCCAACATTGCATCTCTCTGCAGCCCCTATCCTGCTGAACTCTGGGCCAGATGTTGCCGCAACCCATTAACTCCCCAGAATGCCACGCTCTGCATTTGATGTATGTACTCATTGTGTGTGTGTGTGTGTGTGTGTGTGTGTGTGTGTGTATGTGTGTGTGTGTGTGTGTGTGTGTGTGTGTGTGTGTGTGTGTGTGTGTGTGTGTGCTATCTAGTGCATTGCTGCGGTTTCTCTTTAGGCTCTATCAAGGCCAACATACACATAACATTACTCTCCAAACTCTGCATATTAGCTCAGGAGAGTCAAGTCAAGAGATTCAAATCTTTCTTGTAGGTTAGTTACAGAATGCTTCAATTACTGCAGAGAAAGGACCAGTTTTAAAAGCCTGTGTACATCAGAACTTACACTACAATCACAAAGACTGAGGGTGCAGGTTTCAAATCTACTGACCTGTGTGAACTTGGCCATAGGACTGGACTCGATAGCATACACTCTGGCAGCTCCAGCCTGGACTGCGAAGAAAGACAGAATACCAGAAACACAACAAACATCCAGAACCACCTACAGAAACAGGGAGAGAAAAGGGAGAACTGAAACTGAAACTTTCTAAATACATTCTGGATTTTGTTTGAATGTCCCAAATCCCAGCATACAGTTGAGTTTTAAACAAGGGAACATGATGACACTGTTAGAACAAGGTCTGAAACACACCCAACAAACAGTGGCAGGCAGACTGCACAATATGGAAAAACAAAATCAATCATATTGGGAGTATTTTGACAGATAATACAAACTATTAACATCCATCCGAGATCTGTATATCAGGACATCTGCAGCTCTACAGTACTTCATTATAATGCTGTTCTTTTCACACATTGTACCTTTTTAAAAAAAATTGCAGCTTTTTGCAATTTGGATGTAGCGCTTGGCCATATTGTGATTTTGATTATATTTTGGTTATTAATGACCAGGTTGAAAGGGTGGAAACGGTTTATCAAGATGATCTGAACCACCATTGAAAGCTTCTTAAATGTTGCTTTATAACACAACTCTATAATGCTATATTGTTAATGTCCTTGTAATAAGTGTAAGTTAATAGGTAATAAGGCCTTTATAAATCCTTACAGGATGCTTATTGATGCTAATAAGTCTACATAAGTGTTAATGATAGCATCATAAACACAGTTACTGTAAGATAAAGAGACATTTAAATAGCGCTTGTAAGAAACTTGTTTTAAATGGTAATAAAAAACATTATGAGTTTCACAATTCTCAATGTGCTTTACATTCACATTTATTGAATTTAACTAACGTATCTATTAAGTCACTGTGAAACCGTTACTTTTCTAATTTTGTTGCTTTATTAAAATTAAACACATACTTGATGCATTTATTAGCAGTCAACTTTGCACTTTAACCTAATCAATGTGTTTGTTATGTATTATAAATCACAAGAAACTGCTGTTTGCTGACCCACTGGATTTCTGTTGAGTGATATATAGCAGCTGTGGTAGTAGAGAGTTACTGACCATAATTAGTAATTTATAACATAAAAAGATTAATGCTACTGTCTCCACTAATAATGCTGTGCTGTCACCTTGTCTCTGAAGTCAGTCTCATTGGCTAAAATGGCTCTCTGGTAGGTGGAGATCCTCGGGTAGTCCTGAAGCAGGCTGTGCTGCTGGGACAGACAGCTATGGAACTACACACACACACACACACACACACACACACAGACACACACACACATACACACACACAATGAATACAATGAACAGTTTGTAGTTCTTCTTCAAACTTATTGATAAGCACACTCAAAGTCAGAATCATTGAGTGTGTCACCTGGTAGCCCTGTGTAGGGGCATTTTCAGCCCTGGTTTCAAACAGAGTAGGATGTCTCCTAGAAGGTGTCTCTGCATCCTTGTTTCCTCTCTCATGTCTCTCTGGGCAGCCTCTGCTTGTCTCCTTGTCATCCTCTTTCTTCAGTAACTGCTGGAAGTTTTTCATATCTGCAGAGCCAAGGGGATGAGATGTTTTCTGATTTGTCTGAACTCCTGACACACGAACCAAACCACATGAGGATAAGCAGTATGAATTCAGTGCAAACCAGTAGGAGTTCTGAACTGCAGCAGAAGACTCAGCTTGCCGACGGTGACCAGGAAGGACTGTCCTCCGACCTGGCAGCAGTCCATCTCCTTGGAAACAGTAAATTGGAAGACTGATGCCCTGTTGACTGAAACACATTGGTTTAAACCCTACAAACAGGAATAGACACCCTTAATAGGCTTCTATCCACACTTTGGATTTTTAGTCATGGTGGTAGTCATGAGGATTATATGTAAAAGCAAGGTGGGCAGTGTGATACAGTACACATTCTTGTCAATGGCAAGACTGCAATGTTCAAACTAGTATTATACCAAAAAGTATTATCCAGAGGCACTTTGGTAGACTATTTCATACCCTCCAACAATATTGTACTTTTTACACATTTATGTACTATCTATAGTTCCTTTGTCTAGTGTACAGATTTCCATTTCTATCACTTGTGTTACTCACACACTACAAAAAGACTTCTGTATGAACAGATTTCAATAATTTTACTGCTGGCAGATGTTTTTCACTTATTCTAAGAGAACAGGACACAACAACTGATAAATACTTTATTAATAATTATTAAATTAATTATTAATGATGGAGATTTATGACAGTGTTATAAAATATGATACACTGTAATTGACAGAACTTCCAAATGTTGTATGTATAGGAGGAAATTTTGACCAGCTGAGACATCAATAATAATCCAATGGTGTGTTATATAGTGATACACTTCTCTCCACCATGACTGTAACATTGCATACAGCTACAGTATATCTACACTCAGCAATTTCGGCAAACCATTTTTCTACTACTCCAGCCTCTGTCACTGGCATTCAGGTATTCTCCAAATAACAAAGCATGGCTTGCATATGTGTGTGTGTGTGTGTGTGTGTGTGTGTGTGTGTGTGTGTGTGTGTGTGTGTGTGTGTGTGTGTGTATGTGCTCACCATCTTGCACAGTGAGCTGCTGAGCCTCCTGTCCTGTGGTGAGGAGCAGAGTGAGCTCCTGCTCAGCTCTCTTTCTGCACACATTGACCTGCTGCTCTCTGCTCACCTCTTCCTGGACCTGCACCTCCTTCACCATAAAACACACTGCATTATATTATTGAACACCACAGTCAGATCAAACCACACTACACAATTGAATATGATTTTATTTGTGTAGCTACCTTTAATATTAAAAGGTAACTCCACCAGTTTTACACATTAAAGTGTGTTGTCCTGGGGACTACTGCTGCATACGTGAAAAAAGTAGTATAAAGTCTTTTGTGGTTTCAAAGGAAGCTGCATGTGATCAATAAATCACCTCCAGTGACGTCACTCAGTTGATAAGGTGCATTGTGTGTAATGTAGGCACCGTGTTTTAAAAGCAGTCCACTGGTATAACATTGCACTCCTATAACACAATTACAATACAACTACATTACCCACAATGCAGCTGAGCCACTAAGTGACATCACTGAAGTGCTCGCTCTCTATCAATCAAGTCTGGGGCTGTTTTCAGATTACTGCACAGTATTGATTCCACCCTGGCCAAGGAGAAGCACCACTCATTCTTCAGAGAGATGCTCCAGCCTCTGGTTTGATCTTTGTGGAGGAGGATTCATACTGCAGCAGGACAGTGAACCCAAACACACCTCAAAGCTTTGACACAACTACTGAAGACCAAAGAAGACCAAGGAGTGTAATTCATGGACATTTTAAGATTTAACTTTTCACTCAGACTGTTCAACTGATATCATCATTTGTAAGGAAAACATTGAAGTATTTTGACTAGTGGTCAAGGACTTTTGGACTGTATATAGTAGTACTCCCCAAGAACTGTAAACACACCTGTGTAAATTGGTGGTGTTACCCTTTAACCCCACAGTCGGCTATTAATTAATAGTGAATTTAGCTGCTTCTTGCTTCCTAGAGCCGCTGAGAGGCTGAGACTGGGAGGATTCATCTTTGTATTAATGTCCACTCCTGGTTGTTACGTTTGAAAGGTTTTATTATATTCTTTAAAGAACGAAAAACTGGTAAAGAAACTGTGAGTTCAACGTGCGGTAAACGAAAATGTGCGCTCCCAGGTCACCCCCTCTCTCCAACACCGACATTCAGGTGACAGGTGAAATTATATAGTTTAATTAAGGGGTCCATCCCACATTACGTCACTACACCAAAATGAGTGAAAATAAACAAAAAACAAATCTAATGCAAATATATGACTCCTACAGTGAAAATGACTGGAATGGATGGATTAGGAACAGAGCTGGACAGAACTGCATAAGTTCACAGAGCGTGAAAGTTATATCTCAAAACCTTAACCCAGGTTTATTTACTTACATACATCTCATAGAGTCACAGTCCAGTTATTAAGATTGATATATAAAAGAGCGCCCTCTGCAGCCTCTATTGTTACCTCCTCATGTGTCTCCATGTGCTCCTCCTCAGCCCTCTCCTCCTCCTGCAGAGTGAAGACCTTGACAGAGAAAGCCAGTGACTCCTCTCTCCTCTCCTCCATTCTGCGATGTGAAAGGAAGGGTAGAGGGAAGAGAGCAGAGGAGGTGGAGAGCAGGGGACGGAGGAAAAGGGGAGGAGAGATGGAGGACGGATTGTAAGAGAAAAGAAGGAGAAAAGAGGGGAACACAGGATCATTGGAAGAAACTGAGGAATTTGCAGCATTTCTGTGAAAAAAAGTACTTAGTGGAACCAACAATGCTGTGCTACAAGTACTTTTATCATTTTACATTTACACAGTGGCTTTAATGGATGGTTTCAGCAGAATTATCTCAAGTGATGTATCTAATACATGTACAGTCATAAAGATTTCAACTCACTACTTTCAAATTCAAATTCAAAGGGGGCTTTATTGGCATGAAAGTACTACTTACAACTTAGCTGATAGTTTACCAGTGGAGATCTGTGTTGGTTGGACTGATGAGAACGAATACTGGTGGGATACTGGCAGTGTATTGTATAAACCCTTTATAACAGTGATCATTATACGGTATAATTTATACCCTACAGTCTTACCAATTTCTGAAAGGCCCCCTTTACAAAACATTTATAATAAGTATAATAACATTTAAAAACAGTGTTATTATTAAAGGTCTCATGTTGTAGAAGTAAGATTTCCTGTCATTTTTTGTTATAAAGCAAGTTTAGGTGTTATATACACACTGTTAAAAGATCGAAATACTCAAAGGCCGGCAAGTCTTGGTGAGGGTTGGGATCAGTTTATGATTTGATTGCTTCTTTTTTTAAGCTGCTTTGATTTATCATGAAGGTTGTCACAGACAATTAGTGTGATAAATACGGTAAAATTTCCTTCATAATAAGGATATGAAGTATCAACACTCTACTTCGTCTCACACATCATGGTGGAGTCAGTCCATTCAATATAAAATCACTCCCTCTACTGGATGTATAGCAACACTGCAAGAACACAGATGAACATCAAGCAATCCAACTTTATAAGAACATTACGACACATGAGGAAAGAATGTTTCACAATTACACATTGGGCACCACTAAAATCTGATAGAAACTTGGCCTGCATCATGGCATTTCATGAGTCTTTCCCCTCCACACACAGAGACACCAAACCTTAAGTCAAATCTTAAACCAAACCCAAACACAGGTTAGAGGGGTTTCGTTTCAAGGGTTGACTTTTGGTGTGAAAGGTGAAGAGGTGATCACATATCAAACAAAGACAAAGTGCTCTCTCATACACATATTATGGTAATAATGATGCCACTATAATTTCACTTCTGAGCTCAGAGTTGGTAATCCTCAGTGTACCTCTTAGCTTTGGCCAGGTTGTCATGTTTCACAGATGGAACTGTTTTAGAGAGCACGTCTTCATTCATCTCTATTTTCTATTGGTATAAGCTCCCAGTGGAGCAAACAACTTTATACTGATGAAACGATTTAGTATTGTTACTCATTTACAAGGTACACTGATCAAGCTTTTAATCCTCACTGGCATCAGTCCAGTCACCAAAATAGAATTTGGGATTTTACTTCTCTGCAAACCACTGATAGGATCATATTTGTATGTCATACATACCACTTAGACATTTCTACAATATGTGTCATATTATATTTACATGGTATGTATATGAGCTGACTTTCATGTCTGGGTGTGGAGGGGACTCATTACAAGTAGGGCAGAAGGCTGCTGAGCCAGAGACTGCTGTTTGAGAGTCTTTCAACATCTGTACACCTGAAACCACTGGGTATTTTTGACGAGCGGGTGGGAAAATTTCCAGCCATGTTTTTCGGAGCGACCAGAACCAGGTGTATCAAGCCAAAACATGATCTTTTCCAACCCTAAGCAAGTGGTTCTTGTCCCTAAACCTAACCAGACCATAAGCACAAAGTTATCACAGTATAAAATAGAAAACTGACACTAAAGAAACGTAAAGTTGCAGCAAATCCACGATTTGCAGAAACATGCATTGCCAACATTTATTCTGGGTTGAAGTAATACATAGACAGTGTGAATAGAAGAAGCATGAAGCATTTTGTGCCAGAGGGTGATGAGAATCAGACCCAATTTCATAGACACTGCTAAATCCAAAACACAGACAGCAGTTAGCATATCCTCCTTATAAACAACCATGTGTTATTAAGTGATTGAAATGTACAAGTTGTCATCAAGAGATGACAACTTGAGGAGACTGGTAGGAGACTATATACCTATATAGATTATATACCTCATCTAACATGGGCGTGCCTCCTGGTCAACCAGGAGCAGCACTCTAAAAAAAAAAAATGCACACTATCTCATGAACAGGTGGCAGTCATCAAGCTGAGAGTGAAGTGCAATGTTGTGAAGCAAAGAGGATTTTCTGAATTTGAGAAACAGTCACACTAAAATGGTTAGGGTTAAGATTAGTGACATTAGTCACATGTTTCAACAGAGATTTAACCCAGGGCTAGCAGAAAGTCCGAATGAATCATACAGTTTATATGGGCTTATGTTAACCCTGGGTTAATAATGTGTGTGTGAAAAGGTTGGTAAGGATGGTCCTGGACTGACCCCACCAGCACTGTGGCCTTTATACATCTCAGCTATGTAGGGTATACCAGGCTGTGCAGCTGGATATTTTAACACATTCTATTAATATACGTGTACTGTAAAACATCATTGGTATCCATAGGGGTTCATCCAAGGTTGCATTTTAGACAGGGCATTGATTCCACATTACGGTTAAAGCCAAATACACTATACACTATACACTGCTGTCTGGACCAGAAGTCCTTGTTAGAGACAGTTTATAATTATAATCATAAAAATAAATGTGATTCTTTACGGATTGACATTGTACATATGAACAGTACAAAACATATGTTACAAAAATATACTGAATTTAAATACAGACGCCAAGTCTATTTTCTCACAAGAAAAAGTTGTTTTTTACTTCTGGAGAAATGCATGAGAAATAAACATACATACATGTCTACAAATCTCAGACATACTATCATAAACATCAGCTCATAACAATGACTGTCAATTGAGTAAAATTAATCAGAAGTGTGACAGAAGTATACTGACTGTACTCACATAGGGGTCATTGAGAACTGATTTGCTGTTGAGTATTGATATTACTGCCGTATAGAGCAGTTTGACACACAGTCATTTCTGTATTGAATTTCATTCTAAGCTGTGTGCACCTGTTCCTCATTCCTATCCAGAGGGATCAGTCAGAGTCCTGTCTTCTACCCATGGACCTGACACACACTGACTCCAATGTAAGCAAGCAAGTCAGTTATACACATTAATCATTCCTCTGGTCTCTCAACATAGTATAGTAGTAAAATGTATCCACAGTTGCCACTTCTGATAAAATTCTCATCTAACATTTTACATGATGATGTTAAAGAAACTGTAAAAATATAGCCAGGGACTATCATCACCTTATCTGAAGAAAAAAAGCATTTATTTGATGCTGTTTTTAAGAGACAGACTGTCACTTCAAGTATAACTGCCCATTTTTTTGTGAAAGGTCCCCGTGAATTTTGATGTGTGCTGTTGGCTCTGTTATATCCAACAGAGTAGTGAGCATATCTGACTATGTATAAGTGATGTTTAATCTGTAGATTTTTACATTATGCTGAATTTTACATACTGAATGAGCCTGTACATACTGAATGAGCCTCTGGATATTATTTGAATGGCAGCTTTTATTTTCAAGAATTTTAAAAGTAATAATTGTCATATTTGCGTCCCAATTGTTTAATTTGCTGTTGAATTAAACAAGCAACTTGGCCACATTGTCATGGCTACACAAAGGGCACACCCAGCAGTTTAAGGTCCCTAATCCCATTCACAAAGACATGTATAGCTTTCCTGTCAAAATTCTTCAGTAGCCATTGAAAGCTTACCAAAAAAAATAAAAAATACAGGCATGATACAGAACATCAATATTGTGTTTTTCCGGATTGGATCTCCTGCCATCTCATCACAAATTTTTTCATACTAACAAACACTCTCAAGGACTGGCATATGGCTTGCCTGCATGTACTGTTTCCTCATACTGTAGGTCAGTTACAGAGTCATATAGAAATCTGAAACAAACTCTGAGCTCTGAAATATGTACTTGTTAAAAGTTTGTATTGTTAACACTCACAGTTCACTGTCTGGTTTCAACCCTGGATCATCTGTGGTGAGCCCAACCACAGAAACCCCTTCATTCAAATAAAGAAGCTTTTCCTTGTGCATCAAGCTCAAGAGCTAACTCAAACCCTCTCTATCATGCAGGTCAGCTGAATGGCAGAAGTGGAAATTCGTCATTCCAAATTTTCCGTAGAGCTCCCAGAATGCACAGGACCATTGCTGTGACCAGCAAGACTCCAGCTATTAGTCCGATCCGAATCCAAGGGAGAGTGTCCCACTGAAGAGATGTCTCTTCCATGCCTTGAAAGAGGGGTGGGGAAGGAGGGAGGTAGATGGATGGAGTCAGAGGTTAAAAGATTCATGGCAAATAAAGGCACTTGTTAAAACTATATACTATATTTTTTCACACTTGACATGAATCTGTTCATAAATGTAAACCTCTCAAAGCTTCAAGGAAAAATTAACAGAGCCTTGTAGGTGTGTGAAGAGTATTCCCAGCCCTGAAATGTTTTCCAATTTTCCTTCATGTCCTGCTTTGAAACATACAGCTGCTCACCTTCATCTGGGAATGACGTCACCATCTCCTCAAAGGCTTCCATTGGCTGTGACTCTGTCATTACTATAAAAAAGTTTTAAAAAAAGAACATGAAATGACATGTGAGGTCACAGGTATGGTGGCCATGAAAGCTCAAAGAGCTGAAACAGAACTTCAATGATTTGAAAATGCAGCATTTAGAAAAACACTGCAAATACAGAAAACTGTCATGGTTTTATTTTGTAGTTACAGTATATCCTCTTGTGTCTTGTTGTCACTTTCTACTTCCTGCTTACCTGTGTTCCTAGTGTTCTGTTTTTTCAGCCTTGTTAGCACTGTCCTGTTCCCAGTGTCTGTCTACCTGCACCCCATCCCTTCATTAGTTTAGTTTGTATTTAAGTCTCACTCTTTGTTCATTCATCTGTTTTCATCCATGTGTCTCCTGTGCTCCTGTGCCTGTTCTCCTCATGTGTTCCCTATGTTCCATATTGTTCCTCATGTTTTCTGGTTTGTCCCTAATTTTTGTATCACTTTGGTATTTTCCTTTGTCCTAGTTTTTGTTGCCTGCCCTTTTTTGGGGAGGGAGATAGAAAAGGAGGACGTCGGGAAGACCAGCAGTGGATGAGCCCTGGCCTGTGGTGGCAGTGGCTGTGTGCGCGGTGGCGTGGTTGGCAGTGGTTGCTGGAAATGGCTAACTGGATGTAGCTGGGGGATTGGCTGGTAGACCAACTTTTGCCTGGAGTACGGCGGGGAAGACTCTGTGTGGGTGAAGTCGCGTTCGTGGTGTCTGGCTGGAGCCGCTGGATGCTGAGTAGTGGACGATGCGCTGCCAGGGGACATGGAAGGTGGAGTGCAGGCGTGGTGGCTGCCTGGCTGGCCCACGCCACCATGCCCATATATAAACTATATACTATATTTGTTCACACTTGACATGAATCTATTTATAAATGTAAACCTCTCAAAGCTTCAAGGAAAAATTAACAGAGCCTTGTAGGTGTGTGAAGAGTATTCCCAGCCCTGAAATGTTTTCCAATTTTCCTTCATGTCCTGCTTTGAAACATACAGCTGCTCACCTTCATCTGGGAATGACGTCACCATCTCCTCAAAGGCTTCCATTGGCTGTGACTCTGTCATTACTATAAAAAAGTTAAAAAAAAAAAAAAGAAAATAACATGAAATGACATGTGAGGTCACAGGTATGGTGGCCATGAAAGCTCAAAGAGCTGAAACAGAACTTCAATGATTTGAAAATGCAGCATTTAGAAAAACACTGCAAATACAGAAAACTGTCATGGTTTTATTTTGTAGTTACAGTATATCCTCTTGTGTCTTGTTGTCACTTTCTACTTCCTGCTTACCTGTGTTCCTAGTGTTCTGTTTTTTCAGCCTTGTTAGCACTGTCCTGTTCCCAGTGTCTGTCTACCTGCACCTCATCCCTTCATTAGTTTAGTTTGTATTTAAGCCTCACTCTTTGTTCATTCATCTGTTTTCATCCATGTGTCTCCTGTGCTCCTGTGCCTGTTCTACCACAGCCGATGGTTGCAAGGTTTTCAATTCTTTAGCTTTGAAATGCTTGTTTTAGTGCAAACGAATGTCAGAACTTGAAATGAACGGGAGAGAAATGGTTAGGCTTACATATATAGATTTCGCAGGTGACTGAATCAGGGCGATAGGTGGTTGAGTTAAATGCAGCACAGGTTGACGAGATGCAGGTGGTTGGATTGATGAGATGCAGGTGGTTTGATTCAGATCAGTGAGAAGGAGTGGTGTGGTCCAGTTCCTGAACCTTAGTTATAATAACTCCACAATAACTCCAAAAATCAAACTTGATGCCTGCTCTGCCTAAACCCGTGGTGACTTGAGTTTCTTGGTGGCTTAAATTGTTGCTAAAGTAACCGCTAACAGTGACTAACTGTAATAGGCTCCTAGTGAACACGGCCGATGCAAACTCTGAGATCAACTGCAGCTAGTTTGTCAGTGAATAACACTCCGCCTTCCATTTCATGTGGAGTTTAAATGAAGAAAGAGATAAAACATTCCTGGATCTGTCCCTTTATCCAGATCCACACATGGAGTTAATGGTGTCTATTCTTGTTTGAGTCCCATCCTCCATCCAAGTTTCATGGGAATCAAGTCAGTAGTTTTTGTGTAATCCTACACGGACAGAGACTGGCTGCTGAAGCCATAGTCACTAACCTCACCAGCTAGTCCAGCAGCTGAAGAGACAGATATTTTTATTAGGAAGTGATGGTGACCAAAATGAAATAAAAAGAGAATAGTTGGACCTGTAGTCATCAAGTGGACACAAACATGCCTTCATAACGTGTGTGTGTGTGTGTGTGTCTGTGTGTCTGTGTGTGAAAAGTTTGTTTTTTTACAGTCCATTACTGAGGTCTCTATTTCATAATATACATTTCTGACTGGGACGTTTTGGTCTGCTACTGTACTTGTAAACTGGCATATTTTACCTAGTTTTCTTTTATTTCCCATTTCCTCCAAGTAAGACTCACCTTCTATTGGTTGTGTTGGATCTTCCAGGTCAACAGGTATAGGATCAAGTGGACATTCAGTAGTTGTCTCATCAGGATGGAAAACTATACGAAGAAGTGACCAAAATGCTTATTAACACCAACTGATTTATTCACTGACATATAACATGCACTGTGGTATCAAACAGAACAACAGGTGTGTCATCTTTTGGATTTGTAACAGTTAGCTATGTTCAAACTAGTTCAATAGTGTCCGCACTATTATCTGTGAGTGATCAGATTAGATTTTTGTGTCCGGACAACATAGGCCAGGGCAATATTGCTGAAAAGTCTATCACGATAGTGAAGTTTCATATCAGTCGATCTTGATAATTATTGATCATTTTTAATAGACCAGGCAAAAAAGGTTGAATTTAACCACTTTTTCAGGACATACAAGTTATAATTATGTTAACTATGTTTTTTTTTTTGCTATGGCAGCGGTGTGCATGGATGCAGCGGCCCCTCTAGGGATCGGCGAGAGTGAAAGTTTTGGGTGTCCTACCTATCCCAGACTTTCTCTCATACAGGCAAGCTGGCGTGTCCTTTTTATTCACAATTTCCTCTCTAGTAGTACTTGTTTTCTCACTCTGGTGTTAATGGGTTGTACTGTACTCGTGGTTGGTTTGTAAAAACAAACAGCCAGTGGTTGAGCTGATACCATGGACTGTGAGCCATAGCTGCCCCGGTAAAAACACAAACCACTTTGGCTGTCGTAACTGCAGTGTCTCTTGGCTTGCAGGTAGAGCAAACAGGCCGAGGGGAGAAGTAGCGGCAGGGCAGGCCAGTGGCAGCGGCTGCTCTAACTAATGAGCCCTGAGACACTGTGACAGTGAGAGCAGCTCCGGAGGAGAGGTGACCAGAGCTACTGTATATTTTAATAGTTTACAGGCGTAGGGCTGGTCTTTTGAGAACTGCAGTGGGATTCATAGTGACGCCTCACTTCACGCTTGGCTCTTCTGTTGTTGTCTGTCACATGGCAATGGTGCATCTGTGATTTTCTGTTTGTGTGCCACTCATAGCACCTAGGGATTTGATAGGCTGGCTAAATGTGCCAGGGAGGGAGCACACATGGGATATGCCTGTTAAATGATTGGCTATTCCCGTGTCATTTGTAGCATGTTCCATTATCAGGGAATATGACAGGATGTTGATTCGTTATGTGCTTCATTTTGGTTTGCATTTAATGGATACATGTGAAACTAGCAAGCATTTTATCAAACTATTTTCTTATTGCCATCAATGGTGTGTCGACTGCCAATATATATTGCTATTGCTTTTTTAACCAGATCATGAACCTATCTGCATGGGTTGCTGTGGTAAGGACATAGGCATCAGTCATTACGTAAACTGGTGACACGGCTTTCCAGCAGCATGAGAAATGGACATCCATCATCTCGCCCTACAAACAATTACGCTGTAGAGTTGCAGAGAAGATGATTAATTTCAGCCTGACCTTTCTCTGTTTTGTGTTACCTCTCTTCTAGTAGCAACAGGAGTCTGCACTTCTGTCACCCTGGATTTGACACTGTGTGTCGCAAATCCAATCTGAGCAGCCAGAGCATCCGGACTGAGGCGCTTATATAGAAATCCCATTTGAATCATTTCACCTTCCTCCTCCTAATGTGGTTTGGATCTGGATATGCCAAATGGATTTGGGTTGGTAGTGTGGATATAGTGTTTAAGGTTATAGAAGCTCGCATAAGATTTCCAACTGAAGAACCAGCTGATGTTATAACATTTTCTCATAAACAATTCTACTGATGAAAATATATTAAGAAGTATAACAATAAAGATTACCATTATCCGTAGGAATTGTATCCAGCACAGTCAATGTAATACTCTCTGGCATTCCAGGTCTCGGATCTTCAAAATATCTGAAAATATAATTGATAATGGTTATTACCTATTGCAAGTAGTAGCAGTAGAAAGCCAATTTTATCACTGCATTTTGATAATGTTCTGTATGTGCTTACATAATAAGAAAATAGCTCATTCTTTCTATAATTATTATGAAAATAAAGTCCAATTGAACATAATGACAACAGGACAGATGTAGAAAGGTCTCACATTTTAAATGATGGTTGCCCTGTTTAAGAAATTGCCTCTTTTTTCATCAAGAATTACAAGCTGCCCAGACTAAGAACAATAACTATAACATTAGCTATAATGATAATGATGTGAGCATCCACACTGATTAACGATAATGTTCTGTAAACAGTGGTTCCTGCAGGCTCCAGCTGTGTCAGCAGCTTAGAAAAATGGATATTGATGACCTGTTACTGCTATATGTTACACAGAGAAACAAACAACAACCAGACAACACACACACACACACACACCTGTCTCACATCAGCCTTGTTAGCCCTTTGTTAGGTTAGCTTGTATTTAAGTTTGTGTTGTTCCCTCACTTTGTTGGATAATCTGTTGTCGTCCTCATGTCAGTTCTGTAGTCATTCTATTATCGTCTCACACATTTCCTGTGCTCCTGTGCCTGTTCCCCCGTCCTGTGTTCCTGATTTGTTCCTCATGGTTTTCTCATTTGTTTTCAGTTACTTTGGTTACTTTGGACTTTACCTTTGCCTGCTGTTTGTTGCCAGTTTTGGTCACCTGCCATTTCTTTGTTCACACTTTTGGATTTTTGCATTTTGGACAGTAAATTCATGAAAGCTCACCTTTTGTTTTTATACCTGCCTGCCTGTGTGTGTCTTGCGTTTGGGTCCTTTTGTGTAAGTGTGACATTGTCGTCTTTTGAAGACAGTTTTTATTGATACTCGTGAGTCAACATGAATAATCCTGGCGATGATCAAAAAGGACATCAGTAAAGGTTTTTTACTTCTAAATGTGTAATTTGCAGCTTGGAATTCCGTTACAAAATACTTCAAAAATGTGTGAACGTTACGTCTGTTCAGTTGGCTCATACTAAGTGTTATCAATAGGCTGTGATGGCAATTATGAATGCCTTAGTAATCATCAAGGCACAAAGGTCATGATGATTTCCTTCCCACCCCCCGAAACATGAAAATGTTTCTGCTATACTGCTGGAGCACTAATTTAAGGTATGAAAGTGACATTCTATAAAGACATTTTATTTTATCATTATTATTAAAGTTCCAGAGATACAAATCATAATTACTATTGTCTAATGATGCAAAAACTAAAAAGAACTAATCAACCAAACATTTTGCAGTTGAAGATCCCGACTTAGTCCATGAGTTTAGCGACAACATAAATAAACTTTTCATTCTGTAGATAGAACTTACCTGGTTTTATACAAACAGTGGTATTCTCCATTGTCACTCATTAATGTTGGGCTCATATAAAGATTCAATTTTTCTTTAGCGTCAGTTAATAGATCAAGCCGAGAAACATCCTCAAGATTAGACACTGTAGTAGCAGTGAACAAACCCTGTAAGTGAAAAGAGATGATCAGATGTTAACAGACAATATTTTTGATGACAGAATACAAACCAACAACAGTATACAGTACTATACTGACAGAGAACATTTAACATATGGACAGTGAAAATACAAAAATAACAGCATCAATGTATCCTTATGTAAAGATATTTGTCCTTTCATGTGTGTAAAGTCATAAAAACTGCGAGAATCTGAGGTCTGCTATTCTGTCTATACTCATACTGTGTGTATGTTCTACAATTTTCTTAGTTTTTTTAGTTTAGTTTTATGACAGATTCAGACAGAGATAGATTGCAAGTGTACATGCACAGTGGCATTACAATAAGGATCAGGATTTTGAAGTATCTATTTTCATGTAACTGGCTGAAGCTGTTTTCACATATGAGCTCCTGACAATGTCTGTAGAATCATATACAAGTAATCTTTTTTATCAGACAAAAGATACAATATACTAAAATTGTGATTGCATCTACAGAATGCTGCAGTATAGAGTACCTTGGTTGGTGTTGTGATTATAGGGTTGCCATCCTTGGTCCACCAGACTTGCAGTTCATTGTGGGACTGGCTTCTGGAAATCTCAATGTAGCATGCTAGAATCACCTTGTCACCCACAGGCACCACGAGGGAGCGCTCAACTTGGGGTGCTTGGGGGAGAAGCCAAGAAAGAGAAGAAGAAAGAAAAGAAGAAAAAGAGATTAAGTCGGTCTTATTTATTTTCTGATGGACCTAAAATAAAATGTAATAAATCTGTACCAGTGTTCTGAGACACTGGTTGTCAAAGTCACTTTGTCAACCTGTCAAGTATTGAACCTTCAGAGGAATTAATTCATTTGATCCTTGGGAATTAATGCATTGCTTTGGAAAAAAAATCCTTCCACTGTGGAAGAGCATGTTGATACATGTTGCCTGGAACACTTGGCGTCAAACTGGTGCAAAAAAAACAGTTCCTTGTATGATAAAATTCCTCCCATATCATTGACATGTAATAGTTTGTTTCTACTTACTGCTCTTTTGTCATTACCCCACACCACTGACTTTAATAATATTAGCTGTGTATGATAAAGTTATCCTACTAAGTGAGACTCAGAAGGTGGAGTCACCTCTCAGCTTTAGCATAAAGGCCTCAGTATGCTTTAAACATCTTTACTTCAAACTCTATGTCCAGGCCACATTGGGAGGGATACATGTCAGATGTGTTTGCCAGCTCTGTATTATAATTCTTCACTTGTTCCACTTTTTGTGTGAACAATTGAGTGCATCATGATTGCCTTTGAAGAGAGACAGTCTGAAAGTGTGCGCTTCTTATCTTCATTGGAACAATTTGGCGCCATCGCAGAAGAACTAGTTTATTTGAAGTAAAATGAACCTTTAAGTTAGGGCATGGATGAAAAGAACTGTAGATTCCATGAGGGGCCACAACTTCAAACTGACTAAATCTATAGTCTGCAGTTCCTCCAAAATGTCATGGTGGCCTCATCTGTGGAAAACCTTGAAGTCATCACAGTACAAATTTCCACATATAAAATAAAACCACTAAACGTAATATTGCAGCCAGAAACAATTTTTGAAAAAATTGCTATTTTAAAGTGACTCGAGGAACCTTTAAGTGTTTATGAAACAGTCTTATGATTCCTCTGATGATTATAAATGACCTGTAACAGCAAACAAGACCATCAGCGAACAGACTTCTATTTTTATATAGTTATTATTAATGCCTGCGTTCAGGTCCGATCACATATATCACATATAAAATCACAATCTCATCGCGATCCATCCTGCAGTCTCTCTGTCACTCACTTCCAAAACAAATGCACGCGCCACTGACATGCGCTAGCAAAGATCTTTACAAAAGCAGGCGCTGGTGTTGTATGGCTTTTTTTTTTATTCTAGGGGCAGCCAGAATCAACTGAAAGCTCCTCGTAGTCACTTTAAAAAAAATGATTAAACATGTTTTGCAAAAACATCCACATCCAGGCTTACTTTCACAGTGCACTGGAAAGATTAAGCATTGTACTCCAGTTATACACAATAACTTAAAATATAGCTAAACTCATAATTAAAGGGTCCATCTCTCGTATAATGTCTGCGACAGCCATAGGTTTTCTGTCTTTGCCTAGGACAGAAGACTTCTCGTGGCCGTTTTGATTTTGTTCAAAACGCTTACTCTGCTGCCACAGCGGAGGCTGGATTGGAGGAAACCGACAGCATGAGCTCCTTTCTTTACCAGGGGCACGCCTGAACCCCCTCTGTCACAGATGTGCTTTAAGGCCTCCAGTCAGTAGCCCTTCAACGTGCTGACAGCACCCGGATTGTTGTCTGCGTGTGGTTACTGACAGTATGCCGCGTACGGAGTTTTCCGTCATTGTTATAAAAAATTCAGTAAATGTTGGAAAATATTCTGTTAACGTGACCTCTGGAACCCACCCATACTCTTAGGGAGCAGTTTTAACACTATTTTATTCTAATATAGCAAAAGTCTTTTTGTAACTACTAAGCACTGTCTAACAGTTACGTGTGTATTTAGTCTTACAAATGACATCACCTGAGAACCACCTTTCTCTGCCTCCCACTCACCCGTCACTGTAAGCCATACTGTTGATAGGGTTTTTCTTCCTTCCAAAATGCACTCATACATGTCCGTGTCACTGAGCATCGTGCTCTGGAAGACCACAGACCAGTCTCCTTCCCTGACCTTCTCTTCTGAGGGCAACTGGATTCGGCCCTGGAAGGAATCATGGCACTGTAAATCACACTGATTGCACTTCAGCCTCTTATTGGTAATGTCTGATGTAATATATGTTGTATTATTTGTTTGTTTGTAGTGTGCTTGGTTAAATGTAGCTACAGTATATGAAACAGTGTACGTCTTGGGATGCAAGACAAATTTCAGAAGAAAATTCTGACAGTAAAGTGAAATCAAATCAAAATCAGGTCTCCATCTTGTTTGGGAAGGGTAAGGGTTAGGGTAGGAGCCTGTTAAACTTGTAGCTCAAACATGATTTAAAATGTAAAGAATCCACACTCCACTACAGCAAAGCAGACTTGATTAAACTACTGTAGATTTTAGACTGTCAATTAAAGACAAAAAGCACTAACCATAAATTTGTCGCCCTCTCTTAGTTCTCCTCCTCGCAAAATTGCCACATCCTCCCCCATGGTCTCCCACTGGACAGTCCCTTTCCCCTCAAGGTAGGCTGAGCCATTACAGGGCAAGATGGCTGGTTCCCCAAACTCCACCTGAAGGTTCCATATCTCCACCACATGAATGGCTGGAGGAGGAGAAGTGGAATGTAAATATGTGTAAGCAGTACAAGACAAAAATAATGCAGAGAAATGAGTGGAGTTAAAGGAGCAGGGGGGTGGGAAAGTGAGGATGCTAGTGTTGCACCATTTAATGAAATTTGGATACTTTTTCAATATTTTTTTGTTAGAAGCAATTCAGTATTACAATTTCCCAACATTTGGTACTTGTAGGTCAGATGTGCCTCTGATGATTGAGAGAATAAAATGATTGATTTGTCTGATTATCCACTGGGTGGAGGTAATAGTGAGGTAGCCACGTCAGGGGCCAGGGGACATCCTTCCCCACTGATACAGCATGAACTTCAGCTTCATTACTTCTGACAGAGAAGTAATGTCTCTGCCTCAACATGTCAAAAAAATCATAGGAGATATGTAAGGTATCAGTAGGACAGCGTATCAATGTCAGGCCTATCCTGTATTATAAACAGAATGACAAGCATATTAGAAAATGTGAGTTCCAAAACAACAAATGTATGAGGGTTCAGTTGAGTTCAGTATGAGGAGGACTCATTTTAGCACTTTTTAAAATAGATAAACTTCCAACCTCATGCCTGTGGTCTCAGCAGGCACCTGAGCACTGTTGATGGACATATGTCACAGTCATTTGACTGACATATACCAGAAGCGTGGAGCTACACTATCGCTTCACTTTAATACTTTAGTAAAGTAGTAAAAGCTCATAACCCCATGTAGCCAGTTAGCCAGCTAGGTAGGTAGCATGTGCCGCCCATGTAGGCTAAGATAACGTCCTTGGTGCAGCATTGTTAAATTTAGCTAATAAAAGTAGGTGCAGCAGCTAGATACTTGATTCAGAATCATTCTTGTATTGTACCAGCTAACAGGTGCTAACTGGCTAAATCTAGTAGCATTTGTTGAGCTGGCTTGCTTTAGAGGCAGGGGCTATGTGACTATAGCCTATAGATCACTTTGCATTCTCTGCTATGGAGATCCCACAGATGTGAAGGATACAGTTGACTAGACTCAGTACTTGGTATTACATGAGTGTCATGGAGATGTGTGAGAAAAAATGTGTAAGCCCATTTGACTCTATTTTACTTGAAGCAATGTCACAAAAGTTATGATTCTGTTCAGGATAATCTGAAGTGCAAACCTTACTATCTAGCTTCATCAAATCACTAACTAAAATGTCTCCTGGGCAGAACTTATATGAAACATATGTCACCATTGCAGAGCCCTCCGAACTGAAGACACAGCACCATCACCAAAACACACAGAGGAAACATATTGTCCTTTCCTCTTCTTCAGTGCTGAAACAGAAAAGCCTCATTAGAATGATTACAATTCGTTATAATAAAAAGAAACATTAGGCTAATCACCAACCAATGGCTTTCCTAGTAGCTACAGGTTATTAACAGGTCCATTTTGATCTATTTCCAAAAATTAACCAAGGCCAGGAGTGCGGCATAAAGCAATTACAAAAGTTATACAAGTTCCGACGTTGATCCTTTGGAGGTCCCGGGTTGTTGAGAAATCAACATTTGAGAGTTTTGAAGTTCGGCATCTTTCATGCACCATACAAGGCATAACTGTGTAAATACAAGCAGATCTTACCGAAGAGTGTCCCGAGATGAAAGAATCTCCTGAGGCGGGAGACTTCAGCGGTGATGTGCCGCAGCTCTGACTGTTTTAACTGACCGCAGGTGTCTCCGCTACTCAGCGCTCCTGTTTCAACACGGGCTTAAATCAACGGCTCCAAGTGGCGCCTTCAAGTGCTGTGGGAAATATCAGAATTATAAGGCACATCATTCAAAAACACTTTAGCAGGTAGGCTATCAGCCTAATTGACTACCAGAAACAGACTCACACAGACACACGACAGGAGCACGAGCACAAATCCGAGTTTCTCGTCGCCTATTTAAATGTTCTTAACCCTTTAACCTGAACGTACATACACAATGTTGCACATACTCTACAACACAATTAGTTTTGTGGTTTTAAACAAACAAAGAGGCGGCATGTGACATACTCTATATTCATATAGGCCCTCAACAGCTTGTTTGCTTTTTGCCAGAGGTTACATTTAAGATACAGCAACCGACTTGCTTTCACAGCCAAACTCAGAGTACTAAGATCGCACAAGACCTCCACATTGTGCTTAATTGGCAACCTGCACCAAGAGGCACGTGGCAGAATTGTCACTTGAAATGTGAAGCTTTTGGGGTGCAGCTTTAGAGAAATGTGGTTGTACAGTGTTGCAAAATGACCACTGTTTTATTTTGATCACATCTGAAACAAATCGAATTTTCATCTAAATGTGATTATTTTTGGGCACAATTAACAAGAAAATGAATTAAAATAATATAAAAGGTCACATAAGCAAACAAAAATGGCAAAGCTTGTTTAAGGCCACCCCTATAGTGTCATATTGACATTTGACATCAGACAGTGCAGATACAGTAGAGGAGGGAGATGTGTAAAGCAGATCAGTTTCTGAAATGTTAGATGGCACGAGGCTTGTGAATCTACCGGGACATTTAGTGACGATGCATTCAGGCTCATTAGGAAAAACGGATATACAAAGTTTACCCAAAAAGTGGTTAAAGGGGTAATTATAGTTATTGGTGGTATTTTTTGTTGTTTGTTTTTATGGGTGTAATTTTTTTCCTGTCTGGCTAGTATTTATTTGCACAGTTAAACTGTTTTATCTTTGGAACGTTTTTATGTATCTTCAGTAAATCATAATTCTTATTTGTCATGTATTTGTCTTAAATCTAGGGTCGTTAAATTAAGTTAGTCAGAGAACAGTGAAAGGAATTCCCAGATTGGAGGTCACAGCATCCTGCCTGGCACAGGTGGTGTGCACCCTTGATGAATTGACACGCCGGAGGATGTCTCACCATCACTCCATCCATTGCCTCAAAGAAACATAGAATGGTTATAGCATACACCATAATAGTGCTAGACGCTCTTCCTGAGTCCTATTGCAACACCATTTGTCGGGTAGATTTCAAATCTGGTTGTAGCTAGTGCATGGAAGGAGTCTGGTGTTTTCTTTAGCTCCTTAAAAAGGGTCTGTGAGGTGCCTCATCATATAGAGAGCTGAAATCACGCCTCTTCCGGTGGACCCCATGGGACTTTATTTCAGAAAAAAGTAGTGAATGGAGAGAGACAAAAAAACAATTAAATCCAGCTTGAATTGTGCCATGAATCACACATATAATGTTTGTAAATTCAAAAGATAGTTTTCCAAGTCAAGTCGCAGTTTGTTGTAAATAAAGTAAAATACCATTTCATTTTTGCATATCATGTGCTTGTGAATAGTATTTAGTGAATATTCTGTAGTGCTTCATGCAACATTAATAGGGGATTTGGGGTTAAATTTGGCTATCAATAATAATAATGTTTATCAGGGATAATTATTAATTAAGATAACCACTTGTTTCTTTGATAAGAGAGAACAAAGAATCAATGATGGTGCTCACACCATTAGCTTACTGATATCACACATAGGTGTGATATGGTCCAGGCTGAAGGAGAGAGAGAGAGAGAGAGTGTGTGTGTGTGTGTGTGTGTGTGTAACGTGATGCCAGGTTAGAGAAGATGGTTAGTTGCATGCAAAGACCCTGAGTCTGTGTGAAGCATAATTTAACTAATGTCAAATATGCCGTGTTGCAAAGCAAACTATCAATAACTGACCTGAGATCACAATAACACCCGAACGGTGAACAAACACATAGATTGAACACATGTGCATTACATCAACCAGAGTTAAAAGTCCTGTGCTTAACCATGCTATGTTATGCTGTGTGCTATCTAGGCCCAGTTCAATGTTACCAGTCTTAAAGAAAAGGTGCTGATGGTTCCTTGACTGATGAGCCAATCAGGAGAAACTTGTGATCCCAATGTTGAACAGTGCTAGTGCTGTTCTTGCTGTGCAAAGTCTGATAAAAGACAGCAGGTGGAGGATACTGGTCGCTCCTTTACTTTGCAGGGATAGCAGCTCGGTGCTAATTTACTTTGTGTTCCTCAGATTGTTGCGTTAGCTAGTAAGCTTTGTGACGCAGCTGCTGGTGCTAACTGAGCTGGAATACTAGCAGGACCTTGCGTCGCTGCTGTGAGGAGAAGTTCTGTGGGCCTGCTGGAAATGCATCTGGCGAAGCTGGAGAAGAGCTGGGGGCCCAGAAGAATCCTGTAGCTGGAGTTGGAGTTTTGACTATCTGGTCAGTGGGGGGTCTGTCACCCTGACCAGCAGTAGCTCAAAGTTGGGTCTCTTGAAAGTTTTTGCACCTAGGTGTTTCAAACAACTGTATGTATGTTAACAATCTCTTGAAATCCCCTCCTCCACCACTGGTGAAGAGATGAGTAGTTAAGGGTTTGCATTGTTTACACACCTGACTCAGGGCGTGGTTGCATTAAGAGGAGGCTACAGGTAGGAGCACATTTAAGGTAATATGTTTATTAACAAATATAGGCAGGCAATATGATGAATTCAAAACCAGTTGCTGTTTTTACTTATCTCTCCAAACAGCAGAGGGCACTGCTGCTTTTCCAGTGAACTAACAGTTTTGAAGAACAGCTTGTTGAGAAGCAGTTTGACCTTTAACAGATGTGACCTCCAGTATCTGTGTACTACTCAGCAACTTTTCTGCACCTGGGTGTTACAGCTTAAAAAATTTAAAACTGGATTTCATTCATTTCTCAGAAGGCCCAAATAAACGTCACATGATGACAACTACTCAAAAATGTATCATTTCCATTTTTGTGACAATATGGACAACAATATAACAGATGGATCATGTGTAATGATTTAAACTCAGTACTCTCAATCCCGAGATCTCAATTCAATTTTAATTTGTTGTTGAAATCTGATTTAAGGGGAGATTCAGGTAAAGGATGCAACCTGTCCACTCTGTGATCATCATCTGATTCTGTTTTTTTGTAGAAATTTTGACTTTGTTTCCTGCAAATCTTTGTGTAGGTTACAAACTGGTTTTGTAAAAGATTGAATCATTTGCTCTAATTGCTTTTCTTGTTCGTGAATGCAGCATCGACTCTGTGACATGAAAGTCTCCGTTACAGACTTTTACATTATGGTATGGTGGGCAAAATGTATGATCTGATTAAATTGGGCAGATTTAGCAGAACATTTTACTGCAGAAAAAGTACTTTGAAAATTACTTGATCGCTAGTAAGGCTGGTTAGGTTATGCTCATTTTCCTGCTTTGTTGTAGTTAGTTTTCTCTACATTGCACTGAGCACACTGAGCATTCCTGTTATCACCTTCTCTCAGGCTGCAGGGGGAACTCCAAGCAGGGTTGGAAGAGGCACCTCTTTAATATTGTCCAGTCTTCCTCTGTTCCACCAATCACCCTTTCAATTGTGACCACCCTACCCTTATAAATATATTTATAAGCTGGGAAAAGATGCGTAGCTATTCGTGAAGCAAATACTTTTACAAACCTGGGTACTGCTTCCATGGTGTAATGGTTAGCAGTCTGGACTTTGAATCCAGTGAGTTCTAATCTCAGTGGAGCCTAATCTAAAAAGAACAGGTAAAATATTTACCCAGTGTTAAAACTTAATACGGCTGTATGAATTCAATGCTATCTGTCTCTCAGGTAATGTTCAAAAGTAATTTATCTGCTCTGTGTTTTAATCATGTTTCAAGTAGAAGCTGAGTTTGTTTAAGAGTTCTTCAGTTCACATATAGTGGTTCCATGGTGTAATGGTTAGCACTCTGGACTTTAATGTGATCAAAGTTCAAATCTCAGTGGGACCTTGTTTAAAGCAGGTGAGACACAAAAGAGCTTAAATAAACATGACAAGAAAAATACAATGCTGGTTGGTTTTATTTAAGGTTCGTAAGGTAATGTTCAGCACAACATTATGAAGTAATCTAACAGGAATATTCGTTGCATCTTTGGCAAACACAGCGCTTTACTGGAGTTTGCGTTGTGCCAAAAGTTGAATTTCTGACAGAAAGAAAGTGGTCAGAAATTGATTAATGCAGCGTTAACCAATACATTTACAGTTCTAAGATCCCAAGCAGGGCTACAGCTCCACCTCCTTCTAAAGATTTAGAATGACTGTCTTATTGGTTCATATCTTAACATACACCAATGACAGTAGATAGTACATTACATTTGTCATCATGTAATACATTAAAGCAACTATACTGTCACATATCAACTCTTACAGTATTGCAGGGTCATCCAGTAATGCGCTGCGTTGACAATACATGCAGGCACACATTCCTGGTGGATTCATTTGTAATTTATTTAACTTCCTTCTACATGTCTGTGACGGTTTTCAGACATCTATCTCTTGGTGTATCTAAGTTGTGAACGATGTCAACGAGGGCCTCCCCACCAGGCCGTAAAAACTGAAAAGTCCTTTCAGATGAGACGCGAAACGTCTTCAACACCCTCGTTAACCCGACCGTTGGCGCATCTCCCACTTGAAGATCAGCTTTTCAGCCAGCGTTAGCCAAGTGAACCGTCCCAACGGCATTTCAGGCAATAGAAAGTCACAGAAACGCTCGGACACAGCCCATCATCCGACGTTGCAAAGCTGGCCGGACGGTGTTTCATGGCTGTTCAACCGCCCCACCGCTCGCAGTATGCTGGCCTTTCAACGATGAGCACAGACACCCAGACGCAGCAAGTTCGGTGAAGCCTCACTTTTGTGGTGAGAATGAGACAGAATCCAAAGTGTGCACAAATAATGTAACTGGAATCCATTTCACTCCTTCCTCTTCTATCACATTTGGAATCCCAAGTCTCTAGGGTTGATTGGACGACAGTGAACACCTGCTCGTATCGGGACTTAGGGGTACCTGGAACAACTGTGTTGCCACCTTGTGGTTTACAGTGGGAACGCCCACGAGGCCCTGTAACATTTAAAACCAGGTCCCACCGAGATTTGAACTCGGATCGCTGGATTCAGAGTCCAGAGTGCTAACCATTACACCATGGAACCTCAGAAGAGCTCCCCGTGATCGCTGTAGAACGCTTTTGGAACGTGTTATTGCGTCTTTCTCATGTACTACAAAGAAGGCATGCATCAATACCAGTGACACAGAAGATAACACGTTAAAAATGCTAACTTTACGCGCCAACTTACTTGAATTAGTTAGCTGACTGGTCACAGTCGACAGCAGCTGTGGGAAATGCCAACTTTAGACATTGTTCTCAAGGAAATCCCACAAACAATTAATCCAGCACCAAATAGGGCTACTGGAGACAACAACAAACTGGCAAGTTTACACCTCACAGCTCGAGATTGTTGACCCACTGGCCTTTCGCATACAAACTCAAAAGTCGGGACCGTGATTGACTGCTATTAATTGCGGCGGGACCAAAGCTCCAATAAAAAGGCAAGTTGAGAAAGACAAACGAGACTATTCTTTGCTCAGGGAACAAAGTGCGCAAACAGAAATGAATAACGTTGCGCCTTGTACAGGGGTTATGTCAGAACTGCCAACACGCATATATTGCCGACTTTTCTTTCCAGATATCACGTTAGAAGAAACAGTTCCAGTGAAAAACACGGCATGTCAGAAGTGGGATTCGAACCCACGCCTCCAGGGGAGACTGCGACCTGAACGCAGCGCCTTAGACCGCTCGGCCATCCTGACCTTAAAAGGCTTTTGTCTTTCAGGGGAAATTCCAAAGTGTACGGGCAGACGGTACATTACATCTGCCATCATGTGACACATTATAGCGACTGTGCTGTCACATATCAATGCTCAACTTTTCGGTATCGCAGGGTCATCCAGTAAGGCGCTGCGTTGACAATACATGCAGGCACACATTCCTGGTTGGTTCATTCGTAGTCTATTCAACTTCTTTGTACATGTCTGCGACGGTTTTCAGACATCCAGCTCCTGGTGTATCTAAGTTTTCAACCAAGGCAACCAGGGCCTCCTCACCAGGCCGTAAAAACTGAAAAGTCCTTTCAGATGAGACGTGAAACGTCTTCAACACCCTCGTTAACCCGACCGTTGGCGCATCTCCCACTTGAAGATCAGCTTTTCAGCCAACGTTAGCCAAGTGAACCGTCCCAACGGCATTTCAGGCAATAGAAAGTCACAGAAACGCTCGGACACAGCAAAGCTGGCCGGACGGTGTTTCATGGCTGTTCAACCGCCCCACCGCTCGCAGTATGCTGGCCTTTCAACGATGAGCACAGACACCCAGACGCAGCAAGTTCGGTGAAGCCTCACTTTTGCGGTGAGAATGAGACAGAATCCAAAGTGTGCACAAATAATGTAACTGGAATCCATTTCACTCCTTCCTCTTCTATCACATTTGGAATCCCAAGTCTCTAGGGTTGATTGGACGACAGTGAACACCTGCTCGTATCGGGACTTAGGGGTACCTGGAACAACTGTGTTGCCACCTTATGGTTTACAGTGGGAACGCCCACGAGGCCCTGTAACATTTAAAACCAGGTCCCACCGAGATTTGAACTCGGATCGCTGGATTCAGAGTCCAGAGTGCTAACCATTACACCATGGAACCTCAGAAGAGCTCCCCCTGATCGCTGTAGAACGCTTTTGGAACGTGTTATTGCGTCTTTCTCATGTACTACAAAGAAGGCATGCATCAATACCAGTGACACAGAAGATAACACGTTAAAAATGCTAACTTTACGCGCCAACTTACTTGAATTAGTTAGCTGACTGGTCACAGTCGACAGCAGCTGTGGGAAATGCCAACTTTAGACATTGTTCTCAAGGAAATCCCACAAACAATTAATCCAGCACCAAATAGGGCTACTGGAGACAACAACAAACTGGCAAGTTTACACCTCACAGCTCGAGATTGTTGACCCACTGGCCTTTCGCATACAAACTCAAAAGTCGGGACCGTGATTGACTGCTATTAATTGCGGCGGGACCAAAGCTCCAATAAAAAGGCAAGTTGAGAAAGACAAACGAGACTATTCTTTGCTCAGGGAACAAAGTGCGCAAACAGAAATGAATAACGTTGCGCCTTGTACAGGGGTTATGTCAGAACTGCCAACACGCATATATTGCCGACTTTTCTTTCCAGATATCACGTTAGAAGAAACAGTTCCAGTGAAAAACACGGCATGTCAGAAGTGGGATTCGAACCCACGCCTCCAGGGGAGACTGCGACCTGAACGCAGCGCCTTAGACCGCTCGGCCATCCTGACCTTAAAAGGCTTTTGTCTTTCAGGGGAAATTCCAAAGTGTACGGGCAGACGGTACATTACATCTGCCATCATGTGACACATTATAGCGACTGTGCTGTCACATATCAATGCTCAACTTTTCGGTATCGCAGGGTCATCCAGTAAGGCGCTGCGTTGACAATACATGCAGGCACACATTCCTGGTTGGTTCATTCGTAGTCTATTCAACTTCTTTGTACATGTCTGCGACGGTTTTCAGACATCCAGCTCCTGGTGTATCTAAGTTTTCAACCAAGGCAACCAGGGCCTCCTCACCAGGCCGTAAAAACTGAAAAGTCCTTTCAGATGAGACGTGAAACGTCTTCAACACCCTCGTTAACCCGACCGTTGGCGCATCTCCCACTTGAAGATCAGCTTTTCAGCCAACGTTAGCCAAGTGAACCGTCCCAACGGCATTTCAGGCAATAGAAAGTCACAGAAACGCTCGGACACAGCAAAGCTGGCCGGACGGTGTTTCATGGCTGTTCAACCGCCCCACCGCTCGCAGTATGCTGGCCTTTCAACGATGAGCACAGACACCCAGACGCAGCAAGTTCGGTGAAGCCTCACTTTTGCGGTGAGAATGAGACAGAATCCAAAGTGTGCACAAATAATGTAACTGGAATCCATTTCACTCCTTCCTCTTCTATCACATTTGGAATCCCAAGTCTCTAGGGTTGATTGGACGACAGTGAACACCTGCTCGTATCGGGACTTAGGGGTACCTGGAACAACTGTGTTGCCACCTTATGGTTTACAGTGGGAACGCCCACGAGGCCCTGTAACATTTAAAACCAGGTCCCACCGAGATTTGAACTCGGATCGCTGGATTCAGAGTCCAGAGTGCTAACCATTACACCATGGAACCTCAGAAGAGCTCCCCCTGATCGCTGTAGAACGCTTTTGGAACGTGTTATTGCGTCTTTCTCATGTACTACAAAGAAGGCATGCATCAATACCAGTGACACAGAAGATAACACGTTAAAAATGCTAACTTTACGCGCCAACTTACTTGAATTAGTTAGCTGACTGGTCACAGTCGACAGCAGCTGTGGGAAATGCCAACTTTAGACATTGTTCTCAAGGAAATCCCACAAACAATTAATCCAGCACCAAATAGGGCTACTGGAGACAACAACAAACTGGCAAGTTTACACCTCACAGCTCGAGATTGTTGACCCACTGGCCTTTCGCATACAAACTCAAAAGTCGGGACCGTGATTGACTGCTATTAATTGCGGCGGGACCAAAGCTCCAATAAAAAGGCAAGTTGAGAAAGACAAACGAGACTATTCTTTGCTCAGGGAACAAAGTGCGCAAACAGAAATGAATAACGTTGCGCCTTGTACAGGGGTTATGTCAGAACTGCCAACACGCATATATTGCCGACTTTTCTTTCCAGATATCACGTTAGAAGAAACAGTTCCAGTGAAAAACACGGCATGTCAGAAGTGGGATTCGAACCCACGCCTCCAGGGGAGACTGCGACCTGAACGCAGCGCCTTAGACCGCTCGGCCATCCTGACCTTAAAAGGCTTTTGTCTTTCAGGGGAAATTCCAAAGTGTACGGGCAGACGGTACATTACATCTGCCATCATGTGACACATTATAGCGACTGTGCTGTCACATATCAATGCTCAACTTTTACGGTATCGCAGGGTCATCCAGTAAGGCGCTGCGTTGACAATACATGCAGGCACACATTCCTGGTTGGTTCATTCGTAGTCTATTCAACTTCTTTGTACATGTCTGCGACGGTTTTCAGACATCCAGCTCCTGGTGTATCTAAGTTTTCAACCAAGGCAACCAGGGCCTCCCCACCAGGCCGTAAAAACTGAAAAGTCCTTTCAGATGAGACGTGAAACGTCTTCAACACCCTCGTTAACCCGACCGTTGGCGCATCTCCCACTTGAAGATCAGCTTTTCAGCCAACGTTAGCCAAGTGAACCGTCCCAACGGCATTTCAGGCAATAGAAAGTCACAGAAACGCTCGGACACAGCAAAGCTGGCCGGACGGTGTTTCATGGCTGTTCAACTGCCCCACCGCTCGCAGTATGCTGGCCTTTCAACGATGAGCACAGACACCCAGACGCAGCAAGTTCGGTGAAGCCTCACTTTTGTGGTGAGAATGAGACAGAATCCAAAGTGTGCACAAATAATGTAACTGGAATCCATTTCACTCCTTCCTCTTCTATCACATTTGGAATCCCAAGTCTCTAGGGTTGATTGGACGACAGTGAACACCTGCTCGTATCGGGACTTAGGGGTACCTGGAACAACTGTGTTGCCACCTTATGGTTTACAGTGGGAACGCCCACGAGGCCCTGTAACATTTAAAACCAGGTCCCACCGAGATTTGAACTCGGATCGCTGGATTCAGAGTCCAGAGTGCTAACCATTACACCATGGAACCTCAGAAGAGCTCCCCCTGATCGCTGTAGAACGCTTTTGGAACGTGTTATTGCGTCTTTCTCATGTACTACAAAGAAGGCATGCATCAATACCAGTGACACAGAAGATAACACGTTAAAAATGCTAACTTTACGCGCCAACTTACTTGAATTAGTTAGCTGACTGGTCACAGTCGACAGCAGCTGTGGGAAATGCCAACTTTAGACATTGTTCTCAAGGAAATCCCACAAACAATTAATCCAGCACCAAATAGGGCTACTGGAGACAACAACAAACTGGCAAGTTTACACCTCACAGCTTGAGATTGTTGACC